>NC_044037.1:97571183-98247875 GCF_901765095.1 Microcaecilia unicolor | reverse complement strand
ACTTTCCGAATAAATAATCGTGCACAAGTATTATTGCTAAGTAAAGCGGGGGCTGTAGGTAAACGGGTCATTATGAGTGTCTGGGTGGGGGAGGAAGCCTCTTCCTTTTGGGCTTGGAGGAATCGATTACATGATATGAAGATGATGCAGAAGAGGCATGCTAGAGGCTCTCCTAAGCATTGGAAGGCCTTTTTAGCAGTATGGGGGGTATATATAGTCCCTTTCGCATAGGGCTAGGAGTCTGATATTGAACGTCCCTTAAGAGGCACTTTCAGTTCTTGATTATTAGGTGGGCTGCTGGATTACCTCCACCACTGTCGGCGTGTACTGATACCTTTGACCTGGATGCAGGTAGTGACCGCGCGTACCTTACCCAATTATGTAGATTTTTTTTCTCTTTCTCTTCTTTTGGGTGGGTTTATGGGAGGAGATATAAAATAGAATGTGAACAATAGATGACAGAATCTGTTTTCAGCACTGTTATGAAGTTATCACTTATATGAAGTAATGTGGCCTCCGAGTGCTATGGTCATAAAGACTACTGGGAATGGGTCATCAATAAGATGGTTGATTCATATTCTGGTGGGGGAGGAGGGGGGTATAGTTGTTGGTTCATTCATAGGAGGAGGGACCATAAGAGTCCAAGTTCCTCGTTTGATTAATCCATCGGGTGGGACCACATTTGAGGGGGGGGGAGAAGATCTTGGTTAGGGAAGTGCACAAAAGATATGTCCTGGACATTAGGCTGGGTGAGACCTGTGCCTATGACATGTCTGAGTTGAAGGTTCGTAATAAGGTTCAACATTTTATTATTAGAGGGGAGGGGTTGGGGAGTAATGGGAAGGTAAGGATTCTATGTTAAAAGCTTGATGACAATATATATCTTTTCTAAATTTGTATGTATGATCACGCATTTTACTTTGGGTTACTCTAGACAATGTTTATTGATATAAGTATTGGTTAATGTGTCATCAATAAAAATGTTATACCATAAAAATAATGGCCTTGCAATAGTTTGACTGTTCCCCCTTACATGGGATATTGTTATACCCCAACATTAGCAAGCCAATCATTCATGATATATCTCAGATATGACTATATAAGTCCCTATTTTCTTAGTTACGTTAATTAAATACTTTAAACGATTAACTATTTATTATTTCAATTACTTTTTTATTTGTTTATATCACAATGCACATAAAATCCACTTTTACATTTATGTGGGTCCCATGTGTTCCATCCATACATATTCATACATTTCATTCACCATTCACTCTCTCTTCTCTGTTTCCTTCACTATACCCTTGGAGACTGTGTGATACGCTAATACTAATTTCCCATTGAATACATTGTTGCTTTGCAATATATATTTTGTATTCTATTACAGTCTTATATTTGACATTTTTCATTCTGTAGCAACGCTTTCCTTTTACTAGTGTTGCTGCGACTTCCAATTTGCTGTATTCCCTTCGCCAATATTGCAAAATCTCTCTAATCCAGGTGTTCCTGTTGTTAATGTCCTCCACGCACTAATTCATGCTGTATCATACTTCTCCCAAATATTTCCGAGGGATTCAATAAAATGTGGCGTACTCCAGTTCAAATCTCCTTCTTAGTTTACAGCATAATTTTTCCCTCTTGTGCCTTCCTTCCTTCCTTATCCAATCAGTTGAGTACAGCTCTCGGTCACTCTATGGATCATTGTTCACCATGCCTTCCGATCTGTCACAGCTTCTTTCAGTGCTGCTATGTTCATTCCAGTATCTTCCTTCATATAGTATCTATCCAGCAAATTCTTGGGCAGCTTCTTTTTCTTTTGCCACTAACCATTCCAAGAATGATGTCTTTTTCAAGGGACTTGCTTCGCATGATATAACCAAAATAGGAGAGCTTTTGTTTTGCTCCCTTGGTCTCCAGCAAGATTTCTGGTTTGATACATTCCAGAACTGCTTGACTTGTTATTTTGGCTGTCCATGGGATGCATCTCCAACACCATAATTCAAATGAATAAATTTTTCACCTGTCTGCCTTTCTCAGTGTCCAAGATTCGCAGCCATATGTTGCTGTTGGGAAGATGATTGAACTGACCAATCTACATTTGGTTACCAGGCTGATGTCCTTGCTCTTCCAGATGTTGTTCATACTGAGCAACTGCGGGGCCCTGTGCAGACCAGTTTGCTGGGGCCCTGCCCCTTGTTGATAAGATATGTTTTAAACATTTTCTTTTATTTCAAATAAAGACAAATCAAGTAAAAACTTGTATACAAAAACAAATTCAAACATGAAAAATGCTATACTAGGAAAACTTTGGGTTTAAAAAGCAAAACCATGTGCACGTAAGGACTAGATAAATGAATTAAAACGAATCCCCTTAATATGTAATGAAACAGTGATTGAATATTCAGATAGCAAGCAGCCTGAGCCAACAGATTTATTTTCCACTGAACATAATTAACTTTGTATGAACTTGGCTGCTAATAGTGTGCTGAACTGGACAATGTTGGCACATTTAACATATACTGCTTCAATCGTCTAATGACTGCTGATACACTCAAGCTCTTGTATTATTATCAATTTGAAACTCTAAAACACAGCTTCACACACGCTGTTTATTACAGTGGATACAAGACCAGCTCTACACCAAGCAGTATCAGTGTTTGTTCTTTATTCGTTTTATCTTTTTTATCTTTTTAAAGTGGAGAAAAAAGGCTTCAATATTGCCACCCAGCCAGCCAGAACTCAACCGACTATAAGGCGTGAGCCCGGCGCACCATCATTTCGCCAAAAAAACTCCACAATAGTCAATGTATGCAAAAAATACTGCTGAATGTTTCTTGTATCCACAGCCCACAGGATTAATGTCAGTATATTCCTTTACAATCCAATGATTAGTGATTACTGCCAGTTACTTAACTTAAATTCTCCTCAGACTGGCCCTGTCACATCCGTCTTCACCCAAAAGGGAATCCCCGTTTCACTGTTGCTGCTTCAGGGGTTCGTTATTCTTGTAAAGATTTACATATTTTTCGTCTGTTGCTGCTCATAGACACCTATACATTCCTGTGTCACTTCTGCCTGCGGCACTCCAAAGACGAAGAACACTGCTCACTACCGAACGCCTCCATTTTTCAATCAGCGAGTTCCACTCCTCTCCACCTTTTGGCCTATCAAAATTCCTCATTCACCTCTACGTCATCTTTTGAATTGACCAATCATACGCAACAATACAGTCTGTGCCAGAACCGGTGTTGGGAGGCAGGGATAGTGCTGGGCAGACTTATACGGTCTGTGCCCTGAAAAGGACAGGTACAAATCAAGGTAAGGTATACACAAAAAGTAGCACATATGAGTTTATCTTGTTGGGCAGACTGGATGGACCGTGCAGGTCTTTTTCTGCCGTCATCTACTATGTTACTATGTTATGGTCACTCGCACCCATCACCGCAAGTCAAAAAAACGCTGCCCATACCCGGCCACAGACGAGAGCCCGGCAGAATCAATTGTGGTAAACATTTTTTTTAAAGGTTTTAACATCCGCAGAAGAGTCAGTGTATCGAAAGGTTTATCCTTTATACCGAGCAACACCCACGACCCCTTTCAAATTAGAATAGAGCTAGAGAAATTTATAAGGAGATTACAATTACGATTTCTTTTTCAGCACACAAGACACTAGTTCAGGCGATAGATCCATGGTATGGGAAAGATCGTCATGGATGCCTCCAGGTCCATTAGACCCAGCGATCAACATTTTTAAAACTATGGTATTGAAAGAACTTGACCAAATTGAACAGTCTATGGGGTATATAAGATTTAAGATGACTAAACTGGAAAGACAAGCTGTAAAGTCCTTAAGAGATGACTCAACTATAGTGATCCGTCAGGTGGATAAAGGAGGCGCCATAGTGGTAAGGGACAAATCTGAATACATGGAAGAAGTGTATTTGCAATTAAATAAGGATAACTATGTAGAATTAACTGTGGATCCTTCATTGGAAATTTCCAAACAAATTGGAGAGCTGACACAAGCCGGATGGAGGCAGGGCTTTGTGACAGACAAAGAATTGAAGTTTCTGAATTATAACTATTATAATATCCCAGTATTCTATTTGTTGCCCAAGATTCATAAACGTTTAGAACATCCCCCAGGGTGCCCGATAGTTTCCGCTAGAGATTCACTTTTAGAACGTTTATGTCAGTATATAGACAAACAATTACAACCCTGTTTGTCATCAATTAAATCATATCTCAAAGACACAACTCATTTTCTGTTGACACTTCAATCTATTGGTAGTGGACCTCAGGCTATCATGTTAATAATGGATGTGAGTTCATTATATACCAGCATTCCACAAAATGAAGCGCTGGAGGTTTTGTTTGAGGCAGTGGTGTAGCCAGACTGCCAATTTTGGGTGGGTCTGAACCCAAAGTGGGTGGGCACAAAATTTTCTCTCTACCCCCCTCCCCCAGGAAATATTTAGTCACACTTTTCAGTGAGCTTTCAGAGGCCAAAACCTCCTGTCTCAGGTCAGTATAATGCTGTTACAGTAGATATCTCCTGACCTAAGGAAGGAAGTATTGGTCTCTGAAACTTTATTAACACAGGTACCATATTACTTTATCCTAAATTAAAAATAAAATTATTTTCTTTACCTTTGTTGTATGGCCATTTACTTTTTCTCATTGTGTTGCTCCCAGTCTCTAGACTTTCCTTCGTCTTTCTCTTGCCAGGGTTTCCTGTCCATTCATCACCTATGGCTTTTCATCTTTTCCTCACCCTTGTTCGCCACATGCCCCTTCCTCTTATTCTCCAGTCTTTCCCTACTCTGTCCTCTCCCTCTTTCCATCCAGCAGCTTCCCTCTCTCTCCCCATCCTGCCAGTGTCTCCCCTCTTTCTTTTGCATCCAGCATCTCCTTTTTCTCCCTACCCTTCCATCCAGTGTCTTCCCTCTTTCTCTCCTTATCCTTCCACTCATCTACCCTCTCTCCTGATCCTTCCATCTAGTGTCTCTATCTCCCCTCTCCTTCTATCCAGTGTCTATCTCTCTACCCTTTTCTGTTCAGTTTCCTCCCTCTCTCCACATCCTTCTAGTTTCTCCCCTTTCTCTCTGCATCCTTTCATCCATCTCCCCTCTTTCTCTCCCTATCCTCCCATGTCCAGCAGCTCTCTTCCCTCTAGTCCCTTCTTCCTCTTCCTTCCTTGTCCAGCAGCTCTCCAGCCCCTTCCTCCTCTCCCTCCCATGTCCAGCAGCTCTCTCCCTTCCATCCAATCCCCTCCTCCTCTCCATCCCATGTCCAGCAGCTCTCTCCCTTCCCTCTAGTCCCTTCTTCCTCTTCCTCCCTTGTCCAGCAGCTCTCCAGTCCCTTCCTCCTCTTCCTCCCTTGTCCAGCAGCTCTCCAGTCCCTTCCTCCTCTCCCTCCCATGTCCAATAGCTCTCTCCCTTCCCGCCAGTCCCTCCCATGTCCCAGCAGCTCTCCCTTCCCATCAGTCCCTTCTTCCGCTCCCTCCCATGTCCCAGCAGCTTCTCCCTTCCCTCCAGTCCCTTCTTCCTCTCCCTCCCATGTCCCAGCAGCTTCTCCCTTCCCTCCAGTCCCTTCTTCCTCTCCCTCCCATGTCCCAGCAGCTTCTCCCTTCCCTCCAGTCCCTTCTTCCTCTCCCTCCCTTGTCCCAGTAGCTCTCTCTTCCTTCCCTCAAGTCCCTTCCTCCTCTCCCTCCTATGTCCCAGCAGCTCAGCCACTTTCCCCCCAGGCCCGCGAATCCACATCCTTCCCGCGCTGTCGCAGCCCTTTTGTCCCGCGGAGGCAGCGTTTCCTTCCTACCCTGTCTTCTCCCCAGGCTCCGCTGCATCGTCCCTGCAAGAGGAATCATTTTCCTTTTCGGCTGTCGCGCTGCGCTGCGCTGCCATACACACAGGCAGCTTCGCTCCTCCCCCGCCGCGTTCATCCGGCCCTAACAGGAAGTGCATCAGAGAGGGCCAGAATGGACGTGGCAGGGGAGGAGTGCAGCTGCCTGTGTGTATGGCAGCGCAGCGCGACGGCGGAAAAGGAAAACGATTCCACTTGCAGGCCGGGACGATGCAGGGGAGCCTGGGGAGAAGACAGGGCAAGAAGGAAACGCTGAACGCTGCCTCCGCGGGACAAAAGGGCAGCGACAGCGTGCGAAGGATGGGCGGGCCTGGAGGGCAAATGGGTGGGCCTGGGCCCGTCCAGGCCTACCCGTGGCTACGCCCCTGGTTTGAGGCATTAGAACAATATCCTCGCCCACATTTGATTCCTTCAGAATTTTTAGTGGATCTCAGTAACATAGCCATGAGCAAGATTTTTTTCATTTTTGATGCCAAGTTTTTTCAACAACAATCAGGCATAACTATGGGGGCTACGTTTGCCCCAACAGTGGCTAATCTTTTCATGGCTAGTTTTGAGGAGCGATGGATCTACCCCTCGAGATTCTTTCAATATGTACAATGCTGGAAGAGATTCATTGATGATATCTTCTGTATTTGCATAGGCGCCCAGTATAAGAGGCTTGCCACAGCAGGATGGATCAGCTGTTTCTATGGAAATGCTAAATAGTATTAGTAGTAGTTCTCCTGTGAGTCCTGCTACTCTGGGGGGTTTAAATAGCAGCAGTGAAAGCTGCCTCTAGCCTTGTGTATAACCAGTTGTAATTTGATTATCTTACTGCTGGGAGAGCAGAGCAGGGGGGTTGGCTGGAGGTGTCCTGGGTTGCCAGGGAAATATTTAACTAGGATCATGAATTCCTGCACATGAGCACTTCACACCTGTTGCGTGCTTGAGGACCTTGGCATACTGTCAGGCTTCTTTCCCGGGAGCACTGGGTTCGTGAGTCCTTGGGCCACTACCGTGGAGCGGCAGTGGCAGGCAAGATCACCTTCAAGGTAGGGATGAGACAAGACTGGTCTGGAACCCCGGACTGGAGTTCTACACAGGAATACACGGAACTGGAACGCACCGGACGGGTGCGCACTGGAGTGGGGCCCGCTGGACTGGAACACACTGGAGTGGCCCCACAGGACTGGAACATACAGGAGTGAAACCCGCTGGACTGGAACACACTGGAGCGGAACCCACGGGACCGGAACCCGCTGGACTGGAACACACTGGACCTAGGCTTCACCTACGCTTAACCACCTTTCCCCGAGGGTTGAGCCCTCAGGTTCGGGCGGCCGGCAGGGCTTACAGGAAAAACTGGAACTGGAACTTGCAAGCAGGAACAGCAGGAATGAGGATCCAGGGGTGCCCCCTGGCACCTAGGCGAAGGCAAGGCAGACAGGCAGAGAATGTCCGGGTTCCGGCAGTAGGCAGGTATAAAGCAATGGTCAGGTCAAGGAACAAGACTACGGCTGGAGCTTCAGTATCACGGAGTACTGGCAACAGACTGAACAAGGGCTGAAGCTCCAGAAGCAAAAGAAACACACACGGAAAACCAGCAGGCTAAACACAAGAAGACTAGTCAACTGTACATAAGCTAGTAGGAAAGCTATGCCCAAGCAAACCAGTCATACACTGGAAACATACACAGAGCAAACTCAGGAGACTTAGTAAAGCTATACACAAGCTAACAAACAAAGCTGTGCCCAAGCTAACAAGTCATACACTGGAAACATACACAGAGCAAACTCAGGAGACTTAGTAAAGCTATACACAAGCTAACAAACAAAGCTGTGCCCAAGCTAACAAGTCATACACTGGAAACATACACAGAGCAAACTCAGGAGACTTAGTAAAGCTATACACAAGCTAACAAACAAAGCTGTGCCCAAGCTAACAAGTCAAACACTGGAAACATACACAGAGCAAACTCAGGAGACTTAGTAAAGCTATACACCAGCTAACAACCAAAGCTGTGCCCAAGCTAACAAGTCATACACTGGAAACATACACAGAGCAAACTCAGGAGACTTAGTAAGCTATACACCAGCTAACAACCAAAGCTGTGCCCAAGCTAACAAGTCATACACTGGAAACATACACAGAGCAAACTCAGGAGACTTAGTAAAGCTATACACCAGCTAACAACCAAAGCTGTGCCCAAGCTAACAAGTCATACACTAGGAACAAACACAGAGAACTAGCAAAGCTACACACAGGCTAACAAGCAAAGCTGTGCCCAAGCTAGCTAGTCACACACTAGGAACAAACACAGAGAGCTAGCAAAGCTACACACAGAGAATTCAGCCCAGCGGGAGCCATCTTGGATACTGGCATAGAGGAGTCGGCGGCAGCCATCTTGGAAGAGGCATAGCCCACACAGGTGAGGTTCAGTAGGGCAATCAGCACACAGAGCCAGAGAGAAACTAAGACAGAGACAGACACAGAGACAAGCAGAAGCCAGCACAGACACTGACTCCCAGAAACAGGGTAAGTCTGAGGGTGGTCACGGCCACAGACGTGACAACACCAAAGAGACTTGCACTGACCCCTGAAATTTTAAAAGTGCTAAAAATAAGTTTTAAAAGTATTTGCATTAAATCTAATTGCAGAATTTAGGTGCTAGGAAGTGGGATTGGTATGCTATGTACTCAAATTTGCTCAAGCTATATGTAAATTAGTCAGTTTTTGGGAGGTTCTCATTTGCATATTTATGGGTAAAAAATTGTTGGAAATGTTTACAGCCTTAATGTTAGGGCATGGCTCTGATCAAAAATGTGCTTTGATCCAAAAACGAAGGGTTTAGCTAGTGTTTTTGACTAAAAATTCCCATTAGAGTGTCTGCATGTTAATCTGCATTCAAATAGAGCTCTCTGATAGGATGAGCAGCTCCTTTTAGAAAATCTGCCTGGGAACAGAGAGGAGAGAATCAATGGGTGGGTATGGATGGCTGGAGGGGAGGCAGGGGAGCGAGGACAAGAAATGAAGAAGAAAGGCAGAAAGTAAAGAAATAAATGAAAAGGAAGCCCTGGAAACTGAGTTAAGAGGACAGATAGCAGCAGAATCGGATACTGGGCCAGCATGATCAGAAAAACAAAGTCACCAGACAACAAAGGTAGAAAAGATCATTTTAATTTCATTATAGTGTTTGGAATATGTCCACTTTGAGAATCAGGTGCTGAACATTAAATGTTTATATTTATTTACTTATGTATGGTATTTTATCCCACATTAAACATGAATTAGGGTGTTTTGTGGCTCTACATGAGAATTGTGATATTATGATCCTTGTTTCATATTGTTGACGGTCTGCATTTTCCGTATGGGTGATATATTGGTGTATTAGGTTCTACCCAGTGTAATATTTATGGTACAGTAAGGTTCTGAGTGTGTTTTTGCACAAAGTTGTGCATAGTGTTTTGTAGTTGAGCGATTGTGGTTAGTATATGCTTTGAGCAACCACTTTATTCTTTGACATATGATACATATCTAATATCTAAATTTAATAAAAGGTATTAATTGTAACTTTTTTATTTATTTATTTTTTCTGTGTGTTATCATGTTGTTATGGATTTAAGCTCCACTCCTGGCCCCACTCCTAACCCCACCCCCTTTAGCCTCCCCAAACAGTTGGGCCACCGACCGCCTGTGTGTATTTGGGCAGGCTCTATGGAGACATTACAGCAATTTGTGGTCTTCCTGAATCAATGCCACTCTAAGATTAAGTTTGAAATGGCTTATGATAAACAGCATATCTCATTTTTGGATGTATGGATTGAACAGCAAACCGACGGGTTTAAAACCACAGTATTTTCTAAATCTACTGATAGGAACTCTTTATTGCATTTTTCCAGTATGCATCCATCACATATGAAGCAGAATATTCCGTTTGCACAGTTTCTAAGGCACCGTCGAATTTGTTCATCTGATCAAGACTTCAAACAAAGTACCAACTCATTGAGTCATCAATTGATGCAGAGGGGTTACCCCAAACACATTGTCAGAAAGGCAGCTAAAACAGCATGGCACAACCCAAGAGAATCGCTTTTACAGTATAAAGCGACACAACAGGAGGATATTCTGCCATTTGTAATAAAATATAATGCGCACACCACCAGATTGAGTCGGACAATAAGGAAGCATTTTGAAATATTAAAAACACAGCCGGCTCTAGCAAACGCGAGTATTCTGTTCTCCTATCAAAGAGGCAGTAATTTAGGTGGTATGCTTAGCTCCAACGATGTTTGGAGCCAGAGAAAGGATAACAGCAAGAAAGGGCTCCATAAAAAATTTGGTCGATGCTCTGTATGCCACATAATGATGAAGGGAGATTGTTTTATACATCCAAGGACAGGAAAGAAATATTATTTTCGATCTATGACCTCTTGTGATACCGTAGGGGTTGTATATTTGATCATATGCCCCTGTAACCTCATATATATAGGTCAAACTACAAGATCATTAAGGACACGACTGATGGAATATCGTTCTTGCTTAAAGCTTTTAAAACGAGAAGCCCCGATGGTAACCCATTGTGAAACAGTGGGCCATGTGTTTGACAATTTAAGATGTACAGTTCTGGAGTATTTACAACCCACCCAGAGAAGAGGGGATCAGAGATGTCGATTACGACAAATTGAGCAGAAATGGATTTTTCAATTGAAGACAACTGAACCGGATGGAATGAACATTAAGGTTGAATGGGCAGCGTTTTTTTGACTTGAGGTGATGGGTGTGAGTGACCAAGTTGCATATGATTGGTCAATTCAAAAGATGACGTAGAGGTGAATGAGGAATTTTGATAGGCCAAAAGTTGGAGAGGAGTAGAACTCGCTGATTGAAAAATGGAGGCGTTCGGTAGTGAGCAGTGTTCTTCGTCTTTGGAGTGCAGCAGGCAGAAGTGACACAGGAATGTATAGGTGTCTATGAGCGGCAACAGGGGCAGAGGGAGCAGCAGGGAATGAGCGGACTCGGAGACGACAGGCGCGCGGCACCCCCCCCCCCCCAGCAGGTAAAAATGCACCCGGGGGGGGTAATTTCGCCGGGGAGGGGGCACATCGGCGATCCACCCCGGGTGTCAGCCAGCCTAGGAACGCCATTGGGGTGAAGACGGATGTGACAGGGCCAGTCTGAGGAGAATTTAAGTTAAATAACTGGCAGTAATCACTAATCATTGGATTGTAAAGGAATATACTGACATTAATCCTGTGGGCTGTGGATACAAGAAACGTTCCGCAGTATTTTTTGTATACATTGACTATTGTGGACTTTTTTTTGGCGAAATGATGGTGCGCCGGGCCCACGCCTTATAGTCGGTTGAGTTCTGGCTGGCTGGGTGGCGATACTGAAGCCTTTTTTCTCCACTTTAAAAAGATAGAAAAGATAAAACGAATAAAGAACAAACACTGATACTGCTTAGTGTAGAGCTGGTCTTGTATCCACTGTAATAAACAGCGTGTGTGAAGCTGTGTTTTAGAGTTTCAAATTGACATTTAACATATAAACAGTAATCATTGAAAATATTACACCAGTACAGGAGAAGAAAAATAACTTTTTTTTCATCCTATTTAATAATTCTTACCACCAACATTCTAATGTGGGACTGCCTGTGTCCATGGCTCCTGGAGTTGCTGAGCTAGGCTCCGTAGCCAGGTGACGTCACTCACAGCTGATTCCCCCCCCCCCCCCAACACTGGCACACGCAAATTGGCACAGCAAAACGAAAAGCAGCCTCGTGCCCATCACCTGACACTCACTCTACCTGTCAGAACCGGCAAGCCGAAATACAGATTAGGATCGCGCCCAGCAGCTGACACTCACTCTGTCAGCGCAGCACGCGCTACACAACAATCGGGAACCGGAGACACAGAAAAGCCTAGCGCCCATCTGCTGAGACTCGCCCTAGCAGCATCGCGCTACAAAACTTATAACTGGGAACCGGAGAGACAGATAAGGCTCACGCACATCAGCTGACGCTCATTCTGTCAGAAAAGCACGCGCGCCACAACAGAGAACTGGGAAATGGAGATAAAATTAAAGCTTGAGCATTTTACCAGCCCTTCCCTGCTAAGCTACACGAAACGCTACACAACTCAAAACCAAGGTATCACGAGGGAGGGAAGGAGGCAAATAACATGGACCTGGAAAGGGGTGGGGGGAAGAAACCTGGAACTAAGAGGGAAGGAAGGAAATAGGGGGTACCCTGCAACCGGTAGGGAGAGGAGAAACCTGGAAATGGGAGGGGAGGAACATGGAACTAGGAGGGAGGGAGGGAAAAGGGGCTAGTATGGCCCTAAGGTAGGCAAAGAACCTAGAACTGGGAGGGGGGAACAAAGCTGGAACTCAGAGGGAGGGAGGGAGATTCTGGGTATCCAGGAACTGGGAGGGGACCCCTGGAACTGGGAGGGATGGAAGGGGGGGGGAAGAACCTGCATCTCAGAGAGAGGGAGGGAGGGGGAACACTGGAACTGGTAGGGCCATGGAAATAGGAGGGAGGGCCGTCCTGGAACTGGGAGGCAGGGGGGACCCTGGAACTGGGAGGCACATGGAACTGGGAGGGAGGGAGGGGGGCCCCTGGCAGGGAGGGAGGGAGAGAGGGGGGCACCCTGTCACTCTCATTCTCACACACAATCTCATTCTCACACCCACTCTCATTAACACACAGACACTCTCACACACACACTTGGAAACAGACTCACTCTGTCACACATACTCACATATTCACTAACTCACACACAGTCACTCTCTCACACACTCTATCAAACATACACACTCCAAGGAACAACCTTGTTAGCACCCACTACATTTCTTACAGAAACAGCCTTTTCACTACCACTGACGTGGACCACAGCCTCGCTCCAAAGTTACCACTGTGCAGGGCATCGCGCTCGAGTACGGAGTAGCCCACACGAAAACCACTGGATGCGGACCACAACCTCCCTCCAAAGTGCAAGGGATTGTGCTGAACTACGGAGTAACGGTAAGGAGGGACGGGACGCTTGCTAGGGTCTAAGGCTGTTCTCTGTGTTCACACAATTTCATTCACCCAACCCCACGGCACCGCCTGCCACTGTGGAAAATGTCCGTGAGACAGAAACACCAAAAAAGAGGGGGGGGGGGCTACACCTCGGTCGGAAGGGGGGGACCTGCATCAACACACAGAAAAAAAGAGAGGGAGGGTAGGAGGGGGTGAAGACAAAAACTTTCTGTCACACACACACACTGTCTGTCACATACACACGCTGTAACAAACATACATAGTATAAAACAAAAAAAAAAACACACTATCTCTGCCATACACACGCTCTGACATTGTCACACTCTTTTCTGTGTCAGACACACACACTCTCTAACATACACACTATCTCTCTCTTTCTCACACAGACACTGTAGGTTAAACACTTTCTGTCTAACATACACACTATCTCTCTCTGACACAGACACTGTAGGGGGCCTGTAACATGGGTGGAAAGGGGGGGGGTCTACACTTCAAACAAAAGGGAAGGGGAGCCCTGCACCGCAGACGGAAGGAGAGGAATGGAATGAGGGGGTCATGGAACTTGCAGACACACATACACAGACACACAGTCATCACACTCAATCTCTCTATTTATTTATTTATTGCATTTGAATCCCATATTTTCCCACCTATTTGCAGGCTCAATGTGGCTTACATAATTTTGTTAACAATGTCATTCCAGGATATCAGATACAGTTAGTGTTGTGCAGAGATTAAGTAGGGAAGAGAGAAGAAGGAAGGGAGTGATTAGGGTAGTTATAGAGGTAGGTTTTCATAACTGAGTGGGTTGGTGAGGTGGATTAGTGAGGTTATTGGTTCTCATTGTAGGCTTTGTTGAAGAGGTATGTCTTCAGAGATTTGCGAAAGATAGTTATTTTGTTGATTGTTTTCAGGTCTGTAGGTAATGTGTTCCATAACTGCGTGCTCATGTAAGAGAAGGTAGTGGCATACATCAGCTTGTATTTTAGTCATTTACAGCTGGGGAAGTGCAGGTTGAGAAATTTGCTGGATGATCTTGTGGTATTTCTGGGAGGTAGGTCCATGAGGTTTAGCATGTATATTGGGGCATCTGCGTGAATGATTTTGTGTACAATCGTGCACATTTTGAACGCAATTCGTTCCTTAAGTAGGAGCCAGTGAAGTTTCTCTCTTAAGGGTTTTGCACTTTCATATTTAGTTTTTCCAAATATGAGTCAGGCGGCAGTATTCTGGGCAGTTTGGAATTTTTTTATAGTCTGTTCTTTACAGCCAGCATACAGTGCGTTGCAGTAGTCCAGATGACTTATTACCATTGACTGTACCAGGGTACGGAAGATGTATCTCGGGAAGAACGGTTTTACTCTTTTGAGTTTCCACATGGCGTAGAACATCTTTTTCGTCATGTTTTTCACGTGGGCATCAAGAGTGAGGTTTCGATCAATGGTGACTCCAAGAATTTTCAAGTTTTGAGAGACAGGAAGAGAACAGTATGGTGTGCTTATGCTGGAGAAATTTTTTGTGTTATGTTGCGAGGTGAGTACAAGACATTGTGTTTTTTTCTGCGTTAAGTTTTAGTTGGAATGCATCTGCCCATGTGTGCATTGTTTGGAGGCTTTGGTTGATCTCATTGGTGATTTCATTTAGATCATGTTTGAACGGGATGTAGATTGTGACGTCATCTGCATATATGTAGGGGTTGAGGTTTTGGTTGGCTAGAAGTTTGGCTAAAGGTATCATCATTAGGTTGAATAAGGTTGGTGAGAGGAGGGATCCTTGGGGGACTCCACATTCAGGTATCCATGGGGGTGATCTGTCCGCGTTCGTTGTTACTTGGTATGATCTTGTGGTCAGGAATCCTTTGAACCACAATCACACACAGACACACTCTCTCTCAAAAAAACACACACACTCTCTGTGTAACATACACACTATCTCTCTCTCTCTCTCTCTCTCTCTCTCTCTCTCTCTCTCACAGACACTGTAGGTTAATCACTTTCTCTCTAGCATACACAATATCTCTCTCTGTCACAAACACTAGGGACTGGACTTCGGATGGAAGGGGTGGCGGGGGGCGTGCACCTTGGACAGAAGGGGGGGAGGGAAGAAAGGACAGGGTCATGGAACTTGCAGCCACACACACACACAGTCTGTCACACTCTTATCTCACTGACACACACACACTCTCTCTCACAAACACACATACACTCTCTATCTCACATACACAGTATCTCTATCACACACACTGTAGGTTAATCACTTTATTCATGTATGTCTAATACAGTCACAATGAGTTACTCACAGTCACTCTCTTTGTTTATGTTTCACACCCTGTGGCTGTCTAAAACACACACAGTCACAATGACAGACAACAAAAGATCATCAAATATACAAAATGAGGAGGAACAAAAAGAAAAGAAAGAAAAACAGAAGCACAAAGAAAACGGCGTTTAGCAATGAACGAAGATGAAAAGGCACAAGAAAGAAAAAGAAATACTGCTAGGAAAAGGGAGCAAAGCCAACATGACAGACAAGGAAACTGCAACTCAAAGACAAAGAAAAACAGAATTACAAAGGAAAAGAATTAATGCAATGACAAATGAACAGAGAGAAATTCAAAGAAAACGGCACACAGAAACACAACGGAAGAAAAGAGAAAACATGACAAATGAAGAACAGAAAAACAAAAAAAACATATTTACAAAAAGAAAACAAAGAAAAACAAAAAGACAAACACATAAAACAGAACAGCAAAACAATAACAGAACCACAACTGCAAATGACTATACAAATTAAACCAAACAAACGAAAAAACATGAACACAACTAAAAAGGAGCACATAAAAAGGAAAAGAAAAAAAACAGAACCACAACTCAAAAAGGATGCAAGTATAATGGAAGAAGAAAACTCACAAAAATACAACCAAACCACAAAACATGAATGATGAGGGAACTGCAAATAAAACATAAACAAAAGACTGATATGACGGAGGAACATAAAGAAGCAAACAACAAAAACAACACAGAAATAGTACAAAGACACAAAGAACAACTTACAGAGAAAGAACGAACACCAACAACTAAACAACCTGATGAGGAACAGATACACAGTAAAAAAAAAAAAACACAACTGAAAGAAAGAGGCGTAAAGCATAAGCAGAAAGAAACAGGTGTAATGCATGCACTGAACATGAAAAAACACGTGATAATGAAGGAGCAACTGCAAGGAGAAGAGCCAAGATACAACATATGGCTCATGAGGAAAATATTAGTTACAGGGGAAAAAAAGCAGAAACAGAAAGGAAGCGAATTGCAGAAATGATGGACCAAGAAAGAAAAACACAAAAAACTAGGCATGCAGCTTTAAAAAGAAAAAGATTACAAACAATGACAGAGCAACAAAGAGGTACTAATAGAAAGAGAAGAGCATATTTAAAACAACAAAGAAAGCAACAAAACTCACAGATACTGAGAACAAAAACACAAAGACAAAACAAAAACAACAAATAACAAAAAACCATTAAAACAAAAGAAAAAAAACACACAAGGAAAAATACAAGCACAATACAGTGCACAATTAATACTAAAGGAATTGCAATAACAGACTGTGTCAATGAAAATGACATTCAGTACTATAGTTGTGGACAGATAAATGTAGTTTGTATATTACACCATCTGACAACCTTTTCACACAATGCTGCAGTAAAGGAAAAGTTCAACTTCCAAAAATTAGGACAAATGAATTCATAGAAAAAGTTATTTCCAGAGAACATGAATACTCAAACAATAAAAAAAAACCATTAGGTGCATTAATAGTTCTTTAGCTTTCGCATCCATGGGAGCAAACATTGCAACACCACCAGGATATGGCCCATATTGTTTCAGAATACATGAAAATATTTATCACAGAACAGGAGCACTACATCCTTCAAATGACAAAGACAATTTGCACATTTATACATTCTAGATCCTGATGAAGCAGCAAATCAAAGACTAAAAAAAACTCTACAAATTTAAACATAAATGATATATTAATGCGACAACTAAATGAATTCATGGCAAGAGAAAATCCTTTTGCAGATGCATGCAAAATATTATATGAAGTGGAAAATGAATGCGTCAATAAAGCAAAACAACAAACAATAGAACCTACTACACTATCAATGGTCATTGTTAAAGACCGTAAAAATGATCAAAGACGATTCAACACTCCAAGAGCCAATGAGGTAGCTTTCATCTTCCAAAATACAGATTGAGAGCCTCCGTTACATAGAGATCTAATCATACACTGCAGAAACAAGCAAAATGAAGAAAAAAAACATGAAATAATAAGTGTATTGGTTCCCAACCTGGAACCTATGGTATACCCAATATTATTCCCATATGGAGATCAGAGCTGGGGGATAGATATTCCTTTGTCCAAGCAACCACAATCTATAATCAACGTCAATCACAAATCAAATAAACCAAAAACAAGAGTTACAGAAATGCAAGACTATCCTGCTTATAATCGAAAGACAAAAACGCCTATATTACGACCTAAATCGGGAGATAGACGTTTATCTCACAAAAACGAGTAAATCAATATAATGTAAACCAATGTTTCAGTGCGTCCGTGTCGCTCGTACGTTCACGTAAAAACGTCCAAATAAGAGGCGTGTCGGGGCGTGTTAGGGGCGGTGATACGACGTGGACGTGTACAACGTATAACGAATAGCGAAATGGCTCTGGTTGAGCGGGAAGATGGGCGTAATATGATGGACCCAAAATAAAAGCGACCAGAGCAAGGGGGAAATCGTCTTTAGACCCATTAGCGATTGTGCGTAGTTGGAGAGTGGCGACATCGTTGGTGGAAGAGCTGAATTGGTGGTTGCAGAGAGAAAGCTGAGCGTGTTGAGTACCTGTTACGTTCATCTGTGTGCCCTGCCTCTTTTATGTCTTACCCTTTGACCTTTCCTTACTCCTACTCCTTTGCTCCATCGCCCCCTTCCCCTCCCCCTATCCCTCCCCATTCACTCTTCCCACGTGTATACTCTATTCCCTGACCTCCGTTTGTCTCTGTGTTCGTGTACTGTTTGGCGAGTGAGTGGCCAGAGAGCGTGGTGGCTGGAAGTGACAGATCTGTGTGTGTTGGTGTTTGACTACTAGTCCTAATACTTGCACTGGTGGTGGGGATATGGATGCACTTAATGCACTTGTGGCATGTATGCTACACGAAGAGGCTACCCACCGCAGGAGGTATTCACGGCCCCGAGTGTTTAGGCCCCGCACCACCTTCCTACAACTCACTGACCAGCAGTGTCTAACAAGGTTCAGGTTTGATAGGGCCACCATTCTTCAGCTGTGTGAGCAGCTGAAACCCCTCCTTCAGCCCCAGACACGTAGGAATAACCCCATCCCTGCCCACCTCAAAATCACTTCCTCTCTCTCTGTCCTGGCCACTAGGAGTTTTCAATCCGTATTAGCTGCTAACACAGGCCTCACCCAGGCTTCTATTTCACACTGTCTCACCCAGTTCCTGGATGCCTTTATAACTCACACCTCACACTACATCACTTTCCCCACCACCCCCCAGGCCCTGCACAACAACATGGCCGCCTTCTATGCTCTTGCTAGATTCCCCTCGGTCATCGGTGTGATAGACTGCACACATGTAGCCCTCAGACCCCCCCGGGCACACGAAGCCACCTACAGAAATAGGAAGGCATTTCATTCTATGAACATGCAAGTTGTATGTGATGCCGAGGGGGAGATATTAGACGTGTGTGCCAGGTACCCCGGCTCCAACCATGATGCCTACATCCTACAGCACTCGGGCATCTTCCGCAAGTTCGAGCGAGGGGAGTTCATTGGTGGATGGCTACTAGGTAAGTGCAACATGCATGTACCCATACTATACCTACTCCACTGGGCAACCCTCCGCCCTGGCTTCCTCCACCTCACTCCACAACCCACTATCCAAATCCCCCCGCCCCCCCCCTGTACCTACTCCAAGCAATACACACTCATCTATCTCATTCTGCTTTTCTCCAAAGGTGACCGAGGCTACCCGCAGAGGACATGGCTCATGACCCCCCCTGATCCACCCACAACCAGGGGCAGAAGAAACCTACAACAGGAGACATTGCAGCACCCGGGGGATCATTGAGCGCACCTTTGGTTTGTTGAAAAACCGGTTCCGCTGTCTGGACCGGTCTGGAGGAGAGCTGCTCTACAGTCCAGAAAAGGTGGCCAAGATCTTTGTGGCGTGCTGCATGTTACACAATTTGGCCCAGCGCAGAGGACAGCCTCTCCCAGAGGAGCCACAGCCACCACCAGAAGAGGCCCCAGATGAGCTGGAAGAGGAGCCCCCTCCACCCCCAGCCCACAGAGCAGAGCTCAATGCTTACCAGCTTGGCGTAAGAGCAAGACAAAGACTCATTGAAACAAGTTTTAGGTGAAAGTAAGTGTACATTTATTTATTTACATTAAGTGCATGTGTTACTGTGTTCAACCCCACCACCACCACCTCCCTCCCACACCCACCCCCCTCCCACCAACCCTCACCCTACAGCATGTCCCATCACTTTCCCCTTCCCTTCCCCCGTCCCCTCCTACCCCTCCCACGCCCTTCCTTTGCAGCTGGTGCTGCACGGGAACTCTGTTCACCCTGTTCTGAGGTGCTGCTCCCAGTGTCGTCCTCTGTATCCCCACAGCAGCCTGCCACCTTGTTGGTTCTAGTCTGGCCACAGGACCCAGAATGGGAGCAGATTTGGTGGGTGCTGCAGGAGTGGGTGCGGAGGCGGACGATCGCAACACCCACCTCTTAGCTGGTGGTTGGTGGTCAGTGGAGGAGGAAGTTGATGGCAGGTCCTGGTCCAGCAGCACGGGGGCTGGAGTAGGTGCTGTGACCTGAGGGCGCAGGTGTTGGATGCTCTGCTCCAGCCGTTTGAGTTGCTGGAGCACCTCCTGGTGGCCTTCGCATTGTGCCTGGAGGAGTTCCTGGTGGGCTTGCTGCTGTGCCTCCAGTGCTTGGCACTGCAGCTCTAGATTCTGCTGCCGGTACTCCTCCAAGCGCACGTTGTGGCATAGTAATTCTGTGGCCAGCCGCAGGAGTTGCCTCCTTTGGCTGGATGGCCTCTGGCGAGGAGCTGGCCCCCTATATGCATCTTCCTCCTCCTCACCAAAGTCATGCGGTGCTGGAGGTGTGGCCTCTGCTGGTGGTGCTGGTGGAGGATGTGCCTGTACTGCAGGTTCTGCTGCTGCAGGTGGTGGAGGCAGAGGCTGGACTGGTGCAGGTGGTGGTGGAGGCAGAGGCTGGACTGGTGCAGGTGGTGGTGGAGGCAGAGGCTGGACAGCTGGTGCAGGTGGTGGAGGCTGGACTGCTGGTACTGCAGGGGGTGGAGGCAGAGGCTGGACTGCTGGTGCTGCAGGCTGTGGAGGTTGAGGCTGGACTGCTGGTGTAGGGCGTTGGCCTTGCAGGCCACTAGGGCCAGCCTCCTCTGAGTCATCACCTGTATAGCACAAGAGTGAGGAATAGTGTTGGTGCAAATAACCCACTTTTGTCTTTCAGCATTCATATACATTGGCATGTCCCCCAACCTGATGACCCAGCAAAGAGATGGTGAGGAGGAATGGAATTGACACGGGTGCGAAAGAGAGAGCCCCACAGGCAGCTGGGTAGAGGTGGTGGACGATCAGCCAAGAGAAGGACACCACTCACAACGTTGTGGACAAGCTGTTTGTTGTATAATTGTTAAATTGAACAACATTTCAGCATGTGTTGTGTTACTACTGACTTGGTAGACTGCATAGAACTGCTTTATGACCCCCATTACATGCTCCTTCAGTTGAATGCATGTGGCCCACACTCAGTAGAGCACAGAGGTCACAGAAGGAACTAGGCACAGTTTGTTGATGGGAAAATAGGAGGGAGTAGTAGGGAAGGAAGGCCCCCAAAGTTGTGCCACAGTAGTAACCTACACACACCCATAGGAGCCAACTGTAAAGTATTATTGGGGGTGCTAAGCCCAGTGCACAAAACTCCTCCCTGCACAGCTACATGATCTTTCCTCAATATTGGGGGTGCTCACACACCCACAGCACCCACCGAGTCTGCTCCTATAACACACATGAACACTACCACTACTCAAATAGAGCTTACAATTAAATTAAGATGCGCACACAGGACAAGTAAGAGGAAACCCAATGACAACGGTAGGGATAAGGGAGTAAGGGTACAGAGCTAGTGAGTAGGGGTTACCAGGTCACAACAGCATCATAAAGGTGGCCTGTTAATGTACATAAAGACAGCCAGAGACACTCCCCCCCCCCCCCACCTCCCTCCTCCTGCCCCCCACTCCTCACCTCCCTCCCCCTGGCCCCAACTTCTATAACACAAGTGTACTGCAGCACAACACATACCCCAACTGCATAATGAAAAACCTACCTGAGTCTTCAGCCTGGGCCGAGGTGTCGAGGGAGCCAATCCCGTGGATGCCCTCCTGGGGTAGGAGGGAGTGAACCATCAGCTCCATGGGGGTGAGGTGGGCTGTGTCATGTCCTGGGGGATTGGCCCCCGCCTTCCTCCTGACATCCCTCCTCAGCTTCCGCCACTTTCTCTTGCAATCCTCCACGTCTCTCCCAGAATGGTACACAGCATTCAGGCTGTCCCGTACTGCCTCCCATTCCCGCTGCTTCGTGGTTGCAGCCAGCCTCTGCCCTGTGGGAGCAAACAGACTCCGGTGCCATTGTTGTATCTCCTGCACCAGGAGCTCCACCTCACCTTCGGAAAAATTATCCTTCCGGGTTGGGGGCTGACGCGGCGGCATTGTACCAATGGGGTTTTCGAAAATACGGAGTGGGTGTTTATATAGTCGCCAAGAACGCCCATTGAGACGGGGGAATAGGCGTTTCTGGTATGGGCGTTTGTTTTTCAATTATACACATAATTCCTAAGTGTGCCCAGCTGAGATAGCGATTAGGAGCACATGATTTCGATTATGAGTAGATAAGTATGGGCGTCTCCACCTGCCTTCCCTTTCTTCATTGCCATTTAACCTGCCATTTCCTGCACTGGGACCTTGCCGGTTGTTCGTAATAATCATTTACAGGGTTTTACCTTCACTTATAATAAGGTTTGTGTTTAGCAATGTATGCTTGGGTACACCTGTGTATTTAGGGGGGGGGGATTATTGCTGGCCCTCAGCCACCACACCTTCCGTTTCCTCTCTTCCACATCCCCTGATGCTCCCTTCCTTTCTCCCATTCTCTCTGCCTGGTTGTAGCAGGCAGTCTTTGGGAGCGACGAATTTGCTACACTCGCCCCAAATCAAGCACCCCTCGGTAAGGGTCATTTCAATCAGGGAGATGTGCAGCTAATGTTCCAGAAGATAAAAGGCGCACTACACAGTCTTGAAACAGACGTTCATGGTAAGCTCTCGTTTGTCTGCCACCTCTTCTCTTTGTGCTCATAGTCAAGGAGTGTGCATTCACTGTATGTAGTCTGGAGTCAGATCTTAGGTAGCTCTCTTTTCACCAGGTTCCTGTGCACTGTACTGTGGGGTTGGCAGGTCCCCAGTGGTGTGGGCCAGCTGTTGGAACTGCTGTATTGGTTCCCGGTAGGTTCCATCTTTCTTGTTTATGTGGTGTACCCCAGTCCCCATTTATGAAGTGGCCACCCATTCTCAAGGTCCATAGGAGGGGGAGGGGCGAATGATTTATGCAATGGATGTGATTAGGACATTATGGAACACCTTCCTAAATTCCTCCATAGGTAGTAGGGAACATGAACATTTTTTTTAATCGGTAGCCTGGAAAAAATGCTCAAGGTGGCTACAGGTACTGCCACTGAGGCCTTAAGACGTGGTGGTGAGGGAGAGGGTTGTGTGTACAGGTCCCAACCCAAAGTACTTGCAGGTGGCTACAGCCTGGTGGCTGCTGTGGCCTAGTGGTTAGAGCACCAGCCTTATTATAATAAGGTTGCTGGTTCAAATCCCACCTAAGGCAAGTCACTTCAGGGGCAAACTTTGACACAAACCCAGAATACCTGAATGTAACACACCTTGATCTACTACTGGAGAAAGTGTGATCACAGCTGCAAATAATGAGCACCATTTTTATTTGTGCCCTTCTCTAACACAAGTATTACATTGCAACTGTGATGAAGTAACCATCCATGTATTGGGTTTCCCATTGTTTCCCCTTTTCTCCTCAGCATTATATACCATAGCTGATGTATTGAATGTGAAAATATGAGCCAGCTGTTTGTAGGTCCTTCTTGGGCCCCCCCACAATGTGGCTTGTTGGTAAGGATGTGTGACCATCAGACAGCAAACACTGTGTATGTGCTACCTGAGGTTATGTGGAAGTGTCTACTTGGCAGATCACACGTGCTACACTATTAATCTCTTATTGATGGCACTCTGTGTTGTGGGTCAGTATGGTGCAGGGGAGGGAGGGAGGGAGGGAGGGAGGGAGAGAGGCTGGCTGGCCATTTGTATTCATGAACACAAATATCCATCCAGGCTCCCCGGCCCAACCCCCCTGCACATATGGCCATGCAGGTTGGAATGAACAGGTAGCCTTCTGTATGGCCAACATTCTCAGACATACATCAACTTTCTCATTCACACAGCACATTTAATGCTTTGCATATTGCTGCCTCCTTCCTCTCAACTCAACAGCACCATTTGCTTATATGTAATGCACAAGGGAGACAAACACACACACACACACCCTGATAGTTAAAGTGTAAAAACATTTATTTCCCCCCACCCCTACAAAACAACCCCCAACAATGCCCTCCTCCCCCCCCCCCCCACAGAACCCCAACAATTCCCTCCCCCCCACACACACAACCCCAACAATTCCCTCCCCCCACCCACTCCCCACACCCCCAACAATCCCCCCCCCCCCCCCCAATTTAAGTCAAGGGCGGGCACGCCCTCTGACTAAGGCCCTCTGTAGCAGGGCAATGAGCAGGCCCAGCAGTACCCTTAGTGGGCCCTGGAGCTGCTCATTGCCCTGCCGTAGGGCTCTCACCTCCTGCAGCAGCTGGTGCTGGCCAACTACTAGCTGCTGCTGGCCATCTACCAGCTGCTGCAGGAGGCGCATCATGGCACCTGCGCCTAGGGCTGCTGGAGGTGGCCCATGGGCTGGAGCAGGCCCAGGGCTTGGAGCAGGCCCAGGGGAAGGCGGTGGGGCAGGTGATGGTGCTGCCGCAGGGGATGTGGATGGCCGAGGGGAGGGAGAGGGCTCTGCTGCTGGTACAGGTGGGGAGGGGGCCTCCATATAGTCCTCATCTATGATGAGGACCCCCTCCTCTGAGCCCGATGACTCCTCCTCCTCCGCCTCCTGTGCAGGCGCCGCCGCCTCCTCATCCTCCTCCTCCTCCTCGTGGCTTTCCTGCTTCTGTTCCTGCTCCTCCTCCTCCTCCTGCAGGTGGTGGCCCTCCTCATCTGCCCGCTCGGCTTGCTGGTGGTGGAGCCCTGTGTATGTAAAAGGAGTGTGATTGAGATCAGCGCATACAACATGGCTTGCATAGTGCAGTAGCTGGGTGGCGTGAGGTGGGGGATGGGCCAGGGTGTGGTAAGGCGTAGCCTATGCCCATGGGGAATGAGCTGCATCAGATGACATGACAAAGAACCCTGGAACCTCCTCTGACACACACCACACAGGACATGTTGCCACACCAAATTCATTGCTGACCAGCATGTTTGCACTGTGAGATGCAACGAGGGGTTGATGGGCAGTTGTTGTAGGATTTATTGGGGGGGGGGCAGTGGGAAGGGTGTTGAGCACAAAACTTTTATGTGAGTTAGGCCATGACATGCAGTAAAAGTAGGGCCTCAGGCAGGTCTACCAGGACACACTAATCAACCACCACAGAAAGGGGAATAGTAAAGTGAGGCATATCATCTCATTCATCTCGGGGGGATGGTCGGAAGTTGCAGCCACACTCATGGGAGAACCCCTGCAACCTGCATCCTTGATCTGGGACAGATATGTTATTACTTACTAGTTTGCTATTAGGCACATGGGAATTGATATTGTACAACACATTCGCATTATTCAAGAAGTGTATTTACAAATCTGTACAGGTGTCCTGTTTTTGAATACTTACGGCGAGCCCTGAGGTGCCTTCGCACCGCCTGGATGAGGTCGGGCCTCTCCCGCCTCACACGGCGGAACCGCCTCCTGAGGGACTCGAGGTCCCGGTGCACTCCAAAGCGTCTGTAAGAAATATGTTTGTAGAGCAGGGGTCAGGGGGAGATGGTCCTTTTTGTCCTCTGCACACATTCATTTGCTATTCAAATACCAGAGAGAGACGGTCAACAGTGTTGGGGGGGGGGGGGGGGGGACCACCTCCATTGGTACTGAATCATAGGAGCCACCTTTTTACCATTTTGGGGGGTGGAACCCCCAGTGGAGATTACCCCTCCCTCCATACATACAAGGCATTTATTTTATATTGGGGGTGGTCAAGCACCCACAGCAGCCACCGAGTTGGTTCCTATGCAGATGATGCCAGAGAGGTGGGCATGAGGCCAGAAAGTACCGTTTGTATGCATTATAATGTATGCTTGTAAAACTACTTTATATGTGTTATCATGACCATGTTATAAAGTATGGTATACGTTTCATTGGTATCATGTTTCCACTATTCGGATGCGTTGTAAGCCACATAGAGGCTGCAAAGAGGGGTTGGAAAATGTGGCCTTCACAGGCAAGACATACATAACTAACAAAATACATTCTTGTAGGGATGTGGGAATGGTCGTCCTTTCAATAACATACAATTTATTAGTGATTGTGCATGTTCCTATATTACTCATTATCCTTGCATGGACACTCCAGTTACTGGTGGTAACATTGATGACGGAGCTGTTATATGTGTAGGTACAGGAGGGGAGGGGGGTTGGCCCATAACCTTACCTTTCAAGCCTGTCCCTGATGCGGGACCAGGCTCGCATGGCCTGGAGCCTGGGGGGCAGGTGGTGGTGTTGTACGAAGAGCCTGTGCCGGCGCCTTAGGCACAGGCGCACCAGCAGCAGGCTCTCCTCCTGCCCGAAGTTCGGCTCACGTCGCTGCGCCATTTTTCCACGTGTTGGAAAACAAGTGCCTTATATAGACGACCTTGCGTGAGGGACGTCGTTTCATGCACAGCTCCATATATGGATGACCATCCCATATATGGCCCTATCAGCACGTGGACGCCCTCGTAAGCATAGACGTCTTTGACGTGCACATGCCTGGTTATGTGTGCGGCCTTATATAGATGAGTATGACGCAGCTGACCCTTTTCACATATACACAATATGCATATAGCTGCATGTTCAGTAGGTGTACAGTGCATGCAGATCCGGACATGCAGATGGGCACATATGAGGAAAGTATGGGTGGAGCAGCATGATTTTTCTGTAGTTGACACATATACGCGTTCCTCATATTTTCCAGTAAGATGGCCAGAACAACATGTACTGTACTTGCAGTACACCTATGTGCATTCTTTTACACACTTTCTGATTTGGTTGTTTGCACCTGCAATAATCGACCGTGTTAGGGCGCCCAATTTTGTCACGCTTATGCGCTCCTCATTTGATTGTTTTGCTACAGGGATAATCGTTTATCGAAAAACGCACATACTATTTTTCGGTTTTACATGTCTATTTTTGGACGCTTTCGTAAGAACATCCTAATTCGTATTTGGACAATCTTTCGATTATGCCCCTCAATGGGTACCGTTTCGCAATAAGAGACAAATTCAATACTTTCCTAAGTGCAGGTAAATTAACACAACAATATTTTGTGGATGCATACATTAAAACAGAGGCTAACAGACTAAATTATATTTGTACCAATCAAAAACAGTTAAGAATAGAAAAATTCTCAGGCTTAATGGACCACCTAGCAAGTGAAGCTGCGAATAGAGGAATCACACCTGGACAGGCATTTGTTTTGCCATCATCATTTGCAGGAAGTCCTAGAAATATGCATCAAAACTATCAGGATGCAATGGCAATAGTTAGAAAATATGGCAAGCCTGACCTATTTATTACTATGACCTGCAAACCAAAATGGGAAGAAATTAATAACAATCTACAAAAAGGTGAGGCACAACAGTTTAGACCTGACTTATTGGCAAGGGTGTTCCACTTAAAATTAAAAGAATTAGTGAACGATATATGCAAACAGCATATATTTGGTGTTCCTCTTGCTATCATTTATGTAATTGAATTTCAAAAAAGAGGTTTACCCCACGCTCATATATTACTTATCCGCAAGGACGAACAGAAACCAAAAACAAAGGAAAAAATTTACAACATCGTATGTGCAGAAATACCTATAGAAAAAAATTTCCCACGACTACATGCAACAGTTATCAAACATATGATACATGTCCCATGCAGTCAGCAAAATATACATTTCCCATGCATGATAAATGGAAAGTGCTCTAAACATTTCCCTAAAGAATTCCAAAATGAAACTATAGAAAACTATGATGGATACCCTAAATATCGCAGACGGGATAATGGCATTGGAACAGTCATACATGGACAATTCATCAATAACAGTTGGGTAGTCCCTTATAACCCTTTTTTACTTTTAAAATACAACTGCCATATAAATGTGGAAGTATGTGCATCTATAAAAAGTGTAAAGTACCTCTTTAAATATGTATACAAAGGACGCCATTGTGCAAATGTACTTATTACAGAACACAAAAATGCACAACATGATGAAATAAAAACATTCACAGACTCAAGATATATTAGTGCTCCAGAGGCTGCATGGAGATTAAACAGATTTGAAATGCATCATCAATCACATAGTATACAAAGATTAGAAGTACACTTACAAAATGAACAGATCATTGTTTTCCAACCTAACAAACTTGAAACAGCAGTCGACACAGTCAGAACAAGGTACACAACTTTAACAGCCTAGTTTAAACTTAATAAAGAAGACCATAATGCAAACAACATTTTGTATGTAGATATACCTGTATACTATACTTTTGAAAAAAAAACACAAAGAAAATGGAAAATTAGAAAAGCTGGACATAACAAAACAATCAGAAGAATGTATACAGTACATTTCGCAAATGAACTGGAATGTTACTGTTTATGGCTAATACTACTACACAAACCAGTCACACAGTCCTTTGAACACTTAAAAACTGTGGACAATGTTATTTATCAAACCTTTCAAGATGCAGCAAAAAAAATGGGACTCATTAAAGATGAAGCTCTGTGGGAGAATACATTAGAAGATGCAACCACATTCAGCATGCCACAGCAAATTAGAGAGCTTTTTGCATACATTTGTATCTTTGCACAAATAACAACTGCTTTGCAACTTTATAAAATATACAAAATTTATATGGAAGAGGATTTAAAAAAAAAAAAAACAGCATGGTTGTGAAGGTGATTGCTTGATTTGTGAACAACTCTCCCTTCAGAAAATACAAGCTGTACTCATTACACATGGTAAAAAAAAATAGAACAATTTGGTTTACCAAAAATAACCCACACAATAGAAGAACAAAACATTGCATTTAACGCTGCAGATGAAAAGCATAAAGCACTAGAAATACATGAACAGCTAAATAATGAACAAAGAAAAGCATTGCAAACAATACTTTCAGCATGCAATACAAACAATAATTCACACACGTGTTTTTTTCCTTGAAGGACCAGGTGGAAGTGGAAAAACATAAACATATACATACAAGACTATCATCAGCACAATCAGAGGAGAAGGAGGAATTGCACTACCTGTGGCATCAACAGGAATTGCTGCAAACCTACTTCCAGGAGGATGAACGTATCATTCCCAATTTAAATTACCAGTACCTCTCCTGGAAACGTCAACATCAACTATGCAATTAACATCAAAAGATGCTTCCATCATTAGAGATGCAAAAATCATTATCTGGGATGAATCAGCTATGGCACCCAGTATGGCTCTCGATGCTGTAGATAGACTACTCAAAGAGATAATGAACAACCAAAGACCATTTGGTGGCACAGTTATACTGCTTGGAGGAGATTTCCAACAAACTTTACCATTGGTACCACATGGTCATCCAGCAGATATTATTGAAGCAAGCATTAAATTCCATAAACTTTGGAAAACATTTAAAATACTGCAACTGGAAAAAAATGTCCGCTCTGTAGACCCCGAGTATAACAAATGGCTTATTAAATTAGCACAAGGAAATCTTCCATGTCCACAAGGTTACAAATAGTTATTGAAATACCACAAAAACACATCTGTGAGGGCAATATAGTTAACGCCATTTATGGTGAGAAAATTACAGCAGATACTGTAGCAACCTTTGCAAAAAAAAAAAAAAACTATTCTATGCCCCAAAAATTCACAAGTGGACAACATAAATGAAAGTGTATTAAATATTTTAGAAGGTCAAACAATTACTTATTTAAGTTCAGACTCAATTCAAGATTCAAATGATGAGGAACATCACTTATATCCTATCGAGTTCTTGCATGAACAAACACCAAGTGGAATGCCTACCCATAAACTGCATTTAAAAATTGGAGCAATAATTATCCTACTCAGGAACTTAAATATAAGCAAGGTTTATGCACTGGAACTCGCTTAATAGTGAAACAGTTGAAACAAAATCTCATTATTAGCCAAATAATCACTGGATCTACAGCAGGAACAATTGTCTTTATACCACGCATACAACTAGCACCATCAAACAGTGACCTGCCTTTTACATTACTTAGAAAACAATTCCCAGTAAAATTGGCTTTTGAAATGACTATAAACAAAGCACAAGGACAAACGTTTGAAAAAGTCAGAATATTTCTACCGGAACCTGTGTTCACACATGGACAACTATATGTAGCATTCTCAAGAGTTAAAAACTCTGCAAATGCAATTGTAAAAATCATAAATGAACCTGAACGCTTTTCTCAAATTGTAAGAAAGTTTACACAAAAAATATTGTATATAAACAAATTTTACAAATGTAAATAAACATTATAGCTTATGTCATAACATTTTGAAAAGAAATATAATTTACAAATACTCAATGAAAAAAACAAACCCTTCACAATTATTTTACCTTCTCATTACAGCACTTTTCAATGAACTGTTGAGTAAACAATCAACATTTGAATATAACCTTGCCAGCGCCCGTTTAATTTCTTACAGAAACGGGCCTTTTTTACTAGTTATAAATAATTTCTGTAAGCTGTTACAGCTCCAGTATACCCAAAATGACACAAACCAAATTAGCGTACAGATTCTGCATGCAGCACAATACCAGAAAAAGAGAACATTGCTATACATTGCAAAATAAGACATCAGATGTAAATTCTCAAATTGGACATATTCCAAACACTAAAATGAAAATAAAATGATTTTTTTCTACCTTTGTTGTCTTGTGGCTTTGTTTTTCTGATCATGTTGGTCCCAGTCTCTGATTCTGCTGCTCTCTATCTGGTCCTTTAACTCCACTTCCAGGGCTTCCTTTCCGTTTAATTCTTGACTTTCTTCCTTTCTTCTTCATTTCTTGCCCTACATCCATAGGTAAAAGCTGGGTCCTCCACGGACTTGATTGGAGGAGGTATAGAGTGGATCCAGCTTTTGCCTATTTTTTCCAGCCATGTGCAGTTTTTCCCCTCTTTTCCCTTTCCCTCATCTCTGTCAGTATGCATCTCCTTCCTCTCTCTTCCTTCTCCTCCATCCATGTCCAGCATTTCTCCTCTCTCTCCTCTCCTCCATCCATGTTCATCTCATGTCCACTCTCTTCCCTCTCCTCTATCCATATCAGCATTTCAATCTCTCCCCTCTCCTCCATCCATATCCAGAATTTCTCCTCTCCCCTCCATCCAATGTGCATCTCCTTCCTGTCTTCCCTCACCTCCATCCATGTCCAGCATTTCTCCTGCCCTCCCCTCCATCCATCCATAGCAACTCTCCTCTTTCCCCTGCCCTCCCCAACCATCCATGTCCAGTAATTCTCCTCTGCCCTCCCCTCCCATCCCATCTATGTCCAGTGATTCTCCTTTGCCCCCTGTCCTCCCCTCTCATTCATATCCATTGATTTTCCTCTGTCCCCTGCTCTCTCCTCTCTCCCCTCCCCTCCATCCATGTGCATTTCCTTTCTGTCTTCTCTCACCTCCATCCATGTCCAGCATTTCTCCTGCCCTCCCCTCCATCAGTCCATGTCCAGCAACTCTCATCTTTTCCCTGCCCTCCCCACCCTTCCATGCCCAGCGATTCTCCTTTGCCCCCTTTCCTCCCCTCTCATCCACATCCAGTGATTCTCCTCTGTCCCCTCCCCTCCCATCCATGTCCAGCGATTCTCCTCTGCCCTCCCCTCCATGTCCAGTGACTCGCCTGCCCCAGCCCCCAACTTAACTTACCCCCCTTTTCAGCCCCCGAGCTTCAGGTCCCAACCTGTTTTGCCCCAGCCCCATCTGTGCTCTCCGTTTTCCTCAGCTGCTTTCCTTCCAGCTGAACCTGCATTTAAAAAGTTGTAGTGGCGGCAGCAACAAAAAAGCAGGCTCGCCTCTAGCCTTTAAGCCTTCCCCTTCTTTCTCAGCGTGCACTGTGCCACCTTCGCAGAAACTGGAAACAGGAAATTGCATCAGTGCACGCTGAGAGAGAAGGGGAAGGCTTAAAGGCTAGAGGCGAGCCTGCTTTTTCGCTGCTGCTGCCGCCGCTGTGACTTTTTAAACGCAGGGTGGCTGGAAGGAAAGCAGGTGAGCGACAATATGGCAGGGAGCGACACCCACCCATGTTCACAGCCTCTATTGACTCGGTGAGCAACTGTTATTCTGGAAAGAACCCCTTACTCTTGTGGCTCCCTCTCCAAGGTCTCATCCTTACTGTTAACAGTTACCTTTATATCCACCTGATCTTTTGTATCAATATTGCGGCACATTAGACAACATTAATAAATATTGTTTCCACCATGACATCATACCCAATTCCAGTATTCCCTTCCTTCCTTCCCTCCCTCCCCCCCTTCCCCAACATTCTCATTACCATTCCTACTCTATCCAATTTCCCTACCCTCTTTCTCATAAACTTCAAAATGCCATAATAACCCTCCCTCCCCCCCTTCTTGTCAATCCTCGCTAGGGAAAGAGCACACAAATGGGTGGAATTTCCAGATCGAGTCATAACAGATTAAGCAGTAGACTTCGTCCCCGTGGGCTAAGCCCCTGTAGATAAAGATTCCAGATTTGCATAAAATGTTTTTTTTTTTCCGTTTTGGATTACCCTTCACCTCTCTAGCTTCCCAGGTGGCCATCTCGTGCACTTGGTTCCGCCAATGCCAGTATGCAGGCGGGTCTGGGGAAATCCACTTTTGCAGTATGGTCTTGCGGGCCATCAGATATACCTTGCGGCACCAGAGTCTGGGTCCCTTCGCCTGTGTTATGAACGCATACTGCGTGTCCAGTACATAGTGCTCCCATGTCCCTCCTACCGGTGTCTGTACAGTTTTAACCATAAATCGTTGGATTTGCCTCCAAAATGCATGTACCCCCGGACAATCCCAAAAGGCATGAAATAATGTAAGGGCTGCATGTACACATTTAACACATTTCGCATCCCTTATGGGGTTCATGTGGCCCCATTGTTGTCCCGACATATAGGCCCGCATGATCACCCTATATCCGCTCTCTCTTAGCCGTTCATCTATAGTAAGTATCGGAATGCGTCTCAGTGTTGTCCTAACATCCCACCTCTCCAAATTCCCCCCCGAATCTTGTTCCCACTTATATTTGATGTATCCCAAGTTTTTTGGGGGGGACATTTTTCACCAATGCTCGATATATGGTCGACACGGTCATTCTCACTGCCTCCAGGGCTTGAAAAAAGGTTTGTATCTGATTGCCAATTTTCAGTCGTAACGCTGATTGATTAAGGCTGAGGATGTAATGCTTGGCTTGTACATAAGCAAAACAGTCTCCCCATGCATGCCCTATCTTATTCTGCAGGTCCTCAAATTTAATAATTTCCCCTTCTCTTCCCAACAAGTGTTCCACCTTTGTGATTCCCTGTGCCTCCCACCTAAGGAAGGCATGGTTGGTTTGTCCTGGTACAAAATTTGGATTCCCCCTAAATGCTAAAAGTTCTGATGTTGTTGGTGTTCCCCCCATAGTTCTGACCGTCTTCCATGCCTTACGCATGGACTGTAAGAGGTGGCAGAATTTGAATGGAGCTGGGATTTGTCCTTGCCCTAGGTGCAGTAATGTAATGACATCTTAGGGGGCAAAATATTCACATTCTATCTCTAATGGTGTAAATACATCTGATTGGCCCACCCAATCTCCTGTGTGCCTAAGTAGACAAGCTTGATTGTATAGGGCTAAATCTGGCAGTCCCAGTCCCCCTTGGTTCCATCCTCCCAACATCATTTTAGCCTGTATTTGAGGTTTCTTTTTTGCCCAGCAAAACCTACCTAAGGCCCTGTTGATTTTAATTAGATCTCTGCGTTTCAACCGACGGGGAAGTATCTGCAGAAGATACAACTACTTTGGAAATATCACCATTCGTATTAAATTTATCCTACCATTCAGAATTAGCGGGAGACCTTCCCATCCACCCAACTGGCGCCGGGTCCCCTCTAACAAGGAGTTTATATTTAGATCGTGCAATTTTTCTAATTCCATAGTCAGTTGGATCCCAAAGCAGTGGCGTAGCTAGGGTAGTTGACACCCGGGGCCGGTCATTTTTTAACACCCCCCCCCCTCCAAAATCCAGTACTAGGCATACCAAGAATACAAAACACTCAGGATCTCTACAACAATTTTACCATACCATAAGCAGTAATTTCTACGAGTCACATAAGAAAAAGGAAAGCATTTTAAACACTACAGTGAGCCCTGGAACATCAATTCACCTACTGTAAAATGAAACCAGACAGAATAGTACAGATTGTAGATCCTGCACAGTCAATGCCAACTGAGAGCCATGTCTTTTTCACAAACACAAATACACCCTAAACCACTATAGAATAAGTAATCATAAACTTTCTATTTAGACAAAAATTAAACTGAACCCCCAAGATGCCAGACTCTGCATACAATGCAACACCACAGAAACTGTCCCCAAGTACTGTGTGAAATATAAAGACAGCAGATGTAAATTTGAAAAAACTAACAAATATCAATCACTTTACAAATTAACAAATAGAAATAAAACAAAAATAGAAAATAAAATAATATCACTTTATTGGACTAATACATTTAGCTTTCAGAGGCCAAAACCTCCTTCCTCAGATCAATACAGTATAGTGCTGTTACAGTATCCTATCGTGACCTGAGGAAGGGGGTTTTGTTCTCCAAAAGTTAGTCAAAATGTATTAAAATTAGTCCAATAAAGCTTACCTTATTTCCATGTTCTATTTATAAGCATTTATTAACACAGCTACAATACTACTTTATCCTAAAGCAAAAAAAAAAATATATATATATATATATATATTTTATTTACAGTTTGTCGTCTCTGGTTTCTGCTTTCCTCATCTTCTTTTCACTGTCTTCCTTCCATCCAGCATCTGCCTTCTCTCTCTCTCCCTGCCATCCTGTGTCTGCTCTCTGTCTCTCCTGTCCCCTCCAAACAATGTCTGCCCTCTCTCCCTGCCCCTTCCATCCACTGTCTGTCTGCCCGCTCTCTCTCTCTCCTTTCCTTCTAGCATCTGCCCTCTCTCTCTCCTTTCCATCTAGCATCTGCCCTCTATCTCTGCCCCCTTCCATCCACTGTCTGCTCTTTCACTCCCTTCTATCCACTGTCTGCCCTTTCTCTCTGCTCCTTCGATCCACCATTTGCCCTCCCTTTCCCATCCATTCAGGGTCTGCCCTCCCTCTCACTCCCCCTTCCATCCAGGATCTATTCCCCCTCTCTCACTGTCCCCTCTTTTCAGCTCCCAGTTTCAGCCCCATTATCCCATCTGCGGCTGCCCCTAGTTCCAGATCCATTGATTCTCCCACCTACCCCTGCCCCAGGCATGACCCCATTCTCCCTCCTGCCCACTTTTCAGACCCCAGTTCCAGCTCCATGCCCCTTCTCCCATCTGTCCCCCCACCCAGTCCCTTCTGCCATCTGAGTCCTCCCACCCAGTCCCTTCTGCCATCTGAGTCCCTCTCACCCCATCTGCCCCCCACCCAGTCCCTTCTGCCATCCGAGTCCCCCCACCCAGTCCCTTCTGCCATCTGAGTCCCTCTCACCCCATCTGTCCCCCACCCAGTCCCTTCTGCCATCCGAGTCCCCCCACCCTATCTGTCCCCCACCCAGTCCCTTCTGCCATCTGAGTCCCTCTCACCCCATCTGCCCCCCACCCAGTCCCTTCTGCCATCCGAGTCCCCCCCACCCTCACCCTATCTGTCCCCCACCCAGTCCCTTCTGCCATCCGAGGCCCTCACCCCATCTGCCCCCCCACCCAGTCCCTTCTGCCATCCGAGTCCCCCCCACCCTCACCCCATCTGTCCCCCACCCAGTCCCTTCTGCCATCCGAGTCCCCCCCCCACCCTCACCCCATCTGTCCCCCACCCAGTCCCTTCTGCCATCCGAGTCCCTCCCACCCTCACCCTGCCTTGTCTTCTCCCTGCCACCCGGTCTTTAAAAAGAAATCTCCGACGCGATAGAGACGCGCAGCACCTCGTGTCTGCATGTAAAAGAAATGGATCGTCTCTCATTGGGCCTTCCCTCACTGTCCCGCCCTTGCGGAAATAGGAAGTTGCGTCAGAGGAGGGCGGGACAGGTGAGGGAAGGCCCAATGAGAGACGATCCATTTCTTTTGCTTGCAGTTGCAGACACGAGGTGCTGCGTGTGCTTCGCTACCGCGTCGGAGATTTCTGTTTAAAGGGCTGGTGCGGGGGGAGGGGGTGCCAGAGGAGCGAGCAGCAGGAGCGGTGGAGCACCCCCCTCTCTGCTGACACCCGGGGCGGACCGCCCCCACCGCCCCGCCCTTGCTACGCCACTGTCCCAAAGTATTTAAATGAGCCCTTTACCCAGCTCAGAGGAAAATCCCGATCCCATAGAGTTCTCACTGCCTCAGAAGAGGCTAATGCCTCTGATTTAGTCAAATTTAAGCTTAAGTCGGCATATTCTCCATATTCTTTCAATAACTCCATTAGCGCCGAAAACTATGTCCGGGGTTCTCTAATCAACACTAAGAGGTCGTCTGCGAAAGCTGCTATTTTGAATTCAACTTGCCCCATTTGTATACCTTGTATCGTTGGGATAGCCACGATGTCCTGGATCAACGGGTCAAGTGACAGCACAAATAGTAATGGGGATAAAGGACAGCCCTGTCGGGTTCCCTGGTGTATTAGGAACTCTTCCGATTCCATCCCATTGACCCGCACCTGCGCTTTGGGTTTGTAATAGAGGGCCCGTACAGCTGATAGAAACCGACCATCAAACCCATATTTTTCTAATGTGGAGAACAGGAATGTCCAGTGCACCTTATCGAACGCCTTGTTGGCGTTGAAGCTTATTAGGAGGGAGGGGATACCTTCATACTTCCTCTGAGTTTTTAGCTATTACCGTGCCTTCTACAAAACTGGTTTGAGCCTCATGGATTAGTTTCGGTAGGACCTTTTTCATGCGATTGGCCATTATTTTTGCTAGCAATTTGAGTTCCACGTTCAATAATGATATTGGACGATAGGACTCCAGGAGTTGTGGATCCCTACCTGGTTTTGGCAGCACCACTATTTGCGCTAAAGACAATCCTTCTGGAAGTTGTTCTGTATCTACTATTTTGTTGAAGTATTTAGTTAGTGTTGGGGCGATGTGTTCTCCTAATATTTTATAGAATTCTATACGTTAAACCGTCTGGGCTAGGCGCCTTAAGTAACTTTCCTTGCCGTATTGCCAAGAGCACCTCTTCCACCGTAATTGGTTGGTTTAATTTATCTTTATCCCTTTGACTAAGGGACGGTAGATCTAAATTGTCCAAATACATAGACTCCAAAGTCCATGCTCCTCTGGTTGTTCATATAAATTACTATAAAATTTGGTGAAGACCTCGCAGATTCGCTCTGCTGTACGCTCCATTCTCCCTTGCTCCCCTTTCACTTGTAGGACCTGTCTCTTGTTTCCTTTCGGGTTGGCTAACCTTGCCAGTAGGCGCCCTGCTTTATTTCCAAATCTATGCAATTGGAATTTGTAGTAAATCTGAGATTTCGAAGCCCGTTGATGTAACAGCATGTTTAAAGCAGCCTGGGTTTCTAAAAGGTCGGTACGGTGAGTCTCTGCATGCGCCCGACCATAGGTCTGTCGAGCTTTACACACTAGTTTACTTAACCTTAGAATTTCCCTGTTGCGGGCAGACCTAATATGATGATTGTAGCTAATTATCTCACCCTGTAACATGGCCTTCGCCGCATTCCCAAAATAAAGTTGGGCTTTCTAAATGTTGATTGTGTGGCATAGGCCTCCCAATGCTCTTTTAATTTAGCATTAAAGGTCTCATCCCCAGCCAAATCTAATGGGAATTGCCAAGAGCCAGCGTTAGTTTTCCGCAATCCCCATTCCAAGTCAAGGCATACCCAGGCGTGGTCCGAGATCGTGTAGGGCCTTATATTTGTATACTTTACCTTTCCAAGCATGGCCTCTGAGATAAGTATGTAGTCTATTCTTGCTTGGGAGGCATGTGCTCACATGTGATGAGTGTAATCCCGCTCAATGGGATGCAACATCTGTCTTAGTCTTTTCAGGCCTTTGTTGGACGCCACCGAATCACTCCTCTTGCCTTGTGAGCTGTCTACCGAGGCATCCCAGACCGTGTTAAAAGTCTCCCCCCACCAGCACGTGTTCTCCCTGATAAGAGAGCAGGTGTTGTAGCACTTGGTTGTAAAATTGCTTATCATACTGGTTGGGGGCGTATATATTGCATATTAACAATTTTTGACCTGAAATCTCCAATTCCACCAATACATATCGGCCCTCAGTGTCTACTTTAAGAGGGCGAACCATTGCTGTCAGCCCTTTACGAATTAGCACCGCTACCCCTCCTTTTTTCCCCTTTGCTCCCGCTGAGACACATTCCTCTACCCACCACTTCCTAAGTTTTGCATGTTCCTCTTGGCTAAGGTGTGTTTCTTGCAACAGAGCAATGTCTATTTTATTTCTCTGTAAATGTTGTAAAATCTTTGTTCTCTTTACTGGTGAGCTAATCCCCCCCCCCACATTCCAAGTGACGAATCTAACCATAATCTACTGGCAATCCTGTTTTCTGTGATGTTTCTCTCAAGTCATATGTCCTATTCAGGGAGGCATCCCAGCCTATACCCCCCCCCCCCCCCAAGCTCGCCCTCGTCTTTCAACCCAATTTTCTCCCATTAGTCATTCTCTTCCCCAGTACTTTGGTTGGCCTTGTTCCTCTCTATCCCCCCCCCCCCCCCCCCGAATCCCTTCTCCCTTCCCCCCTCCCCCCTCCCGTCCCCTCCCTCCTATCCCTTCTCGTCCCATCCCTCCTATCCCTTCTCCCCTGTTCTGTATTTCCCAAGATGGGAACCGATCACTTTTACCGCCTCCCATCCTCCCTCCCCTTCATGCAACACTACAACAACCATCTTCCCTTGATTCATAATTCCCATCCTTTTCATTCACCAACTCCCCTGTGCATTCAATCCCCAACATTCATACTATTCCACTCAGGCAGGCTCCCTCTACCCCATCATCCATACCCTCACGCCTTCAATGTTACACAGTAAGAACTTATATACATTTAATCTGGCTCTGAATTTGGAGAGACCCCGGTAAGCTGTAGTCTACTCAGTCCCAATCACCAAATCGGTGTGTGTTCCACCACCAAGCTGTCCTCATTTGGACCCCTGGATTTCTTCAACTCTGCAGAGACCAGACCCTGTATCTTGTGATGTGTCAATGAAAGTCTCTCCATCTTCTCGAATCAGTCTTTGCCACTCGACCCAATCAAACATACCTAACCAATGTAGCCCTTAATTAACCTTTAACCAACTGGAGATTTATAACTAACCCCAACTGTTTGACCTCTGTATAGTGCAGTCAAACCTGTCAAAACTGTAGCAGCACAAGTCCATGGGGTTCGTAGTAGTCCCCCCCGTGACAGGCAACAAACCGGTACTGCAACCTCTGCTCCAGCTCACGGCAGGGTAGCTCCCCCAGCGCGTCCCGCGTAGTCTGCCTCAATCGTGGCCACAAAGTTTTTCGCCGTCTCCACCGCAGCAAACGTATGTGTTGATCCCTTATATACGATCTTCAGCATTGCTGGGTACAGCAAATTGAATCTGATCTTCTGATTAAACAGCGCTGTACAAATCGGGGAGAAGGCTCGGCATCTCCCTGCCACCCCTGCCGAATAATCCTGAAAACATAAGATTCTCTTCTGCTCATAGATCAGTACATTGTCCTTTCTTGAGGCTTGTAAAATATATTGTTTGTGAGTAAAATTCAGGACCTTAATTATGACCACCCGGGGTTTGTTGCCGTTGTCCGGGTGGGGGCCAAGTCGGTGAGCGCTCTCAACTCTCAGAGGGCCCATGCGTGGCGGGAAAGCCACCCGCGCCGTAAGCCAACGTTCTAGTTCTTCAATTAAATCTTTGCCACCCATGGCCTCCGGGAGTCCCACCAGACGCAGATTATTTCATCTAGATCGATTCTCTAATTCTTCCAATTTTTGCTCCAGAGCCTCAAGTTGTTTTTTTACCGTTTTGTGTTCGTCCTCTACTTCCTGCAACCTGTCCTCCACCGCGTTCGTTTTGGTTTGACAGGCCACGCATTCTCTCGCCAAATCTTCCATGCGTGAGTGCAGCTTTTCTAATTTTGAATTGATGGGGGCTAATCTCCTTTCCAATAGCTCCTCCATGACGGCGGACATTTCCGCTGTTATCTCTGCCACCAACACCGAAGAGACAGTAGTGCCAGGCACTTGGCGGGGACGCCATTTTGGGTTCTGTTTGTTTCTGGCGCAGCTTTTCTTTTTGCGCGGTTCTCACGGCCATCCCCTGGTCCCACCGTCCAGTACCCACTCTCCGAGATACAATCTTTGTTCCGGTGCAATTTGCCAAGCACTATAGATCCATTGACGGCCTGATTTATCAGGGAGGGAAGAACGGAGTCGGAGAGCTCTTCAGGTGCGTCTTCTCTCCGCCATGGCGTCATATGATCCCCATGTAGATGTTTTTAGTAACTTGTGGTAAACATTTTTTTTGAGCCGAAATAGTTGGTAGATTTCCTTGTGTCTAAAGAACAGTCCAATGTATTTGTTGACAATAATTAACATCTCAGCTCAAGTCTGCTTGATTTGAAATTATTACCCACCTGCTCATTCATTATTTAAGACAATCTTTTCATATTTGATTTTTTTTCTTTTCTTTTTTTTCTTTTCTTTTTTCCTTTTCTTGGATCCTTTTATTATATTGTAGGTTAAACATATTTTTAAATATATATTTCTGTGATTTATATTGTAGGTTAATATTTTGATATTTCCTCCATTCACATTTTATTTCATTTTGAAAGTAATGACACATTTGCAATAAATAGATTTTAAAAAAGTTCCTAGTTCTTTGAATTAAGTTTAACTTATCTGGTACTTTCAATAATTCTTGTAATGAACACATATTTCTTGATAAGTATCCTTCAGGTATTTTGGACCCTCCAATCCAAAGAGTAGTGAAAACAAGACATAAGACTTTACACTTTAAGTAACTAATGTATCCAACAACAAAATAGGTATTACATGATCTTTTTATTAATAAACTAGTAAAAAAAAACCGTTTCTGATGCAAATGAAACGGGGGCTAGCAAGGTTTTCTTCAGAGTGTGCATGTGGGAGTGTGTGTGTCCCAGCCCTCTCCCCCCTCCCCCTCCCCCCTCCGAGTCCAGTCCTTCAGTGTTGTTTCCTGCTGTTCTGTGTTTTTGTTACAGAGAGAGTGAGGGCATCTCTCTCCCCTCCCCCCTCTGAGTCCTTCACTGTTTTGTAGGATTTCCTGCTGTGCTGTTTTCCTTCACTCATGGGGAAACCGGATATCTCTGGCGCTTCACACTTCCGGCTGGAGGCTTCAGTGGTGCCTTTTATATATATAGATAGCCATACTGCTGTAGTTGTCTCAGCTGAAATCTTCTCATATATTTAGGAGCCCAACCAAGTGAAATGCCTCAGCTACTAGGAGTACCAGGCAAATACTGCCTATAATCAGAGCACAGACTAAGGATTCTAACACTGATGATGTTATCCGGCTGGTAAAAAATGACCTATTTATTTATTTAGATTTTGCTCACACCTTTTTCAGTAGTAGCTCAAGGTGAGTTACATTCAGGTACTCTGGATATTTCTTTGTCCTAGGAGGGCTCACAATTTAAGTTTGTACCTGAGGCAATGGAGGGTTGTGACTTGCCCAAGATCACAAGGAGCAGCAGTGGGATTTGAACCGGCCACCTCTAGATTGCAAGACTGAACCGGCCACCTCTGGATTGCAAGTCTGGTGTTCTAACCACTAGGCCATTCCTCCACTCCCTAGCCAATAATACCCCACTTGTAGTGCAGAGAGAACTTCCTGGAGCTGTGGGAGGGGTTGAAACCTTTGATACAGACTGTAGCTTTTCCTGAATTACTACCTATTTACAGAAAGAGAGAGGAAAGATTACAAAATACTAAGAACTTCAATAGGTGGCTCAAAGCTTGGTGTCACCAAGATGGTTTCCTCATATGAGAGGAGTTCCATCCCCTTTATCATTTTAGTCGCCCTTCTTTGAACCTTTTCTAATTCCGCTATATATTTTTAGAGATATGGTGACCAGAATTGCACGCAATACTCATGGTGAGGTCACACCATGTAATGATATAGAAGCATTATAATAATCTTCTTATGATCCATCCTTTCCTATTTATTCCTAGCATTCTGTTTGCTTTTTTGGCTGCTGCTGCACACTGAGCATAATATTCCAGGGTATTTTCTATGACACCACCTAGATCTTTTTCTTGGGTTCTGATCCCTGTAGAATTATGAGCACAGTTATTTATTTATTTATTTATTTATGAACATGTATACCCCACTTTTTTCCACTTGAAGCAGACTCAAAGTGGCTTACAATGCACAGAAGAATCAATAACAATTACATTAGATAGGGGAGAAAGAATAGGTTAAGAAGGAAAAGGGAAGAGAGAGTAAGATGGACGTGGAAATCCAGATACTGAGATGGACCAGAGTGGCTCGAGCAGTTCTCAGCAAGGCGACCACAATTGGGAAACTCTAGCAATACCTAGGAAGCGAAGACGAAGCGCAGAAGAAACAGCAGTATGCGGCCAGGAGAGTGGTAGTGATCCCCAGAGGCAGACGACAGCAGCTGGAGGTGGTAAATGCAGGTGGGGCCCAGGATGTCAACGGGCCTGACAATACCACTGCAGAGGAATAGGGTCCCCAGCTTGCCCACGTACTCCGGCACCCTGGGCCGCAACGGGAAGGGAATGCTAGTTCCACCGTAGGAAAGTTGAAATGGAGACCCAGCTGTTTGCATCAGCGAAGTGGCTGCTGCAGGTTTAGCTTTGAAGGATCGTGGGCTAGATAGGAGCCGCTGGACTGCAACCGACGATCAGGTGCTAAAGAGAGGGATCCATAGTGGCGCAGGTTCAAATGTTCCTTCTCCATAGTCTCAACCGACGAGGCCCTCCAGACCAGGGACAACCGTCTCTGCTCCGTCAGACTGGCAGAAGAGAAAGAGACACACAGCTGAAAGACCGGTGGTGTAGGCGGGGAGAACAACTCTGGAATGCACTATGGAATGGGTTAAAAGGCCAGAGATTGATAAGCCTGTGTGACTTTGGAGTCTATCAGAGATTGATGAGCCTGCATGATCTCTGGTATTTATGATCTATTATGATACCCTTACAGGCAAGGCAGGCTTGGGAAAGAAACTAGTATAAACAACAGAAGAATGTTGTCTAGCAGCTTAAGGGAACCAGATAATAATCTGTGAGAAGGATAATTTGCAGAAAAAAATCATGTAAATCATTTTCTGAAACAAACGATATAAGCAGCTGAATCAGAACAGTATTTCAGAGATGCAGACAGTGAACATCTCTTTAGGTAACTGTACTGATCTCTCATGAGAAACTATTAATTGTATCTGTACTTGGTAAGCAAATAAAAAATATACTTTCTCATATGAACGTGCACCCGGGGGGGGGGGGTCTTTCGCCGGGGTGGGCGCTGCACCCGGGGGGGGGGGGCGGGGCGGGGGCGCATCGGTGATCCGCCTCGGGTGTCAGCGCCCCTCGGAATGCCACTGCCTATTAGCCATAATATTACTGTTATTAGAAAGGAACTGTATTATGTTTGTTTAGCATAACCATTAATATGTATACCATCTATTGGCTTTCCATTATTCTTACTTTTACTTCTAGCAGCAGACATGTCTTCAATCTCCAGGACTTTTTTGGCAATAATAACTTAGATTCCCAAGAAGTGGATAGGTACTATGCTCTGGGAAGATATCCGGTCAAGACCACAATAAAGTTAAATGTAACTGATGAGATAGTCACATTACAATTGGATGTTTGTAACATAGCCAATTGTGGATCTTTAGACTGGCAACGATGGTATTGTCAATATCATGTTTATTTGTGTACTTATATTGAAAAGAGTCATCATGCATCCCCTTGTTTTAACTGGGCTAATGTATGGTGGTATACTGGACCCAACTATCCTAAAAAAAAAAAAAAAAATACCAATTGGCTTCGAATAATCCCTTAGGTCATAATATAACCCTTGTCCGACAACCAGTAGACTGTACAAATTGTGAAGAGGGGAAATGTAACCCCGTACTTATTACCTTTAAAGGGGCATATGAAGGGATTAATCGCACCTTCAGTATTGGAATAGAGGCCACTAACACAGATCCTGGTGGTCGCTTTCATGTGATGGTCACTTACCCTCAAATATCCAATACTGGTTCACTTAATCCCTTACTACCTCAAATTTCAGAAGCAAAGATTCCCATTAAGTTCCTCAATGTAACCAGCCTTAGGGAAACTTTTGTTCTTGAGGCTGGTTTCGGTGAAGCTAATGTATGGCTAGCTTGGATTCGGTATACTATCCGGAGTTTAAATGTATCTGATTGTTATGTCCTGCTTCTCGCCCTGAGCCTCAGGCAGTCCCTTTTGCCTTACATTTTGTAAATGATTAGAATGGAACCATGTGCATGTTAAAACTGCTTCAGGGTTCCAGTAAAACTATCGAACCACACTGTCTTTCCCTCAGTCTACTGTTCCCCGATTTACCTAAGGGAGCGAAAACACCCCCCGTCTTCAGACCACCAATCCCTGGGACAATTTTTGGGATCTGTCTAACCTGAGAAAACAAAAATCCTGAATCCTTACTCAGTTGGTAATCTTTCACTATGTAACTCTAACTTAACCTCTACCACTGACCTTGACTTTTTCTGACTTTTCTTGTCCTCGGGTGGACATATGGTGGTATTTATGGAACCAAAACCTTATACCCAATGCTGCCCACCAACTGGCAGGGCAAATGTTGTCTAGTCCAATTAGTGATTCCACTTACCATAGCAACCCAATCAGTTGATAATCCAGTTCTTTCTAGAAAGAAGTGAGAAATCCCTGGTTCCTTTGATGATAGAATTTATATTGACTCTATAGGTGTACCAAGAGGGGTGCCAGATGAATTAAAGGCCAGCAACCAAATTGCTGCAGGTTTTGAATTCTCTTTGTTTTGGTGATCCACTGTTAACAAAAATGTTGATTGGATTAATTACATTTATTATAATCAACAGTGCTTCATTAATTATACTAGAGATGCAGTTAAAGGTATTGCTGCTCAATTAGATGCCACATGAACTTGGCTGAGAATTCTGTTATAGATACCACCTGGATAGGGTGGATGGACAATATTTTGAGGAAATGGAAAACTCTTGTAGTATCTAGTTTAGCCACAATGATAATTGTTATTGCTGTATTTGTACTTCTTGGCTGTTGTGTAATACCTTGCATTAGGAGTTTAGTGAAACAATTCATTGAAACTACTTTAAGAAAGAACCTATAGGATATGACTATGTTCTATATGAAAGACTACATATTAACGCAGAGATTTAAAATGTTGAAGATGTTTACATTTTTTGTGATTTCTTTTGTTCTGCATCATTGTCCTCCTCTAGGATTATTCAGATGGGAAGGCATTGTAAGTAACATAAGGCCCGGGGAAGGTTAAAAAAGGGCAATATATATCTCACTGTAACCACCTTGTCTTGTTACACATAGCCCAATACTTGTCATATATAGCCTATGTAATAGAGTTGGCATGAATTGTGACTCACACCTACTCCCTAACCTTAACAAGATGACTAAGATCTAGATACTTATGCAGGAAATTGAAATCGCCCTTTAGTGCTCATGAGGTTGTATGGCAATGACGGGTAAGACAGGAACAGGATTCTCATCCTGCTGAGGGAGCCCGAGTGGCCTGCAACCTAAGCTAGCCTGCAGCCAGGGCACTAACACAGAATATGTAGAATAAGTTAACAAAATAAAGGCAAGACACAGGTCCTAGGTGCAGGATTAGGCTGTGGTTTATGTTTTCTGTAACACCAGGGTCACAAACCTAATATAAGTGAAGACCTTATTTTCATCCCCCCCCCCCCCCCCCCCCCTCCAAGGTGGACCCTAGCATCAAGTAACTATGATTTGGATTATTCTTCCCAATGTGCATCACTTTCATTTGTCGATTAATGTGAGACTATGCTGCATTTGGATAGCACTAGCGTATGTGTTGCCCAGATCGTCTCATTTCATAAATACTTTTTGGAAGGATCATCCATATATGCCAATTTGAAGACCCCTGAAGAAGGCCTTTTCGGCTGAAACACGGACCGTGTAGAGTCCTAATAAATCATTTTGGCTTTTAACATCTATGACTTTGGTCTGGTCTTTCTGGATATCTTCCGCTTGATTTGTTGTGTTCACTTTCATTTGTCAACATTAAATTTCATCTGCCATTTGGATATCCAGTCTTCCAATTTTCTAAGGTCATCTTGCTATTTTTCACAGTCTGCATGTGTTTCAACAGCTTTGAATAGTTTTGTGTCATCTGCAAATTTAATCACCTCCCTTGTCGTTCCCATTTCTAGATCATTAATAAATATGTTAAATAGCACTGGTGCCAGTACAGATCCCTGTGGCACTATGTATTTCACCGTAAAATGGCCATTTAACCCTAACCTCTGTTTTTTATCCATTAACCAGTTCCTAATCCACAACAGAACATTGCTTTTTATTCCATGGCTTTTTAATTTTCTCAGGAGTCAAACGCTTTCTGAAAATTTAGATTTACTACATACTATAGGGGGGATTTTGTACACAAAAAAAACTGTCAATTGTGCAAAATTCTGCACACTTTATTTGTAAGTTTTGGGGGCATAATTTGCCTATTATTAGGGCTGGCATCTCCCCCAGGTGTGAAATACCCCCCCACTGCTGTTTTCCATACACTTTCATGCAGACCTTCACCCCATTCCCATGGTGCACACACACACCTCATCCACCTTTTTCCAGTCCCACACTCCATCTACTTTTTTTCCAGCTCCCTCCTTGCATCCACAGTCTATACACCTTTTCCAGCCTCCCACACTTCATCTTTTTTTTCAGTTCCCCCCTGCACACACATTCCGACCACCTTTTTCTAGGCCTTCTCCCTGTACACACACAATCCATCTTTTTTTCTAGCCCACCTCCTGCATCCACACAGCCATCTTTTTTTCCTAGCCCCTCCCTGCATCTACACTTCATCCACCCTTTTTCCATCCCCCCATAGCACACACCCCATCCATATTGTTTCTAGCTCTCGCACAGCACCCACACACCATCTATATTTTTCCAGCCCTCCTCCCTGCAACCACACTCCATCCACATTTTTTTGCAGAGCTCCCCCTCCTCCTGTACACACACTAGTCCAGTGCTGTAGGAGGAGAAGGAGGAACTGCAGAGCTATAGGTCTAGTGTCAAAGTACTTAAGTAAATGTAAAGATAAATGTAATCATAACAGTGGTTTGCATAACTGGGTTTAAAAAAAGGTTTAGACAAGTTCCTAGAGGAAAATGTTCCTAAAGGAAAAGTCCATAGTCTGCTATTGAGACAGCTATGGCGAAGCTGTTGCTTGCCCTGGGATTGGTAGCATGGAATTTTGCCACTATTTGGGTTTCTGCCAGGTACTTGTGACCTGGTTTGGCCACTGTTGGAAACAGGATACTGTGTTAGATGGATCATTGGTCTGACCCAGTATGTCTAGTCTTATGTTCATATTTTGATACCTAAGTAAAAGTAAAAAGTAGAATGAAAATCACATAAAAAATGTATTCAAGAGATCACGTGATGCAGTGAGAGGAGGCAGACGTGTTCTTTGCCTTCTGCTCGAGGGTCCCATCCTCAATCCCTTGGAATTGACACTGAAAGACCCAAATTGGCCTGCCCTTTGCTTGGAGTGAAACCTGGTGGAGCATATGGACAGATATCTCACACCGAAAGGCAGAATGGCTGCAAAAACGGCAGAAAAAGGGGCAGACAGAGCCAAAGTCGCAGAGGATAAGATGGCGGACCAGGGACAGGTCCCGCAGCTTACCTGTACCGAGGCAGCAATAACAGAATTGACTAACGCGGTGGTGCTTGCTTTAGAACCGCGCCTGCAACGCCTGTCGGAGCAGCTGACCGGTATTTCACAAATCACGACTGACTTGGCCCGGCGGACGGGAGAATTAGAGTGCCGCGTGTCAGATCTGGAAGATGGCGCCCAGGGGAATAGCGCGGAACTGACAAGACTCCAGGAGCTGGTGGCGGAGCAGCAAAATAAGTTAGAGGACCTGGAAAACAGGTCTCGTCGAGATAATCTTCGCTTCCTGGGCATTCCTGAGACTGTACCGGAGAGATCCCTACGCCGGGTAATGGAGAGCTGGATGAGCCCAATGGTGGTGAGAGATGAAGAGACAGACCCGGTCAAACTCGAGCGTGTGCATCGCCTGGGAGCGGCTCGAGCTGGTGAAAGACGCCCTAGAACAGTAATAGCGAAGTTCCTCAACTCGGCTCAGAAAGACGCATTCCTTCAGTATTATCGCCAGCATAAGGAGGACGTTTGCTATAAGGGAGCCCAGGTGCGGGTCTATCAAGACTATTCCGCGGCTCTTGCGGCGAAGCGCCGCCGGTACTCTGAGGTCTGCACGCGTTTGATTGAGAGGAAATACAAGTTTCAAGTCCGCTATCCTGCGGTGTTAAAGATTTTGCATAACGGGCAGTGGCGCTCACATGAGACACCGGAGAGTGCGATGGCCTGGCTCAATGGAGAACCGGAGCAGCAAGAGGCAGTAGAGTGAGCTAGGAGAGGACACAACGGTGACCGGATTAAAGAAGCTGAGCGTATCGCCCCGAGGAGTTGGTAATGACAGAGAAAGACTTGTATTTGGACATTTTTGTGGCACTGTCTCTGAGTTCTTTTTACTGTACCTTAAAGGTTTTTTTTGGGGGGGGGGGGTACATGGGGGGGGGTGAATGAGTGTCTGATAGTGTGTAAAGTTAAGTGTGAAGGGTGTAGTGCGGTCTGATCGGTGAAGGGCGAAGAGGTGGTGTATGAAGAGTGAGGTGTGAGGGGATAACAAAGGGTGAATTATTTAATATAGGTAGTGGGACTGTTGGGAGAGCTGAGGGGTGTGTGTAATAAACAGAAGAGGGTGCCTTAAACTTTTAGGCATGGCCAATGGGTACGAATTGGTTATGAGTGAGGATGGGACTCCTCCTGGCATCATTGTGTGATCACAGACAGGCTTCTTTGTGGCTACATGGAGAGGAATGGTTCTGAGAGGTGTAGGGGCGGGATTGGGAAAGGGGGGGGGTGGGGGGTTGGACTGTGGGAGGGGGGAAGGGCAGTTGGGTCTCGTGTATTCCATGGTGTCCGATGGGGATTTTAGTGTTGTGTTGTGTGCCTGTGGGGTAAGAGAGATTTCTGCAAGATGGGTCAGGGTTTTGGGCTCTAGGGCGAAGGCTGGGCGCCCGGGAGTTCTGGACCCTCGGAGAGTTTGGGTCTTTGTTAGAGTGCAGATCTGAGATCCTGGCTAAGCTACCATTGCCTAGAATAATATCCTGGAATGTGTGTGGCATCACTTCTCCTATCAAGCGCACAAAAATTTTAGCGGCTCTCCAGCGTCACAATGTCTCCATAGCCTGTCTACAAGAAACTAAATTATCTGACGTAGAACATTTAAAGTTAAAACAGCGATGGGTGGGGGACTGCTTTTTTGCGTCAGCCACAGGTAAAAAGGGGGGAGTGGCAGTATTAGTGCACAAGAGCTTGCAATGTAATGTCAAGGTGGTGTCACGCGATGGGAATGGGCGTTATATTTTATTGAGGATGAATGTTATGGGGCAGGACTTCTATCTATTAAATGTTTACGGACCCAATTTGTACGACCACTCGTTCTTCCAACACCTGGTGCGCCTAGGGATACAACATGCTTCAGCGCCTTGGGTAGTGGTGGGCGATTTTAACCAGGTGCTGGATGCCCTTTAGGATCGCTCGGCCCAGACCCCGGGGACGGTAATGGGAGGGGGGAAAGGCTTACCTTACTTGTGTCAAGCTCTAAATTTGGTAGACCCGTGGCGGCTGTGTAATCCCAGCGCCCAAGACTATACTCATTTGTCACGAGCACATGGCACTTGGTCCAGATTGGATTACATATTGGTGTCGGCCCCTCTGTTTCCGCTGGTTGTACGATCGGAAATTGGCCTGATGGAGGTCTCGGACCACGCAATAATTTGGGTAGACATGGACCTTGGTGAGGGGAGGCTGAGACAGCGAGTGTGGAGATTCCCGTCATACTTGGTAGAAGATGACAATTTTAAGGAGTATTTGCAGAAAAAGTGGTCGCTCTTTGCTGATGCGAATGATTCCCATACTTCGGATGCTAGGTTATATTGGGACACTGCCAAGGCGGTGTTGCGTGGGGACATAATAGCATATATGTGTGCACGCTCGAGGCGACTCTCACAGGGTTTGGTTCGGTTGGAGCGGGTATATCAGGAAGCGAAGCAAGCACATCTGGCGGCCCCTTCAGCGCAGAGTCGAGAGCAGATGTTATCGGCTCTGGCGGCGCTGAATGCCCTCATCCATGAACGTACCAAGAAATACCTTTTTTACCGCTCTTTTAGGTTTCATCGCTTTGGGAACAAATCGGGCAGGTTGTTGGTGCGGCTTGTGAAAACCTGGGGGGGCAATCGGTTTATTCCGTCATTAACAGCAGCAGATGGGCGACGGGAGACGCAGACGTCGAAGATAGCAAAGTTGTTTCATGACTATTATGCTGCCTTGTACGCATCGCTGGCCCCTCAAGAGGGGCCCTCGATGAGAGAATACTTGGAGGGTTCAGGTATGCCCCGCCTCTCGGCTTCCGTCGTAGCTCAGTTGGATGCCCCTCTGAGGGGTACAGAGATTCAGCGGGTGGTCAAGGCGTTAAAAAGGGGCACAGCGCCTGGGCCTGATGGATATGTGTCTGAGTTCTACCAATGTATGCTCCCACAAATTGCAGGCCCACTGCTTGACTATTTTGAAGCGTCACTGCTCCAGGGTTCCTTTCCCAGGTATTCGAACAATGCCCTGATTACCTTGATACCTAAGCCGGGTAGGTCGGCAGACCTGCCGGGTTCCTACAGACCGATCTCCCTGATAAACGTAGATTTGAAGATCCTAGCCAGGATCCTAGCGGATAGATTAGCTCCACACATACCAGCGCTGATTGGGGAAGGGCAGGTAGGCATTGTCCGAGGGCGACACTCTTCATTGAATGTGAGGAAAGTGTGTCTTGCTATAGCCCGGAGCCAGGTAGTCAACGAGCCTCTGCTTCTAGTCAGCCTAGACGAAGAGAAAGCGTTTGATAAGGTGCACTGGGATTATCTGTTTGCAATTGTAGACTTTATTGGGATCACGGGATGGTTTCGAAAAGCGGTAGAAGCGCTTTATGAAAGGCCTAGTGCGTCTTTAGTGGTGAATGGAATGCGCACCGCCCCCTTTGAAGTGTGTTGTGGAACCCGGCAGGGCTGCCCCCTGTCCCCTCTATTGTTTCTTTTATACCTGGAGCCATTGTTGCGATCCATTCAGGGTGACCCAGATGTTTGCGGTGTGGACTTCTCGTTGTTCTCAATGAAAACATTAGCTTTTGCGGATGATATTTTAGTGGCCTTGACGAATCCACAAAGATTGGTCCCTGCCCTTCTTAGTGAAATCGAAGAGTTCAGCTATTTTTCTGGTTTTACCCTTAACTTACAAAAATCAGTAGCGTTCCCAATTCAAGATCATATACGAGACCGGTGGGAGGGAGAGTTTCCTTTGTCCTGGACATCGGGTCCACTTAAATACTTAGGAGTGTGGATTTCAGGGGATTTAAACCAGCTTTATGAGTTGAATGTCGAGCCATTGCGGGAAAGTACGAGGGTTTCTTTAAGGGTGTGGCAGTCTTTGCCGTTGTCGGCTTTGGGCAGGGTGGCACTATTTAATATGGTGTTAGTGCCCAAATGGACTTATATTTTACAAATGATGCCGATACTGCTCAGTTGGAAGGATGAGCGGCTGGTGACCCGGCTGGTGGCTCGTTACATTTGGCAAGGCAAGCGTGCGCGGATGGCAGCGTTGCAACTTTATCGGCCAAAGAGTCAGGGGGGCTGGGGATTATTGAACGTCAAATTACTGTCGGTAGCTGGAAATATGAGGCATATCTCTGACTGGTTCAGAGGAACGAGTTACTTCACCCTGTCGGAGGAGGAAAAGTTGTTGTTGAGTCCGATGCATTTTAGCGCTTGGTTACATGCACGGTCGCACGGGTGCCGGTCATTGGGGCCATACGCGTCTTTGTTTTTACCATTGCGACGGGCGTGGACATGGGTGTGTCGCTTTTTTGGGCTGTCGTCAAGACTCTCTCCTTTGTTGTCCCTGCAGGGCAATCCAGATTTTCCTCCGGGCTCGACGTCAGCCCAATTTGTAGCCTGGAGAGGCAAGGGTGCGCACTATCTACATCAGTTATATACAGAGGATGGCGACAGGAGGACGTTGGATGATTGGAGACTGGAATTTGGGACGGTGACGGGAGATTCCTTTGCTTGGCTTCAGCTACAACATTATGTTCGGTCGATCCCGTCCGCTTCACTGTCCTCAGTGGTGTGGGAAAAGCTGCTTGAACTATTTGCCTTGGATGCGCAATCGGCAGTCCCCCTCAAATACTATCATTTATGTTTGCAGGGTCAGCTGGGCGAGGTAGATTATGAAAAGCTGGCAACTCAATGGAACAATGAGTTATCCTTGAGGCTTCGGGGGGAGCAGCTAAAGACTTATGTATTGAATATTCCCAGGGTAACGGAGAATGTGACTCTGAGAGAAACCCTTTACAAGTTTGTAATGCAAATGTATTTTTCACCGCACAGGGCAATGAGAGCAGCCATGCGTACAGATGATGCCTGTGCCAGGTGCGCCTACTCCCCGGCGGGCCTTGGCCACATGTTCTGGCAATGCCCGAGCGTTATGGAGTTTTGGAGGCGAGTGGCGGGGCATGTGTCAGCTCTCTGGGGAGTGGCCTGGACGCCACATGCATCCCAATTATTTGATAAATTCCAAATAGCGACCCCAGGGGCAGTGGGGCTCAAGCCCTTCCTAAAGCGGGTGGTGCTCATGGGCAAGAAAGTAATACTTCATCAATGGATAGTGGCGGAACCCCCGACTTTCCAGCAATGGAGATCCAGGATGATTTGTTTGTGCGCGCTGGAGCGCAGGGGGGTGGGGGACTTGACATCGGCCAAAGGAGAAGATTTTTGTCGGAGATGGGCACCTTTTTGGGACTCATTGACCCCAGTAGCGCGCAGTAGAGTTCTGAATTGTTGATCAGTACACCATGGAAACACAGGAGGGAGAGGGTGGGTAGGGGGCTAGGGTGGGTTGAAGGGAGAGGGTTTAGCAGTGCAGGGTTTGGTTCGAGACCCATTAGTTGATAGTGTCTGTTGGCCTCTCTTTAGTCGCCTCGCACTTCGCCAAAGAGATCTGGGAGGTTGATGTTTGGAAGTATTTATGAGGGATTGTCATTGACAGTGACCCAGATGTGCACTTGGAAATCTGGGATTAATGAACAGTGGCTCATATTTGTTTGAGATGTTGATTACTTACTGGGGGCCATAAGAAAACAGGCCCCAAGTGGGAGTTGAAGTTAGTTGGAGTCACTGCCAGATTTGGAGGATATCCCAGAGGCTGAGTGCTGTAAAATTAAGCAGACTTAAACAAGAAATGTTATATTGTTCAATGTCGAACAGGGGGGAGGAAGGGGATGGGAGGGGAGTAACTCAGGGGGGAAAATGTTACGATGTTGTTGAACATCTTGATCTTGATTGTTTATTGAAACAAGTTTTTGATGCTTTGCCATGATGTAAGTGTTGTGTTTTGTACTTGCCATCAATAAAAAGGATTTAAACATAAAAATGTATTCAAGTAAAAGTAAAAAACAAACAAACAAAAAAACCCACAAATGCTTTATATAATACTTTTTGAGTAAAAGTCAAAAGTACTGCAACTACAAAATGTATGTTTGTTTATTAAATTTGATATACCACTAATGGCAGTTGTATCACAGCAGTGAACACACAAAATTAACATCAATTAAAATTAAAATCAAACACTTAAGAAAATATAAGAAACGCTGATTGAGAATCTGTGGCATAAGTCGCCAGTGCAAATATACAAATGACAGCCAACGACAAAGTTTAGAGTCAATTGAACATCACTGTATGTTGTGCTAGTTCAGCAAGAAAAGGTTGAAGCCCCCCAAATTGTCTAAATATACAGAAACATGTTTTGACAAAAGCTGAATGTTTTGAAAAAGACAACTAATTGTCTATCTGGACAACCAGATACTTAAGTGTCTACCAAAACAATCACAACCCCTTTAATTGAAGGAAAAAGAAAAGGTCTACACCAGACTTGTCTAACCTTTTTCTACTGGGGGCCACGTTTAATCTTGTGTAACATTTGGAGGGTCAAAACACACACCATTGTATCTTGCCACGTTTCTTCAAATAATGGCAAAATATGACAGTGCATCATCCCCTCCCCAACTTTCATCCAGTCTCACTCTCAATCATGCAACCCCCTGTACTGCTATGGATTTACAGTCTCCTTCACTAACACAGACTACTCAGTAATTACTGTGGATTCTTTTGGATTCGTATTAGGTAAATGAGACTGTTATTAGAGGTTCTAAAATCTACAATGATTAAGATATATACAATGACTAAGCTATATACACACAATGATTAACTATATAACTAAAAAGAAACAATACCTATCTATAAACAATCATTACATCACTGGTCTCTACATCTAAGCAATGCTAAGAGTTCCTAGACCAGGAAAAGAAGCAATAAAACAATCATCACTGGTCCTTACATCATCCAGGTTCTTAACAGCTGGGGGGGGGGGGGGTGTTTACAGCGAAAGCCAGGAGTTTCTTTGATCAGGAAACATGGTTCTCTGCGAAGTATGTACATTACTTACAGACGAGCTCCCCATTTCACTGAAAGAAATTCCCCTTTTATTAGGCTTAGAACTCATGTTCAGAGCTAAGGAAAATTACAGAATGCTTGCGAAACATGCCATACTGTGGGAATGTGGTCACATGTTTCCCAGTCCAGGTGGCCAATCTGAACTTGAAAACAGGCTCCACCTCCCCCTTCACATACCAAATTAATTAGAGCTGTGTCTTATCTTCTACATTCCAACTTATTTTCACTCAATCAAAGTTAAACAATCATTTTTAAACAGAATTACTTTTAATCATAAATACAGGCCCCGAGTGCACTTGTTGGTCAAGGCAGATAGAGTTGAAAAGCAATCTCTAAAATCCTTTTGATTACATCCCCCCAACCTTCACCCACTCTCACTCTTGTTTATGTAACCCCCCAGCCTTTACCTAGTTTCTCATTCGCTCGTGTAACCCCTCTCCAGCTTTCACCCAGCCTCAATCTTGCTCATGTAACCCCCCCCCCATCACCCTTTACCCAGTCTCACTCTCGCTCATGTAACCCCCCCCCCCCATCACCCTTTACCCAGTCTCACTCTCGCTCATGTAACCCTGAGGAATCATATTTTACTCCTAATTAATACATTTAAAACAAAATATTTTTCTACCTTTGTTTTCTGAACATTCGCTTTGGTCCCAGTGTCTCTCTCCTACTTTGCCCAGGTTTTTCCTAACCTTCCCCTTCCCTACCCCACCCCATTCTTCCTTGTAGCCCAGCATCAACCCTGCCCTTCCCTACCCTCCATTGCTCCTCCCCTCCCCCATAGTCTGGCATCTTGCCACCCTTCCCAATCTGGCAATCCCCCACCCAGAAGCCCACCAGCATTACAAATAAACTTTTTTTTTTAACCTTGGCTGAGCCCACTCCTACCTACGGTAGATTCTGGGTGGGAGTCCCACCAGCTTTATAAATAAAACTTTTTTTTTCTTATTTTACTTGGGTTTCTTGTCCCCCCCCCCCCCCCCCCCCCTCCAATGAAGCCCTGATCAGTGGTGCAGTAATGGAAAGAAAGCACAAGCTGACTCTTCGCAGTGCCTGTTAGCTGTGACCCATGGGAGAGCGATTACAACAGGGGCAAAGGACAAGGGCAGGTGGCTAAGTTAAAGGCAGCACTGCTGCCAGGAATCCTGAGCACCAACTCCCCAACTCTTTCGCAGCCTCTCCGGGTCTTGGGAACTCACTACTGGACTGGTGTCTGCTGAGGTGGGAGACTCGAGCTGTGTTGGGCCGCAGGGGCAGGTAAGAGTAAGGCTGGAGCACAGACAGAGCTAAGGGAAGCTGCAGCAGGAAACAAGGCAGAGGAGAAGGGCCCAACTGTAGCTATGCACCTGCTCAAATCTTTTGGAGATTTTTTTTTTGTTGGTCCAAAGCGAAGCCGCAGTCATGAAGAACTGAAGATCAAGATTGGCAGTCTCCACTCTCCTGAAGGATAAGGACAAAGCCGCAGTGGTTAACGTAAACAACCTCAGGCGGGCTGCGAGGTCCCAGCAGTGAGCAGGCAACTTCTGGTGGGTTATGGCGCTTTCTCTCTGCCGCATCCCACCATATGGAGGAGGAGGGATGAGGCAGAGAGAAGGCCCCATAATCCGCAGGAGGTTTGCCTGAGTTCATTGCTGTGACCTTGCAGTCCTCTGGAGGTTGTGTTAAGTACAGCTGTGCCTGACAGCTGCAGAAGGGAAGGCAAGTTTTAAGGGCCACATGAAGGGGAGGGAGAGTAATGCTAGACATAAGGAGTGAAGAAAGGACAGATGGTGAGAGAGAGACTGGATCGGAGCGGGAAAGCTTTAACTGCTGCAGCTGCTAGAGACTAAGGCAAATTTTAAGGACCCCATGGGGAGAAAGTGGGAGAGGGAGGTCTCAGAGCTGTGTGAAAAGGAGGAGGGGGAGGAAAATTTATTTACTTGTAAGGATGCAGCATGTAAAAAGGTAAAAGTACTTAAAACTGGTTCAGATAATACTTCATTACAAGCAGTGCTTTTTTTGTGCCGGTATGCAATGGTACGGCGTACTGGCACCTTTTTATTCTCTACCCCACAGGCGCAGGTCTCTTTCCCTCCCGACTCAGCTCCCCGACCGGCAGCCCAATCAGCTCCTTTCCTCCTCCCCTCCCCCCCGGTAGTCCGACTCAGCTCCCCGACTGGCAGCCCGACTCAGCTCCGTTCCTCCTCCCCTCCCTGGCAGCCCGACTCAGCTCCGTTCCTTCCCCCCCCCCCAAGCATTTAACCCTTTTAGTGTCCGTGGCAGCGACGTCAGTAAAGAAGAAGGCACTGCAGGCTCGCCTCCAGCTTCTCCCTTCCCTCTTCACACAATGTCCCACCTTCTCCGATGATGCATTTCCTGTTTCTGCGAGGGCGGGACACTGTGTGAAGAGGGAAGGGAGAAGCTGGAGGCGAGCTTGCAGTGCCGCCTTCTTTACTGACATTGCTGCCACGGACAGTAAAAAGGTTAAACGCTTGGGGGGGGGGCAGGAAGGAACGGAGAGGAGAGCTGAGGGAGGGCAGGGAGAATCGCTGGACATGGAGGGGAGGGGAGGAGAGGGCAAGGGGAAGAGAACAGATCGCTGGACATGGAGGGGAGGGCAGGGGGAAGAGATCAGATTGCTGGAGAGGAGGGGAGGGCAGGGGGAAAGAAGAGATTGCTGGACATGGAGAAAAGGGGAGAGGAGGGGAGGGCAGGGGAGAGAGGAGAATTGCTGGCCATGGATGGAGGGTAAGGCAGGGGAGAGAGGAGAATTGCTGGCCATGGCTGGATGGAGGGGAGGGCAGGGGAGAGAGGAGAATTGCTGGAGATGGATGGAGGGGAGGGAAGTCAGGAAGGAGATGCACATGGATGGAGGGGAGGGAAGGGAGGAGAAATGCTGGACAAGGATGGAGTGGGTGCAGTGCTTTTTTTGTAGAAAAAAGGTGCCGGTACTCATTATGGGCGGGGTCACCACATATGGCTCCACCCTTATGATAGCCACACCCCTTATACCAGCTATGGCGCATATAAACAGACATCATTGAAAACATTATACTAGTATAGCAGAACAAAATAACGTGATTTTTTTTCATTATAAATAATTTCTGTAAGCTGTTACAGCTCCAGTATACCCAGTGCAAAATAAGACAGCAGATGTAAGTTCTCAAATTGGACATATTTTAAACACTAAAATTAAAATAAAATGATTTTTTTTCTACCTTTGTTGTCTGGTTACTTTGTTTTTCTTTCCATATTGGTCTCAGTCTCTGATTCTGCTGCTCTCTATCTGTTCCCTTAACTCCGTTTCCAGGGCTTCCTTTTCATTTATTTCTTTACTTTCCGCCTTTTTTCTTCATTTCTTGTCCTACATCCATAAGTAAAAGCTGTCCACTGGATCCAGCTTCTGCCTATTTTCTTCATCCATGTGCAGTTTTTCTCCTCTCTTCCTTTTCCCTCATCTCATCTCATTCCTCACTCTTCCCTTCCCACCATCCATGTCCAGCATTTCTTTTTTCTCCCTTCCCTCTCCTTCATCCATGTCCTGCAATTCTCTTCTCTCCCCTGCCCCCCCTCCAGCCATCCATACCCACCCAGCGATTCCCTTGGCTCACCTGCCCCCCTCCAGCCATCCATACCCACCCAGAGATTCCCTTGGCTCCCCTGCCCCCCCTCTAGCCATCCATCCCCTCTCTCCCTGAGTCCTGCCCTCCCATCCATGCTCCTCTGTCCCCTGCCTCCATTCATCCCTATCCAGCAATTCCCCTCTCTCCCTGAGCCCTGCCCTCCCATGCTCCTCTGTCCCCTCCATTCATCCCTATCCAGCAATTCCCCTCTCTCCCTGAGCCCTGCCCTCCCATCCATGCTCCTCTGTCCCCTGCCCCCTCCATTCATCCCTATCCAGCAATTCCCCTCTCTCCCTGAGCCCTGCCCTCCCATCCATGCTCCTCTGTCCCCTGCCCCCTCCATTCATCCCTATCCAGCAATTCCCCTCTCTCCCTGAGCCCTGCCCTCCCATGCTCCTCTGTCCCCTGCCCCCTCCATTCATCCCTATCCAGCAATTGCCCTCTCTCCCTGAGCCTTGCCATCCATGTCCAGAAGGTCCTCGAGGGCGGGACACTGAGAATGAACGAATAAGGAAGCTTCTGCTAGAGAAGTCGGGACTCGGGAGGGGAGCACTTTCAGTGACGCTGCTGCCCATGCGGTCGGACTCGGATGGAGATTAGGTCAATTTAAAATAAAAGAAAAAAGATCCTAGGGGGGGAGAAGAGGGTGCCAGGGCGGGCAGATAAGTGGCGGTAACCATGGCGCGGTGCAGGGCAAAAAAAAGTTGCTGTTACGCCGTACCGTTGCGTACCGGCACAAAAAAAGCACTGAGTGGGTGGCATGGAAGAGAGGAGAAATGTTGGACAAGGATGAAGAGAAGGAAAGACAAAGGAAGGAGATACACACGGATGGAGTGGAAGGGAGAGAGGAGAAATGATGGTCATGGATGGAGGGGAGGCAAGACAGAGGAAGTAGATGCACATGGATGGAGGGGAGTGAGGAGAAATGCTGGATATGGATGGAGGAGAAATTACTGAATTTAAGGGATGGATTGGAACACTTTGAGGGCAGATGTTGAAATTGGAGAAAGGATACGGATAGGGCTACAGATGGTAGACAGAACGCATAAGGACACAGAAGCATGGTGGACATGGTGAGAGAAAAAATATCAAATGGAAAGAAGACACTGCATAAAACTGTCATGTGATCAAGATGCAGTATTCTGCTAGTGTGTAGTATTTGCAGCCCTTTTTGTTGTTTTTTGTTTGTTTCACTAGGTTGTGTACTTGTGTTTTAGAGCCCGGTTTAATTATAGTGCTGCCTTTCCACGCATAAGGTTGTAGCTGATTTTTTTGTCTACATTTTTATTAGTTTATAATCAGTCTTCAGGGTTCTTGTTTTGGGCCTAGGGACTTGTGTACTATTTTCAATGCTACATTTTTATATGCTCCATGGCTAGTAAAATGGATGTGGCTAATGTGGGGGTGTGGCTACTATGAGGCAGAGCCATAGTGACCCCGCCCTTAAGGTTGGCACGGTATGAGTACCGGCACCTTTTTTCCTACAAAAAAAAGCACTGATTACAAGTAAAAGTGCTCATGCTCATCTTGTACTCGGTAATAAGTACAAGTAATGAAATGTTTACTTAAGTATTGAAACGCATTACTTTTACTTCACCATTATACAATACTGCATAAGTTGGGCTGGTTCTTGCTCCTCTGCTATCCCGGGCCTCACAGTTCCTTTGAACTGCGTGGGTGTCTGTATAGGTGCGCAGCTTAGAGGAAGCGCCGGGAACGAAGGCAGCAGAGGGGGGAAGCAGACCAACCTCTGAACTGGTGAGTGTGGAGGAGGAGAGGGAGTCATTGAGTCACTTTCCAGCTGCCAGTATCTGTGCTGCTTTGCCTGCAGACTGCAAAGAATTCTGCATGGGAAAGGTAGAATTCTGTGCAGTCTTTGTGGGGGGGGGGGGGGGGGAATTCCCCCAGGAGTAACTACATCAACTGGCTTACTGTCATGTTTACTAAACAAGAACTGGGTTTGTGAGCCCTTGGACCACTGCCAAGGAGCGGCAGTAGCAGGCAAAACCACCCCACACCCAAAGCAAGGCAGAACAGACGTACCGACAAATCCAAGCTAGGTCTCTAGGCAGTCAGCCAGCAAGCAGAAGACAGGTCCAGGCAAAGGTTCAAAAGGCAGGCGGCAAGCAAAGCAAATTCCAGGTCCAGACAAAGGGTCAAAAGGCAGGCGGCAAGCAAAGCAAATTCCAGGTCCAGACAAAGGGTCAAAAGGCAGGCGGCAAGCAAAGCAAAGTCCAGGTCCAGGCAAAGGTTCAAAAGGCAGGCGGCAAGCAAAGCAAAGTCCAGGTCCAGGCAAAGGTTCAAAAGGCAGGCAGCAAGCAAAGCAAAGTCCAGGTCCAGACAAAGGGTCAAAAGGCAGGCGGCAAGCAAAGTCCAGGATCAGGCAAGGTTCAAAAGGCAGGAAACCAGCAAACGCAGAATCAGGTCCAGACAAAGTCTCTCAGGCAGAAGTGCACAAGCACCCATGTACCAGGGCCTAAGACGATGCAAAGGCAAAGCAGCAATGTTTCAAGATGGCTAATAAGCCCAGAAGCAGTTGAGGCTCAGCTGCTGCAATCACCAGGCAGCTACGGGTGCTGTGCAGGCTCAAACAACACAAGCAAACCTGGCAGCCTGGAAGATCTGGACCGAACTGAGCAGAAATCTGGAAGTTTCACTTAGCCCCGATGGAAGGACTCCTCCCCCCCAGCCCGTGGGAAGCAGCTCTCCGGTGGCAGCGTCGGCAACCCCAACTACCGAAGTGTTAAAGGGTGGAGCAGGACAGGAAGCAGTCTTGGCTATATCGGAGGAACTGGGAGGTTTGTTAACCCCCACTTTGTCTGCACCCATGGTAGAAAGATCGCAGGAAGGGGAAACTTGGGACAACTGAAGGTGAGCAACTTAGAGAGCATTGAGAAACAGAGAATACTTCACTAGCAAAACTTTTCCAGAAACCAGATGAAGTGACGTTAGATAATTTGTGGTTATTAATTGCTGAACTTTGGAAGGCTTTATGCCCCCAGATGAAAAAATTGAGTGAAGAAGTTGTGGTATTAGAAGGGAAAGTAAAAGAAATCGAGAATGAAGTGAAATTGGTAAGAACAGATTTTGGTAAGCAGGAGAACGATTTCTCACAGATGCAGGTGTTACAAATGGCGATGTTGAAAGATTTGATTAATCTTAGAAGAAAATCGGAAATGTTGGAGAACAATTCGAGAAATAATTCGCGATTCATCAATTTTCCTCGACAACCTTTAATTTTCCCGAGAGAAATGTTGAAAAACTATTTCAAAGTAGTATTAGATAGAGAAGATAAAGATGTACCTCCCTTCTCACAGTTTTTTTATATTCCTATGAGAGGTCAGGAAATTCAACAGAAACAAAATATTCAAGACAATCAAATACTGGATGTTTCAGCATTACTTGAAATGTCGGATACAGAACAAATAATGCCGACCACTTTACTGGCTACAGTAGCGTTACCCTCAGACAAGGTCTGGATTAAAAAAAAATTCTTTCAAAAAAAAAAGAAAAAGCCTTTAGAGGCCTACAAACTCGTGCTTTTCCAGACCTAGCAAGGGAAACGCAAAAATGACGACAGAAGCAAATGAAGCAGGAGGTTCTCCAGTTGGGAGCAACGTTCTATCTTAAATATCCATGTAAATGTTTGATTTCTTATAAATCTGTGAAACATGTATATTTTGATCCAGTTCAGCTGTCCTCTTTTATAACATCTAAAAGAGATCCTGTTCATGTCTATATCTCAACTTGATTTAAAATGATTTATTGCCTTTTTTTTCTTTTCTCCAGAATTTAGGAATAATGGACTCCTCTTGTGGACTAGTATACAGATTTGGGAAAATGTTATTTCCTTTATTGTATTTCTTTTCCTTTTTTAAATTTGATCCGTAAACAGCTGTATTTTCTTAACAAGTGATTTACTTGTAAAATTAAATTTAAAAAAATTGTAACGAGTTCCTAACATTTTCTCTTTCATGCAGTCAACTGTGACTTATTTTGAAGGAACAATGCTATCCAATCCTTGGATGCCCACTTTACTTAGTCTAGCAAGCAGCAATTTATAATTTATTATATCGAATGGAGTTGTTAGGTCCAATAATAATAGAAGCACATCCTTTCCTTTATCCTAGCTCCATCTAAGACAATTCACCCATGAAATAAAAACTGACTTAGAAATTCTGATTGTAATTTAAGGCATTCATGTCTTCCAGGGCTGAACTTTTGCTTTGACAGCCCCTCCCCCACCTCAGCACTCCTCCACATCAGTTCCCCTACTAGCCAGTCAGCTCACCTGCATAACCTCAACTCACCCCAGGAGTCCTGGGAGTGACAAGGGCAGGATCCATCCCCACCCTTTATTGCCCTGGTGGTTGCTTTCTTCAAAATGGTGCCACTAAAGGGTTCAAGTTGCATAAAAGTTAATGGCTTTATACTGAAAACTTTTCTTTATGAAAAGGCACCTGACAGGGGTATTGACTATCACTCTTACTGTTCACACTGGTGATGGAGCTTTTTTTTTTTTTTTTTTAAATAATTTTTATTGATTTCACAACAAGAACTAATCATAAAAAAGTACTAGAAAACAGCAAGTACAGAATCATCAGTTTTCAAGTATACAAATTCCAACCCCCCCCCCCCCCCCAAAAAAAAACCCCCTAACTTCCAATTAGAAAAACATGATGGTGAGAAACACTCAAACAAATGACTGCGAGCTACTGGTGTGAGAGAGTTCCAGAATGGCTACCAATAACTCTGAAATTTTCTTCCTGGCAGCGTGTCCATGTCTGAGAAAACGCACTACTCCATCATCACCAGCTGGATCATCAGGGACCTTCACTGAGTGAGCATGGAAGGATCTATCTCCAACCACTTTTGTAAAATACATTTTTTGCCTAGTAAAATTGAGCACTTTATATAAAATCCAAGCAACCTCTTGGAGATGGCCATGAAAGTTGTACCATTTTAAACAGCACAGCAGCCGAAGGACACCAGCGATGCTTACAAAGCGAGCTCACATGCACAGCTATATCATCCCAGAAAGTGTGAAATAACGGGTATCTCCAGAACATGTGGCCCAGGGTGGTGATGGAGCCTTTTAAGTACATAAGTATTGCCACACTGGGACAGACCAAAGGTCCATCAAGCCCAGCATCCTGTTTCTAACAGTGGCCAATCCAGGTCACAAATACCTGGCAAGATTCCAAAAAAGCTAAATACATTTTATGATGCTTATAAGCAGTAGATTTTCTCCAAGTCAATTTAATAATGGTCTATGGACTTTTCCTTTAGGAAGCCGTCCAGACCCTTTCTAAACCCCACTGGCTAACTGCCTTTACCACATTCTCTGGTGACGAATTCCAGAGTTTAATTACACGTTGAGTGAAGAAACGTTTTCTCCGATTCGTATTAAATCTACTACTTTGTAGCTTCATTGCGTGCCCCCTAATCCTAGTATTTTTGGAATAAGTAAACGAACGATTCACATCTACCCATTCCACTCCACTCATTTTATAGACCTCTATCATATTTCACCTCAGCCGTCTTTTCTCCAAGCTGAAGAGCCCTAGAAGCTTCAGCCTTTCCTCATAGGGAAGTCGTCCCATCCCCTTTATCATTTTTGTCACCCTTCTTTGTACATTTTCTAATACCACTATATCTTTTTTGAGATGTGGCGACCAGAATTGAACACAATATTTGAAGTGCGGTCACACCATGGACCGATACAAAGGCATTATAACGTCCTCACTTTTGTTTTCCATTCCTTTCCTAATAATACCTAACATTCCATTTGCTTTCTTCATCACCACAGCACACTGAGAAGGTTTCAACGTTATCATCAAAAATAACACCGAGATCCCTTTCTTGGTCGGTGACTCCTAACGTGGAACCTTGCATTACGTAGCTATAGTTCGGGTTCCTCTTTCCCACATGCATCACTTTGCACTTGCTCACATTAAATGTCATCTGCCATTTAGACGCCCAGTCTCCCATTCTCGTAAGGTACTCTTGTAATTTTTCACAATCCTCTTGTGATATAACAACTTTGAATAAATTTGTGTCATCATCAAATGTAATTACCTCACTAGTTACTCCCATCGCTAGATCATTTATAAATATGTTAAAAAGCAGTGGTCCCAGCACAGACCCCTGGGGAACCCCACTATCTACCCTTCTCCATTGAAAATACTGACCATTTAACTCTACTCTCTGTTTTCTATCCTTTAACCAGTTTTAATCCACAATAGGACACTACCTCCTATCCCATGACTCTCCAATTTCTTCTGGAGTCTTTCATGAGGTACTTTGTCAAACGCCTTTTGAAAATCCAAATACACAATATCAACCGGCTCGCCTTTATCCATGCTTGTTTACCCCTTCAAAGAAATGTAATAGATTGGCGAGGCAAGATTTCCCTTCACTAAATCCATGTTGGCTGTCTCATTAATCCATGCTTTTGAATATGCTCTGTAATTTTGTTTTTTATAATAGTAATTTTACCTGGCACCGATGTAAGACTCACCGGTCTATAATTTCCCGGATTTCCCCTGGAACCTTTTTTAAAAATCTGCGTTACATTGGCCACCCTCCAATCTTCCAGTACCAAGCTCGATTTTAAGGATAAATTACATATTACTAACAATAGTTCCGCAAGTTCATTTTTCAGTTCTATCAGTACTCTGGCATGAATACCATCTGGTCCAGGAGATTTGCTACTCTTCAATTTGTCAAACTGCCCCATTACATCCTCTAGGTCTATAGAGATTTCATTAATTTTCTCCAACTCATCATCTTTGATTACCATTTCTGGCACTGGTATCTCTCCCAAATCTTCCTCAGTGAAGACCGAAGCAAAGAATTAATTTAATCTCTCCGCTACGGCTTTGTCTTCCCTGATCGCACCTTTTAACCCTCGGTCATCTAGCGGTCCAACCAATTCTTTTGCTGGTTTCCTGCTTTTAATATACCTAAAAAAAAATTACTATGTATTCTTGCCTCCAATGCAATCTTTTTTTTTTTCAAAGTCCCTCTTTGCCTTCCTTATCAGCACTTTGCATTTGACTTTATTATTATTATTATTTGTATCCCACATTTTCCCACCTTTTGCAGGCTCAATGTGGCTTACTTATAACCGTTAACGGCGTTAACCGATTACGGTCTGAAAAAATACATGGTATGAATGAATACAAAGTGATATTGTGGTATAATGAGGTACATGTATGGTAGGAACAGTTGGGGACTTATTTATTTATTACATTTGTATCCCGAGCTTTCCCGCTCATCGCAGGCTCAATGCGGCTTACATAGTAACAAGAAAATATAATCTGTAGCATCTGAATCAACAAAGGAGGTATGTGGTAGGACAAATGAACAAGGGTAAATGGGATAAAAGAGGTATGAGAGAAAGGATAGGGATAGGTAAGGAAGTGGAGCGATGAAGAAGAGGTTGAGGAAGAGCATGGAGGGTAAAAAGATTGGTAGGAGGTAATTTCTGAGCCATTGTTGTTAATGATTAGATGAACCGGTAAATGGATGGTTGCTTATGTTTGCTTATGGTAGGTCAAGTCATTTGGGTAAATCTGTTTGAATAGATGGGTTTTCAATAGTTTCCTAAAGGGAAAGGTATTCACTAGTTGATCGAATGTATCTTGGTAGAGCATTCCAGAATTGGGATCCCAGGTAGGGGAAGTTAGATGCACGATATGTTTTATACTGTAGTCCTTTGCATTTGGGAAGGTGCAGGTTAAGGTATGTCCGTGAAGATGGGGACCTGTTTCTGGATGGAAGATCTAATAGATTGACCATTGACATTCCTTATGCTGTTTCTTATTATTTTCAGTTGGTTCCTTCTTCCATTTTTTGAAGGATTTTCTTTTAGCTCTAATAGCTTCCTTCACCTAATTTTTAAACCATGCCGGTTGTCATTTGGTCTTCCTCCCTTCTTTTTTTTAGGTTCAATCATTTTTATTGACAACCATAACAAGAACACAACTCATATCCTATATCTAACATGGTACTTCCTCAGATTCTAATAACAATACATTGTGGTCACATTGTACAGTTGTCATTTTGTATTATAGTCTTCCCTCCCTCCCCCTTCCCCCCCCCCCATACCTCCCTTTTCTAATACCTTTATTCCAGTCCTTCCTAAGGCACTTTTCCTTTCCCTTGTCTCTGACCTTAAATATTCAAAAGATATCCTCTTGCTGTTGGCGTTAAGGTCTGCCAAAAAGCAGACCATCTCTGCTGAAATTGTTGTCCTCTCGTTGTTTCCATGTTGGTTGTTTCTAATCTTTCCATTCGCATTAAGTGTATCATCTGGGCTCTCCATTGAGGCACAGTGGGTGCCTGTCTTGACAGCCACTCCAACAAAATCACCTTTTTTGCTACTATTATGGCCCTTTTCGCAAAATCTGTAAACCCTCTAGGAGCCCGTGCTGAAGTGTTTATATGATCGAATAATATCATGCAGTCCAGGTTCCACTGTACCCCCCACATCTGGGAAATTCTTCGTGTCAGTATCCTCCAGAACTGGGTTATGTGTGAACATGTCCAAAACATGTGCCCTAGAGTTGCCCCCACCACATTGCATTTTGGGCATTCCCCCGCCGGGGACAACCCCATATGAAAAGCTCTCTGTGGTGCTATATGCATTCTCAGCACCACCTTATATTGTATTTCCCAGCACCATGTAAAGCTGGTGGACCTTCTCATTGCTTTTATATGATTTGTAAAGCTTTCTATGGGTACAGTGATGCCTAGGTCCACTGACCATGCCTGAGCCAATTGTATATAGTTTAGCTCTCTTGCCGTGTCTCTTATATGTCTATGATGTGCTGAAAGAGGGACTTTCTGCTGAGCAGTCAATGAGTATGCTGATGCAATCTCTTCCTGCACGTCCTCAGCCAGGTTTTGCCATTTCAGGCTTTCAGTATAGTGCTTCAATTGATGGTAATAAAACAAATCTGTGTTTGGTAATCCATAAGTATGTTGTAAGTCCACAAATGGTTGTAGTCGGCCCTCCTCTGTCAAGATCTGGTGTAGATAGTGAATCCCTTTCTGTCGCCATCTCTTAAAGGAATAATACATATCCCCTGGGGGGAAAGCTGGGTTTCCACAGATGGTGAGAAACGGCGTGGCCCTTGCCGAAAACCTGTGTAGTCCACATATCCACCGCCATACTATCCTGGCTGTTGGTAGAATTGATGTGCATACTAGTTCTTGTGGAGCAGGGCCTCCCGTTTCATGAAGTAAGTAGCTAAAGTGTACTTTCCCAGTAAGTTCTAGTTCAATTGGTGTTGCTGTAAAGTCCTGCGATGCTCTATACCAATCTGTGATATGTCTCATTCCACTAGCTATCGTGATTTGTCGTACGCTCAATAACCCCAAACCACCATATTCTGTTGGTGTTTGCAAAACAGTTAGGGGGGGTTCTAGGCTTTTTCCCGTTCCATAAAAATTTCTGGAGCTGTCTATTAAGTCGTTTTTCATCTTTGCAGGAAAGGTACAACGGAAGAACCTGGAACACATATAGCCAGCGGGGTATGATGATCATATTGTACAATGCTATACGTCCCATTAGGGAGAGGGGGTATCTTTGCCATGCCCTCAGTCGATCAATTGTGTCATTCATTAATCTGTTCACATTCATTTCGTACAACTTAGTCAGATCTTGCATAATGTATACTCCTAAATATTTAAGTGGCTCCCCTTTGTTCAATATTGTGATTCCCCTTGTCCTTTCACCCGCCGCTTCTCCATGCACTAGTAGTGCCTTTGTTTTCTGTATGTTCATTTGAAACCCCGAATGTTTCCCGTACTCTTGTATTGCGCTTAACAGCCTAGGTAGTGATGTCTGTGTATGTTGTATCAGAACCAGTAAATCATCGGCAAATGCCAACGTCTTTATTGTTCCTCCCCCCACCTCTACCCCCTGAATCCCCTCTGTCTCTTGTAGAATTCTAATTAGCGGTTCCAAAGACAAAATGAACAACAGTGGGGACAGGGGACATCCCTGACGTGTGCCTCTTGCAATAGGAAATGCCTGTGTTTTGATCCCATTAATGAGTATCGCTGCTGAGGGGTCCGTGTATAGAAGTTGTAAGGCCTGCATAAACCACCCCTCGAAGCCCATTACCCGAAGAACTTTAAATAAGAAGTCCCATCGTAGCTTATCAAAAGCTTTTTCTGCGTCTATACTTACATCCAGGGACTGCCTATCTTGTATCTGACAAGCCGCCATGCCCAGTAATAACCTCCTAACATTTCCCACTATCTGTCGTGTTTTGACAAAGCCCACCTGTTCCACACTGATTAACCGAGGCAGTATCTATGCTAGTCGGGAAGCCATAATTTTTGCTAGTAATTTAAGGTCCAAGTTTATTAATGATATCGGCCTCTATGAATCTAGGAGGTTCTCTTCTCTACCGGGCTTTTTGAGTACAATGATCAGCGCTTCATTCGACCATTTAGAAAACCGCCCTCTCTTTATTACCTGATCATAATAAGAGACCAGGGGGCCCGTGATCTTGTCTTTTAATAATTTATAGAATTCTCCTGTCAGACCATCTGGCCCCGGAGCAGAGTGTAACTTTAATGTTTTCACCCCCTCCTGCAGTTCTTTCCCTGAAATAGGAGCATTTAGCAATTCTAGCTCCTGTTCTGTCAGAGTTGGCAATTTTACCTTTGCTAAATAGTCTTTTAGGGTCGCCCCATCTCCTCCCTCCGGGGCCCCATATAAGTTTGTAAAATGTTGCTTAAAAAGATCCGCTATCTTCGGTGTCTTATGTTGTATGTGACCATGTCTGTCCTTCATTGCCGTTATCACTCCCTTGTCCCTCCAAGTTTTGACCAATCTAGCTAGCATGGGTCCCACCCTGTTCCCATACCTCTGAAGTTTGTATTTATTGTAAATCATCCCTCTCGTTGCCCTTTCATGTAACAGGGAATTTAAGGACACCTGTATCGCATGCATGTTCTCTCTATGCGCCTTCGTCGGTGACCTAATTAGTTTTCTCTTCGCTATTATCAATTTCTTTTCTAGGTCCAGGACTGCCTTAGATATTTTCTTATTTCTTGCATGTATGTATGCCATTACCTCTCCCCTCAGTACCGCTTTCGCTGTTGCCCAAAACAGGGTAGGGTTGTCTTTATGTGATTCATTGAATTTTTCATACTCCTCCCATTTTACTTTGATATATTTCGCAAACTCTGGATTTTTAAACAAGTATGTTGGGAACATCCCCTCCCCTGCTGCTGATAGTAAGTGGGCGCCTCCAGGTCTAGCCATACCATCGCATGGTCAGATATGTCTGCCACCCCTATCTCTACCAATCGCACCTCCGGGAACAGCATGCGTGCCTCTAATATATAATCTAGCCTTGAATAGGTCCCATGTGCCCTGGATAAGTGAGTAAAATCTTTCTGGCCCGGATGTAGTGCCTGCCAAGTATCCACTAATTCTAAACTTCTCATAAAAGTGGACAAGGTTCTCGCCCTAGGTCCCCCCCTATGTGCCAGGCCTGGCACAGAGCAGTCCTCCACTGGTTGTGCAATCAGATTGAAATCTCCCATTATCATCAGTTTTAATGACCGGTATGGCCTACATAACTGCACCAAGTCATTATAAAAGTTCTGGTCTCCAGTAGTGGGCCCATATAATGCTAACAGTAGTATTTCTCTTCCCTGGAGCCATAAATGGATTAATACGTATTTCCCTTTGGGATCTGACATTAGCAATTCTGTTTTTGCAGCTATTCCTTTACGAATTAGGATTGCCACCCCTCCCTTGCGTCCATCTGCCGGGGAGGCGTATACCTCCCCCACCCAATTCCTCTGCAGTTTGTTGTGTTCTTCTTGGGACAAGTGTGTTTCTTGCACACATGCTATATCGGTTTGCTTTCTATGTAGAGCGGTTAGAACTTTTGCACGTTTGATAGGTGACGAAATGCCACCTACATTCCATGTTGTAAATCTTACTGTCCTAACCGCCATTCACGATCTCACTATCTCTTTCCCTTGATAAGTTGTTTTGATGGAGGCCAGGCGCCCAGCCTCGCCCGTCCCCCCCTCGTATCTCCGCTCGTCTCATTGTGTAGGTCATTGTCTCTTGCTGTGTGTTTGTTTTGTGTGCCTGTTGGAAAAGGTTCCATATCTTAAGTGTCTTTATCTGGATTTGTATTACTCGCTTACCCCCGCCTTCCCTTCCCTGCCCCCTCCCTCCCCCCTTACCTTCCCCCTTATACCCTTCTATTCCCTTTGATGGGATCTCCACTCCCCACAAAACACCCTCTTCTTCTCCCCTCTGCATCGAGGAAATCAGTAATCACCGTGATATTTCCCCCCCCCCCCGGTCTCCCCCCCCCGCTTTCCTCATCACACTCATTATCACACTCTTATATATCATGCAACTGTTAACATTTAACTATACAACTCAGTCTAGTTTGCATCAAATTATCATTTAACTGATCTGTATACCATTTATCATCACCTTATGCATTGTACCGCTCAGATGTTTGCAAGTCCTTTCTCTACTGCTAGTCATTTTTATCAGGTATCCAAAATATTAGTCTCTAGGACCTTGCTCATTATCGCCTTGTGATGGATGCACATAATCCAACTATTTGTGCACAGCCTGCACTCCAGTTGTTTATGGTCTAAGGCGGCCATCTTCCCTTTGCCTCTCTTCAACGGTTCACAGGCACTCTCTCAGGAGATTCTGTTTTGATATGCATCGTGCGCTGAAAGGTGTCAGCTTCCCGGGCCGATGTAAAGGCATGCCATTTCCCTTTAGATAGAATTTTTAACGTTGCCGGGTATATTAGCATAAACTTATCTTTTTTGGCAAACAATGCGCTGCATATTGGGGTAAATTCCTTGCGATGTTGCTGCAATGCCAGTGAATAGTCCTGAAAAATTCTGACCGGTTTGCCATCATAGCACAAACTGTCCCTTTTTTGCAATGCCCCTCTCAAAATTTCTACTTTATGCAGAAAGTTATGTACCTTGGCTATAATTACTCGGGGCCGCATGTTGCCATCTTGCCTTCGCCCCAGCCGATGTGCACGTTCGAAGCATAATTTCCCCATGCTGTCTGTTAGCGCCAAGTCTGCATTCAGCCAACGTTCCAATACTGTGCTCAGTGATTGATCGGGCACTGTTTCAGGGAATCCTACTATTCTTATATTAGCGCGGCGGGACCTATTCTCCAGGTCATCGATAATTTGGCTTTGTTCTTGCACTGTTTTTTGAAGTTCTCGCACTGAGGTCTCCATGGCGTTTTCCCGCTCCTCTGTTTCCGCTACCCGCTTTTCTAGGTCTCCCCTGCGGCGCGCTGTTTCATCCAGTGCTTTCTCTATTATATTCATTTTCTCTGATAATTGGGCAAACTGCGGCTCCACCACTCCACATATTGCCGCCGTGATCTGCTGCATCTGGGACTCACTGAACAATTGCGGCTCCGGGTCAGGGCTCCGCGCCATCTTGGATTCCGCCTGCCCTCGCGTCTTTGCTTGCTCTTTTTTCCCCGTTTTGCTTGACATTCCGGGCTCTGCTCTGGTGACAAAGGAATCCATAAAGCATTCGCTGCTCTTGTGTGATGATTCTATGCTTCCTCTTTACATTTCTGCCCCGGGGGTTCACGGAGACCGGGAGAGGGCCCGAGAGCTAGAACAACCTGCTGCCGTTCCCCTCTAAGGCATCACGTCGTAACCTCCCTTCTTTTTTAATACAAGGAATATATTTGGCCTGGGCTTCCACGATGGTATTTTTGAACAGCATCCATGCCAGATGTAAATTTTTGACCCTCGCAGCTGCTCCTCAAAGTTTTTTTTTTAAATTACCATTCTTCTCATTTTATCATAGTCTCCTTTTTGAAAGTTAAACACTAACGTATTGGATTTCCTGTGCATACTTACTCCAAAACTAATATCAAATCTGATCATATTATGATCACTGTTATCAAGTGGCCCCAGCACCAGATCATAAGTACATAAGTACTGCCACACTGGGACAGACCAAAGGTCCATCAAGCCCAGTATCCTGTTTCCAACAGTGGCCAATCCAGGTCACAAATACCTGGCAAGATCCCAGAAAAGCTCAATACATTTTATGATGCTTATCCTAGAAATAAGCAGTGGATTTTCCCCAAGTCAAATTAATAATGGTCTATGGACTTTTCCTTTAGGAAGCCATCCAGACCCTTTCTAAACCCCACTGGCTAACTGCCTTTACCACATTCTCTGGTGACGAATTCCAGAGTTTAATTACACGTTGAGTGAAGAAAAGTTTTCTCCGATTCGTATTAAATCTACTACTTTGTAGCTTCATTACGTGCCCCCTAATCCTAGTATTTTTGGAATGAGTAAACAAATGATTCACATCTACCCATTCCACTCCACTCATTATTTTATAGACCTCTATTATATCTCCCCTCATCCGTCTCTTCTCCAAGCTGAAGAGCCCTAGATGCTTCAGCCTTTCCTCAGGGAAGTCGTCCCATCCCCTTTACCATTTTTGTCACCCTTTTGTGTACCTTTTCTAATTCCACTGTATATTTTTTGAGATGCGGTGACCAGAATTGAACAGAATATTTGAGGTGAGGTCACACCATGGACCGATAGAAAGGCATTAGAATGTCCTCACTTTTGTTTTCCATTCCTTTCCTAATAATACCTAACATTCTATTTGCTTTCTTAGCCGCTGCAGCACAATAAGCAGAGCATTTCAATGTATCATCAATAACAACGCTGAGATCCCTTTCTTGTTCAATTACTCCTAATGTGGAACCTTGCATTACGTAGCTATAGTTCGGGTTTCTGTAAGGACGCTCCACTAAGGACTAGGTCTAGAATTTGTCCTTCTCTTGTCTGCTCCTGTACCAGCTGCTCCATAAAGCAGTCCTTGATTTCGTCAAGGAATTTTACCTCCCTAGCAAGCCCTAATGTTACATTTACCCAGTCAGTATCGGAGTATTTGAAATCACCCATTATTATTGCGTTGCCCAGTTTGTTACCCTCCCTAATTTCCGATAACATTTCTACATCTGTCTGTTCATCCTGGCCAGGCAGACAGTAGTACACTCCTATCACTATCCTTTTCCCCTTTACATATGGAATTTCAATCCACAGGGATTCCAAGATGTGTTTGTTTCCTGCAGAATTTTCAATCTATTTGATTCAAGGCCCTCCTTAACATACAATGCTACCCCTCTACCAATTCGACTCACCCTATCACTACGATATAATTTGTACCCAGGTATAACAGTGTCCTACTGGTTATTCTCCTTCCACCAGGTCTCAGAGATGCCTATTCTATCTGTTTCATTTAGTGCAATATATTCTCTCTTATTTCTTAGGCTTCTGGCATTTGCATATAGACATTTCAAACTATGTTTGTTGTTCCTATTTACATCATGCTCAGTACTTGACAGTATTATTTACAATCTTTTGTTTGGTTTTTATTTTTATTCAAGGCCACCCGATCTCACTATCAGGATATTATTAAGAATAAAATTGCAGAGCATATACAAAAACATGGACTGATGAGACAAAGTCAGCACGGATTTAGTGAAGGGAAGTCTTGCCTCACCAATCTAATGCATTTTTTTGAGGGGGTAAGCAAACATGTGGACAATGGGGAGCCGGTTGATATTGTATATCTGGATTTTCAGAAGGCGTTTGACAAAGTGCCGCACGAAAGACTCCTGAAGAAATTGCAGAGTCATGGAATCGGAGGTAGGGTATTATTATGGATTAAGAACTGGTTGAAAGATAGGAAGCAGAGAGTAGGATTGCGTGGCCAGTATTCTCAGTGGAGGAGGGTAGTTAGTGGGGTCCCGCAGGGGTCTGTGCTGGGTCCGTTGCTTTTTAATGTATTTATAAATGACCTAGAGATGGGAATAACTAGTGAGGTAATTAAATTCGCCGATGACACAAAATTATTCAGGGTCGTCAAGTCGCAGGAGGAATGTGAACGATTACAGGAGGACCTTGCGAGACTGGGAGAATGGGCGTGCAAGTGGCAGATGAAGTTAAATGTTGACAAGTGCAAAGTGATGCATGTGGGTAAGAGGAACCCGAATTATAGCTACGTCTTGCAAGGTTCCGCGTTAGGAGTTACGGATCAAGAAAGGGATCTGGGTGTCGTCGTCGATGATACGCTGAAACCTTCTGCTCAGTGTGCTACTGTGGCTAGGAAAGCGAATAGAATGTTGGGTGTTATTAGGAAGGGTATGGAGTCCAGGTGTGCGGATGTTATAATGCCGTTGTATCGCTCCATGGTGCGACCGCACCTGGAGTATTGTGTTCAGTACTGGTCTCCGTATCTCAAAAAAGATATAGTAGAATTGGAAAAGGTACAGCGAAGGGCGACGAAAATGATAGTAGGGATGGGACGACTTTCCTATGAAGAGAGGCTGAGAAGGCTAGGGCTTTTCAGCTTGGAGAAGAGACGGCTGAGGGGAGATATGATAGAAGTGTATAAAATAATGAGTGGAATGGATCGGGTGGATGTGAAGCGACTGTTCACGCTATCCAAAAATACTAGGACTAGAGGGCATGAGTTGAAGCTACAGTGTGGTAAATTTAAAACGAATCGGAGAAAAGTTTTCTTCACCCAACGTGTAATTAGACTCTGGAATTCGTTGCCGGAGAACGTGGTACGGGCGGTTAGCTTGACGGAGTTTAAAAAGGGGTTAGATAGATTCCTAAAGGACAAGTCCATAGACCGCTATTAAATGGACTTGGAAAAATTCCGCATTTTTAGGTATAACTTGTCTGGAATGTTTTTACGTTTGGGGAGCGTGCCAGGTGCCCTTGACCTGGATTGGCCACTGTCGGTGACAGGATGCTGGGCTAGATGGACCTTTGGTCTTTCCCAGTATGGCACTACTTATGTACTTATGTACCCTATCTTCCCTGTTTTGGTGAAAAAAGCAAGCATCCAGGGAACAAAACAGTGACCCCCACCCTTCCTCATCCCTTCTCCCTGTGAGTGGACTCCCGGTATTGTTGACGCCCCAGCTGTCGGGGGCCACCTGGCTTCTGCTCGCCTCTGCTTCCCGAATTGGCTTGAGCCCTCTTCATTATGCACCTCGTCCAGTACCGCTTCCTCTACAATGGAACGGTCTAACAGCTGATGAGCTCTTTCCTCCTGACAAGCTTCTCGGCCACTCTTAGCTTGAGACCGCCTTCTGCACTGCCCTACCTCCGCCTTCACTGTTTTGTCTACTGGAGTACCTGGAGAACGGTTCCTAGCCATGATGGGAAAACCTTCATCGTTATCTTCTGTGTCTCGGCGAGTCAAGATCTGAATTTTACCTATTTCTCTTTCCTTTCTTTTCTGTTTGTGTTCTTTTCCCTACCTGCTGCTCATTTGCTTAAATTTTGTATTTATTCTCCCTTCCCTTTTGCCTTCAACTGTCATTGTACTTCTTTTCTTTACTTCATTGTAAGCCGCTTTGGGGCTGCGTTCTGTGGCAAAAAGCGGGGTATAAATGATCTTAAATAAATAAATAAATATCTTTGAAAGATACCTTATTCCGAACCATGCGCTTTTGAGCGACTGTCGCTCTTCCCCCAGCAGCCTCGTCCCACCCTGATTAAAGTGGAGCCCATCCTTTTGGAATAGGCTCCCCTTCCCCTGAATGTTGCCCAGTTTCTAACAAATCTAAAACCCTCCTCCCTACACCATTGTCTCATCCCACACCTGAAGTCGACTTGGTTAACTTCTGCTGAATATCAAACAGCTAATAGTTTAAAGGCTACATTTTGTTTGCTGAACTCATGCTGACTAAGTTCTCCTCTACCTGATTTGTTCCTCCTTGTTTTATTTTAAACAAAAAGTTAAGGAATGATTTACTGTGATCTTACAACAAGGGCATCCCATCAAGCTCTGCATCATCATTTGGAAAACATAAATGCCACTCAGCTCCAACTCTTCTACTGCTGCGTTCCCTTAGCCAACATTCTTCTCAGAATGCATCTATACACGTTATTTGATATCATGCTTATAAATAGTAGTAATAAACAATATCAGGTGCATTTGTATAATATACCACTGCATTCCACAAAACAAAAGCAGCAGAAACCATCTTTCTCTTTTGATTTAGGCCTAGAAAAAAAAGATTTTAAATGCTCGCAGGTTTCACATTCGTGTTTGATGTGTGGTATAGAAACTCTAATATGTTGGCTGTTTTAGTGACTTTTTACCAGGAGGAAAAAATATCTGTACGAATATAACACGTGCTAGGGAGTCCCTATAACCAGCCCCTCAAAATGACACACTGATTACGATTTATAACAAATTATTACTCTACCTATGAAAAGTTATTCCGTTATTATACTTCCCCCGTGTACATCTGTATGCTGCACTAGCCAGCATGATTTGAAATTATAAGTGAGATTAAATAAAAAAGGCTCCCAACAATAAAGAAGGATAACGAGAATCCAATAGTTCATATGTTCTCCTTGCTTTGTTTTGAGTGTACTAAATGACGCCTGCGCGCGCGGGGTGCACCGAGGAATGGGAAACACCGATGAACCATATTGGCTTCAACTTTTTGACGTCAGCCCGACCCCTGCGTTCAACCTCCTTGCGTCCTGCTTTTCTCTGATGCCATTTCCTGTTTCCGGTAAGGCGGGATGCCTCAGAGAGAGAAGTTGTGTCATAGGGTACGGGGTACTGGAGAAGGAAAGCTGTGAGATTGTTGATGGGCGACCTCAGGTATGAGTTTGGGTGGGGGTGGGGAGGTGGTGTTTGATGGAGAGGTGCTGGATCGCTGATAAAGAGGAGAGTGGAACAGAGAGAGAGAGAGAGAGAGAGAGAGAGAGAGAGAGAGAGAGAGAGATATGGATGGTAGATTCATGGGCGGGCGGGGGAGGGGGAGATCGGTCCTTCGATTCCCGAATTTATGTAAGGAGGGGTGCTTGGCGTGTGAGGGTAGCGGAATGCGTGTGACTTGATATCTTTGTATATGTTTATCTTGTATTTCTGTATGTGGAGGATTGGTTTCTTTATTCATACTTCTGTTATTTGTGTGTGTGGGTGTAATATGTATGTAATACTTTCCCATGTATGTTTGTTTGTTTATTTAGATTTTGCTTACACCATTTTCAGTGGTAGACCAAGGTGGGTTACATTTAGGTACACTGGGTATTTTTGTTGTCATTATCTGTGTGTGCTAGTTTTCCTATTATTTACCTAACGAGGGAAGCATAAATATTGAAAGTTAGTCACGGATGTAATAACAATTTTCGGAGTCTTAGCTCACCTTTCTAGGTTGTAGTATTATTAGTCTTTTGGTACAACATATCCCTTTCCTAAAGAGCTTACAATGTAAGTGGGTACCTGAGAGTGATCAATAAAGTGACTTGCAGATGGTTACAAGGAGTTTTAGTTGAGGAAGCAGAACTCGACCCCTGTTTTCTGTGATTCTTAGCCCATTGTACGAACTATAAGGTGGTGGTGCCAACAACTTGTTGACCCACTTTTGTATCTATGTATAGCATATAATTTGCTCCCTTTTTTGACAAGTTCAGCATTTCTCTTTATCCAGTCACGCTTTTCTTATACCACATCTCTTTTCTTTGTCTCTGAACTCTATTTACCCTATATATCACTCTTCTCCTTCTTACATCAGTTCCATTCTTTGCTTATATTTCCCTTCTTGTATTCAAATAATTTCAATTTTCTGCTATTTATTAAGCTTTCTTTATGCTCCCGATAGTGTTACCTTAAGCCTTTTCTCTTTCCATAATAAGTAACTTCATGGCCATTTTATTTAATTTGTTCTTTTTAAAGGTATCTAATACCTTCTTTTCTCTCTGTTTTGTAATATCAGTTCTTTTACTTTCGTTATTATGTTATGTTATTTCTACCATACTAAGCCTAGTTTTATGACTTTTGTTGGAAGGAGAGGTGGAACTTTTGTTTTTATAGTCTTGTTTGAGGTTTGTATCTAGTGGGAGAGGCAGGCTTTTATCTTGCTGTAATCTATTTTAATTTCTTCTTTTCTTTGCTTTTTAGCTGATCCTTGAGTAATTCATCATGAATGGCAGTATTACCAGTGAGGGCATCTCTCAGTCTCCAAGTTGGAAGGAGTTCTGTGAGATCCATGCCCATGCTGCAGCCTTGGATTTTGCCCGTCGATTTCGTACATTCCTGAGTGAGAACCCACAGTATGCCATGCCAGGTGCAGAGGTCACTTTTTCTCGCCGATTTGCTGAACACTTTGTGGAACACTTTGAGACAGAAGTGAATCGGACGTACGTCACAGACTCGCCAACTCGCTGTGACATTGTGCCTTTTACAGGCACCCAGACATGCCAGACCTCCTCCAGCAAAGACTTGTCTGAAACATGCAGCGACTCTTCTGTGGCCTCTCCTGTAGACACTCATGCTCGGTTAGAGTCCTCTGGTATGACTTCTGGCCTCTCAAGTAGTCAGTCTCGGAGTTCAGAAGATGTCTCGAGTTCCTCCATCAGTACAAAGCCCAAGTTGAAGAAGCGTTTCTCCTTGCGAAACGTGAGCCGCAGTGTACGTGGCAGTGTTAAAGGTATCCTCCAGTGGAAGAGTTCAGCAGAATCTCCTACAGAAGAGACAGCCTTGGACAGCAGGGGCAACAGTAATTCAAACTCATCAGGGAACAAAGCTGACTCCATGGACAAGTGGACTCACAAATTTGAGAGGCTGCGGCTCACAAAGTCTCCCACCCCTAAACTGGAGCTATATGATGTCCGACGTGAGGGGCTCCTGAACTATATTGTGGCAGATGATGTAAACAGCAACAGCCGAGCACGATGGCAGAAGTGCCGGCTGCTTCTGAGGAAAGCAACAAAGTCAGAGGGAGAAGGTCACGTGCTGGAGTTCTACATTCCACCAAAGGTATGAGGGTAGAGTTGCATAGAGCTACTTATGACCAAAATACATAGTAATCTGTAGGGAAAAGAGTTTCTAAACCAGATAACTTCTCCACCACCTCATGATTATATATTTCATATGCTCACTCTGTAAAAGGTGGAGATACATGAACAAGCACTAGTACTATGCCAGTTTTAGAAATAATGTATGTTCTTGAAGTCAGCTTGGAGGACAGTTCCAGGTTTCCTGCATGCTGACATACCTACTGCTCTTCAGTTTAAAATTTTTTTTTTTTTTTAGTCTGCACATCACGGAACTAGACACAATATAGCATAAGATATTAGAGCCCAACAGCAGTATTACATGAAATATAAGAACATTACAACAACTACTTAATATATTTGTAAACTGTATGCTAAGTAAACATTTTCTTTCTCTGCCCTGCACCTTGTTTTGTCCCTTATCCAGAGGGGACTTGAATATTTTTGCCATTCTTGTACGTGTGCTTCATTTTTGTCCAGAGGAGGAAATCTTGCTGGACCATTTCTACTGCCATTTTAAACTGACCATTTTTTTTCACTTTCTACCTTTTCAATGCACCGATGCATTGGTCTTAATTAAAAAAAAAAAAAAAGTTCTGACAAATCAATACATCACCAATATTCAGTTTACACAGACTTGAAAAATATAAAAGGAAAACAAGAAAAGCTCATCATGTTTTCTTTTGTGCAGCCTCAGGTCTGCTGAATCATGTTCAGTCCTAGCAGGTTTTGTTTCAAACAATTTCGTTTTTCATTATTTGCTTTTCAGCTATGCTATGAAAACCAAATCTGTGACTGCAAACAGTGCTGAAAATGCTTTCAGAAGATGTCTTTTATGAGGAATGCTACAAATGTCTGGGTGATGGCAACAATGTCTTGGCATGCAACTTGTAGACAAAAGGATGTCACCTCAAGCAGTTTGGGTCTAGCAGGAGCAGATTACAGCCTACCTTTCTGGTACAAGTAGACCCAGTTCAAAGCTGCCCTCAACATGTATTGAAAAGGCTTGGAGAGCCAGACATGGTGTCGCTGGTAGCTAGGTTTTGTTGAAACAATCCCATGTTTCCTTGATTGCTCAGTATACAAGGACTTGCAGGTGACTGGCAAACCTTGAATGAAGGTTTAGCTTTGTTTATTTACTGACTCAAACTGCAGTTTGAATCCGTAAATAAACATAATAAACAATGGCAGGGTATTAAGTTTGGAGGCTTGACGACGGCCCCTGATGCAGTTTTGAAATAGAGCCTTGTTGTTTGGTCTGTTGATTATGAGAACTTGTGATTAATAAAGATGTTGAAAAACTTAATCTGAGCGCTGGGCTGATCTGTATATTGTTTTTACGTTTTAACACAGAGTGGTGTACAATGAGAATATCCTGAAGCATAAAATGTCCCAATAAAAGGGAGGAAGGGTATAATAATTTTTTTTTCTTTCCGGGATACTGTCATAGTAATCTTTGTTCATGTATGACTTATGTGTATTTGAAGGTTTAGAGTTCTGTCTGATCTTTCAGAATGACACTGGATCACATCAGTATCTTTAGGGTCTTTATACCTGGAATTTGAGAGAGACTTCTGTATGGCCTGCAGAAATGCCAATTTCCTTATAAGTCCTCCCCTAATCTTCTTTCTTGATGCATTTCAATCAGTTGATCAGATTGATCCCATAGGTATTCAGCTGCCACAGTGCCAAACATTTGCATTGGCCAGCTTGAGCCCCATTGGAGTGTCTCCAGTGATCTACATCCCATGATTTATTAGTTATCAGGTGACTTTGTATAGACTCTGCTTTGGACCTCTGTGTTAGCTACATTGAGGGCTGGAACGATAAAGGTGTTTTAGTTATCCCCTTAACCAAGATTCTGAACAGAATTACTATTAATTATGTGCTTAGTGATCTTCAGCTTCTCCATAACCAGTCAAGGATATAGAGTTGGATTACTCAATAGGCTTGAGTTCACTTAGAGGCATATTTTCAAAGCACTTAGCCTTCCAAAGTTCCATAGAAACCTATGGAACTTTGGAAGGCTAAGTGCTTTGAAAATATGCCTCTTAGTCCTTTTTTTTTTTTTCTTTAAAGGAACTGTATACATGAAGCTTTCTTATATCACTAAGAGACCTTTACACAGCCTGTAGAAAATACTTTCCTTGGCATATCTTAGGCAGAAAAGATGTCTTTTATTCTCTTCATAACTTGGACGAGCCTAGGATACCTCTTCTTACTCTTACAAAAAAACCAAACTGTGACATACTTCTAGAACATTGAGGTCCAGTCTTCACCAGGGCTTAGTAAGGATGGAAATCTTCCTGCTGCAACCCCGTGATATCCAGTTTGTTCCAGTGTTGGAGGGGGGGCTAGAGATTTTACTTCAGGGTACTTGGGTTATATACCTGTGTGTGGGGGGGAGGGGGGATCGAAATTCAGAATGGCTTTCCTAAATATCATTCTGCCCCTTCTGGCAGAATGGAGCTGGTTATATTCTTAAAATATCAAGTAGAGTTGTACCTACTGAGAGAGATTCCAGGTGTTTGAAGTGTGTCTGTTTTGTAGTAGTCACAGTACTCTGAGTACCACATCCTGCTTTTGATCTGCTGTCAACATTGCATCTCTTCACCAAGTAACTAGCAGTTGTAGCATATCTGCACAGGTTGGGAATATGTATGTTACTCCATCTGGATAAACGGCTAAAAATAAATGTTGCCTCAGGCAAGCGTGGAAGGAATGGTACAGCCTGTCCTCTAGGTTTTTTTTAAAGTTGCTACGGTTTGTGAAACTTTTCTCCTAAATCACACTTCCACCCCTCACCTCATTCAGAGTTAAGACTACTGGACACATTCAGCTCAAGATATGTGACACCAAACTGAGCAAAGGATAATATGGCCTCAGCTGAGGAAATCTAGAGTCAACAGACAGTGTAAGTCATGTTGAAGAAGCTGGGATTTATGGCTGCACCTGTATTTACACCTATGTCCATACATGAAGGAAACCTAATGGAACCTAAAGTACTGGTGACTTCAGGCGTGTCTCAGATTATGAAATGCCATCAAGGTCATGGAGGCAGTTGAAGTCTATCTGATATGTGGTTGTGATATCGTAATTTGACAGATTTACACATTAGAGTTATTCTGACTATAAACATGTTTAACCTGGGCCAGGAAGCTCGCATTCAACAAGTCCAAGTCCAAACTCTGTGGTTTCTCTGAAAAAGAACGGCCCTTATGAGATTGATGTTGTCCTTTGAGTGTAGTAAAGGCCTTCAGTAATTGTTCATGTACTACCTGAAGTAAGACCACACAACTGGTCACCCTGAACAAGCAGGGAACAGTGGCTTCCCATCTTCTGTGTTGGGAAGCAACTTTGGCTATTTCTCATGGAATAGTCCCAAAGGACACTGTCTTTGAAAAGGAATATATCCTAGCAGATTATTAGGTGCTTGGGAAGCCTACTGGGTTAGATCTGATGAGTTATACTAAAAGGACAGTTTTCTGCTAAGAAGGAGATCTGAAGACAGTCTAGTAGCAGATGTCATCTGTTGGGGAAACGGGTGTCTGGTATGTGTATTTTCCCATACTTCTGATAGCCTAAACGTTACTAACGTTTTGGAAGGGACAGAAAATCTATAACCCATATGGTACTGTATTGAAACAGATGTGGTTTCCTCATCTGTCTCAATACAGATGGTGTACTCCCATTATGAATTGGGCTATGATCTCTCCCAGGCCTGAAAAACAGCTTCATTTTAGCAACCAGTTTCTAGCTCTCACAGCCTAGATGTGAAGGTAGTAATTAGTAGCCTGGGTGTGTCCAAAGAACTATCTTATTTCTTCTCTTTTAAGAAGGAGTTTCCCAAAAGGCCATATGATTCCAGATGGAGAATTGCCATCTGCTCTGAGGGCAAATCCCTACGTTTTTGTTTTGCTTTACACACAAACTACTTGGACATCTTCTATCATATCTCAGTGGTTTTGGTTTGAAAACCAGCTATAGCCAAGATTCACTTTAGTGCAGTTATCCTGTATTTTCAGTTCATCAAAGGGAAACACATTTCTGCTTAGTCTCTACTTCTCAAGTGTGTTGTGTGGGTTGATTTGCTTAAAACCTTCCTAAAGTCTCCTACAATATTATGCAGTGTCAACTTGGCCAATTAATGCTGCCACTTAACTTTTCTGAACTCACTTACCTGAATTGCAAGTTTCCAATTTTTGGGGACAGTTACTTCAGCTTGCAAAGTTAATGAGCTCTAGGCTTTACTGACTTATCCACCTTAAGCTGACCAAGGTGGTACTTTGCTCCTATCCTAATTTTTTTCCAGACATGATGTTGGATTTACACTTTAATGAGTTTGTTTTCCTTCCCGTATTCTTCCAGCTCCCACATAAGCATAAGTGAGATGCTACACTTCATTCGCTTGATTGCAAGAGAGCTTTTGCTGTCTGTATTGGGAAGATTAAGGTCTAAGTACCATTTTGTTTGGATCTTTCTTAGATAAATATTCATTGGCAGGCTGACCACATAACTTTTAAATGGATTTATTTGTTTAAAGTTTTGTTTATCACCTCTGGATATACATATAAGTGCTGCCATTAAATATAAGTGACTTAAGGTAGCTTAATTTAAAACTTTTTTGTTTGGTCTTTTTTAATGTACTTGCTATTTTTGTGTTTGCCATCAACAGATGAGTTACCCATTTTGTGATTTGAATATTGCTGCTAAACGGATAACCTATGACACTATCTCAGCCAGTGTCAAACCCTGCCACAATTTATTTTTTTACTTTAAATTTTTTAAACAGTTTGAACAAATCATAAAATACTCATCCCTTTTCTTATCCACATCTTTCCCTCATCCCCATATACATGCTTATTAATTTATTGATTGTAAACACTACATTTCAACCCTTTATCTTTAAACTATACCATACAATCAATTACCTCCAACCCTGAACCCCCAAACAGTACCCCAGCTTAAATGTTCCTTGTACCCCCCCCTACCAGAAGAACCCCTTAATACTTCATTCCTATCCTCCCCCTTCCCCTCCCCTTACTCTGGAATGTAGCCGAGTCTCCTTAGATCCCATCTATCATTTGCTGGAGTCTTACCCATCCCTTTTTTCATTTAAGCTCCCCCTCCCTTTTATGTACCGTAAGGCGTTCCATATGACACAAATGTCCCAATTGAATCTTCCAGTCCCCCATAGTCGGGGGGGGGGGGGGTCCATTGCTTTCCAGCAGCGCACAATCAAACATTTAGCAGTTGCCAATCCCAACTGCATCAGTTTACTCTCTTCCCAGGACCCCTGCTCATTATACAAACCCAATAAGCGCGCTCTAGGGCTGCACACTACAGAAACTCCCATTGTTCTGGTCAAGGCCTTCATCACCCCCTGCCAGAATGTCACCAGCCCTGTACATGTCCACCAAATATGTAGAAACGTGCCCTTCTGTGCTTTACATCTCCAGCAAATATCTGACACCCCCAGAAACATCTTCTTCAATCTCTGTGGTATATAGTACCACCGTGTGAGCACCTTATACGCATTTTCCTGTATCAAATCACAGATTGAAGCTTTTTGCACTTCCCCACATATGTCCTCTCATTCTCTCTCAGTAAACTTACAATTCAAATCTCTTTCCCATGCCCCCTGAAATGGGTAAGGCGTATCCACGTCCCCTTGAAAAAATCTATTTATCACCGAAATGGGCTTCGGAACTTTCCCCAATAGCAGCTTTCTAGGCTTTCCCGGTCCTGGGGGTATCCATTCCTCCACCCCACCATGTCTATGAAATGTTTTAATTGCACGTACGCAATGCTGTCTCCCTCGGGGATCCCATAATGAGCACACACCTCCCTGAAACTCCATATCCCCCTCCCATGCATCACCTCCCGAAACCTCTCTAAACCCTGTTGCTCCCATCTTCCAAAGGTGGCGTTTTCTCTACTCGCCCTAAACTATGGTTCCCATCTAAGGGATGCCAATAGAATACCCCCTCTTTCCGCCCCCATTTACGCCGCACCTCCCCCCACAGTCTCAGCATTTGCCTAAGATATGGACTATATTCCCCTACTAAACCCTTTTCTCTGGACTCTGTGGTTCACAGTAGTGTCCTTAAAGATCTCTGAGGCCAATAGGACTGTTCCACTTGCACCACGGGTTTCTCCACTCCCCTCTCCCAATCCAACATTCTCAATTGAGCTGCCAAATAGTACCACTCCAGATTTGGTACCGCTCTTTCCCCCTTCTCTCCCCACAAGACTCTCTGTGCTAGACGTGGCCTCTTATTTCCCCATATAAATTTCATTATAGCACTCTGTAATTTTTTGAGAATTGGTCTCAGTACTGCAATAGGTAATGATTGGAATAAGAATAATAGCCTGGGCAGTACATTCATCTTAATCACTGCCATTCTACCCCCCCCCCCCCCCCCCCATGACAACCATATTCCTTTCCATCTCAACATATCATTTCTAATCTGTTCTTGTATGCGTCTGTAGTTTAGTTGAAATACCCTATTTAGATCCCTAGGGACCTGTATCCCTAAATATCTAATTTGATTGGATGCCCATTTAAACCTATACTTTCCTCTCACCTCGCTCATCTCCTCCTCACTTAGGGATATTCCCATTAACTCACTTTTATCCATATTTATCTTCAAACCTGCATATCTCCCAAACTCCTCAAAGACCTCTTGTATCACTGATAGCGTTCCCCCCGGGTCTTTCACATAGATTAGCATATCATCTGCAAATAGCGCAATACGATGCTCTTGCCCCCCCCCCTCCCATCTCTATCCCCCGCACCCCTGGATGTCCTCGAATTAACTCTGCCAGTGGTTCTATATACAGGGCAAACAAAAGCGGTGACGGGGCATCCCTGCCTAGTCCCCCTGCTTATAGAGAAGAAGGGAGAGTAGCTACCATTAATATTCAGACAGGCTCTTGGTCTCCTATACAAAGCATCTATCCATCCATAACCTAAAATTCCCTCCTAGCCCCATTCTTTCCAACACTTCCCTGAGGAATCCCTAATCTACCCTGTCGAAGGCCTTTTCCACATCCATGGCCAATAATGCTATTCCTGATCTAGATCTCTGTGCCTCCCAGAGCAGATGTAGCGTTCTTCTAATGTTGTCTCCCACTTGTCTTCCTGATATAAACCCCGACTGGTCCAGATGTATCAATTTATGTAGCAATCTACCCAACCTATTTGCCAGTATTTTAGCTATGATTTTTGCATCCACGTTTAGCAAGGATATTGGTCTGTAAGACTCGCATCTAGTTGGGTCTTTCCCCGGTTTGGGCAAAACAGTCACCCCCGCATCCAACATAGTTCTCGGGAGCTCTCTCCCCTCCAACACTCCATTTCCCACCCTCATCAATAGAGGGCTGAATAAGCTCTCAAATTGTTTATAGAACCAGGCTGTGAACCCATCTAACCCTGGGGCTTTACTGGTAGGCAACTGATGAATAACCCCTTGTACTTTCCCCAGTCTAATTGGTTCCCCTATCCTCTGGCTTTCCTCCTCGCTCAATCTCGCAGAGGTACTCGGGCCAAATACCTAGCTATACTCTCCGGCTGCTCTCCCACTCCCGCTGTGTACAATGTTTCATAATATTTTAGGAAACTCCCTTCTATGTCCGAGTCTGTGTACCTCCAATCTCCCTTCTCATCCCTTATTTTCTGTATCAGCGCTCTTCCCCTCTTTGCTCACAAACATCGGGCCAGCATAGCACCCGATTTATTCGCAAATTCAAAATACTGCTGCTTAAGCCTCATCCTTAAATATTCAATCTCCGCCATCTGTGCCTGGTCCAACTCTCCCCTGACCCTTTTAAGCTCTGCCCATACCCCTGGGAGGGATTTCTTTGATGGGCATTCTCCAACTTATTCAATTTCAAGTGCAAAATCATCAGTTCTTGCCTCTTCTCTCTTTTTTTTTTCCTAGCTCCCCATTTGATCAATATTCCCAGTGTCACTGTGTTCAATGCATCCCACATCACCCCATCGCTTACTTCCCCCATATCGTTTACAATATTCCTGTATGGTTGCCTGTATTTCCTCTCTCACTTTCTCTTCCCCCAAAAGGGATTCATTAAGTTTCCAGGATGTATTCCGTCTCTTGTGCCCCAACCCCTTTAATTTAGTCCACACTGGGCCATGATCAGAAATTTGGATGGGTTCTATCTCCGCCTCTGTTACCATCTGTGCACTATTACAGTGAATCCATAGCCCATCTATCCGGGTACAAGAACCCGCCACATGAGAATAGAAAGTATAGCCCCGTTGAACTCCATGTAGCAGCCTCCAGCTACCCACTAATTCCAACTGCCTCAAAAACTTGTGCAGCGCTTTTTGCCCTGAACCCAACTGATGCCCCCCTCCCCCTGAATGATCCAATCGTGCATCTGGGGCTGTGTTAAAGTCCCCTCCCAAAATCACTTGTCCCCTGATAAATCCCTGAATCTCCTCCCCTAGAGTATGGTAAAATCCCTGTTGCCCCACATTAGGGGCATAGATATTGACAAATGTGATCTCCTGTCCCTGCAGCGTTCCCCTTATGGCCACGCATCTCCCAGTTGTGTCCTTGAATTGTTTGTTGATGATCAAACCAGATTTCTGTCCTACCAAAATTGCCACCCCTCCCGTTCTCTTCCCCCCCCCCCGAACCTTGATGCGTCACCGCCTCCCTGTATGTTTTACCTCTCAGCAAATGTACATCCCTTGGTCTTAAGTGTGTCTCTTGCAGGAAAACTACCTCCCACTGCATCCTGACCAATTCCTTCATTACTCTCATTCGTTTCCCTTGATTATTGAGCCTGTTAACATTCCAGGTTCCCATCTTCAGCGTCCCTTTCTCCCCCTTCCCCAGCCCCTTTTCCCGGTGCCTCCCCCCAGGTCCCCCCCTAGTCTCTTCTCCCTTCTTTATCCCCCCCTCCCTCCCATTCCTCCCCTCTTGCTGGACTTGCCTTGGTCCGTCAGCTAGATGAGAGGACCCGCCATTCTCCCCCTAGGCCACCATTCTCCCCAGCCCTCCAACCCCCCTGCTTTGTGTTTCCTCTCTCCCCTCCCAGGACTCTACTCAGCATACACAGTCCCTCCAACCTCCACCTCCCAACCTCCATTTTTGGAGATCCATGCATGACCCGACCAATCCCTAGCCACCCCCTAAACCCCCCCCTCATAGGGTCAGCTCTCCCCCATCAACTGAAACAGTCAGTGTCTTTGAAATGTCCATCATACTCATCTTTGTTCCTCCTCACTGGGGCATCAGGAAGCACTTCGGTCTGCTGTCTTCCCTCTGTCTACTTCCACCTGCTACACCGAGTCTGTTCGTGTTTCCACTTCCCCTCGTGCCCATTGCTCGTGGGTTGGAACTCCCTCGCAACCCAGTGCTCTGAGCGCTTCCCACGCTTCCTCTGACGTCTTCACCTTTCTCGATTTTCCCCGCCACCGTAAGCCACACTGCAAAGGGGAAGAGCCATCTATAACTGATCCCTTTCTCTCATGAATCTTGTCACTTCTCTCATTGTTCTTCGTTTCTGCAGTGTAGTTCCAGCCAAATCCTGATATATTCCAATCTTATAATTTTTCCATTGTATCACCTTCTGTTGTTTTGCCTTAGCCAGAATCCGTTCTTTGGTGGGAAAACCTAAGAAAGAAGCTATAAATGTCTCTCAGAGACGAATCCCGCTGTGGCCCAGTAATTCGATGTACTCTTTGTAAGCGAATGTCCTGTTGCACGCCCTCTACATCCGGGCTTAATATATACTGGCACAGTTCTTTTATCACTGCCTCATAATTATTGAAAATGTCCAATTCCGGGATTCCTTTAAACCGTAGGTTGTTGCGACAGGATCTATTTTCCAGATCTTCCACCTGATCCTTTAATTGTTGAATCTCCGCCGCTTCTACATGTGCCTCCGTCTGTTTTTTCTTCACTTCTGCCTGTACATGTTCCATCTTTTCCTCCACCTCCTCCACATGTGTCCCCAGATCTCTGATCTCCGCCCGAATCTCTCTAAGCGTGCTTTTGTAAGTCTTTCCGGACTCCTGCCAATTCTGACTTAAAACTCCTTGAACCAGCCCACCATGTCTGCTTTTGAAATCTCCTCGGGGTTCTCCCCTCCCTCTCTGTGTAATTCTTCCTCAGAATCTGAGGGGATCACGATCAGCTTTTCCGCCCCTTGGCTTGTTCCTGCCGTCTCTGGTTTCACCTTTCCAGACTGATCCGCCGCAAATCTGAATTTTTCTAGGCTCTTTTTTGGTGGCATCTTTGATCTCTCCTTTCTTCTGCTTTAACTTACTCGGACTTCTGTTATATCCTTCCATCCGTAGGCTTTTTTTTTTTTTTTTTTGCCAGATCCCCTTTCCGCACTATGTCACCAGGTGGTCCTTCCGGGCAGTGATTGTACTCTTGTAACCACTCAAGGTAAAATACCCCTCAGCAACCCCACTTTCAGTTGTCAGGTTCCTAAAGCAGTACAAAGCTTTGTATCTCTCACCTTGCCTCTGCCAGAACCAGTCTAACGCTCTCTTCAATGGGGTCCTTTCCACTGCTGTTGCCCCCTTGGCTGTTCCGTGCCTCTGAGTTCCTGCCCCTGCTCGAGCCGCTCCCGTCCTGCTTCCACTTCCCTCGGGAGACTCTTTTCTGCCTGGGATTGTTGCCTCCGTCTCACTTCCTCCACCGCTGTTTGCTGCTCTTTACCGCCCCTCCTCTGCACCTCTCTCTACTGTCTGTTTTCCTCCGCCTCTCCCTCTGCTCTCCGCTCAACTCACTCACCAGCCGTACCACGATGCAGAGTGGAAAAATGGGGGGGGGGGGGCAGGAGACCCTCCGTCCAGCTGATCACCCCGGGCTCACCGGCGCCCGACCCTCGCTCCTGTCTCCTCCTCAAGCTCAGCTCCTCCTGGGGGGGGGGGGGTTCTTTTATCTCCAGCCCCCAGGACTCCTCCGCTGTTTCTCCAGCACTCCCGCCCCGACCGCCATTTTGTGCTGGTGCTCTTGCCTTAGTCTGGTGGCTCGTCTAGGTCTCACCAGCTCCCCCAGGGCTCTCCTCTCTCGTCTCCCTCCTCCCGCTAGCTCCGCTCACAGTCCTGATCGTTCCATGGGGGGTCTGGAGTCTGTGGATCTGGGGGCCTCTCCTGAGGTTCGGCGGAGCTCACTCCACGGTGGCCATCTTGGATCGCAGCTCCACAGGAAGACCCCCTGCCACAATTTTAAATGGATGCCAAATGGCCAAACTTATCCATTTATGTGCTGCAAATATTTAAACAAAGAACTTGGGTGGTCACTGGTACCACTGATGACTACATTAATGCTTCTGAATATTGAGCCTAGAATTTGATTAGGTAATAGATTGCATTTTGTCAATATAACTTGATACATTTAATATTGGAAACTTAAGTTCCTGCCCATGTGGTCTAAGGCAGTGTTTTGGCTGCTTGGCCAAAAAGGCATTTTGCAGACTAGAAGCCAACTTGTACCCTCCATTTTTTGTTTTATTTATTTAACACATTTATACCCCACATTTTCCCATTTAGTTGCAGGCTCAATGTGGCTTACATAATACCATAGAGGCAGGCTCCGGTTCGGTAAAATACAAATACACAGATAGTAGTAAACCTATAAATAACGTGAGTTTCCTTGTCACCAGCAGCAGATGAATCCATTACGAATGGGTTGTGTCCACCTACCAGCAGGGGGAGATAGAGAACACTGAAAACCATAGTGCCTCTAGGACGGCTAGCTCCATCTGCCTCTCAGTATTTCTCTATCTCCTAGCAGGGTTGGACGCAGCTTGTTCAGCTCCTTGAAGATTCTGCCTGGGGTGGCTCCTGTGCTTTTGCCAGTTGTAGCAGGGGTGTTGTGGCTAAGTGGAGCCCACTTTAAAGGCACATAGGTTCGCCCTTTCCCTGCCTTACCTTTCACCCTGTGTGGATGCAGGCATATAGGTTCGCCCTTTCCCTGCCTTTCCCACCCTCTTCCTCCTCCGGCGTACCTCTGTAGCTGTTTGCCTCCAACCTTCCTCACAGCGTTAAAAAAAAAAAAAAATCGCGCTTTCACAGCGCTACTATTTCTGAGGCTTTTCCTGACTGTGCAGCGTGACCTGGAGCTCAGTCCTTTGAGGTAAGAGCAGTACTCAGCTGCTCTGGGGAGGGCCCGCGGATGGCGTTCCGATCGGGGTGATTTTGGCGCGAAGCCGCCATTTTGAATTTTATTCCGCCGTTTTTCGGTGATGGCTGCTGAGGGAGTTAATCGCTGTTCCCTTTATGGCAAACGCAGATCAGCAGCGGGGCTCTGTAAAACGTGCTGTTTAGACGGTAGTGCCAGTACGAGCATGGCGAGCGATGATTCTTCCCACTCGATGGAGCTGGCAGCAGGCGCCATCTTCGAAGCGCCGCATGGCTCAACCCCCACGGTTGCGGAGGAGTCTGAGAGCAAAGGGGTGCCTCGGGCTGAGGCTACCAGAGGAACTCCATTCCCCGTGGCTCCTAATTCGGAGACGGGAGGTCAGGGTGAGTTTTTGTCCCCCGAGTTTGTGCTTATTTTACATAAAGCCTTAATGATGAGAAGAGCTCTGCCGCAGGTGTCTGACACTGCGTTGCTACCTGGTTCCTCTCCGACTGATGATGGCCCAGGGCTAATGCCAGACGTGGATGCTCCTGAGCCTTGGATGCACACTAAGCATAGATGGTAAATTCCCCGTCGAAGAGTGGCGCTCTGCTGGGTTTACTCAATGTGTCTGCTTTCAGCCGAGGAACTCCTTTCGCTCGGACAAATGCTCCGCAGCGGCAGGCTCAAGGCCAGGAGTTCAGGGTCGTCCACAATGATGGGACGCCGGTCCACTCCTCCTTTACAGCTGTAGGAGGACACCTTTCCCTCTTTCTCGAGGAGTGAACCAAGATTACCTTAGATCAGTGAGTCCTGGACCTGATCAGAGAAGATTACCGATTGGAATTCGGTGCCCCGGTGAGAGACGTGATTGTGGAGTCCCAATGCAGTACTGCCGTCAAACGGGTGGCAGTAGAGGAGACCTTACAAGTCTTGTTGCACCTTGGAGCGGTGATCCCTGTGCCTCCCGCCGAACACGGCTGCGGTCGTTACTCCATTTATTTTGTGGTGCCGCGAAAAGGCGGGTCTTTTCGGCCCATTCTCGACTTAAAGAAAGTCAACGAGTCACTAAGAGTGCGGCATTTTCACATGGAAACCCTGCGCTCTGTCATTGCGGCGGTACAGCCAGGAGAATCCCTCATGTCTCTGGACCTAAAAGAAGCTTCCTTGCACATTCCTATATGGCTCCCGCACCAACGGTTCCTCCGGTTTGCAGTGTTGAGAAATCATTTCCAGTTTCAGGCCTTGCCTTTTGGCCTCGCCACAGCTCCCCGAGCGTTTTCCAAGGTAATGGTGGTAGTAGCTGCTTTTCTCAGGCGAGAGGGTCCGTACCTCGACGACTGGCTCATCAGAGCGGAATCTGCAGAAGAGAGTTGTCATGTAACAACCAGAGTGGTCTCAGTACTGCAGTCTCTGGGCTGGGTGGTCAATATACCCAAAAGTCACCTGACCCCCTCTCAATCTCTAGAATATTTGGGGGTCCGGTTCAACACGGCCTCGGGGTTTGTCTTTCTACCCGAGCAAAGGCGGTACATGCTTCAGAATCAGGTCCGTCTGCTCCTGAGGATGCCTCGCCCGCGAGCTTGGGACTTTGTCCAACTGTTGGGGTCGATGACGGCCACCTTGGCAGTGGTGCCATGGGCGAGAGTGCACATGAGACCTCTGCAGATTGCCCTGCTTCAACGATGGTCTCCGATGTCCCAGGATTATCAATGCAGACTCACGTGGCTCCCTGCGGCCCGACTCAGTATGGAGTGGTGGCTCTCAGACAGTACGCTGCGGCGAGGAATGCTGCTAGCGCTTCCCGATTGGTGCCTGGTGGTAACTGATGCCAGCCTGAAGGGCTGGGGAGCACATTGCCAGGGAAGCTATGCCCAGGGTCTGTGGACACCCGAGGAAACGGAGTGGTCCATCAATCGCTTGGAACTGAGAGCGATATTCCAGGCTCTTCTGGCCTTTCACATGACTCTGGAGGGACTGGCTGTCAGAGTTCTGTTGGACAGCACGACAGCAGTGGCCTACATAAATCGACAGGGCGGCACTCAGTGTCAAACACTGACCGCAGAGGCCGCTCAGATATGCCACTGGGCCGAGCTACATTCGCAGCTTCTGTCAGCAGCTCATATAGCAGGTCAGAGCAACGTGGAAGCCGACTTTCTAAGCAGGTATCAAATCGACCCTGGTTTTTTCTTGACTTTTTTGCACCATATGTGAGTAACATTTTTATTGTTTACATTTATCTTCATTTTTTATCTTCATTTATTTTTATTTTCATTATTTAGCTTTCATTTTTATTTTGTCATTTTTCTTTTTTCCTTATTTATTTTTAATTCAATACATACTACCCCATTTCTCATTTTTGGTAACATAGAGTATTATTTGATTGTGTCCATGTTCACTTTTTTATAGTTGCCCCTTTACGAAGGATTCAAATTAGGTATGTGCCCTTTTATTATCTCATTTATAAATTTTTTTATACATATTTGTATTGAAGTTCGAAACCTATACCAGTGCCCTTGCTTTGCTGTTATGGGATGTCAGATTTTATTATGCTTTTATATATATGTTTATATACACTGTCATACAATTGTTGCATTACATACACTTCTTATATATATATATTTTCTTATATATGCTTTTTTATGTACGTGTACGTGTGTGTGTGTGTGTGTATATATATATATATATATATATATATATATATATATATATATTGGACAGTGCGTAGCGATATGCTTATTCATGTAATTATTCTAGTATACTCTCTATGTATACTTAGTAATATTCCATATTTTATTATTTGCTTTTTGTCAATTTATATATTTGATATATTATGCTCGTATGTGTGTTATATTTTATTTATTATGATCTATGATAATTATTATATATTTGTTCATTGTAGCCCCTGACGCAGCCCTAGGTGGGCGAAACACAGCCTGTGTCGGGAGATTTGTTCATACACGGTATCTTCAATAAAATCTTTTTGTTGTGATATTGATCTGCTGGCTTTCTTTCCCATATTGGATTTTGCAGATCGTTTGCCTTGTTGTTTTTTGAGACGAAGTGTTCCTTCAGATCTGTGCCAAATGGGGAACGCCTGTAGTGGATCTTATGGCCTCAAGCAGAAATGCCAAAGTCCTGTCCTTTTTCAGCAGACGGGAGAGATCCTCGCTTGGCAGGGTTGGATGCCTTGGCTCAACCCTGGCCCCCCGGGCCTCCTGTATGTGTTCCCTCCTTGGCCCTTAATAGGGCGGCGACTCCTACGAATTCGGCTGCATCAAGGAGTGGTGATCCTCATTGCCCCGGATTGGCTCAGGCGGCCGTGGTATGCTGACCTCCGGCGGATGCTGGTGGAGGCTCCCCTTCCTTTGCCTCTGGTACTGAACCTGTTGACGCAGGGTCTGGTGACCATGGAGGATCCATGCCGCTTTGGTCTTGCGGCATGGCTATTGAGAGGGCGCAATTGAGAGGCAAGGGCTATTCTAACAATGTCATCTCCACTCTCTTTCAGGCCCGCAAGCGTTCCACTTCTGTTGCCTATGCTCGGATCTGGCGCCAGTTTGAGGCTTGGTGTGTTTCTAAAGCGATCACACCCATGCGAGCTTCTGTCTCGCCGATACTTGACTTTTTGCAGGATGGTATACAAAAAGGCTTGGCCTGTAATTCTCTGCGTGTTCAAGTGGTAGCCTTGGCATGTTTTCTGGGGAAGGTCGCTGGTCTCTTCCTGGCTGCGCATCTGGACATTGCACGGTTTCTTAGAGGGGTGCTCCGGCCTCCCGTGCAGGCCCCTTGTCCGGCTTGGAACTTGGGGCTAGTATTAAAGGCTCTTCAGTGTTCGCCCTTCGAGCCGCTGAGGCGAGCTTCGGAGAAGGATGTGACCCTAAAGACAGTCTTTTTGGTGGCCATTACATTGGCGAGACGGGTGTCTGAGCTCCAGGCGCTGTCCTGTCGAGACCCATTTCTGCAATTCTCAGAGTCTGGAGTAACGGTACGTACTGTGCCTTCCTTCCTGCCTAAGGTGGTTTCAGCGTTTCACCTAAACCAGCCTATTTATCTGCCCTCCTTTACTAGGGAGGAGTTTCCGGAATCTTTTGGGCAGTTGCACCTTCTAGATGTGCGCAGGGCTCTGTTGCAGTATCTGCAGATGTCTAATGCTTTCAGGACCTCTGATCACCTTTTTGTATTGTTGTCAGGTCCTCGCAGAGGGTCTCCAGCGTCTAAAGCCACTATAGCCTGTTGGCTTAAGGAAGGCATTTTTTCTGCATATCTGCTATCCGGCCGGCCTCCGCCTGACTCCTTTAAGGCACATTCCACAAGAGCGATTTCTTCCTCTTGGGCTGAGATGGGAGCACTCTCTCTTTAAGAGATATGTAATGCAGCTACTTGGACTTCTAAGCTCTCTTTTGCCCGTCATTACAGGCTGGATGTGGCTGCCAGGAGGGACACGCTTTTTGGAGCACAAGTGCTTGTGCATGGTGTGGCTTGTTCCCACCCTATCTAGGGATTGCTTTGATACATCTCATTCGCAATGGATTCATCTGCTGCTGATGACAAGGAAGGGAAAATTAGGTTCTTACCTTGGTAATTTTCTTTCCTTTAGTCATAGCAGATGAATCAATGATCCCTCCCTGATTGACTCTGTTTTGTGTTCAGTTTTTCCTGCAGGCATGTTCCCTCATTGGGAGAAGTTGGAAAACAGTTATTCAGGATTTCTGTTCTACTACAGGAGGTTGAGTTCGTCCCTCTTTTGTGTTATTGCTCCTGTTTTGGGGCGTTCGTTCGCTGTGAGGAAAGTTCATGTTATGCTACTTTGCGGTTTAACACTGCTTTGGAAGCTTCAAAATACTGAGAGGCAGATGGAGCTAGCCGTCCTAGAGGCTCTATGGTTTTCAGTGTTCTCTATCTCCCCCTGCTGGTAGGTGGACACAACCCATTCGTAATGGATTCATCTGCTGTGACTAAAGGAAAGAAAATTACCAATGTAAGAACCTAATTTTCCCATAAGGCAACAAAGATATGATAAAAAGTCCAATATGGTCCATAGTTTTGCCGTATCACAGAAAGTAGAAAATTAAGTTGGGTCTGAGGGGTAGGCCTTCTTAAACAAGGTGGTTTTCAGTGACTTCCTGAAGTTAAGATGGTTATGAATTAATTTCACGGTTTTAGGCAGTGCATTCCACAGTTGTGTACTTATGTAAGAGAAGCTGGATGCATAAGTTGATTTGTATCTAAGACCATTGCAGTCTGGATAATGTAAATTTAAGTAAGTTCGGGATAGACTAGTACTGTTTCTGGGTGGCAGATTTATTAGGTTCAACATGTATCCATGATCTATGCCATAAATAATCCTATGGACCAGAGTGTAAACCTTGAAGGCAATGCGTTCTTTGATGGGAAACCAATGCAATTTTTCACAAAGGGGTTTGGCACTTTCAAATTTTGATTTTCCGAAGATCAGTCTAGCTGCTGTATTCTGGGCGGTCTGAAGTTTCTTAATTAGTTCTTTACAACCTGCATAGATTCCGTTCCAGTAATCTAAATGGCTTAATACCATTGATTGTATTAGGTTGCGAAATACATTTCGCGGGAAGAAAGGTTTTATACGTTTAAGTGTCCACATTGAGTGGAACATTTTCTTTGTGGTGAAATTTACTTGGCTTTCAAGTGTCAGGTTCCGATCAATTATGACGCAGAGTAGTTTTAGGCTATCCGAAATAGGGATGGAGTGTTTTGGGATGTTTAAGGTTGTAGGTTTAAACTTATTGTGTTGAGATGAAAGGATGAGGCAATGAGTCTTTTCAGTGTTTAGTTTCAATTGGAATGAGTTTGCCCATGCGTCCATTGTGTTCAGACTTATCTTGATTGTATAGGTGATTTCTGTCAGGTCGTGTCTGAAAGGTATATAAATTGTAACATCATCAGCATAGATGAACGGGTTAAGGCCTAGATTGGATAAGGATTTAGCCAGAGGAATCATCATTATGTTGAAGAGTATTGGTGATAGTGGTGAACCCTGAGGGACTCTGCAAACTGCTTTCCACGATGATGATATGTTTGAGTTCGATTTTACTTGGTATGATCTAGATGATAAGAAACCTTTAATCCATCTAAGTATATTTCCGCCAATCCCAAAGTGATCAAGAAGATTTATTAGAATGTCGTGGTTAACCATATCAAATGTGCTAGACATGTCAAATTGGAGGAGAAGTATACTTTTGCCTGCAGCTATTTCTTGCTTAAATTTGGCCAGAAGAGTGACTAAGACAGTTTCAGTACTATAGAGGGAGCGAAATTCAGATTGCGAATCGTGTAGTATAGAAAACTTGTTCGTAAGTTGTTTAGTCACCATGCTTTCCATTAATTTGACTACCAGTGGGATAGAAGCAACTGGACGGTAGTTGGTAATATCATTGGTCTTTTTCTTGTTGGCTACCATTGTTATCTTCCTTTCTTTATGTTTCTTGTTTTATGGTTGGGGTTTTTTTTTTTTTTAAGAGGAAAATGCAAAAGTAAGTTTCTCCTGCAAAAAGAAAGTTTTTTGATCTTGCCTGGCAGCATTCTCTATTTTTTTTAAACACTTTTCAATAGACTAGAGACATGATCTTGAAAATGTACTAGTCAGTCTCACATTTAGGGTATGGAAGTCGATCATAGGCCTGGTACCTCCCCTAGTAAAATTATCAACTGTCTGATAAGTGAGGTTAGTTTTGTTAGCGTCATAATTGAAAATGGTAGAAATTAATGCATATTTATTTATTTATTTTGTTACATTTGTACCCCTCGCTTTCCCACTCTTGGCAGGCTCAATGCGGCTTATTGGGGCAATGGAGGGTTAAGTGACTTGCCCAGAGTCACAAGGAGCTGCCTGTGCCTGAAGTGGGAATCGAACTCAGTTCCTCAGTTCTCCAGGACCAAAGTCCACCACCCTAACCACTAGGCCACTCCTCCACTCCTATGTGTGGTTTTCACTAATTTTGTATTTGAAAACAGCCTTTTGGTTTGTAGTCTGTGTGGTTCTTACTCCAGTGGTAAAAAGTTTCAGTGAAAACAAGCAGCTGAAGAACAGTAGGTCTGATCAGTACATGGGGAAACCCTTGAACATGCCTAGCTGATTTACGGTGTAAAGCTAGGAAAAGCCCTCTAGCTCGGTGAGTCTCAAACCAATCAGCAAAACACCCAGCTAGTTAGGATTTCAGGATATCCCCAATGAGTAGGCATAAGACAGATTAGCATGCACTGTCTCCACTGTATACAAATCTGTCTAGTGTCTTTTTATTGTGGAGATCCTGAGAACTTGACTGGGCTAGGTGTGTCCTGAGGACTGGGTAGAGAGCTCCTGCTCTAGCTTGTACAGTGCAGGTCACATGACCCATCCATCTAGTTCATTGCACTGCTATCATCGGGGGGGGAGGGGATAATACAAATAAGCCATTACATTTGCTTCTGCCTGCTTGTTGCTGATAGATTTATTTTTGTTAGCATTCCCTTCACCTTTGACTCTCCTCTTCCTTTCTTTTTTTCTCCTTCACCCTATCCCGTTTCAGTCTACCAAGGCTCGACTCAGCATTCTCTGCTGCGCTATCATGGATGTTCGCACAACCACACCCTTGGAGATGCCGGACAAGGAAAACACGTTTGTTTTAAAGGTACATCTGCACCTCCAAATGCTGAACATGTGCAATTCTTCTGGGACTTTGGCTCCTGCTTAGTTGTCTTGAGCTAGTTTAGCTATTTGTGATTTATTTACATTTTTTTGTTTGTTTGTTTTTCTTTTTCTGTACATTGACAGATGGAAAATTCGCTGGAATACATATTGGAGACTGTGGATTCTCTGCAGATGAGATCTTGGCTGGCAGATATACAGGACTGCATGAACCCAGGGTAAGCGTCAAATGCCCCTGCTGCTGATAGGGGTAAGTTTGGGAGAGGGGCTGTTGTATGTGGATGTGTTTACTTATATAAATAAATGCCTGTGATATGCTTCTGTTTTGACGATTCTCAACCTTTTTGACTAATTTTTGGTTGTACAGGGAGACCACAGACAGCTTGGATCTATCCTGTATGAACCGTTCAGAAAGCATGCCTAGTCGTGACCTACCCATGATTCCCACCGAGAGCAGTGAGCATCTTTCTCAGGGTGAGTGAGGGAAATGGGATGGAGGCAAGAGATGCAATTTATGTTTTTGGCTGACTTTATAATTTTCCATAGATTAGAAGGGGGTAATTTTTTTTTCTTTAGAGTTATCCTTATTTATGATGGTTTTTTGTAATTTGTATTCCTAGATAGGATATTGTAGAAGAAAGGACTTTTGATGTAGCTTGTCTATCCTTCCCGCAGGAAGTTCAAAACTTCCTTTGGGAGTGCAGAATCTTGCCTCGAGTGCATTTTCTTTTTTCACCTTTTGGCTATAACTTTTGTAGGTGCCTACGGTGGCCTTTCTGACAGACCGTCAGCTTCTGTATCGCCCAGTTCGGTCTCTATCACTGCCTCCCATTTTGACTCTCTGGAGATGTTACCACCAGAGCTTCCTCCACGGGTTCCTATTGATGAAACTTCTGACAGGTTGCAAGGGTCTTATCCTACAAATCCACAGCACACTCCATTCTCAGATACAATTGATGCGACAGGTATGATTTAGAGAATATGTCAGAGATAGAATGCTTGTATCAGTGCAGAGGTCCCTGAGAGCAGGGGTGGGATGACGGTTATGATTTCATGTTGATATATGTACAGTTAATTACTGCACAGTACATGAGGACAACACTGATACTTTTAGCAAGGCATCTGGTTATTGTGCTCCTCAAATGGAATACGTGTTCACACTTTTATTCTTTCTGTGTTCTCTATGGCCTAGGATCATTCCTTTTTCAGGGAGAGCAAGATCTTGGGGATGGTGAGCACCCTCTGTCAGAGTACCACTGGTTTCATGGCACTCTCTCTCGGCTGAAGGCAGCACAGTTGGTACTGGCAGGAGGAGCGGGGAGTCATGGTGTTTTCCTAGTGCGCCAGAGTGAGACACGTCGTGGGGAATACGTGCTTACTTTCAACTTCCAGGGGAAAGCAAAGGTGGGTGTGTGTGTGTGTGGTTTTTTTTTTTTTTTGGGGGGGGGGGTCCTCTTTCAGAGTGGTCACCATGTGTGTTTAGGGTAGTCTGAATGACTGAGTGAATGGGATTGCTGGTGATCACCAGGTAATTTGTCACTAGAGTTTAATGTTCTGAATGATCGGGTAGTGTACCAGGACAGCTGATCTATTAATGATCTGCATCAGAATTTGGTGATTTGCATGATTAATGAGTAATTGACAGGGAAAAGGATTTGATCAGTATTACAGAGTTGATTCCGAGAGTACCTTCTTATCTCTTTTGTTATACTTTCCAGCAACCATGATTTGTGTAAACTACTGCTTATGAAATGTAATTATTACTAGTAACTTCAAACTGGAAATGGTATTGTAGCACTTGCTCATCCTGCTGCTTGGCCGCCTCATCTGGTATTCTGCGGGTACTGGTCTATTAAATACTTCAGCAACTCCCGTAGATGCTGCATCTTAAGTTCCAAAGTGGGGTGAAAAGTGCTGCCATATCAGCCTTGCAAACCTGGTCCCTTGTATCTTTTGTCAGATGTAGTGATTTAGTAAAGGGGTTATCATGTATGAACTTTCCACAGCCACTGGTTTGGTTGGTAGACCACACAGTTGGACTCTGTGGGCATTATCTTAAGCCTGGTTTTGCAAACCAAATCGGCAGGGAGTTTCTAAAGGCCTAAAAACATCCGTTTCATATTATTTTATTTGTTTTGGTTTAGCTGGAGTTGTAGCTCTAGGTGAGTTACATTCAGGTACACTAGGTATTTCCCTGTCCCCAGAGGGCTTACCATCTTAGGTTTGTACCTGAGGCAATGTGGGGTTAAATGACTTGCCCAAGATCACAAAGAATTTGAACTGGGCTTCCCTGGTTATAGAATCATGATGGCAGATAAAGGCCATATAACCCATCCAGTTTGCCCATCCTCTGTAACCCCTAATTCTTCCTGTTCCTAAGTGATCCCACATGCTTATCCCATGTCTTTTTAAATTCTTGAACAGTCCTCGACTCCACTTGGCTACTTCTCCACTCCCCTTAAAATACAAATTTGTCTGACTGTACTTGTTTCTGGACAGATGCTTTAAGATTTAAAAAAAAATTGTTAGAAACACTTTTTTTTTTCTTGACCAAAAAAAAAAGGATACAAGTTGTTCTCTCTTGTGGGTCAAGTTACGCATTTCGGCCAGGTCCTCAGAATTGTCTGCTTGTGGAACCTGAGCATCCTAGACAGGATTAATCTAGGCATTCCTATTGAGTTTCCCTGAATACTTTGTCCCTTGGAGCACTCTGGGCTATGGCATTTCCCAAGTTACACTTGTTTTAGAGTTGAACTATCACAGGTTCCACATACAGCTGTCCTTGGGGACCAGACCAGGCTATGTTATGTTATACTGTGTCTCTTATTCCACCACTTCCTACACAGTTTAGAACGGATCACATGTACAAGAATACCAGACCAGAATGTCTGGGAATTATAATAGAGATGCATTATTTATTCTACTGTGTTATAATCTACTCAATACATAGAATTCAATTAATTCTCATCCCAAGATGTAAGCAGGGCCGGTCTTAGGCAGGTGACAGGGGTGGTTACAAAGGGCCTTGTGCTTCCTTGCGGCGCTCCCTCCCGCTCCCTGTTATTGCCGTGATCTGACTCTTTGCCTCTCCTCCCCCGAGCTGCAGCATGCCCTCCCGGCACATACCTGAAGCCACTCTGGAGTCTTTGGGGCAGGAAAGATCCCCAGTCTTTCCTGCCTGCTGTCAGCGCTGACCCTCTTGCTGCTGCATTGCTCTTTTAAAACGGCTGCCAAGACTTCCAGTGGCGGCCTCGTGAGACTTCCGCTGAAGTCTTGTGAGGCCGCCATCGGAAGTTTCGGCAGCCATTTAAAGAAGATGCAGCAGCAAGAGGGTCTTCACTGGCAGCGAGCAGGAAATACTGGTGATCTTTCCTGCCCTGAAGACTCCACTAGACCCCCAGGGTGGCTTCAGGTATGTGCCGGGAGGGCACCCTGCGACATGGGGGAGCAGGGAGGAGATCTGGAATAGTTAGGTGGGAGGGAGGGGAGGATACTATATATATAAAAAAAAATCAAGGTAATATCTGTCATTTGGAGGGGCTGGTTAAAGGGATACCCTAGTACTATTATATTTGTGCAGAGATTTTTTTTTCCTCTGGTAAAGGGCCACTAAACAGATATCAGGTGCTCAACATTCAGAGTTTCTATCTATCTATCTATCTATCTATCTATCTATCTATCTATCTATCTATCTATCTATCTATCTATCTATCTATCTATCTATCTATCTACTTATTTATTGCATTTTATCCCACATTAAACATGAATTAGATTGACACCTGGGAGCATTTAAAATCTTTTTTTTTTCCTGTGCCTACATCAAAAGAAAAAAAAAAGATGGCATGTGGGAACTTGCTCCTTTTGCTTTGTGGAATGCAGTGGTATATTACAAAAATGCATTTGCATTTTTTTTTATGCAGAACTATCCAGAGTCAGTCTAAATGTGCCAACATTATCCAGTTCAGCATACTATTAGCAGCCAAGTTCATACAAAGTTAATTATGTTCACTGGAAAATAAATCTGTTGGTTCAGGCTGCTTGCTTTGTGACTATTCAATCACGGTTTCATTATTGCTACCAAGTATTACATATTAAGGGGATTTGTTTTATGTTTAAACAATTTTTATTGAACAAACAATAAAATAATCCAAATAACACCCATGAGTTGTTCATCATTTCCAATGCATGTCATCCCCCCACCCCATCCACCTCCCTATGAATAGTCATAATCATGTATGTTCCAATGGAAACATTAAAGAAAAAAAAAACAGTCAATGGGATTTGTTTTAATTCATTTATCCAGTCCTTACATGCACATGGTTTTGCTTTTTAAACCCAAAGGTTTCCTATGATAGCATTGTGCATATTTGAATTCATTTTTCTGTACAAATTTTGCTTGATTTGTCTTTATTTGAAATTTAAAACAATGTTTAAAACACATCTTGTCAACAAGGGGTGGGGCTAGGTGGGGGGGTGGAGCTAGGTGGGACAGGGAGGGGGGCCCACCTAACTAGTCTGCAGAGGGCCCCGCAATTAATAAGACCAGTCCTGGACGTAAGACTGTCTTGAAAAAGTAGTCTTCCAGTTTTTCCTAAAATTCAGATAGTGTCGGCTAAACCTCAAGAATAGAGGTAGAGAATTCCAATTTGTGACTGTTGGGAAATGTAGTGATGAAGAAAAATGCTTAACTGATTTTAACTTAGTTGTTTTCGGAAACTGATCCGAGTACTGTATTTAGAAGTAGCACCATCTAACAGCATAACTAGATTATATAAAGAGGGGCATCTCCAAACAAAATTTAAAAAACCACAATGCTCAGCATAAAGTGAATATGGACTTTAATCAATGACCAGTGTAGCTTTAGATAATAATTTCTAACGGAGTCTCCATCTCTCCCATCCCTCTCACCATCCATGCAGCATCATCCCTCTCGCCCTCCATGCAGCATCTCTCCCTTTCCTCTCATCCTTATGCCTGACATTTCTCCATCTCTCCCATCCCTCTCGCCCTTCAGTGCAGCATCTCTCCCTCCCCTCTCACCCTTATGCCTGACATTTTTCCATCTCTCCCATCCCTCTCGCCATCCATGCAGTATCATTCCTCTCGCCCTCCAGGCAGCATTTCTCCCTCCCCTCTCACCCTTATACCTGACACTTCTCCCTCCATGCAGCCTTTCGCCCTCCCCTCTACACCAAACATGTTTCCCTTTCTCACCCCTCTCACCATCCATGCAGCATCTCGCCCTCCTCTCTCACCCTTATGACTAATTTTTCTCCATCTCTCACATTCCTCTCACCACCCATGCAGCATCTCCCTCCCCTCCACTCTTATGTCCAACAATTCTCCCATCCCATCCTATGTCCAACAATTCTCTATCACCCCCCTTCCCCGTGCAGCATCGCTCCTTCCCTACCCCACCTTACAACTATTCTTCTATGATTGGGTCCCCGGCAGCATGGAAGGGAGCAGGTTGGGCTCCCGCGGTCCTGCTTCTCTCTCCCTTAAGCATTGCTTTTGCTTGAATAGGTCCCCAGCAGCATTTCCCACACGCTGCCTACTGCTAAGCCACAAGCCTCCTTTCTGCTTCATCCCACCGGCGCCTAGTCAACAACAGAAAGTTATGGCAGAAAGGAGGCTTCTGGCTTAGTGGCAGGCAGCATGTGGGAATTGCTGCCGCTACTGGGGAAACCCATACATGCAAGAGTGACACTTAAGGGAGGGAGATGCAGCACCGCAGGAGCTCGCCTGGTCCCTTCCACGCCGGCAGTGTTAAAGGTGCACCACTGCTGGTTGGGTCTAAGCCCACCCTTAGTTATGTTCCTGCCACAGGATGCAGAGGAAATGATCAGCGGCAGCATGTCTTTGTATTTGGCACAGCGTCTGATAGGCTGGTGTCTTCAATCTCTCTGGCAGGGCCCCTGCACAGTTTGATGTAGGATAGTGTGGGAATGGGCAACATTTTGTTGGGGTTGTGCACAGCTGCAATTTTACAGCCTCAGAACCCGACAGAGCATTCAGCTGCATCCGGTATCTTTGTTTTCGCCAGAGTTTTTATATTTCTCTTACACCAGGCTTATTTACTGAAGCAGGTAAAGTCGAAGTTCTGCAGGGTTCTTCAGTTTCACGCCCTGATGCCCCTCCAGCTCCTAAGAGATCTTGGCCTCATCTGCCCACTCTTGGAGGTCTAATCTCTGCTTCTCCCTCCTTTATCCCTCCTTATCTGATGTGGTCTCAGTCTATTCAGAGAAGCAGTCATTGAAAGATCTGTTGAAGGAGGGAGAACTTCCTCCTGAAGAGGGTGATAATCTGAAAGTACTGAGGTTGTTTTCATAAAGAAGAGCTCAGTACTCTTATTTTTGAGACCCCGGTGATGCTTTCCATTCAGGAGCCTTCTGCAGCAGGTGTTTCATCTTTGTTAATCATGAGGGGGGCTTAGATGTCCTTCTAAGGCCTTCCAGATGCATCCAGACATTCAGGACCTGATTACAGCAGAATGAATCTCACTGGATACAGAGCTGAGTGGAAAGAGCCATAGCTTGCCTCTACCTGTTAGTTCCAGAGGAGGAAGATAAATTGCAGCTTCCCAGAGTGGACTCCCTGGGTTTCGGCGGTGACTAAGAAGACCACCTTGCCGGTGGAAGGGGGCATTGCCCTAAAAGACTATACAGGATAGTAAGCTAGAAGGCTCTCTAAAACAAGCCTTTGAAGTGGCCTCTTCAGGCCTTCAAACAACAGTGTGGAATTCGTTGGTGGCCAGAGCATGTACCATAATGCCCAGCTGGGTTAACCTACTTGGCAGATGCTGTTTAAGACATGTTACAGGTTATGACTGCAGTATGTCTATGGCTGTCGTGGCACGTCATGTCTAGTTAAACTGCCCTTTTGGGGCAAGTGGCTATTTGGAAAAGATCTCAGTAAATTGGTGAAAGAACTGGGGGGACACTAAGCCACAGCACTTGTCACAGGATAAGCCAAAAGCCTCTGGCTGTCTATTTTCAGGGGGGCTCTATATCTCGATTTCAAGACAGCAGACGGGACGGGCCTGGTCGTCGGCAATATGGCATACCTGAGAAAGTGGGACTTCTAATATTCTTTTTGTGCGGACAGGAAGTCCTCCTTTCAGTCAGCTAGAGAACCCAGTGCCTCCTGAGCTTCACAATGATGCAAGGCTGGTCCATTCTTCTCTTCCTCTGGTGGGAGGATGTCTTCAGGCATTTTGGGAGGAGTGGGCCAAAATCACTTCAGATTAGTGGGTTCTGGATATTCTTACAGAAGGTTACAAGTTGGAGTTCTCCCGGTTGCTCCTGTCTTGCAGTCTCCTTGTCGAAGGGGAACCAAGGCGTTTGAGGTTCAGATCGCTGTAGATTCCTTGCTGGCACTCCGGCCATTGTTCAGTTCCCAAGACCGAACAGGGACGAGCCAGATACTCTATTTACTTCATTGTCCTAAAGAAGGAAGGTACATTTTGTCCAGACTTGGATGTCAAAGGTCTAAACCACTGCCTCAGAGTGTCCTGTTTTCACATGGAAATATTAAGGTCATTCATAACCTCGGTTCAAGCGGAAGAATTTAGCACTGCCCTCAATCTAAAGGAGGTGTACTTTCATATATCCATATGGGAACAGCATCAGAGGTTTCTACATTTTGTGGTGCTGAGCTGTTGCTTCCAGTTCAAGGCTTAGTCTTTCAGCCTTGCCATGGCTCTAAAAACCTTTACTAAGGTTATGGTGGTGGTGGTCTTCCTTTGGCACCAGGGAATCAAATTTCACCTGTACCTCAACAACTCACTCATTCATGTGTCGACCTATTTAGACAGCGTGGTGGCAATGGACAAAGTCGTTGGGTTGAGTGATTGATTTCAAGAAGAACAGACTAACTCCATTGCAGATGCTGAAGTATCTGGGCATTCTATTTGACACAGCACGGGAGAGGATCTTCCTCTTGGAGCATAGTAGGTTGAAGCTGGTTCAACAGATTCATCTTCAGTCAAGGCAGGCCCAGGTTCCAGGACTACATCCAGGTTCTGGGGTCAGTGACTGTGGCGATGGAAGTGGTGCTGTGAGTAAGGGCTCATATGTGGCTGTTACTGGAATTTCTTCTCAGCTGCTGGTCTCCAGTGTCACAGAATTATGACCTTCATCTTCCTTGTACAACAAGAGGCGATGATCTACAGGTAACTGTAACAGTAAACCAACAAGCAGACCAACATTTCTGAAGAACTGTATTGTTTTATTAAAACAGTCATGTGACGTGGCCACATTTTGCCCACAGGCTGTGTCGGGGTAAAAAATGAATACATAAAAAATAAACATATTAAAATCATACAGGAACAGAAAATATATACTTAAAGCAAACCAAATGTCTCACAGACAAATGTTCTTTGTCCCTATTCTTAAGTATAATGCCATGAACATTTGCATTGATTGATTTATGCAAACTTACACGTAAGCTTAAGATCAATGATTACTTTTCCCATCAGAATGCTCCTCGTGTTGCTTTATCTGTTAAAGGTACCATGTGGAATCTTTCAGGTTTGAGTAATCCAATGATTCAAACTTTTGAAAATTTGGTACTAAAAAGGAAGAGGGAAGGGAAATGGGACTTCATATACCGCCTTTCTGTGGTGTTTGCAACTACATTCAAAGTGGTTTACATTGTATATACAGGTACTTATTTGTACCTGGGGTAATGGAGGGTTAAATGACTTGCCTAGAGTCACAAGGAGCTGCAGTGGGAATCGAACCCAGTTCCTCAGGATCAAAGTCCGTTGCACTAACCACTAGGCTACTCTGGAGAAGCTTGAAAGTAGAAATAAATAACCTTTTTATAATTTAAGTAGAGAGAAAAAGAATGCAGTGGCATCTTGAAGAATGAAAGGATTATTGTTATCAAGCAGGCAGATGAAGGAGGAGCAATCGTGATAATGAATAACAGCAGTATGTTGATGAAATCAAGAGAGAGGTTGAAGATGTTAATTTTTATCAACGCCTGAACATTGACCCAACTATATCCTTAAAAAAAGAAGGTAGATTCCGACCCAGATATAGGCAAGCAGGTGGGCTTTCTCACACCCAAAGAATATGATTTCATGTATGTTCAGTTCCCAAGGAGCCCACCAGTCCTCCTGGCAGACCAGTTGTGTCTTCATTTGGGTCTGTATTAGAGCCACTTTCTGTATTTGTAGATACCTTCCTCAGACCTATGGTACCCCTCATCCCATCATATACACATGACACTACTCATATCAACATCCTCCATGATTTCAAACTGACAGATTGAGATATCTTACTTTCAACTTTAGATGTAGAATCTAAAAACATCCCCCAGAATGAAACTTTGCATGTAATTTGGAAAGTATTGGCCAAAAGAACCACCACTTTGAGGATTCCAACTGAATATATAGTTGAAATAGGAACTCTGGCCCTTAAAGATAATTAACTTTTATTTTGATGGTCATTTACAAATGAGTGAAAAGAATGGCTGTGGGGACCACAATGGCACCATCTGTAGCCAACCTATATGTAGCGGACTTTGAAGATGTTTTTTTGACTGGCTGTACTTTTTAAAGAAAAAATATTATTTTAAAACGTTTTTATTGGAACTTCATCAACATTAACAACATCATCGCATATGCTTCTATGTGTGTAATACAGTCTGTTGCATTACCGTCAAAACGTTCAATACAAACAAGTATCCAATATTTTTTTCTGTTTCATCCCCACTCCCCGCCCTCCCTCTTCCCTCCCCTACCAGCAGTGTCTAGATATCCCTAGTCCCCGTGCTCACCCCTGTGTATTCCCATCCCCCCTCCTTCCCTCTCCCTCCTGTCTGCATATCTTATATGTGAGCTCGTCCAGTCTCCTCCAATCCCCAGAGCAGTCCATTGAGCACTTGGCTGCGTGCCCGGGGCGAGATCTTGTTTATATATTTCCCCCAGACGCTCAAGAACCTCAGCTGTCGCTTTGGTGTCAGCCGTGCCCCCCTTGCTTCCCAAAGCATAAGTTGATGCAGCCTGTTCCTCCAATACCAGTGAGAGGGAGGCACGTCCGCCACCCAGTGGTTGAGAATGCACTTTTTCCCCACTATGCATGCTTTTCTCATAAACATAAAGAAAAAATTTTATTGTGGTGCAGGTTCATAGAGAATGTACTGATGATCAGGAGATGAGAATAAGCTTTTAGAATTTCATGCCTGGCTGAATTCCATGGACAAGAATTTGAAGTTTCAGTTAAATTATAATAGAAGGGATCTCATTTTTAGACATTAGGATTTTGTATGAGGATGGAATTTTGCTACTACAGTTTATCACAAGCCAACAGATTCCAATAAACTGCTTCACTATAGTAGTTGCCACAATAGATCTTTAAAAAAGAAGCACCTGTATAGTCAGTCTTTGAGGTTAGAAGGATAAACTGTGGACAACAGGATATGATATGGCAAGCTAAATGTATGGTATCCAGATTTCATAATAGAGGTTCCTTGGTGTCTGCTCCAGAACATTCCTCACGAGTGGGTATATGTCCTCCTACGAGCAGATTGGGGGAGTCTGATAACAAATTGGGAGAGCCTCACATGGGAGGAAGTGACGTCATCAACAGAGATGGCGGCTTGAGCTGAGAGCTCTGGCAAGCTCCGAATATTAAACGCGACCACCGCATGCAAACACGCGAAACTGGGCAGTTTTTGAGTGGGTAAATAAACAGTGGAGCGGATAGAATAATTCTCATGACAGCTAAGGCTCCAGCGGTTGATCTGGCGGCCTATACATACCCGGGCCCAGCCACATGTAAACGTGGCGACACCCCGGAGGATCTGCCGCCCAAGATATCGCCAATACGTGCTTCTCAGCGTTCCCCACCTTTATTTGAGTCGGGGGATGGTCCGGCACAGGAGGAGACCACTCCAAGAAATTTGCTCCTGGCTACTGGAAATCAAAACGGACATTAAAGCAGTACATACCGACCTTGCTACCTTAGGGGCGGACTTGAGAGGAGAGATTGGAGCACTGGGCAACTGGGTGGCGGAGGCTGAGGAGCGTGTAGATGAACACGAGGAAACAGTGAGAGAATTAACAGCACAAGCTAAAGAAAACAAGCAAGAAACACAGCAGCTATGGGAAAAGTTGGAAGATTTGGAGAACAGGAGTAGGAGATGCAACATACAGTTCCGGGGGCTCCTGGAGGTGCCAACATATACGGATAGTGAGTCAGTCGTGCAGAAGATTGCAAGTGCTTTACTAGCAGAGATATAGATCAATAAAGAACCGTCGGAGATCCAAGTAGTGCGAGCGCACTGGTGTTGGGGGCCCCGAGGGCAAATAAAACGTGGGACATTATTGCCTGTTATAGCATTTTCAAATTAAAGGAGAAAATCATGCAGGCCTCTCGGGTGACAGCAGCCAGTACCCTAAAAAGGAGGGCGGAATTGAAGCCCTTCACTCAATTTCTACACTCTGAGGGAATATGCTATAGATGGGTCACCCATTTGTGCTCCGTTTCTACAAAGAGGGAAAGCTACATCAAATACGGAAAATAGAGGAGGCAGCGGAGATATTCCCGGAAGGAACAACTCACAAAGCAGACAACTCGGTTCGGCAGATCACAACGACAAAATCAAACAGACCGAGCTGGCAACAAGTGACAGCAGGCAAGGGACGCCTCCAACGACAGCAATCAGATCCCCGCTTAAAAAGACCAGAGGAGGCGATCAAGGCCTAATGCACTACAAACAGAGCCTGGAAATGCGTGGTAAAATAGGAACAATGGCCAAAGCCAGAAGTAAATGGGACAGAACTTAATAGAAGGCCCTATAAGAAATCCAACAGATGTGTAAGTTTGGGCGGTTAGCCCATGTATCGATTTGGTTTGATTAGAGATGTTACATAAGGTGGTACGTTAGCTATGAATCTATGTGTACATGTGGGGTGAGGTCATTTTCCTCTACAGCACACTGATGATACAAAATTGGGTGTGCGTGCAAGTTGGAATGGGGGGGGGGGGGGGAGTTTCATGGAAGGGGTGGGAGATAAAAGGAGGACGAGTGAACAGGGGCCAATGACCTGTGGCAGGGAAACATATATGCTATTAGCCATAGAGGGGCATAATCGAACAGAAACGCCTATCTCCATGGGCGTTTATCTCCTTGAACGGGTCCGTGAAGGGGCGGACCGAATCGTATTTTCGAAAAAACATGGACGTTTATCTTTTTTTGAGCTGGGCGTTTTTGTTTTTCAGCGATAATGGAAACCGAAAACGCCCAGCTCAAAAACGAATAACTCCAAGACATTTATTCGTGGGAGGGGCCAGGATTCGTACTGCACCGGTCCACCTCACATGCCAGGACACCAACCGGGCACCCTAGGGGGCACTTTTACAAAAAAAAAAAAAAAAGGTAAAACAGTTCCCAGGTGCATAGCACCCTTCCCTTGGGTGTTGAGCCCCCAAAATCCCCCTCAAAACCCACTGCCCACAAGTCTACACCATTACTATAGCCCTAAGGGGTGAAGGGGGGCACCTACACGTGGGTACAGTGGGTTTGGGGGGCGGTTTGGAGGGCTCCCATTTACCAGCACAAGTGTAACAGGTGGGGGGGGGGGGGGGGGATGAGCCTGGGTCCACCTGCCTGAAGTCCACTGCTCCAGTGACCTGCATACTGCTGCCAGGGAGGGTGGGTATGACATTTGAGGGTGAAAATAAAAAGTTGTGAAACGGCATATTTTGTGGTGGGAGGGGGTTCGTGACCACTGGGGGAGTCAGGGGAGGTCATCCCCGATTCCCTCCAGTGGTCATCTGGTCATTTAGGGCACTTTTTGGGGCCTTATTCGTGGAAAAACAGGGTCCAGGAAAAGTGCCCTAAATTCTCGCTAAAAACGCATATTTTTTTTCCATTATCGGCGAAAGGCGCCCATCTCTGATCGGCAGATCAGCACGCCCCAGTTCCGCCTTCGACACGCCCCCATCAACGTTGTCCGCATCCGCGACGGAGTGCAGTTGAAAACGTCCAAATTCGGCTTTTGATTATACCGCTTTATTCGTTTTTGGGAGATAAATGTCTATCTCCCGATTTGGGTCACAATATAGGCGTTTTTCTCTTTCGATTATAAGCAGGATAGTCAGAGAGAGGGAGGGTAGGGCAAAAGCTCCCTTAGATCCATAAGATGAGTACAGTAAATTGTGTGACCCTTAATGTTAAGGGGCTAAATTCTCCAACCAAACGCCACCTTATGTTTAAGGAAATACAACCACTAAAAGCGGATGTATCTTTTATACAGGAAACACTTGCTCCCTAACAAGGAGCACTTATGTCGGAGCGGCAGGCTCCCACAAATATATTTCGCATCTAGCCACACAGACAAGAAGAAGAGGGGAGTTCTAATAGCACTTTCGAGCAAATACCCCTGGCAGATAAAGCATATAATAAGGGATAGAGAGGGGAGATATTTGCTCTTGATAGTGAAGGTGGGGGCAGAAACGCTTTCCTTGCTGAACGTATACGCCCCAAATGAGAGACAGGGGGCATTCTTCACTGACTTAACAGTCCTCTCTAAACACATTGAAGGCACACTCTTGGTGGGAGGGGACTTCAATCTGACACTACAGCCGGGGTTGGATAACTCAACAGGAGGGGTGCGATACTCCCAACATGATAGGGCCCAACTGCATACTTTTCTGGGAACATGGCAACTGTTAGATGTATGGCAGCACAGAAATCCTCAATCTCGGGGATATACTTATTACTTGGCGGTACACAACTCCCACTCACGAATAGATCTTTGGTTGGGCCCCCCCAATATAGCCTCCAACACTTGGGACATACAAATACACCCCAGAACATGGTCAGACTATGCGCCTGTCATGTTGGAGATGGAGTTGGCAGTGAGTGCCCACAGGGTATCGCAGTGGCACTTTAATGATGGGTTGTTAGCAGATAATTCAGTGGTTGCCCGCCTGGAGGCCGAAATCAAGGAGTACCTAATTAATAATGACAATGGCAAGGTCTCATCCGGGACATTATGGGAGGGCCTCAAAGCAGTTATAAGAGGGAAGATTATAGCGCTGCAGGTACATATTAAGTGGCAAGCGAAAGCTCAAACACAGAAAATATATGCGGAATTGGCCACACTTGTCACACAGGCCAACCTTCCATCCCTCCCCAACCCCCCCTCCCCCGCAGGTTCAGCATTGTATACATACACTCCAACTACAGTTAAGGGAACTGCAGCTGGCGGAGGTAGCCGAACATCTACAAGTTAGACAAACATATTTTGAGTTTGGGAACAAGGCCTCGAGACTGTTAGCGTATAAACTGAAAAAAACGCTCCACCGACTCTTATCCACTCCATACACGATAGGGTGGGGAAGCAATGCACAAAACTAGAAGACATTAGGTCCATCTTCTTGGACTTCTATAATACATTATACCAAGCGGAAGACTCTCCACAGACACAGGAGATACAGGCATATCTTGAACAGGTAGCACTCCATAAATTGACTCAGGCAGAGGGGGACACGCTGTCAGCTCCCATCACATTAGACGAGGTGACATGGGCTATAAAGGACTTGCCCCAGGGGAAAGCGCCAGGCCCAGATGGATTCACAAACAAATTTTATAAATGCTATAGCAATATATTAGAGTCACTCCTGGTCAGGGTATTTAATGAAATGGAACTCCAGCCTGAGCTACCCCACTCCTGGCGGTTGGCAAATATAACAGTCCTATTGAAACCAGGAAAGGACCCACAAAAATGTGGTTCCTATCGCCTGATCTCCTTATTGGGGATGGATTATAAAATATTCACAAAAATCTTAGGCGACTACAAAAGATGTTGCCAAAACTAGTGCACGCTGACCAAACTGGTTTCATAATGGGGAGACAGACTTTTGATAACACACGAAGGGTGCTCCACCTGATCCATGAGGTGGGAACCACGAGGCAGCCTACATTGATGCTCTCCCTTGACGCGGAGAAGGCATTTGACCAGGTCCACTGGCCTTTTATGTTTTCAGTTCTAGCTCAGGTGGGCGTTTCGGATCGGTTTGTCTTGTGGCTTAAACTCCTATTCAGGCAACCGTTGGCTTCCCTGCGGATCAATGGCACTAGCTCGGACCCGATACAGCTAGGGCGAGGAAACCCGAAAGGGCTGTGCATTGTCCCTATTACTATTTGCACTTCCCATGGAACCGTTGGCTCAATCCATCCGGCAACACCCAGGCATACATGGCCTGACTATAGGAGGGGTGACACATAAGATAATGTTATTTGCAGACGATGTCCTAATCACACTGACTAATCCCCAAAAATCGTTGACACCTGTGGTACAGAGTTTGTCGCTACGGGCAACTATCTGGTTTCAGGGTGAACATGGATAAGTCAGAGTTCATGGGACTGGGGTTGCCTAGCGAGATGGTATCCTCTATTTGTCAGAATTATCCCTTTCAATGGGTCACCCGATCCCTCCGATATCTGGGGATCAATCTCACACCTAAATTAGCAAATATATATGAGGCTAACTTTCCCTCCAAAGTTCGAGAACTATTTCTTGAGTTGGAGCGATGGGAGGGGCTGGAACTATCATGGCTGGGAAGAGTGTCCGCTATAAAAATGATGATTTTGCCGAAGATCTTGTATTTATTTTTGGCATTGCCACTGCCAATCCCCAAACAGTTTTTTCGCCAACTCCATAGGAAAATATTTGCCTATATATGGCAACACAAACCTCCAAGAGTACGAGCTGACATCTTATTTCAACCTAAGAAACAAGGGGGAATGGGAGTCCTAAATTTTAATCTATACTACCAAGCGGCACAATTGCCTTCAGAGGGGAGACCCATAAGTGCTCTACGCGCCTCCCGCAATTTCATAGTAAGATCTTTTATTTTTTTCCCCCCGCTTTTTATTTTTGGAGGCAACGTAAGTGATAATTTTCCCTCTTAGCACTGCCTTTGCAGCCTCCCAAAAGATTCTGGGGCTTACCTCCCGTGCATCATTCTCCGCTATGTAATCCAACCAGCACTTCCTTAGATAGGAGCAGAAGTCCCTGCTCCTATATAACGCCGGATTCATCCGCCATCGGGCCGGTCCTTCCCTTCTACCCCAGGACAACTCTGCTCACACAAGTGCATGGTCTGACACAGCTGGCTCTACAATTCCCGATCGATTTGTTATAACACTGAGTGAGTATGATATAAGCAGACAGTCAAGGCGAGAGTGGACCCCATGAGGGTGAGAAAAAAAGTGTAATCAGTGTCTGTTATATGTTGTTGCCTCCATATGTCCACCAAATCTAAATCTCTCATCAGCAAGTTCACACCCTTGTCCTCATGGTCTTTCCCTGCTCTCCGTGGTGGCTTGCAATCTATTGAGGGGTCGCTAGTGATGTTAAAGCCCCCCCCCCCAACTATAAGTTGATAGTCATCTAATGCTACCAGCTTGGCTTTCAATAAAGTGAAATTTGTGGCTATAAACATTGGGTGCACAGACATTGCATAGTCCCACCCCTTTCCCTTGCAAATCACCTGTCACTATCAAATAACGCCCATCTGGGTCCTGGTACATATTATGTAAGTCAAAGGCCACATTTTTCTGGAACAGTATGGCAACCCCCCGCTGCCTTCCATTATATGATGCAAAGAATATATCTCCCACCCAATCCTTCTTTAACTTAAGGTGTTCTAGCTTACTTAGGTGGGTTTCCTGAATCATGGCCACATCAGCTTTCTGGCGCTTAAGAGCCTGTAAAATTTTAGTTCTCTTTACCGGGGAGTGCACTCCATCCACATTCAGCGACACAATCTTAAGGCAAGCCATTCATAACAAAATGTCTCCTGTCAACCTGCGCAATAGTTCCTCGTACTATCTGAAGGCTTCCCAGTTGAGCCCTCAGAGCTAAAATACACTGCCCCAAGTTCTGTTGCTTCTCAAACTCTCCTCTCCTCTTGCCCTCTGGTCTCTCCCTTCGTCTGTACACACTCCACGTAGGTATTTGTAGGGAACCTCTCACCCCCCCCCCCCCGCCCATTCCTCCTTTCCCTTGTACTGCCCCTTTAATTCTATCCCTCTGAGCACACATACCCCTTGTGCACACCAGTGCTCAACACTCACACTCCCCTTTTACACCACCAACTCTCCCGAACTCCGCCCTCTCTTCTCCTACCCTCCCCCCTCCTGGTGTTACCCCAAAATTTCACTCTGCTCAACTCAACATATATCTGAACATTATAATCTAGTAATTGAGCACTTGTGCTCCTAAAAATAAGAATTTTTCAACCAGGAGCTCAAGTGAGACTCCAACATTTTAACCTGTTGTAACTGAAACTGGATAGTTCATAGCCCAGAGACTTCTCTCGGTTCTCCGCATGCATGTTGACATGATGAACCGGTAAACTGCATGTCTGCTGATATCCTTGAGTACGATGATACTTGCAATCGTCATTCTTAGATTCATCTCTGATCTTGCCATGTCTGCTACCAAAAAATTCCATAGAATTTTCCCATCTAGCTCCGCCATTGTTCAGATTCATCCATCACCTGACTTTTCTGCTGCTGCATTCTCTCAAGGTAGTGTTGACACAAACTTTTCTAGATCTGCTGCTTCATTGAAAAATAAAGTTTTATTCTCATGCAGTACTCGCACCTTCGCGGGGTATAGTAAGGCAAAACGTACTCCTTTGTCATATAGCCTTTTACAATGACGGCCCATGGCTTTCCGTTGATCCGAAACTATGATCGAATAGTCCTGAAAAAGCATTATTTTTTCTCCCTCATAGGCAAGGCCTGGATTACTTCTATACGCCTGCAGCAGTGATTCCTTATCCATGTAATTTAACAGTTTTGCCAGTACTTGCCTTGGCCTGCTTTCATTCGCTCGTACCGCTCCTACTCTGTGTACTCTCTCCACCTGCAAAGGATACTTGCTGCTGTCCAGGCCCAGTTCTTTAGGCAGCCATTGTTCCACAAATTTTCGAAGCTCTGTCGCTTTTACTGCTTCTGGGATGCCCACTATCCGAAGGTTATTCCGCCTGCTGCGGTTTTCAAGATCATCCGCCTTCTATGTCAGCTGCTCACACTTCCTCTCCAGCGCTGCCATGCGCTCGTTCGTCCCTACAGCTGCATCTTCACAACTCGACACTCTTTCCTCCACGAGTTGCAAGCGGGCGCTTTGGCGTTCCAGCGTCTCACGTATTTGGTCTACCAAGGTCTGCAATTTCGATAGTTTTTCTTCCAGCATCGCGGAGATCTGCTGCGCCAGGTCCCGAACCACCTCTGCTGGCATCGTTCCCGCCATCGCCGTCTCATGAGCCCCCGCCATCTTAGCCTGCTTTGTGCTGGTGTTCTGCTTTCCCCGCGGAGTCTTAGCGGGCATACCCTCCTTCGCGTGCGGCAAAAATCTCCGCTGGAGTTCTCTTTTGTAGCCCTCGCCTTCCGCCGTCAGATGGTGCAGAGCAGGGGATCACCTTGGGGGGAGATCGCAGGTAATTTTGCAGATTTTTGCGCGCTCGAGTCGGAGCCGGTGTCGGAGGCTTCCGCTCAGCTCCACGTCATCACGTGACTCTGTCCAGGTGACCATCTTAATAAAACAACAATGCAGTACTTCAGAACTGCTGGTCTGCATGTTGGTTTATTTTTTCATTTTCCTTGGTTGCTGGTTGCCAGATGGTGTATGCAGTGGTGGTTGTCGCCCATGAATTTGACCATTGGAGCTCCCTTTCTGAAAACACAATGGGAGGTGGTAACAATGGACGTCAGCAATTTAATTTTAGAGCTCATTACAAGTTCCATCTGGCAAAGGGCACCTGGATGGAACAGGAGTTTCGGTGGTTGATAAATCACTTGGAGCTCAGGGCAGTGTGAAATGATTTAGGTGACTTCGCTCCCTCTCTGGCGAGGGTCCCAGTCTCAGTTTTTTTTCTCTGACAGTACAGCAGTAGTGGTTTATATCAACAAGCAAGGCAGAACCTACAGTGGTCCGATGGCAGTGGAGGCGGCCTCCCTCTTGAGTTGGGCGGAGAAAAATCTTTTCTGCTTGTCAGCAGCTCAGATAGCTGGGTCCGTGACTGTTAGGTGGACTTTCTCAGTAGGCACTCCTCGGACCCAGGATTATGACAACTATCCAGCCAGGTGTTTCAGCTGATAGTGGACCAATGGGGTTCTCCGCTTCTGCCCTTGATGGGCACATTGGTATTCCTTTTTTGTCGCCAAGTTCATCAGCCTTTGGAAGGAACCTGGCTCGGTGAGGATCATTGTTCTACTGCAGCCCTAGCCGGAGACACATCTATTGTATATCTTTTCTCCTTGGTCTGTGGTATGTTGAAAAGGATTGCATTATGCTGGGGTTAAATAATTCTCGTAGGCCCAGATTGACTGCAGAGGCCATATTAACACAGACCTGATTTGACTGAGGGACGGGGGTTCTCCGTCTTCTGGTACACAGCCTACTGATGCAAGGTCCAGTGCTCATGGAGGATCTGTGCCCATTTTGGTCTTATGGCTTGGCTGTTGAAAGGGCTCGATGAAAAGGTTATTCTGATTTTGGTCATTACTACCTTGCTTCAGGCCTGGAAATGCTCTACATCCATGGTGTATGCAAGGGTGTAGAGGATATTCAAGGGCTGGTCTTCTGAGTATGGACTTCCTTTCTTCTCTGCTCAGATCGCGCACATCCTAGCATTTCTCCAAGCAAGTCTTCAGAAAGAATTGGCATTGAGTTCTCTAAAAGTTCAGATTGCAACTTTGGTCTGTTTCAGGACCTGACTACAGACAGAAGTCACTTGCTTCTCACTTCGATATTGTTTGATTCTTGTGGAAAGGGAAGCCGCAAGCAGCCCATCCCCACAAGTAGTGTCCAGAGTGGAACCTTGATTTATTCCTTCGGTCTCTTCAGAAGCCTCCTTTTGACCCACTCTGGAAAGCCTCCTTGAAAGATCTTACACTAAAGACTGCTTTCTTGGTGGCTATTGTGTCAGCAAGTAGGGTTTCAGAGCTTCAGTCTCTTGGGATTCCATTACGCTTTTCAGAGGCAAGGGTCTCCTTGCATGCACGGTTCCTTTCTTTCTTTTGAAAATGATATGGTAAACAGAGATATGGCCTCATGGCTTCCAAGCCCACAATTGCTAGATGGCTGAAGGAGACTATTGCGTTGGCTTATTTGCTTGCAGGGAAGCAGGTTCCTTAGGCCTTGTGGGCTCATTCTATGAGGCATACAGTGACATCCTGGGCGGAGACTACCTTACTGTCTCTGGCAAATATTTGCAATGCAGTGACATGGTTGACGCTGGATACCTTTGTCAGACACTACAGGATGGACATTGCGGCATGCTCGGAATCTAGTTTTGGGGCTTTGGTCCTCAGGACGGTGGTGCCAGGAATCCCACCCATTCTAGGGATTGCTTTTAAACATCCCACAGGTTCTGGAATAGTGGGAAGCTGCAAAATGGAAGGAGAAATTAGGTCTTTCCTGATAAATTTTCTTTCCGTTAGTCCTTCCCACTATTTCAGAGGCCTGCCTGAGGTTTCTGAAATGTTTAGTCGATGCGATGTAATGGGTCAAATAACGACTATCACCTTGCATTGTGTCTCCTGCATATCTCTTGATCTCTACATGTTGTCCAGAGATGAGGGAAGTTCACACATTTGCTCATCAGGTTAGGTTAGTGAGTTTTTTTTAAAGGTTATTGTGTTTTGAGTTTTTCCTTGCTGCTTATCTTTGCTGGAGTGGATGCCAAGAGATGTATCTCAGCTTAGTTTTCAGTTCTGTATCTCCACCTGCTGGTTGATGGACACAACTATCCCACAGGTTCTGGAATAGTGGGAAGGACAAATAGAAAGAAATTTAGCAGGTAAGACCTTATTTCTCCTTGAGGGGGATGTGGTGAGGGGCAGGGGGAAGTAAGAGGAATAAAGAGTGATCAAGGAAGACCTGAAGATGAGAGCCTCAAATGGATTTCAGTGAGAATGATGGGGGAAAGATGAGGGAGAGGACAGAGATGGAGGGCTAAGATAGGGTGATGGAAATGATAGATGATGTTGTTGGTAAGGGGGAGAGGTTTTCATAAGGAGGGATGAGGGAGATGGAGTGAGAGCTGTGGCTAGAGAGACAAAGGTGATGGAAGGGAAGGCGTTGAAGAAAAATGGAAAAAAGAAGGGATGTGAAAACAGGAAAATGGAAAGGAGAGCTTGTAAAAGAAGTTGAGTAGTAGATGGATAAGGAAGTAGGACAGAGATTATCTATAAAAGTTTTTATATACTATTTTTCCTGAATAAATGTTTACTGCCTTATGTTTGTTTAGTGTATAGAAAGATTTAAAATACCCCAAAAGTGTATTTCTCCATTCTCCAGCCATAGGAAAATGTGAGCTTTCAACTGTTTATAGAACCCAAGAAGATTAGTAATCTATTGCTCATTTGTCAGTTCTTTCCAGCCATCTGGAGCTGTTGCTCTGAATGTTTTCACTCTCCATCCCATCTTTTTTTCATTTTCGTCATTGAAGGTACAACCAGCAAATTACTTTGTAAGGAATTGAATTTCCTTCCTGGTTCATAGTTTATTTATTTATTACATTTGTTCCCCACGCTTTCCCACACAATGCAGGCTCATTGCGGCTTACATAGTAATTTGCAATACAAAGTTATAGAATAGAAATGTCAAAAACAGTAGTGAAACAATGTAAAGTTGGGCTTGGTAGTTTATGATAACTTGAGCTTGAGTTCTGTAAATGCTCATATAAATATCTTGTGTGCTCTGTCTAAAAATCTTAAATGTTCTGTAACAAATTTGAAATGACACCTCTCTCAAATAGGGAACCAGTGTACGCTGGCTAAAAGACCCCCCCCCTCCCCCCCAGTATGTTACCACCTCTTTGCTCCAATCTAGTTATGAAGCAAATTGATGAGGCAAGACTTCCCTTGGCTTGAACCCATGCTGACTCTGGCCCATTAAACCATGTTTGTCATGTAATTTTATTTTTTATAATAGTTTCCACTATTCTGCTTGGCACTGATATCCAATCTGTTTCACCACATTTTCAAAACCTAGACATGCTGTCTGTTTTCCATTTTTTAAAAAATTGTTGATTTAGACAAGCAATTCACTAAATATAACAATAATGGTACCAGCATCAGTCAAATATAACAATAATGGTACCAGCATCAGTAGAAAAATTGCCACAGCCAGTTTTGTTGGTACAGCACCTATGAGTCAGATTATATTTAATCATCAAACTGATTGTTCCCAGGCTTTCTAGGATTTATTCCACACAGCATGATAAACATCAATTTTCCTGCTAAAAGTGTGTGTGAATTTTTCTATTGAAGCAATTTCTGCCACCTGTGTATGCCAGTGATTCATTGGTAGTCTTCCAAAATGTAGTGATGCTATGCCTTGCTGCATGCACAAGATGGAAGGCTCCCTTCCATACCCCAAAAGACAGAACAAGGGGGTCAGAGTGAAAGGTCTCCCTAAAATAGCAATAATCTTCCTTTCCTTGTCATCAAGCAGATGAATCCATTACGAGTGGGTTGTGTCCATCAGCCAGCAGGGGGAGATAGAGAGCACTGAAAAACCATAATGCCTCTTGGCCAGCTAGCTCCATCTGCCTCTTCAGTATTCTCTATCTCCCCAGCAGGGTGGTTGCAGCTTGTTCAAGCTCCTTCAGAAAATCTGCCTGGTGTGGCTCCTGTGCTTTTGCCAGTTGTAGCAGGAGTGTTGTGGCTGATGGTGCCCACTTTAAAGGCAAATAGGTTAGCCCTTTCCCTGCCTTACCCAGCCCCCATGTGGAAGTAGACAAATAGGCAAGCCCTGTCCCCGTCTTTGCCCACGCTGTGGATGCAGGCACATAGGTTCTGCCTTTCCCATGCTACTGATCCTCCGGAGTTGGAAATTTGCCTCTTTCGCTGTTGCCTCAAACTTTCCTCACAGCGTTAAAAAAAAAAAAAAAAAAAGAGGTTTTCTTCTGATTGTGCAGCGTGACCGGAGCTCGGAGACTGGGTCTGGTGAGGTAAGAGCATTTTGTAGCTCTTCCGGGGAGGGCCTGCGTTGGGACGATTTTGGCGCGAATCCGCCATTTTGAATTTCCGCCGCTTTCGGCGATGGCTGCTGAGAAAGTAAAGCGCTGTTCTGTTTGTGGCAAGCGCAAATCTGCAGCGGGGCTCTGTAAGGCGTGCTTTTCAGACGGTAGAGCCGGCCCGAGCATGGCGAGCGATGTTCCTTCCCGCTCCGTGGAGCTGGCAGCGGGCGCCATTTTGGAACAGCATGGTGTGACCCCCGCTGAGGCGGAGGGGTTTGAGCCTGGAGGGGTGCCTCGCGTAGAGGCTAATAAAAGAGCTGTTTCCCCCGGACTGGAACCGGGAGGCCAGGTTGAGCTATTTTCCCCTGAATTTGTTTTATTGCTGCATAATGCATACATGTTAAAAAGAGCTCTTCCACAGGGGTCCTCTGCGGCCCTGCTTTCTGTATCCCCTCCAGTGGAGTCTGGCCTTGGATTACCGTCAGGCGCGTTTTCCCCTGACAGATGGCCGCAAGACAAGCGCAGAAGGGTGGATTCCCCTTCAGAGAGTGGCGCACCCCCTTCCCTCCCCCCCCCCCCCCCCCGGTTGGGATGTGAGGACTCTGAGGGGTCTGGCAGACCTTCATGGTCTGGAGAGCCAGAAGATGGTGCAGGATTGCTACCGGATCCAGATGATCCTTCCGCGGTGAGGATTTTCCACCGTGATGAGCTGCCAGCGCTTATTACTGATGCCTTGCATGTCCTTTCTATAGAAGATCCTGGGAGTACTGAGACCTCCTCCGGTAATCCGAGGATGGCAAGTACTAAGAAGCCTGCGCGAGCCTTTCCTTTGCATGACTCCATCCAAGAGCTTATCACGGCTCAATGGGCTGACCCCGAGGGGCCTTTGAAAGTCGCCAGGGCTATGGAGCAATTATACCCTCTAAGTAAGGAGCATTTGGCGTGCCTAGCAGTGCCTAAAGTTGGATGCCCAAGTCACGGCTTGACAAAGAAAACTACCCTCCCAGTGGAAGGAGGAGTTGCCCTGAAGGACATGCAGGACCGTCGCCTGGAGGCAGCTATGAAATGGTCCTTTGAAATTTCAGGTCTATCATTATGGGCGTCTGCATGCAGCTGCTACGCTGCCCGAGCCTGCCTCGCTTGGTTACAACAGGCAGTGGAACAGCCTGGAGATGGAGTGGAGCCCCTTGCGGAGGTGGCACCGTGGATGGAGTCGGCCTTGTCATTTTTGGCTGACGCCCTTTGATCTGGTCAGAGCTTCGGCTAAATAGATGGCTGTAGCGGTGGCGGCTTGCCGTCTTCTGTGGCTACGGCATTGGGCAGCTGACATGGCCTTTAAGCAAAGGTTGGTGAAGTTGCCCTTTCAAGGCCTTCTCCTGCTTGGTGAGGAGTTGGAGAAAATTGTGAAAGGCCTGGGGGATGCCAAACCCCAGCGCTTACCTGGGGATAGGCCGCAGCCTTCTTCCAAGGGTCAGGCGGTTCCCTCCTCTTAACAGACCTCGCTTCCGTGAAGCTAGAAGGTACCGCCCGTGGCGTTCTGCTGGGTTCACTTCGCGTGCCCGTTTTCAGTAGAGGAACTCCTTTCGATCGGACAAACGTTCCGCAGCAGCAGGCTCAAGACCTGGAGTTCAAGGGCGACCCTCTCAGTGATGGTGCGCCGGCCCCCTCCTCGATTCCTGAGATAGGAGGACGACTTTCCCTCTTTCTAGAGGAGTGGGCCAAGATTACCTCAGATCAGTGGGTCTTGTACCTGATCAGAGAAGACTACAGAATAGAATCCAATGCCCCGATAAGAGACCATCCCCGAGGCTGTGTCGAACCGGACCCCCAAATATTCTAGAGATTGAGAAGGGGTCAGGTGACTTTTGGGTATATTGATGACCCAGCCCAGAGATTGAAGTACTGAGACCACTCTGGCTGTTACCTGATGACTCTCCTCTGTCGAGTCCGCTCTGATGAGCCAGTCATCTAGGTACAGGAGAACCCCGATACCCTCTCACCTGAGAAAAGCAGCTACTACCACCATTACCTTGGAAAAGGTTTAGGGAGCTGTGGCGAGGCCAAAAGGCAAGGCCCAAAACTGGAAATGTTTTCCCATCACCGCAAAACGCAGAAACCTCTGGTGCGGGGGCCAAATTGGTATGTGCAAGTAAGCTTCTTTGAGGTCCAGAGACGTGACAAACTCTCAAGGCTGTACCGCCACTATGACGGAGCGCAGGGTTTCTACTACTACTACTATTTAGCATTTCTATAGTGCTACAAGGCGTACACAGCGCTGCACAAACATAGAAGAAAGACAGTCCCTGCTCAGAGCTTACACTCTAATAAATAAAGTAAGCAAATCAAATCAATTAATGTGTACAGGAAGGAGGAGAGGAGGGTAGGTGGAGGCGAGTGGTTACGAGTCAACAGCAATGTTAAAGAGGTGGGCTTTCAGTCTAGATTTAAAGGTGGCCAAGGATGGGGCAAGACGTAGGGGCTCAGGAAGCTTATTCCAGGCGTAGGGTGCAGCGAGACAGAAGGTGCGAAGTCTGGAGTTGGCAGTAGTGGAGAAGGGAACAGATAAGAAGGATTTATCCATGGAGTGGAGTGCACGGGAAGGGGTGTAGGGAAGGATGAGTGTGGAGAAATACTGGGGAGCAGCAGAGTGAGTACATTTATAGGTTAGTAGAAGAAGTTTGAACAGGATGCGAAAACGGATAGGGAGCCAGTGAAGCGACTTGAGGAGAGGGGTAGTATGAGTAAAGCGACCCTGGTGGTAGACGAGACAGGCAGCAGAGTTTTGAACCGAATGGAGAGGGGAGAGGTGATTAAGTGGGAGGCCAGCAAGAAGCAGATTGTGAAAATGCCGCACGTTCAGAGACTTGTTGACTTGTTTTAAGTCTAGGATAGGCCGAAAAGACCCTCCTTTTCGCGGCACCATGAAGTAAATGGAGTAACGGCCAGAGCCACATTCGGCGGGAGGCACGGGGGAAACCACCCCAATATGAAGCAAGACTTGCAAGGTCTCCTCTACCGCCGCCCGTTTGGCGGCAGAACCGCATCGGGACTCCACAAACAATATCTCAGGATTATCATTGCAGACTCACGTGGCTCCCTGCGGCCCGGTTCAGTATGGAGTGGTGGCTCTCAGACAGCATGCTACGGCTAGGAATGCCGCTAGCGCTTCCCGATTGGTGCCTGGTTGTAACAGATGCCAGCCTGAAGGGCTGGGGTGCACATTGCCGGGGAAAGCATGCCCAGTGTCTTTGGACACCCGAGGAGTCGGAGTGGTCCATCAATCGCTTGGAGTTGAAAGTGATTTTCCAGGCGCTTCTGGCCTTTCAATTGACATTGGAAGAATTGGCTGTCAGAGTTCTGTTGGACAACACGACAGCAGTGGTCTACATAAATCGCCAAGGAGGCACTCAGTGCAGAGCACTAGCCGCGCAGGCCGCGCAGATTTGCCACTGAGCCGAGCTTCATCTGCAATTTCTGTCAGCAGCTCATATTGCAAGTCAGAGCAACGTGCAAGCCAATTATCTGAGCAGGAATCAGATCGACCCAGCGGAGTGGGAACTTGCAGACGAAGTATTCCTGCAGATATGTGCCAAATGGGGAAAGCCCGTAATGGATCTTATGGCATCAAGCACAAAGTCCCGTGCTTCTACAGCGGACGGAGAGATCCTCGCTCGGCAGGGTTGGATGCCTTGGCTCAACCCTGACCTCAGGGCCTTTTGTATGTGTTCCCTCCGTGACCCTTGATGATCCAGCCACCTGGCCAGAAAGGATTGACCATTATCTGAAGGATTGTTTAGTGAAAAATGGACCACCAAAAATTCTTCTGCAAGAATTTCCTTGCAGCAAAAATGGAAGACATTTCGCAAAAGTCCACTGCAAAAGAAAACTTCTAAACGGTGAAATCATTCATTGCCCATGATTAATATACTCTCAGCAGACAAGATATGTTTTTATTGTCAAATTTTTGGAAATGATGTGAAAAGTGCCTCTCCTAGTACTGGATTCTACTAGTGGTCCCATGTTTATACAAAGATTGGAAGAGCATGAAAAATCAAAAGGACATTTAGTGGCTATGCTAACTTGCTCTGAACTTTAGAGACAACTCACTTCTGATGACACCATTGACAAGATACTACTACTACTACTACTACTTATCATTTCTAAAGCACTACTAGGGTTACGCAGCGCTGTACAATTTAACATAGAGGGAAGGTCCCTGCTCAAGGAGCTTACAATCTAAGAGACAAGTGAACGGACAGTCCGATAGGGGCAGTCTGGATTTAGTGAACGGTAAGAGTTAGGTGCCGAATGCAGCATTGAAGAGGTGGGTTTTAAGCAAAGACTTGAAGATGGGCAGGGAGGGGGCTTGGCATAAGGGCTCAGGAAGGTTGTTCCAAGCATAGGGTGAGGCGAGGCAGAATGAGCAGAGCCTGGAGTTGGCGGGGTTGGAGAAGGGTACAGAGAGGAGAGATTTGTCCTGTGAACGGAGGTTACGGGTGGGAACTTAGGGGGAGATGAGGGAGGAGAGGTAGTGAGGGGCAGCAGACTGAATGCATTTGTAGGTAAGACTGAATGCATTTGGAAGCCAGTGATGTGACCTGAGGAGAGGGGTGATATGAGTAAATCGGTTTTGGCGGAATATGAGACGTGCTGCAGAGTTCTGAACAGATTGAAGGGGGGATAGATGGCTAAGTGGGAGGCCGGTGAGGAGTAAGTTGCAGTAGTCAAGGCGAGAGGTAATGAGAGCATGGACGAGAGTTCGGGTGGTGTGTGCAGATGAGACGGGGAGGATGAGGGTGTTATCAACTGAGATAGAAAGTGGAGGAAGAGGAGACGTGGGTTTTGATAGAACAGAAACTGCTGAACAAAGATATAAGACAATGATCAAGTTTTGGAAAGACATAGCTCTAGTTCAGTTTTTATTGGAGCGTAATTTGGCATTACGTGGATCTGTTGAACAGTTAAGAAGCCCACACAATGGCAACTTCCTGGGATTCATAGACTTGTTGGGAAAATTTGACCCAGTAATTCAAGTGGAGTGGAGGAGTGGCCTAGTGGTTAGGGTGGTGGACTTTGGTCCTGGGGAACTGAGGAACTGAGTTCTATTCCCATTTCAGGCACAGGCAGCTCCTTGTGACTCTGGGCAAGTCACTTAACCCTCCATTGCCCCATGTAAGCCGCATTGAGCCTGCCATGAGTGGGAAAGCACGGGGTACAAATGTAACAAAAAAAAAGAGCATCTTGGATGAATTTCCAGTAAAGAAATACATGATCACTACCTTGACAAACATTTTCAAAGTGAGCTCATTCATATAATGGGAAATGCAGTTCTAGATAACATCCTTCATAGAGTAAAAGCAGCAAAGAGTTTTGCTGTAATTCTTGATTGTACTCCAGATATCTGCCATCAGGAGCAAATGTTCTTGATAATTAGATACGTGTTCGATGGTACATTATACAGTGCTCATATACACTGGCTGGTTGTACAGTAGGTAAAGTTTTTAGATATGAACAACAGCACTAGAGAAAATTTGTACAATGTACTTAAACAGGAAATTGAAAAATTAGGATTAGACATTGGTAATATCTGCGATCAAGGATTTGACAATGGAGTTAACATGAGAGGAAAGGAATCAGGTGTTCAGGCTTGACTTCTACAAGAAAATCCAAGAGCATTTTTTTTTTACACTATGTGCTTGTTGCTATTACAGTCTAGTTCTAGGAGGTATGGCAAAAACCTATCCTTTTGGAACACTGCAGTGTCTATATGCTTTTCTCTGCATCCACAAAGAAATGGGTAGTTTTTTGCAGCCATGTGAGTGGTCTTACCGCAAAGCCTGTCTCCGACACAAAGTGAGAGTGTCTAATACAAAGTATCAGGGCTGTAAGGTATCAAGCTGGAAATTTCTGTGACGCGCTTGTGGAAATATTTGAAGCATCAACAGATGTTCAGGCAAGGAGTGAAGCAGAATCATTAGCTATTCAAGTGAAAGACTACAGATTCATTGTTTCCTTGGTTTTCTGGTATGATTTGTTGTTTCAGGTTAATTTTGTCAGCAGAGAGTTAGAGTAAAACAGTAGATCTTGTCACAGCTCTTGCATTGGCTGAAACAGTAGACTTGGAGGTCACGCCAGAATTCAAAACAAACTGCGAAAAAGAAAACAAAACTTTAATTACGGGTTTGCTGACGATCCCATTGCTGATCCCAAGGAAGCTTACAAGGTAAATTGCTTCAACCAAGTCTTAGACAAGGATTTGTAGACTTTGGAGCCACGGTTTCAGCAATTGAAGAAAAAGGTTGATTTGTTTTTTTAAATACATTTTGAGAAATCCCAGAGAAGGAATTACAAAAATATGCTATGGAACTAGAAATTGCACTAGTAGACATCAGATGTCATTCAGCAAAATGATCATGTAAATTCAGTAGTGTTTGCAGATTTAGATGGCTATATGCTGGTCGAGGAAATGGAAGAACTAAAGCCAATTCTTCCTTCATCTTTTGGGAAGCCTTTGAAAATATTGGAATTTCTTGCAGTGAATGAGAGAGCTACTGGATTTCCACATTTTTTTTATTGCTCTACGCATATTTTTGACTATTCCAGTGACAGTTGCATCAGGGGAAAGAAGCTTTTCCAAATTAAAATTGATCAAACCTTATGTAAGGTTAAACATGCGCCAAGATAGATTGAACAGCCTTGCAATATTGTCCATAAAAAGTGAAGAAGCTAAAAAGTTAGAGCAACAAAATTTTGAGAAACTTTGCAGGAGAGAGCAAGGAAGATTATTTTATAAGTAAAGTATTGTTGTTTCAGTTGTTTGAAAATATTGTATGGAAAGGAGGATTCACCACAGATCTTAAATTAAAAAAAAATTCCTTGTCAATGGGGGTGGGGTTTGATAAAGGGGCAGTGCTAGGCAAGGGGTCAGGGGGGCCCCACCAAACTGGTCTGCACAGGGCCCTGCAATTGCTAAGACCAGCCCTGAACGTCTTCCTGCAATACTTCACACATGTGTTTTAACAACCTTGAATAGTTTTGTATCAACTGCACATTTAATCACCTTGCTCGTTGTTCCGATTTCCATATCATTTATAAATATGTTAAATAGCAGCGGTTCCAGTAGAGATCCCTGTGGCACTCCACTGTTTACCCTCCTTCACTGAGAGAAATGGCCATTTAACCCTACCCTCTGTTTTCTGTCCAATAACCAATTCCTAATCCACACCAGAACCTTGCCTCTTATTCCATGACTCTTTAATTTTCTCAAAAGTCTCTCATCAGGTACTTTATCAAAAGCTTTCTTAAAATCTAGATACACACTACATGAACCAGCTCACCTTTATCCACATTTTTATTCACGCCTTCAAAAAAATGAAGCAGATTGTTGAGGCAAGACTTGGTGAACCTATGCTGACTCTGTCCCATTAAACCATTTTGTCTTTGTGTTCTTTAATTTTATTCTTTATAATAGTTTCCACTATTTTACCTGGCACAAACATCAGGCTTACTGGTCTGTAATTTCCCAGATCACCCCTAAAACCCTTTTTAAAAATCAGTGTCACATTGGCCACCCTTCAGTCTTCAGGTACTATAGACGATTTTAATGATGGGTTAAATATTACTAACAGCAGATCAGCAATTTCATGCTTGAATTCCTTGGATGTATACCATCCAGTCCAGATGATTTAATACTCTTTAATTTGTCAATTTGGCTCAGTACATCTTCCAGGTTCACTGAGATTTATTTCAGTTCCTCCGCATTATTATCCTTGAAAACCATTTCCAGTACAGACAGATCTCATATCTTTTTCCATAAAGGCAGAAGCAAAGAATCCTCCCTGAGTGCCCCTTTTGCTCCTTCCTGATCTGACAGTCCCACGGATTCTCTCGTAAGCTTTCTGCTTCTGATGTACCTGAAAAAGTTGTTACTGTGAGTTTTAGCCTCTGCGGCAATTTTCTCTTCATATTCTCTTTTAGCCTTCTTTAATTAATGCTTTGCATCTGACTTGCCAGCGCTTATGTTGCTTCTTATTTTCTTCATTTGGGTTTTTTTTTCCGTTTTTTGAAGGACAATCTTTTGGCTGTAATAGCCTCTCTTACTTCACCTTTTGACCATGCTGGCTGTCGTTTTCTCCTCTTTTCACCTTTGCAAATAAGTGGAATGCATCTGGACTGAGTTTCCAAGATGGTATTTTTGAATAACATCCACTCCTAGTTTAGTGTCCTAACCTTAGCAACCGATCCTTTTAGTTTCTTTTAAACCATTTTCCTCATTTTATTATAGTCACCCTTTTGAAAATTAAATGCAGCTACAGTAGATTTCCTTAGTGGGTTCATCCCAGATAATAGGTCAGATTTGATCATGTTATGATCACTGTTTCCCAGGAGACCCAACACAGCCACCTCTTGCACTGTGCCCTGCATGCCACCAAGGGCCAGATCCAAAATGGCTCCCCCTCTTGTCTGTTCCTGGACCAATTGTTCCAAGAAGCAGTCGTTTATTACATCTAGAAATTTTATTTCCCTGGCGCTCCTGGATGTAACATTTATCCAGTCAATATTGGGGTAATTGAAATCACCCATTATTCTAGCGTTGCCCAATTTGCCAGCTTTCCTGATCTCTGTAAATGTTTCTTCATTGTCTGTTCATTCTGTCCTGGCAGACGGTAGTACAACCCTACAAGAATATTCCTACCCTTCAATCATGTAATTTCTATCCATAATGATTTCACGCTACTATCTGTTTCATGTGGAATGTTTATTTTATTGGACTCAATTTCCTCTTTAACATATAGCGCAACTTCCCCCCCCCCCCCTCCTATTTGAACCTCTCTATCATTGCGATACAATTTGTACCCTGTTAACACAGTGTCCCATTGATTGTCCTCTTTCCACCAAGTCTCTGAGATGCCTATTATATCTACCTCATCATTTATTGCTATATACTCTCTAACTCTCTAACTCTCCCATCTTATTTTTTAGGCTTCTAGCATTTGTATACAGGCACTTCAAATTATGTTTTTTTCCTTTGATCTACAAGGTGCTTAGAAGTTGAAGGGGATAATGTGCATCCGCGCTCTCATTAAGCACACCTGGCTTACTTTCAGTATTGTTGAAACCTCTCTACTGGGATTCCCTAAGTGTCATGTTTCAATAGTTTCCTTCAAGGATAATCCACATCGAACCTTGCGCTCCTGGACGATTGTCGGCTTCCCCCCCCAATTATAGTTTAAAAGTTGCTGTATCTCCTTTTTAAAAGTTAACGTCAGCAGCCTTGTTCCATCTAGAGAGTTGCACGGGGAAAGAAATCTTACCCTTCCCCGCTGGAATCTTACCCATCCCCACCCATCCCCGCAAGACTTTAACCTGTCTCCGCTCAGTCCTGCAAGAATTTAATGGTACTTTTAAAAAAATTCTGGTCGGCTATCTGTTTCTCTCTGGGTTCAAACCGCAGGACTGCAGGCAAGGAAGGAACAGTAGTTGGAAGTTGGAACATTCTGGTGTGCACATGTAAGACTTGTCTCTGAATTCACTGGCACTGTGTGCTAAGAGGTTGCCACATGCAGGACAGGACCTGGTTTGGGTCCGTTCTCTTGAGGCTAGAGTAGCAGATTTGGTCAGGTGACATCTGATGCTTGTGCCTGTGTCAGAGCTGAGATCAGCGCATCAGCCCGGGAGCAGAGAGGATTAATAGTAACATAGTAAGTGACAGCAGATAAAAATCTGAATGGTCCATCCAGTCTGCTTAATAGTCACACTCATTATCAATTCATGATTAAATCAACAGTGAACGTAATATTATATACTTGATTGTGGTCTTTCTTTGGCATTTCTGGGACGTAGACCATAGAAGTCCGCCCAGCCCTATCCTTGTTCCAACTGCTGGAGTTGCCGTCAAAGCCCACTCCAGCCTATTCGTCTTCTCATTTGCAGGACACAGACTGTAAAAGTCTAACCAGCACTGGCCTCATGTTACAGCTACTAAAGTTGCTGTCTAAGCCCTTTCCAGCCCATCCTAAACTAGATTGCCATATATGAGACACAGACATTACAAGTCTGCCCAGTATCGGCCCTAGTTAATCATAGCCAGAGTCGCCATCTAAGCGTCACTCGACACATCCACACACATGCAGCCGTTTAGGTTTTTTTATAACTTCCATTTTCTAATTAGAGATCCTCTGTGTTCATCCCACGCCATTTTGAAATCCGTCACCATTTGTGTCTCTACTACCTCCTTAATGGAGACTTTCCACATCTGTGCTGTTAAAGCAAGGAGGAGGAGGAGACAGCACTCAAAGAACTTGGTACTCGGTAGGTGAGAGGCTGGCAGAAGTGCAGTGTACTCTTCCATGGGAATCCCGCAGGAATTGTTTCCGTTCCCACGGGAACCCCGCAGAACTGCTTCTATCTCTGTGGGAACCCCGTTCCCGTGCCAGTCTCTAGTTCAAGTCTCTAGTTCCATCCCGATTAGGCCTTTCGGAACAGTCTCCCCCTTCTCAGATTGTCGCCCAGTTCCTAACAAATCTAAATCCCTCATCCCTGCACCTTCGTCTCAACCACACATTGAGACTTCGGAGCTCTGCCTGCCTTTTAGGTCTTGCACGGGAAACAGGGAGCATCTCTGAAAATGTGACCTTGGAGGATCTGGACTTCAGCTTTCTATCTACAAACCTAAATTTGGCTTCCAGAATCTCCCTCCAACATTTTTCCCATGTCATTGGTACCCACGTATACCAAGACAGCCAGCTCCTCCCCAGCACTATCTAAGATTCTGTCTGGGTGATATGTGAGGTCTGCCACCTTCGCACCAGGCAGGCAAGTGACCAGGCGATCCTCATGTCCAACAGCTACCCAGCTATCTACATGCCTAAAGATCGAATCACCAACTACAACAGCTGTCCTAAACCTTCCCACCTGGGCAGAAGCTCTTGGAGACATATCCTCAGTGCAAGAGGATAGTACATCCCCTGGTGGGCAGGTCCTGGCTACAGGAGTATTTCCTACTTCACCAGGGTGATGCTCTCCTTTTAGAAGGCCTCCCTTCTCCAAGTCAGCACAGGCGCTGACAAACTGGAGGTGGGACTTCTCTATAATGTCCTTGTAGGTTCCATCTATGTACCTGTCTGTCTCCCTCAGCTCCTCCAAATCTGCTACTCTAGCCTCAAGAGAACGGACCCAAACCAGGTCCTGTCCTGCTGTGCCTGCTAGAGGCTATCTGTTAATGCTGTGGTACAAGGTTTCAAGTTTAAAAAAAACTAGGGGGGAAAGATTATAGAGACTAGTTGATTAAGTTGCTTTTTAAAATAGTTTTATTCTGCCTATCAATAACATACAATTCCTCCTTTAAACCCCAGTCTAAGTTCTCAAAGCACAGAGCAGTGTTCACTTACCAGAGAAATGTCCTTTTCTTTCAGAACTTCTCAGAAAATTTAAGTGGGACCTTTCCTCTTTATATAGTTGTGAATCTAAGGGGACTACTTCAAATAGATCCTTTCACGCTAACTCAGTAGTCAGATGCACAACAATGATAAAAGCAGTAAAAAAGAAATCACATAATAATAAATGAACCACATCTTGTGTCCAGAAATGTATCACATATTAGCATAAATATAATTCCTCCTGTTGCTACCAACACACTTTAATATTAGCAAAACTGCCAATTTCAGAATATTTTGAAGGCTTGTGACTTAATTTTGATAATAGACTGATTTATTTTATCAGCACACTTCATATTTTTTTGTGTAACACGAATTGTCTATTGATTACATTTTGGTGAGTAGGTGTTTACTGGAGACGAAGCTGTTACTGGTTACAGGTGTATGATATAACCTGGGTGTTTCTATTTTTATGGTATTCAAAAAAGTTGCACTGTTGACCTTGAATGAAGATGTTCCAATAAAATGCAAATTTTTAGACTTTTTTTTTTAATTGGTATAATCCATTCATAGTTTTCTGAATGAGGGCACTGTCACTATATAGAACTTTTTTCTTTAATTGTTCCTCAGCATCTCCGCCTGTCTCTGAATGAGGATGGTCAATGTCGTGTGCAACATCTCTGGTTCCAGACAATTTTTGACATGTTGGAACATTTCCATGTTCACCCAATTCCTCTGGAATCAGGAGGATCCAGTGATGTCACCTTGGTCAGCTACGTGGTGGCATCTCAGCGCCTTCATGGTGAGTAGGTAACGTGACATGCATGAATAGTTTGAGACTTCCAATGGAGACTTGCCTCTGGATGTTATATTATCTTGCTGCTACCTCTGTTGGGAATCAGACAATCCACCTAACATATTTTCCACCACATCTATTGTCTCACCTCATTAACATGACGTTCACTTGTTGTTCCACTGTGCATTCTTTGTGTTTAAGAGTCCAGTAATCAGTGCTCTCTGTATAGTCCTCATCAACTTCACCCTTGGCGTTTGCGCATCTCTGCTCTCACCACTTGTTGTGCATTAACAGAAAGACTATTAACTTATCTGGTTACAGCAACTTATATAGAGTGTTTGTATCTCACTTGGTTCTGGCACAGAGAGATTGCACACACCTCACTTTAACTTCTGTAGCAGAGAGAAAGAGAGAGAGTTCACACACCTCACCTGTTGATGTCAGTAGAGTGAATTTTCCTGTCTATAAGCCCCCTAGTTTCTTGCTGCAGCAAAAAAATCCTTCCTTTCAGGCATTGCAAAAATCAAAATCTGTTTTTCATGTTTTTACCACTGCACCATTGTTAGGTGACATCTGTGTGTTGCTGACAGTGTTAAGATTCATTGCATTCTTTGTGGCAAAATGTTCCATGACAAATATAGACTACATGGCTGAGATTTTGTTTGAGCAGTGCTTAAGTATGTTGGGAATCAGAATGAGCTGTGTAATTAGGTGTGACAGATGTAGTTGCTGAGCATATCGGGAATCTTTGCAGGTTATGGTGAATGTCAGGATTCCCTGTAGACTGTGATTGTCAGAACTCTTTGCATAGTTCATGACTGTTGGAGGTGATTAGAATGGTATGCAGAAGGTATCTGTTGGTGGATGAATGCTTAGATGAGTTCTTTTCTAGCTGTAATTGTGTCCAGTGGAAGACTCGTAACTGTGAGGATGAGAACAGTTGTGGGTTTTTTGTTTTGTTTCTCCATTTACTCTTAACAACAAGAACAAAATAGCTTTGTCAACATCCAGTAGAAATAAGTTTATTAAAAGAGCAACTTCAAGGACAAAGAGGGATCTGAATGTTCAAGTTAATCAAACACCTGACGTGTTTCGGCACAGTGTGTCTGCCTCAGGAGCAAAATTTTAAAAATATGTATGTTTTTTAAAATTCTTAAATGCAACATAAGTAAAACATAGGAACTGTTGTTACAAAATTGGATAAAAGCTCTCTACACTACAGAGCATAGTTCCAAAACTAATAATAAATTGCCAAGAGACAGCATGTTGTAATGAATAAAACACTATATTGCATAAAACATTTTATCATTTTCCCCCAAACAGCAAAAATATTCAAACAGCAATATTAAAGTATGGCATAGTGTGCTATATTACAATATCAACACAATACACAATAAAACATTTTAATAGACAGGGTGTACGCAAACATGGAATATGTAGATAGATAAGTAACAGGAGTAAGAAAATAAGGGACTAGTTTCAGTTGCTTGAACATTATCTTAGCTAGGGTAGGAGTGGATAAACATGTACAGCCGGTGTCATTTACTTCTTCCGTTAAAGGTGTGGTTGAAGAGCCAAACTTTCACCTGCTTCCCGAAGAGATAGACTTGTGTTAAGGAAGCCTTTCAGGGAGTGCATTCCAGAGCGTAGGGGCTACTCTGGAGAAGGTTCACCTTCGGGTATCACATTTTGCAATGTCCTTTGGAGTGAGACTGCCTGTAAATCCTGGTGGATACTTTTAATTTTTTTGGCAACATATGCAGCAAAATCATTGCAGTTCAGTTGTGACTGGACAGGCTGTTTCTGTTGTGGGGGTTGCAGTAGGTTATTTACTATACTGAACCGGTGCTTGGTTGAAATGGCAGCCAGTTCAATGCATTGAGAGAAATATTGTTTTTTGGCTCCTGTTAAAGCTTGGCGGTACTTTGTCATGTGATTCCTACAGTTTAGCCTGTCCTCACCCAGGTGAGTTTTACGCCATCTCCTTTCCAGTTTCCATCCTTCGTGCTTAAGGGTCCAAAGTTCTGGAGAAAACCAAGGTGAGCGTTTGTGAGTGGGGGGCATAAGACCTTTTTTAGTGGTGCTGTTTTCTCTAAGGTCTTAGCTAAGTGTGTATTTTATTTTTTATTGTTACATTTGTATCCCACATTTTCCCACCTATTTGCAGGCTCAGTGTGGCTTACATAGTACCCGTAAAGGCGATCGCCAATTCCGGTATGAATAAGTACATTAATGTTTTGGTAGAATAAGGTTCAAGTGTAACAGACATATAGGGAATTGTAGAGAGGGATAATTCATATGTGTCCATACGAGCTTTGATTTCGTTGTGTTTCAAGGTGTCGACATTTAAGTTGGGTCGGTGTGATATGCTTTTTTGAACAGGTTGGTTTTTATTGATTTCCAGAATTTTAGGTGGTCATATGTTGTTTTCACGGCTTTGGGTAGTGCGTTCCATAGTTGTGTGCTTATGTAGGAAAAGCTGGCTGCATAAGTTGATTTGTATTTGAGTCCTTTGCAGCTTGGGTAGTGGAGATTTAGGTATGTTCGGGTTGATCCTGTTGTGTTTTCTGGTTGGTAGGTCTGTGAGGTGTGTCATGTATCCCGGGGTTTCGCCGTAGATGATTTTATGGACCAGGGTGCAGATTTTGAAAGTGATACATTCTTTGATTGGAATCCAGTGCAGTTTTTCTCGGAGGGGTTTGGCGCTTTCGAATTGCGTTTTTCCAAATATAAGCCTGGCTGCTGTGTTTTGAGCGGTCTGGCGTTTCTTTAAGATTTGTTCTTTGCGTCCTGCATAGATTCCATTGCAGTAGTCTACATGGCTTAGTGTCATTGATTATATCAAGTTGCGAAATGTTTCTCTTGGGAAGAATGGTTTCAGGCGTTTGAGTTTGCACATTGAGTGGAACATTTTCTTTGCAGTAGATTTCACTTGGTTCTCTAGTGTGAGGTTATGGTCGATTATGACGCCAATAATTTTCAGGCTGTCTGAGATTGGGAGGGTATGGTCTGGGGTGATTATTTTTGTGGGTTTGTACGTGTTGTATTAGGATGAGAGGATTAGACAATGTGTTTTTTTCTGCGTTGAGTTTTAGCTGAAATGCATTTGCCCATGAGTTCATGATGTTGAAGCTGAGCATGATTTCGTTGGTAATTTCTGTCAGATTATGTTTGTAGGGAATGTATAGTGTGACATCGTCTGCATAGATGAAAGGGTTAAGACCTTGGTTGAATAAGGATTTGGCTATCAACCTGTTCTGACACTGCAGTTGTCTTTTCATCCACATGTGGATAGTCCAGGGCCTCTAGAAAGTTCTCTGCAGTCAGCTTTTTCTTGTCTCTGATCTCCTTTCAAACTCTGGGAGGTGTTATTTGTTTCAGGAGGTCACTTGGTGAAAACTTAATTAGAAAATGATCTGTCCATGATAGCGGTGTTATCTCAATGCTGAGATATCAACTCATTTGTAGAATACCAAGTCTAGAATGTGACCCTTTTCATGGGTTAGTGAATTGATCACCTGTGTGAATCCTAGTGCTATCGTGTCCAGGAAGACAGCTGTGGTGGTATCTGGGATTTCAATGTATAGATTGAAATCTCCCATGATCACCATTTTAGGATAATTCAGGGTCACTTGTGTAATCAGATCAAAGGAATTCTTGCACAGATAATGTGTTGTTATGAGGTGATCGATATACCATGAGCAGCCAGATTGGTTTCTCCCCTTCTAGCTGAATTAAAAAGGATTCTGATTCTTTAGCTGGGGGATAATGATTCTGCGCAGTTTGATTGTATCCTGAATCAAGACTGCCACCCCCTCCACCCTGTCTTCTGGTCTTGGTTGATGTTGAAACCTGTTAGGCATAGTTCAGCCAGTGGTAAACCACCACTTTCATTTAGCCTGGTTTTACTTATTCCTAAGATGTCAAGATAATGTTCATGGATGACGACATGGATTACTGAGGATTTCTTTGAAGCTGATCTGGCATTCACCTGTCCTATAGTTCCCAGGGGTGTTCTGAGGGTAGCCTTGCTATGGCAATGATGTGATCTTTTAAGTACCGTTAAGTAGGTGTTTGACCTCTAGCAGTTTTGTCTTCTCTTTGGTTGGTGGGGATTATAGTGCCCTCTCCTCGGGGATCCCAGTAATGTGTAGGTCTCATGACCTGCTGGGCCAAGGTATATTCCTTGTGACAGTAGTTCCTTAGGCAGATTTCACTGGGTGGCACAGCAGTCCACTCTGGATCAATGTGGGATTAAAGGCTTTAAGTGATCTAAGAGAACAGACCTTTTTAAATGTTGTAAATTCAAACTAGGCCTGGGATATCAAAGGCTTCCAGTAATAGAGAAACAAATGACTGTACTTTGCACTTCTGTGTGAATTTCTTTGGACACAATGCAGAGGAGGTTGATGGTGGACTTTAGTTTTAACAGAATGTAGGTTAGTTATTATGAACCCATAATTTTACTTTAGTAATGCATTGGTCCGATTATTGAAAAAGTCAGTGTATGGTTTGAGTATACTGGTGCGAAAACAAAAATATCTGCATATGAAAATAAAGATGTAGCCGTAGGCAAGGAAATAGTTCGTAAGTCAGACATACAGAGATTAAACAACAATGGAGACAGTGGTGAACACTGAGACCCCACACATTGGTTTCCAAGCATCAGAACGAACATCATTCATCAACACACTGTAACTACGATTTTCCATAAATTCTTTAAACCAACTAAATATTGAGCCTTCTAGACCCAGCTCGCTAAGTTTCTCAAGAAGTTTAAAATGATTCACTGATTCAAAAGCCCTCATTATGTTAAATTGTAAAAGGACCAATTATTATTATTTTTTTACTTTACATTTTTTATTATAATAAATCAGCAACAGTCAATTTCGCAAAGAGCACATCTTGCTCACATTTGCCCACGCAGGGGCTCGGCAAAACTGATCTACTACATCTGGAACTAACCTATTTACTACATACATACTATTTACTACATACATACTACATAAACAGTATCCACTGCCCAACTAAACCGTGCTCCCACAATATCCCCCCTCCCCTTCCCCACCCCTCTAACCTTCTCCAACCCCAGTTCACCTTGAGAACGCCCCCTAATTCTTTGAAACACTCTCTCTGCCCTCCCCCTCCCCTCCCTTCCCCCCCAACCCACCCTTCTCCTATAATACTCCACAATCCTAAATACATGTCAATCGCTGTTGTAATCGAGTCCATCCACCCCTATATCACAGTGCCCCCGCCCTATGGTATGCCGTTAGCCTCTCCATTTGTATTAACTGCCCCAATTTACATTTCCAGTCACCCAAACGCAACCACAACGCAATCACAAAGGGAATCATTTATACACATATGGTGGGCATGTTTCAGTCGGGGGGGGGGGGGGGTCTGTCCTCTTCTAATACTGTGCTATGAGGCATTTAGCTGCTGCCAACCCCAAACGCAACCATTTCCACTCTTCCCCTCTCATTATTATGTACGCCCAAGAGGCACACCAGTGGGCTACACACCAAAGACGATCCAATCAACTTTACTAACGCTTTCACAACAGCGTGCCAAAAAGGCACCACCCTGGAACATGCCCACCATATGTACATAAGTAATGCCATACTGGGAAAAGACCAAGGGTCCATCGAGCCCAGCATCTTGTCCATGACAGTGGCCAATCCAGGCCAAGGGCACCTGGCAAGCTTCCCAAACGTTCAAACATTCTATACATGTTATTCCTGGGATTTTGGATTTTTCCAAGTCTGTTTAGTAGTGGTTTATGGACTTGTCCTTTAGGAAACCGTCCAACCCCTTTTTAAACTCTGCTAAGCTAACCGCCTTCACCACATTTTCCGGCAATGAATTCCAGAGTTTAATTACACGTTGGGTGAAGAAACATTTTCTCCGATTTGTTTTAAATTTACTACACTGTAGTTTAATCGCATGCCCCCTAGTCCTAGTATTTTTGGAAAGCGTGAACAGACGCTTCACATCCACCTGTTCCACTCCACTCATTACTTTATATACCTCTATCATGTCTCCCCTCAGCCGTCTCTTCTCCAAGCTGAATAGCCCTAGCCTCCTTAGTCTTTCTTCATAGGGAAGTCGTCCCATCCCCGCTATCATTTTAGTCGCCCTTCGCTGCACCTTTTCCAATTCTACTATCAAGCTCATTTTCAAAGCACTTAGCCTCCCAAAGTTCCATAGAAACCTATGGAACTTAGCCTCCCAAAGTGCTTTGAAAATATGCCTCTATATCTTTCTTGAGATGCGGCGACCAGAATTGAACACAATACTCAAGGTGTGGTCGCACCATGGAGCGATACAACGGCATTATAACATCCTCACACCTGTTTTCCATACCTTTCCTAATAATACCCAACATTCTATTTGTTTTTCTAGCCGCAGCAGCACACTGAGCAGAAGGTTTCAGTGTGTTATCGACGACGACACCCAGATCCCTTTCTTGGTCCGTAACTCCTAACGTGGAACCTTGCATGACGTAGCTATAATTCGGGTTCTTTTTTCCCCACATGCATCACCTTGCACTTGCTCACATTAAACGTCATCTGCCATTTAGCCGCCCAGTCTCGTAAGGTCCTCTTGTAATTTTTCACAATCCTGTCACGAGTTAACGACTTTGAATAACTTTGTGTCATCAGCAAATTTAATTACCTCGCTAGTTACTCCCATCTCTAAAACATTTATAAATATATTAAAAAGCAGCGGTCCTAGCACAGACCCCTGAGGAACCCCACTAACTACCCTTCTCCATTGTGAATACTGCCCATTTAACCCCACTCTCTGTTTCCTATCCTTCAACCAGTTTTTAATCCACAATAGGACATTTCCTCCTATCCCATGACCCTCCAATTTCCTCTGTAGCCTTTCATGAGGTACCTTGTCAAACGCCTTTTGAAAATCCAGATACACAATATCAACCGGCTCCCCTTTGTCCACATGTTTGTTTACTCCTTCAAAGAATTGAAGTAAATTGGTCAGGCAAGATTTCCCCACACAAAAGCCGTGCTGACTCGGTCTCAGTAATCCATGTCCTCGGATGTGCTCTGTAATTTTGTTTTTAATAATAGCCTCTACCATTTTCCCCGGCACTGACGTCAGACTCACCGGTCTATAATTTCCCAGATCTCCCCTGGAGCCTTTTTAAAAAAATGGGCGTTACATTGGCCACCCTCCAATCTTCCGGTACCACGCTCGATTTTAAGGATAAGTTGCATATCACTAGCAGTAGCTCCGCAAGCTCATTTTTCAGTTCTATCAGTACTCTAGGATGAATACCATGTGTATAAATGATTCCCTTTGTGATTTACACCTCCAGCACAAATCTGATGTACCAGAGTACATCCGCTTCAATCTCTCCGGTGTGTAATACCATCAAGATAAGACTTTATATGCATTTTCCTGCACCAAAACACACACTGAAGCTTTCTGAACCTCCCCACAAATAACTTCCCACTCCTGATCAGTAAAGCGGCAATTTAAATCTTCCTCCCAAGCCCCCTGAAAACCAAATGGTCTGAGATCATACTCCCTAAAAAACGTATATATCACTGATATATTGGTCTAGGCACCCTCAACAAAAGCCACAGATTTTCCAAACTTTCAGTCTCCTGAGGATTCCCCCCTTCCATCCCATTGTCCCCACAAAATGTTGAATCTGTATATAGGGAAAATTATCCCCCCCCCCCCCCCGGCAAACTATACATGGAGCACAGCGTATCCAAACTCTTCACCCCCCCCTCCCCGCAGCACATCCCGGAAATTCACAATGCCCACTTGCTCCCACCGCACAAAGCTGGCATTTTCTCTCCCTTTCCCAAATTTAGGCTCCCATCTCAAAGGCGCCAATGTCGATACCCTACCAAACTGCCCCCATATACTCCGCAGTCCCCCCCCCCACAATTCCACCAAATGCCTCACATATGGATTCTGTATCCCAGCCAAGATCACTCCCACTCCTTCAGTAGTCCATAAATAAGATCTCATTGGCCTGTGAGGGCTATACGACTGCTCCAACTGACTAGCAGGCTTAGTTATCCCCCTCTCCCAGTCCATAATCATCCTCAGTTGAGCAACAACATAATACCATTCAAATTGCGCACTGCTCTACCCCCCCTTTCAGGAGCACCCCATAACACTCGTCCAGCCAAATGGGGATGCCTACCCCACCCATATAAACTGTGACACCAAGCCCTGCAATTGTTTAAATGTCCGTTTCGGTACCGTCACTGCCAGTACCCGAAATAAAAATAGCAGTCTAGGCAACACGTTCATTTTCACCACTGCCATGCGCCCCCACCACGAGAGCCACAATCCCTTCCACCGGGACAGCTCCCTCCTAACCTGATCTGTGATCTTCCCATATTTGAGACTATACATGCCACCCAAGTCCCTGGGAATCTGAATCCCCAAATACCTAATGTGTGATGCTTGGCCCACCTAAACTCGAACAATGCCCTCTAACTACTTCCCCCCCCCCGTTTCAGAGAAATCCCCAATATCTCACTTTTATCCATATTAATCCTTAGGCCAGCATATCGTTCAAATTTCTCAAATATCTCCACCGCAAGCAATGTCTGCCCAGGCTCCACCACATAAAGTAACACATCATCCGCAAACAAAGCAATACGATGTTCCATCCCCCTACCCTAATACCCCGAAAATCTGGGTGCTGGCATATGATTACTGCCAACAGCTTCATGTACAGTGCAAAAAGAAGGGGCAACAGTGGGCAGCCCTGCCTGGTCTCCCTACCAATTGGGAAAAAGGGCGTATACCCCCCATTGATATTGAGACATGCCTTAGGAGCTGTATATAAAGCAGCCAGCCAAGCATCAAACTTATCTCCCAAGCCCATGTGCTTCATCACTTCTCGCAGGAACCCCCAGCTTACTCAGTCAAAAGCCTTCTCCGCATCCAACGCCAACAGAACTGCACTAGACCGGGATTTTTGTGCCTCCCATATTAAATGGAGAAGTACGCCTTATGTTATCCTCTACCTGCCTCTTCGGGATAAACCCAGACTGATCTACATGGATGAACTTCGGCAGTACCCTAGCCAACCTGTTAGCCAGAACCTTAGCTATCATCTTTGCATCCACATTCAGAAGTGAAATTGGTCTATAAGCCCCACAACCCACAGGATCTTTCCCAGGCTTAGGTATCACCGTTATCCCAGCTTCAGACATTGATGCCGGTAACCCACCACTACCCTCCAATGCTCCATTTCCCACTCTCACCAAGAGACCTCCCAACTCCTCCACAAAGCATTTATAAAACCTCGCCGAATATCCATCTAAACCTGGTGCTTTACCATTAGGTGCCCTGTACCTCCCCTCATCTAATGGGTTCTCGAAGCTGAGCTCTTTCAGACTCATCCAAGCTTGGTAGTGGGATCTGGTCCAAAAACCAAGCAATATCTACCGCCAGTATTTTCTCAGCAGCACTATAAAGTTCTTGATAATATTTCACATAATGCCACCTCCCCTCTCATCCCTCAACTTCTGAATAAGTGAATGCCCTCTCCGCGCCCGCAAATAACGGGCCAACATTGCACTGGATTTATTGGCAAACTCGAAATATTGCTGCCTGAGCTTAGTTCTCATAAATTACACCTCTGCCATCTGCAATTGTGCTATTTCCCCTCTCACTTGCTTAAGTTCTACCCCTACCTGCAGCGTAGGGTTTCTTTTGTGCCTCTGTTCTAAATGCAATAACCTCTTCTGCAATGTCAACGCATGCTGCCCCCCTTCTCTTTTCTTGCACGACCCCCACTTAATCAAAACACCCCTCACCACCACCTTCAGCGCATCCCAAAGCACCCCATCTGTTACTTCCCCATTGTCATTAAAGTGTCGATATTCTTGAATAGTGTGCTGAATATTTTTCCGCACTTTCTCATCCCATTCAATGACTCATTGAGTCTCCAGAGCCCTTGTCGCCTGCATTGTCCCAACCCAATTAATTTAATCCACGTTGGCGCATGGTCAGAAACACACATGGTCTCTATCTCAGCAGCCCCCACCATATGCCAACCATTGCGATGCACCCATAACCCATCTATCCGGGAATAAGTCTGTGCCACATGCGAGTAAAAGGTATAATTCCACTGCACCATGTAACAACCTCCAACAATCCACCTTCTCCAATCCCTTCAAAAATTTTAACAATGCTTTTCTCCCAGGGCCACTCTGCTGCCCTCCTCACGTCGAATGATCTAATCTCGCATCTGGAGCAATATTAAAGTCCCCCCCCCCCCCCCCCCCCCCCCCCCCCCCACCACAACCTGCCCTCCTACAAATCCCGAAATTTCTGCCCTTAATGTTTGAAAAAAGTCCCTCTGCCCCACATTCGGAGCATAAATATTAATCAATGTCAACTCCTTCCCCTGCAACCACCCTCTAATACCCACACAACACCCACTAGTATACCGAAAAACCTCTTTAATCACAATACCACAAGTTTGTCTTATCAGGATAGCCATGCCTCCCATGCGTTTTGGCCCTTTTCCCTGATGTACCACCACTTCCCGAAAAGGCCTACGACGCAACAGATGAACATCCCTTGGTTTTAAATGAGTTTCTTGCAAAAACATCACATCCCATTTCAACCTACCCAGCTCCTTAAATATTCTGCTACGCTTCCCCTTATAATTTAGCCCATTTACATTCCATGTTCCCACCAAAAGTCTCTCCTTTCCCCTCCCCCACCCCTCTCCTCCCTCTCCCAATTACAGAATCTCCCAATTCATTGATAAACATCTGTGTCCGCTTGTCCCCTCTCCTTCCCCACACACAATCTCTGCCCTCCCCCCTGTTCCAAATCCACACTTCTCTGCTCCAACTTATCCCCAACCCCTCCCCTTCCCTATAGCTGAACTCTTTGTCCGTAAATCAGCCATCCCACAAGGAATCCACACACTCTCCCGAACTATAACCTCCCCAACGCTAATCCCTATCCCTCCCAGCACCCTACTTCACCCACATCTCTTACTTCCATGCAACCCACATTCCTCCACCCAACCTCCCCACTGATTCGAGCATTTCACCATCAATCCATACAAATCTGTGGTCCCTCAGGAAGCTTGCTTGTTAGAAGGCTTTCCCCGCTCCACCACCTTCTGCCACGCCGAATCCATTCTGGGTTCCCTGGTGATCCCCCGCAACTCCTTCTGAATGGGAACATCTTTACACCCCAACGATCGCAGTGTTGCCCATGCCTCTTCCGTTGTCTTGACTTTACGGGATTTACCATCCACTGTTAACCACATCCCATATGGAAATAGCCACTTATACCGGATCCCCTTTGACATAGTAACATAGTAGATGACTGCAGAAAAAGACCTGCATGGTCCATCCAGTCTGCCCAACAAGATAAACTCATATGTGCTACTTTTTGTGTATACCTTACCTTGATTTGTACCTGTCCTTTTCAGGGCATAGACCGTGTAAGTCTGCCCAGCACTATCCCCGCCTCCCAACCACCAGCCCCTCCTCCCACCACCGGCTCTGGCACAGACCGTATAAGTCTGTCCAGCACTATCCCCGCCTCCTGCCACCGGCTCTGCCACCCAATCTCGGCTAAGCTCCTTAGGATCCATTCTTTCTGAACAGGATTCCTTTATGTTTGTCCCATGCGTGTTTGAATTCCGTTACCGTTTTCATTTCCACCACCTCCCGCGGGAGGGCATTCCAAGCATCCACTACTCTCTCTGTGAAAAAATACTTCCTGACATTTTTCTTGAGTCTGCCCCCCTTCAATCTCATTTCATGTCCTCTCGTTCTACCTCCTTCGCATCTCCGGAAAAGGTTCGTTTGCGGATTAATACTTTTCAAATATTTGAACGTCTGTATCATATCACCCCTGTTTCTCCTTTCTTCCAGAGTATACATGTTCAGGTCATCAAGTCTCTCCTCGTACGTCTTGTAACGCAAATCCCTTACCATTCTCGTAGCTTTTCTTTGCACCGCTTCAATTCTTTTTACATCCTTCGCAAGGTACGGCCTCCATATGACCTCATATATGTCGTAGTTTCTCTAAAGGAAAGACGCTTTTGCAGTGTAGTCCAGGCCAAGTCTGGGAACACTCCAATCTTACAATTTTTCCAAATAATTTCTTTTTGCTGCCTTGCTTTGGTCAATATCTTCTCCTGCAGGGAAAGTCAGCAAAACACACCACAATGTACCTCTGGCGAGCGTCTCGCTGCAGGCCAGCCCCTCTATGCGCTCTCTGAATTCCAAGGTCCGGCACTTGGCCCCCGTTCTCCCCATTCAAAATGAACCTGCACAGTTCCCAAATCACTGCTTCGCAATTGTTAAATATATCAGAGTCAGGAATTCCCTTGAATCGCAGGTTATTGCAGCGCGACCTATTCTCCAGGTCCTCCACCTGCTCCCTGAGTTGTTGTAACTCCCGCATGTCCTCATTCACCACTTTGCGTAGTTTTCCCACATCTTGCTTGAAAGTCTCCATCCCCTCCTCCACCTCACAGACACGCATTCCTAAATCACGAATTTCAGCCCTAATTTCTGTCAGGGCAGTTTGTATATCCTGTCTGACCCCTGCCAAATCAGCCTTCAGGTCCTGAAACCTATCCCCCACTTCCCTTTCTGCGATGTCACCAGGTTCAGGGCCCTCCTCAGCCTGCTCCTTCCTGGCCCCTGCCGGACTCGTCGCCATCTTTGTTCCACTCTTCTCAGTCCCCGCCGACGCCACCAAGGCACCAGGCACCCCACTAGTCTTTTTCTGTCTTTTCCAATCCTTTCTTCTCCTTCACTCTACCTGCATACGCTCCACTTCAGAAAATCAGTCCTTTTTAAAGGAAAGGAGCAGGGCATGGGCCAAAGCAGTCTAAAACCAGCTGCAGACAGTCTTACTTTCAAAGCTGTGCTGTTTGTGTAATATTGTATATAGAGAGCTGCAGTACCTTTCAAGTCTCTGTAGCATGCCGCTTCTCTCCTAGCAGTGCCTCAGCTGACCTCTCCATCGGAACAGCAAATTCTCCTCCACTCTTTACCCAGATTAGGCCCCCGCCTCCACCTCGAAGGAAGACGCCGACACCACCGGGCTCCAACGCTCCGAGAGCATCTGGCAACAGCTCTCATCCGCCGCCGTCCTCCGCGGCTCACTGTCTCCTCAGCGGCTGCCTTCCTCCTTGCCGGTCCACTGTTCCCGTCTTGCGCTGAATGCTGTATCCTCCCGTCCGCAGCGGCGGCACCTTTCTCCCTGCTCCTTGACTCCTCAGACTAGCACCTCCTGGCCTCCGACTTCTCAGCCGCCAGTCCCAATCGATCGCAGCTCTCACACTGGGCAGGCACGGGTGTACATCCGTGCCTTTTTGGGTGTAGTGTCTCGGAGGGACTCGGGACACGTCCTCCTACTCAGCCGCCATCTTGGATCTCGAAGAACCAATTATTTACCTTGACTTAAAGCTTTTCTAACTAAAATTAACAAAGCTAAAATTAGAGCTCTGTTGTGCTGACTTCTAAACCCAAACTGAGTTTTTATGTAAACACAGATGTTTATCAGTGAATTGGGAGATCTGTAATCCCACCAAAGATTCCATCAACGTAGACAAGAAAGGAATACTAGTGATTGGTCTAAAACTTGAAGGCACAGCAAATCCAGCCCCCTCGGACTTTGGGATTGGAGTTAACAAAATATGACTCATACAGTTGTCAAGTGGGGACGAGGATTTTGTTTAAGTAATTGAGATCTTGCCAAAGAGAGAGAAACCATCAAACCTGGACTATAGCCTATCAGCAGGGATATGATCAAAGGTTTCAGTCAATAAATCATCACAAGTAATTGCAGCAGTACTAACTAATACCAATTCAGATCTAATTTTATCAATTTTAGCAGAGATAGTTTGCCAGCATCTGGACGGTAGGCTATCTAGAAAGAGCCTCCTCTCCAGAAGACGGAGAGGAAGATAATTTACAACAGTTTAAAACAGTATTAATGAGGAGTTAAAAATGTGAGTAGCATAATAAGATCTTTTTGCTAAAACAAGCTCAGATTTATAGGAAAAGAACCGATTCCTTCAAGACTGTTTCAAAACAGGATCGCTAGACGTAAGCTAGGCACACTTCAAACCTCATAAGGAAAAAAAAGCACAGCGGGGCCTTCAAGACTTGAACAACAGAGTCCTTTATTCATAAAGACTCGACACGGGTCGTGTTTCCGGAGTACCAATGCCTGCCTCAGGGGTCCAAACGTTATGATATTCTCACAGAAAAAGAAAAGGGGACGAAAAACACTCCCTTAAGCAATATTACAAGTAGACTCAACTGGATGGTTAAGAAATGCCGTAGCGTATATATAGTATCAAACTGTTTCCTGCAACGACAGCAATTCCAACAAGAATATTGCTACCACATCAAGTGAAACCTCCATTGCAAACTGTGAGTTATATTTAAAATTAAAAAAAAAAAACCCGTTTGCAACGGGTTTTATTTGATGCGGTAGCAATATGCTTGTTGGAACTGCCCTTGTTTTAGGAAACAGTTTGATACTATACATATGCTATGGCATTTCTTAACCATCCAGTTGAGTCTGCTTGTAATATTGCTTAAGGGAGTGTCTTTTATCCCCTTTATCTGTGACAGCATCAGAACTTTTGGACCCCTGGCAGGCATTGGTACTCCGAAACACGGCCCCTGTCGGGTCTTTATGAATAAAGGACTCTGTTGTTCCAGTCTTGAAGGCCCTGCAGTGCTTTTTTTTTTCTTTCGCTGTTTGTGTACTTTTGAACCCTCTTTTGTTACTACGCTTCAGACTTCAGCATTTTTTCTTCGAATCAAGTAAACAATTATTGTACCACTCAGTAGAGTTCCTTAGGGCCCTGTTTACTAAGCTGTGCTAGAGGCGTGTTAGTGTTTTTAGCTTAATGCGTTCTAACTATATAGATGCCCATAATATTCCTATGGGCTTCTACACGGTTCACGCTAAAAATGCTAACGCACCTTAGTAGACAGGACCCTTGGTCTGCTCTTTCAATGGTGTTAACTTTTCTCTAAGGTAGAACTGACTGACATGCCAGTTAGAAAACAGTTTCATAGGATCATTTTCATGAAAAGCTAATTGCCTCTCTACTTAGGACCAGAAGATAAATAAGTCAACTTTATCCCTAATACAAATAGTTCTAGTATAATTAGACTGCAAAGGCTTGGAGTGCAATATTAAAATAAAACTTGATTTAAAATGATCAGACCAAGGGACAGGTTGCCAATCAATCGATGTAACTAAACCCTGCAACATTGAGACTATTATATCTAAGCAATGACCTTTAACATGAGTTGGCTGAACATCAACCATATTAAATTGACAAAGCTTTAGAAACTCATACAAATTTCTAACATCCCAGTCTAATGCATCTTCCATATGTAAGTTAAGATCTCCTAACAGTAAAACTCAAGTAAACTTAGATATTTAATATGATATTGTTTCCAAAAAGAGATCCTGAATTTTCAACCAATTACCAGGTGGACAATGGAAAAAATGATCACTGTAGACCCATTTTAACTGTAATATCTACTAATTGACATACAAGTATTTCTAAACCTGGGATGACTTTCTTTTCAATATATGAAAGCTTAAGAAAACTTTTAAAATGATAGCCAAACCCCCTCCCCTTTTACTGGTTCTGTTGCATATAGCACACAATGTCCAGGGGGAGATTTGTGCGACAGCATACAACTAGTAGAATCAGTAAGCCAATATTTGCTGATAAGTCTTCCATTTTCAAGGATCCTTTTTTTTCTTTTTTTTAACATTAATTTTTATTGTCACCGATACAAACTGCGGTCACATTCTGCCATATCCATAATATGATGAGAATTACATACATATAAACTCATATAAACGTCAAATACAAGTCAAGTGATCTAACAAACATAATCATTGTGCCCCGCCTTGCACCGGTTTTTCCAAATACCCCGATCCCCCTTTCATCTCATCCATCCTCTTCCTTACCACACCAGCTCACATCATCCATACTACACACGCTCTCCTCCCCCCTTATCCCCTTGCTCATACTCACTACCCCTCCCCTCCCCCCGAACTTAACCCTTGTAAACAGTCTGTCCACACCTTTGAGTAACGTCTGTTAGCCAGCTTTAGTGATTTGGCATACAGTTGACTCTCATTGGTGCCAACCTCTCTCATCCGTATTCTCCAAGCATCAAGTGGTATGCTATCAGGGGTAGTCCAGAATTGTAAGATGGTTTTTTTAACTAGCAGTAGTCAGATATATAAACCTCCTGTATGGTTGCAAAAGCCCCTGAGCCAACAGGAGCTTCTGATCCCCCAGAAGTAAGGTTGCATAATCCCATTCAATCTGTTTTTGAGTGACCTGCTGGATTACCCGAAAAGCCTCATTCCATACATATTAGGAGATGCGGGCACTCCAGAAAAGAGTGGACAAAGGTTCCCCCGTCCGTCTGACATCTAACACATTGTGCATCCTCCCACAAACCCATCACTGCTCCTTTAGCTTTAGTAATATAAGCACGATGTAAAATCTTATATTGTGTTTCCTGTAAGTCCGCTACTTTAATCATTGCATATAGAGTGGTAAAGAGCTTACTGAATCCTCGAACTGTATATGTCGTACCCAATTCAGTGTTCCAGTAGCCTACCAATCTCTCCATGCCCCCCTCTGGCAAATGCATTTGCAGGATTTTATACCAGGTAGAAAGGCTGTTTGCTTTGTATGGCAGCTTTAGCAGAATCTTATCAAGCTCTCCCCACATCCACTTTTCTCCATGTGTCCTCCTCAAGGTAGAATAGTAGTGCCGCACCTGGATATATTGCAACATGTTGTTATTAGGGACACCCCATCTGTCCTTTATCTGATCAAAGGTTTCTACAGTGTCCCCTCCTTGAACTAAGAGATGGCCCAAAATCCTACACCCATTTTGTTTCCACTGAGTGAATACTGAATACCCCACACCCGCCGGGAAATCCGCATTACCCACCATACCCATAAATGAGGACGCATCTGGTGATCTCTGTTGTAGCTCCCTCCACCATACCCATGCCCTTCTCATAGGTCTCAGGAAACTCAGCCTACTCCCTATCTGGGGGTTAGTACTAGCCCTCATGTGTATTAAGTTTATGAAGGACCAAGGTCTGCACCAATCCTCCAGCCCTCCACTGGGCAGGAACCTGTAATGATCCGCCAGCCCCTCAAAGATAAAGCGCATAAGTGCTGCAACATTGTATGTGCGAAGGTCAGGCAGTCCCAGGCCCCCCGCGGCGAGACAGCTTTTGATGTCCAATTCGTGCCCCCTTTCCCTTCCAAATAAAGGAACAGATAATGGAGCGAAACAGACGCTCCTCCCTCCGAAGAATCCATATAGGTGCCACCTGTATAGGGTAAAGGATTTTAGGCAACAGGACCATTTTGGCTAAAACTATTCTCCCCATCAAGGAGAGCGGCAGGTCCCTCCACCTTGCACACAACTGCTTGATTTTTTTCCACAGGATCCATTATGTTCTTCTTATAAAAAATTCTAGTGCTAGTACTAAGAAAAATACCCAGATATCGCATTGCCCCTTTGGCGTATGGAATTGGCAAGCCTTCTAATCCCGAATCTTCTCTGTGTCCCGATAGCAGCAACACCTCCGATTTAGAGCGGTTTACCCGCAATCCAGACAGATCCCCGAATTTATCCACTGGCCAATGCTCTCGGCAAATCCCGGGGAGCATGTGCTACATATAATAATATGTCATCAGCGAACAAATTAAGTTTAGACTCCCTATGGCCCACCCATAGTCCTCGAACTTCTCTACTGCCTCTTATTTTTATAGCCAGTGGTTCTATTGCCAACAGGAAGAGAAGCGGTGAGAGAGGACATCCCTGTCGAGTGCCCCTATGTAATGAGAAGCTCTCTGTAAGTTTTCCATTGACCAACAGCCTAGCCGTCGGTGTCGTGTATAAGGCCTTAATCCAAGCTATAAATGTTCCTTGAATACCAAATCGCTCTAACGTCCAGAATAGGTATTGCCATGAAATGCTATCAAAAGCTTTTTCCATGTCCAATCCTAAAATGGCTTCCCGTCCCCCACTTTCTTTGTATTCCTGTATTGCCAACATGGCTCTCATAATGTTTATAGAGGTATAGCGCCCCGGGACAAATCCCACCTGGTCCTCATGTATTAGGGTCGGGATTACTGTATTTAGCCGTTTAGCCATTATGGCTGCCAGTAGTTTAATATCTTGATTTAATAGAGATATAGGTCTATATGATCCCACCTGTGTGGCGTCTTTGCCCGGTTGGGCAGCAATACCACATGTGCTATATTACGCTGAATTGCCAGCCCCTCTGTCACCAGGCCATTAAACCATGCTCTCAGGGGCTCTACCACCAGGTCTGCCAAAATGCGATAATACTCAGGGCCGAACCCATCGGGACCTGGAGCCTTAGTCAACTTCAAAGATCTAATGCCCTGTTTAATCTCCTGGTCTAATATGGGGGCGTTTAGGACATGCAATTGGTCCTCTGTGGGTTGTGGTAAATGTATTGCTTGGAAAAACTGCTCGCATGATTCTAGATTGAACTCCTGACTTTTATAAAGAGAACTATAAAAATTTATGAACTGCTGCATCACCTGGGTCTCGGCTGTGTGTACTTTCCCTGCCGAATCCTTAATATTAGTGATACCTTGCCTTTTGCGTAGTGGTCTAACCAGGTTAGCTAGCAATTTCCCGGCTTTGTTACCCCATTTATACAGTTTAAAGCGCTGGAAGTAGATATCCCTTTCCGCTCTCTGGGCCAAAATGTCATCAATTTGTTTACGGACTTGTATCATCTGAGTTTTGCAAGCTGCAGACATATCCCTCGTGTGTGTTCTCCTCAACTGATGGTATTCTTTTGATAATTGTAAGAGGTCTGCCTCCTTTTTCTTCCTCCGCCCTGCCATGTATGCTATAATATCACCTCTAAGCACTGCCTTCGAGGCTTCCCAATATGTTCCTGCATCCACCCCCGACCCCTGATTATGCGTTTGGTATTCTAGCCATTTATTTCTCAAAAACTCATAGAATTCTCTATTATTGTACATTGCTGGTGAAAATCTCCACACCCGTTCACTGGGGTCTGCTGCAAAATTTACAGTTAATGTGACCGTTGAGTGGTCACTCAGCACATTATCAAGTATGGCCACTTTGGATATTCTGTTCAACCAGGAAGTGGTGACCATCATATAGTCCAGTCTGGAGTATACATTATGCGGATGAGAATAAAATGTATATTCGCTATCATGCGGGTGCATCAATCGCCATATGTCCACAAGGTCCAGCTGGGAAGCTACATAATTCACCCCCTTATCCTCCCAGTCCCCTCCTCTTACCTTCGGGGGTTTACAATCAATAGAAGGGTCAGCCACCACATTAAAATCACCCCCCATCACAATCAAACACGCTGGGAAAGGTGCTACTTTGGCCACGAGATTGGAGAAAAATCTAGGGGAGTATACATTTGGCCCATAAACATTACATAAAAGAATATGCTGTCCCCACAATTCTCCCGCCATCAATACATATCTACCTTCTTTATTCTGGACTACTTTATGGATATTAAAGGGCAGTTTTTTGTGGATAAGTATGGCCACTCCTCTTTGCCTAGAATTGTATGAGGAAAACCCCACTTCCCCCACCCAGCTCCTGTGTAGTTTTTGGTGTTCTGAGGCTGAAAGGTGAGTCTCTTGAAGAAACGCTATATCTGTCCCTTCTGTCCGCAACCATGAGAGCAGCTTAGTTCTTTTAATCAGGGAATGCATGCCATCCACATTTAATGTTATTACTTTCAATTTAACCATAATCATATGGAGTGCTATCCTTATCATAGCTAATGATTGTGTGCAGCTCGCTAGTCGCCCAGCCCGACCAGCAAACAGCTATGATCTTTCTAAGTAGCAAACAGACTGTCACAGTTTTTCCCACTTTCTTCTCCTTAACCCTCCTACTCCTTGAGTCCCCAACCCGTTTCCCCTCCCAACTTTATTTCCCCTTCTCCCAACCTCAAACCCATTCCAGTATCCATACTCACCCATTCACACATTCTGCCTGCTCCTTCCCTCCCCCTCCCGTCCCCCCCACCCTCCAACCTTCCCTCCAACATCTCCCCACATCCTTCTCCTACCTAGTACAACCCAAAGAGAATGAAATCCCACCCCCCGCTCTACCAGTTTTACCCTAGTGTCATTGCAAGACTATATATGATTTTTTTTTTTTTTTTGGTGAACAACATTGCATACAACTTTCTGTGTGCATTAACTTGTTTTCATCTCCACTCATCTCAGAGCAGATATTAATACTATTTAACATCAGAAACATATTGCTAAGTGCTCACAGTCTTTGTCTAAAGCTCTTCTCCTCCTTCTGCTCTCCGTCATGTGGCACTTTCACCTCTCCTCTTCCCGATAAACATAGAATAGTTAATTATTGCATCTCCTGGCGCCGTCTAACATTTAGCACCCACCCGCAGTACCACGTAGAATTTGCGAGTTGGGATCCAAAGTTCTCCTGCCCATTTTTTCCCATGCTCTTTCCGATCTCTATTCAGGCTCATACGGGGCTTGGTTCTTTTCTTTGTTGTATTTCTCTAGAAAGGCCTGCGCCGCTGCCACCTCCGTTAGTACCAGCACTTTCCCTTCATGCCAAATCCGCAGCTTAGCAGGGTACAGCAATGCGAATTTTATTCCCTGCTTGTAGAGCACTGAGCACGTGGGGGCCATAGCCTTTCGCAGGATTGCTACCCTCGTCGAGTAGTCATTGAACAGCAGTAATCTGCACCCCTCATACTCGAGCGCCTCTTTGGTTCTGGAGGCTTTCAGAATTCTTTCCTTCGCCTGCCAATTTGTAAAATGGGCGATCGCCGTGCCGGGCCTATTGTTGTTGTCCCCCCGCGGTCCGACCCGATGTGCCCTGTCGCAGCAGAAGGGGCCTTCTCGCTCCTCCAGCCCCAATTGCTCTGGAAGCCACTTTGCAAAGAAATTATAAAGTCTTTGGTCTGTTACTGTTTCGGGTAGACCTATAACCCGAAGGTTATTTCTTCAGGAGCGGTTTTCTTGCTCCTCCACTCGGTCCCGCATGTTATCCACCTCTTTCTGGAGCGCCGCTAACTGCTTGGCGGTATTTCGCGCTTCGTCTTCCCTCTCTGAAAGTCGCTGTTCCACTTCTGTGAGGCACTTTTCATTTATTTCATCGACTGCCGACTGCAGTTTGTTTAGCTTGTCTGCTAGGGCCGCTGACACCGATCTAGAGATCTCCTGGGTCCATTCCGCCATTAGTGCTGAAGGTATAGTTGGCGACCTCTGTGGCTCTGCCATTTTGGGCACACTGTTCCTCACTGGATTCGGAGGTTTTTTGTGTGCCCTTGTTTTAAGCTCCGGGTGATTTCAGCCTCGTGCGCCTTCACTTTTCTCCCGGTCAGGCTTTTTAAATCTTGCAGTGAATGCAGAAATTAGCGGGTGGGTACGGAGCCTCCTCTTCTTGCTGCCGCTTAGGTAGCAGGCATCACGTGATCCCCAAGGATCCTTTTTATCCATTCTGCCTTCCTGGTGTCATCGTGGTGTAAAGCAAATTTCTCCAATGTGTCAAGTTAGGAGGATCAGTTTTTTGCCAATAAACTAATATACTATTGATTACCAAAATGAACATATAATACAGTTGCACACTCTTCAAGAGGCTCAAGAGCAAATTTAAAAATACTCTTATCTGGACTGTGATTCCACTTAAGAAAACACAAAAGATGTTTAAGAATACATCTAAAAATACTACTAGATCACTCAACTGAATCATTCAAGGACTGCAGTCTCATGGAAAGCCAGTTATTAGAACATCTATATAATGGAAAGGGTCATACAGGAATGATCTCGGGTAACAGTCTGTAGTAGTTACTGCAAGACAAAGCTAGTTGCATGTAAATATAACCAGATTCATCTTTCTGAGGATTATCTGGTGCCAGTATTGTGAAGTTGGTGCCAAGTATTAAAAATTCTTAGGGTCATGTGGTATTAGTGTCACAAAAACAGCATAGCACAGCATTCTCACAAACAGTATAGTAGAGGGGGCGGGGGAGACGGAAGAAATCACGTTTATTGTGATTAATTGCGATGAAAAAGTGATAATCGATTAATCACAATGTTTTAAAAATGGTCGGTAACTAATCTTTTAAGGCTGATATGAATATCTTTTTATGCCAGCCCATTTCTATGTGGTTTTATGTGTGTTTGACATCAGTAAATGTGATTTCTGTGGGCCTTCCCCCCCCCCCCCCCCCCCCCCGGCTATACAGTATGTGATACTGCTGTGTTACTATGCTGTTTTTGTGCCTGTGAGGTCAGTATTGTGTGACCTTTTTCATTATATAGATGTTCTAATAACTGGTTTGCCATGAGATTGGTACTATATGGTTCCTGGAAGATTCATTTGAGTGGTCTGGTAGTGTTTTTAGAATTTTTTTTAATATGTATGCTGTACTTCCTCTGTGACACAGGGAGATGTACATAGATGTTGGAGAGAAAGCTAGATAAAATCAACACTGCAGTGTGTTCTGGGAGCTCATTGTGAGCAACTTTGGCAATTTCAGGTGTTTGCACCAAAAATATTTTCTATGAATTTTATTATAACAAAATTTTGATAATTTTATAATGGTATGAGTGCAATTTAAACTTTTACCCCAATTTTCCCCGCTTTTCTCCTTTTCTTCTTGTCTGTTATGATTTGTTAATTTGTCAGTAAAAACTTTCTGGAAAATATTTATTATTATATATCCTTTATTTGTGTGTTTTCTTAGGTGGGATGAGAGTCCTGATTAGTGGTTTTTAAACTTTGCCCCTGAAGCAGGCACTCTGTGCTGAAACATGTCCAGCATTCGACTGTCTTGAACATTCAGATTCTTATTTGTCTCTGAAGTTGCTGTTTTAATAAACTTATTATTTCTACTGGCTGTTGTCAAGGCAGCTTTATTTTATTTTTTTCTGTTTCTGCCTTTATTCTGCAATGTGGCAACATTTTACCTCTTTTTTTTTTGTCCATCCTCCCTTCCCCATTACCCTAGCAGGTGCCATGCAGTTTGTGTTTCTTTACTTTTGCAGGTGGATGTTTAAGAGTATAATGGTGCAGTTTGTGTGATTTGTATTGCTGTATGTAAACGACCCCAAGGATGTAGTATGTGATACTAATGCAAGTTGTGATTTGTACCATTACATGTGTGGTATTGGTGAGCGTGTGCTATTGGTATGGTTTGCTTGCATTACTGTTTTTTGTGAGGTTGGTATACTTGGAGGCTGCTCCTGCATATATAATATCTTTTTTGCTTTGCTTCATTTGTATTTCCTCTGATGCACATTTTAGCCCTTGCCATGACTGCACTGCCTCACTGTCCATGCTTCTCCTCCTTTCTGACTGGCCTCTTTGTTCTCTTGGTCCATCTTTGCAGGCCGAGAAAGGGCAGGCAGTAGATCGACAGTATGTGAGGTGGCCCATCGTCTCCCAGACTCACCATCTAACCCCATCTCCATTGGAGCGAGTGATTGTTTGTAAGTGTGCAATCTCTTCATTCATATCTCATGTGCATCTCCTAGAAATCTAAGAAATGCCTGATGCCCTGGAGAGGGGGAGAATCTGCAGAGACTTTTTACCTTAGAACAAGCTCCTTTCACATATGGAGCCATATTCATACACCCAGTAATCGCAAAACTAGAAAATAGTGTTTCACACTTTTCTCTCTGCTTCCATCTTGCCTTGTTAATTATGTGTGCTCTCAGTGTTGGCCAGGGAAGGCATGAGTTTGGGGAAATCCGTGCTATGGATTGCCTGAATTCTTCAGGCAGCAGCTCTCAGGTTGTACCATATTAGCATGTCCAACTGCTGAGAGGATTGTACTATGTAACAAGTCTTCAATGAATGTGAAATGTTTTTTTTAATATCTTGTCATGTCATCCTTGCTACTGGAAGTACATTGTTAGATTTTGCATCCTCCAGAACTGGCCTGGCTGAGGATGCTTTCTCTGTTATCTGTTTTTGCATATCCTCCATCCTGAAAGAGACCAGACCTCTTCCACAAATTTCCATGATGGGGATTGTTAGGGATTTGTGTGAGAGAACATCAGCCTGACTTTTTTTTTCTCACCTTGGTTACTCCATTAATAGTTGATGCAAGCTTCAGCCCACGAGATATAGAAAGAACTAGATGACACACATGAGTAATATACTACTATTGTAAAGTTCCCCAGCTGGGCTTCCTCACAAGGAACTGAGGATGCATGGTCTATGCTTTTCCTGATTTGATGTATCATTGGCATCAGTTGAAACCTTGAAAAAGGGAATGAATTAAATATGCATCTTGTTTTCCCTTTCCTTTTTTTTCCCTAGAACTGAACATCTCTCGTAACCCACCCCCTGTGCCACCTCATCCTCCATCACGACAGCAGAGCCTAGAAGGTTCCCTCCAACCCTCATGGTACATCCTCAGTGCTTCTCCAACAGGAGGCAGTAACTGCTCAGAAACCCCCATCCCCAGACTCACCCCAGACCCTCCCAACACTCAGGAAGAGGAGAGTTTGGATGAGCTGGAGGAAAATTCAACTGTAATGGGATCTGTGCACCTACAGCAGTTTGAGCCGGGGGGAACCAGCCCTGAGGAATCTGGCGATAGCAGCACAGCACTACGAGCCAGAGCTGTAGAAAACCAGTATGCCTTTGTCTGAGGAAAAGTAGTTATCGCCTGTGAATAGAAAGAAAGAAAGATTCTTGTTCCTTTTTTCACTACCATGTTGTTGCTGCTATGAAGAGGAGAGTCAGAGAGCATCTACCATCTTACTGTTGCATCAGTAGCTCATACCAGAGAGAAAAAGAGAGAGAGAGCCCAATAATGTACCACTGTTTCTATAATATGATAGTATTGAGACAGTTATATCCTACTGCCACTCTTGGATATGTAAACCCCACTGCTGCATTACTAATGTGTCATACAGAGAGAGATGCAGGAGTAATATGTCTCAGAAGACAGTATACGAGGTGTCAGATTTTATTGCAGTCTCTGATAAGTGATACCAGATGCTCTCTGTTTTTTTTTTTTTTGTTTTATTACATTTGTACCCTGCGCTTTCCCACTCATGGCAGGCTCAATGGGGTTTTTTTTGTTGGTAATTTCCTTATTTCTCTTGCTTCAGTGAGAGGAATGGTAATGTGTTTTGTCCAGAGATTGCATAGGAGAAATTACTGCCATTAGAGCATGTTCATTTTTTGAGACTGTACTGGACAGGTACAAAGTCAAGATTTTTCTTGCCCTGGGACTGAACTTGCATAAAGGCCTGGGATTATTCCATGACACAACGATAAAATATCAATTTTTGTGCATTGGATGGATCAATGTCCAGGATAGGTAGGTAGAGAATTGTCAGGATTCTTGCTCATGTTCTAGAGCAGTGGTTCCCACTTGCATTGTAGAAGAGCCCCCCTACTCAAGGTTTTCAGGATGTCCACAATGGATATGCATGAGTGAGGTTTGCATTTCCTGCCTTCATATTTTTGTAGACCTCGTGCTTGTTCAGTGTGGATATCCAAAACCCAGACCTGTAGGAACTCCTTTAGGACTAAATTAGGGAACACTGCTTTAAAAAGTATAACTGCTTTATTTAATCAGGTGCTAACAAAGTTCTGGCCTCTTTAGACTTTAATGCCTGGAAGTGAGACTAGCATCTGACAAGGAGGTGATGTTGTGTGGTTCCTTCTGGTCTGGCCATGAGGCTCTAGTCCTGGTAACCTTCAAGCCTGAGTTTGAGACCAATACCTACAAAGGAAAGTCCAGTCACTTATTTGTCAGCACTGGGGCTTTGTGTTGAGGCTCCCTGGCCTCTTAGTTTTTGAGAAATATTTTTATTATTGCCAAATCTGATGGTGAATCTGATTTAGAAGCATTGTATTCACAGCCAATAAAAAGGGAAAAGAAAAGGTGTAATCTCACTTTGTTCTCTGCAGTCAAGCAGGGAACATGAAGACATACTTGTGTTGATTATGATCCATGATGGATCTACTTTGTCACAGCTCTCCTCCTGCTCAAGAGGAGTGTTTTGGCTACTCCTGAGCATGTACTAGTGTTCCTACATTGGTAGTGGTCCTTCCTCTCATCAGTCTAAACAATCTGTTTCACAACAGCAGCAACTCTCCTCCTTCGGTCACCAGTAAAGGTTAAACAAATAAAAAGGGAAGAATCCAGTTCAGACTTAGAAAGTACCTGCTAGTCCCACCTATCAGTAGCACCTCATCCTGTGGTTTGAACTGCATGCTCCTTTCCAGCTGCAGTATGGCCTCCTCATCAGGTCCACCTCTAGCAACCCCAGTCAACACTTGAAAGGGTTGCAGTGCTTCCAGCTCCTCTCCTGCCCAACCAGAGGTATTCTCTCCTCTGCAGGGGTGGGGGGGGTGGGGGGGGTTGAGGACAGCAGCAGTCTAAGGCTCAGTTTCTGCTTCACCCCCACACTGCCTAGATATCCATCAGCTTCCAAGGAGCCCTCATCACGCCACCCACGGTTGGTATGTGATCACTGTGACTGCTCTCACTCAACAGCAAAAGCAACAAAACAATAATTTCAGGCTTCATACAAGTGCCTGCTGAAGATTAGTGACAAGGGGGCACATAAGAAGCCCAAAGACAAGCAAAAAACCCACATCAAGGTCAAACAGCATCACTCACATGATGGCACCCCCTCCTCTTTCCAGAAACGGGAGCACCTGTGGATGGCCCAATAACTCACCTTGTTGCTGCAGGAGAATTGGATGCACATGTGCCCTACCCTCCATGCTTCAGAGGTTTGTCCAGGACACCGCATCCCTTCTCATAGATGCACCACAGCCAAGCATACCCCATGCCATTGAGATCTTGCAGGTCTCTCTGCAGTTGAACTTCCTCCCTCCCTCTCCCTCACAGGGGACCCATCTTCTTCCTGCTTATCCATTCAGTGTGAGGGGACAGCCTGGGAGGGAGCAGGTAAGGGCTCCTTGGCACCACCCAGCCCACCAAGAAGTCAACACATGATAGCCAGCAGGACAGCTACTCCTATCTCAAATTCCTTCCAAAATCACCAAAGCCCTAGATATCAGCATTTCTCAGGCTCCTGCAGACCAAAGAGACTCTCACCATTCTGAAGTCGTGTGGAACACTTAGAGAGGTCCTTGCTGTCCCTGTGCATCAGATTGTGCAGGACTTACAACTGAATATCAGACAGCTTACCTCCTAGTGCTTAGAACTATGAACACGCTTGGCTCCCTCACCAGTTGGTGGTGTATGAATCTGTGGTTAAGCAGAATATATCATCCAGGACCCATTTCTCCAACCTACCTGAAAAAGACCCTAGAACTCTGGATAGTATCAGCTGGAGTGAATACCACACAGAATGCTCTCCCTTAAAATAGTGGCATATCAGCTTCAGATCCTGCAGTACTGTTGTTACTCTCCTGCACCAGCTGGAAGATATTTCTTTGGCCCCAGGAGTCAACTTGGATGATTCTTTTTCTCAGCTGCATGTTGCCACATGGCTTATGATGCCTATGATGCATCTTCCCACATGGCTCATCATCTGACATGGCTCAGGGCCTAGCAGACAAACACTGTCTTGGGGACAAGCTTAAAAATACTCTCTCTCAAATCAAGGATGACAACTCCTCCATCAAGGAGTTGTCATCAACCAGCAGAACAGTTCCTGTCTCCCTCCGCCCCCCCCCCAAAAAAAAAAAATTGACAGCACTGGAGTCCTCCAATTGCAGGACTTCCCATCAGCAATTTTTCCAGCTGTACTACTCTCACAGAATATTCTCCGAGTATGCCAGAATACCCTCTAAATGGCAGCTTGTACAACCTGAGCCTTAAAAACAAAGGCCTCAGGAATGCAAGACATCTTCAATGGCAGCGATCACTCCCTTAAAACCAAAACCTGCCTTTTGAAAACTTAGCAGTGGGAGGCAGGCTCTTCTATTTCAAGAATATGTGACCTGCCATCACCACCAACTGATGGCTCTTCAGTATCATTCTTCAAGGTTACAAACTCATCTTCACCCACCAGCCCCTGAGCTCTTCTGAGGAACCCACATCCTCCATACCAAGTCATCATATTCCTCGCCTAAATGTGGAACTTGACAATTTACCACACAGGGGTGGTGGAAGTGCCCCTGGAGCAGGCAACAGATTCTACTTGCAATTCATTTTTGTTTTGAAAAATTTGGGAGGGCTCCACCCCATCCTTGTAGGGGCTCAAATTTCTCCATAAAGAAAAATTTCTGCATGAACTGGTTTGCAAAGACACGGTCTCTCATCAACCAAAACAGCTGGTCTGTGCCCTGGATATCAACAATACCTATACCCACATCCTGATCCATTCTCAGTGCTGGCACTTTCTGTGCTTCTAGTTTCTCAGGTGCCATTTTCAGCATCAGGTTTTCTCTTTGGATTTCACCTTGGCTCCCAGAGTCTTCACAAAGTGCCTGGCGGTGACAGCTGCCTACCTCTGCAAAGATGGTCACTTTGTGTATTCCTACCTTGATACATTGCCCAAAGGGCATGTCATTTATGCACTTCAAGCAACTATACACCACCTCCAGTAGCTGGGATTTCTGATCAACTTTGAGAAATCCTAGCTTATGCAGCTGCAGTCCATTCTGTTCACTGGAACCCCCATAGATGCAATGCAGGCCACTGACAGGATGCAGACCCTTGGTGCCCTATGCAGCTGCCTGTGCAAGGTGTGGTGCACCTTTGCATGCAGCATTCTTTGACTCCTCTGCCATATGGCAGCCACAGTCCACACTGTGCCACATACAAGACTGCTTATGTGCCCTTTGCAGGAGCACCTCGATTTATTGGACTCAACTGTGAACCTCTCTCCCAGTAAGTTCTGCTATCACAGTACCTCAACCATTCCCTCTAATCATGGTGCCCTGGACAATCTCAAGATCAGCTGCTTTTTCAATTTGTGCAGCATCAGGTGATTCTTACCACCAATGCCTCACTGTACAGCTTGGGAGCCCTCCTGCTGCATCTCAGGATTCAAGGCCTTTTGGTAAACTCAAGAACAGATGCTCTACATCAACTGGCTCAAACTCAGGGCAATTTTTTATACCCTGCAAATCGTCCATCCCTGGCCCAAGAACAAGTTGGTACTCATTTGAATGGACAGCCAGGTGGCCATGTTCTATGTAAACAGGGAGGCTCAGGCTCTTGAAGTTCAGCACATCTGACACGTTGCAATTGTCATTCCCACCTCCGTATAGGCTACCTACATCCCAGATACCCTCTGCAGGGAGTTCAACCCTCCACAAGTGGTTTTTCAATCTGGTGGTGGCATTTACTCTATTCAACTGCTAGGCCTCCCTCTATTTCTTTGCTGCTCTGGAGAATGCAAAGTGTGCCAAGTTCTGTTCTCTCTGCCAGACATCTTTGCAATGGATTCACCATGTTATGGGCCTGGATCTTCTCTACACACATTTCGTACCACACTGATCTCTCAGCGTTGTGGGTTATAGCTGAGCCCATTCTGGTTGTACCTTGCTAACCCAGATAGGTTGGTTTCCTCACCGTCTCTTGCTCCATGCTGATCTGCCAGTTCTCCTGGGCAATAAGCCAAACCTGCTGTCACAGAACAATGGGCAACTGCTGTCTCTCTCTCTCATGGCCTGGAGGGTGAGCAGCTGGAAATTGAGTGCACCCTCCTGATGCGCCTTCCACTAATTCAAGAGATCAGGAAACCCACCACCCAAAGATCTTACCTCTTCAGATGATCCCGCTTCTCATGCTGGGCGGTCTCAGCCATCACAGATCTCTTTGCATGTCCCTGTCTCAGTCTCAACCTATCTTTTGCCTCTCAGTCAAGACTCAAGACTACATCCACCTTGCAGCAATTGCAGCCTATCTTGACCCAGTTGTTGACAAATACATCTCTTCTCAACTACTTATGTTGCTCATCATAAGGGAACTCGCCAACCTCAACTCTGCTCTTTACACACCAGCACATGCATGGGACCTCAACTTTGTCCTTAATCAACTCAATATGAGCCTCTTGACCTTGGATCCTTAAGTACATAAGTATTGCCATACTGGGACAGACCAAAGGTCCATCAAGCCCAGCATCCTGTTTCCAACAGTGGCCAATCTAGGCCACGAATACCTGACATCCCAAAAAGGTACAAGACATTTTATGTTGCTTATCCCAGAAATTTGGAAAACTGTTTGTTTTCTTAATTGCAATAATGTCCTTATGACACTTCAGTGAGACTCCAGGCATTGGTTGCCTACCATTCTACCTCTGGTTTGTCCCCAAAAGAGTTCTGTTCTGCACCTACCCCAAGGTCCCTTCCCAAAGTTGTCCCAGCCTATTTTTTATTTATTTTATTTTTGTTACATTTGTACCCCGCACTTTCCCACTCATGGCAGGCTCAATGCGGCTTACATATTGTATACAGGTACTTATTTGTACCTGGGGCAATGGAGGATCATGCTGCCCTCCTTTTTCTCAGCCCATATGCATCCACAACAGAGCAGACCCTTTACACCTTGGACTGATGAAGGTCCCTCTTTTTCTAACTGAAAGCCATGGCAGAATCGCACTGTTTCTCACAACCTTTTGTGACCTTCAATCTGAATAATCTAGGTCTACTGACCTACAAACACACCATCTATAGCTGGGTATCGGACTGCATCTGTTACTATCAATCAGATTATTTTTTCCCCCCACTGAAAGTTGGGTCACACTTACTGTGGGCCACAGTGGGTGGCTAATCTCAGAGCTACTTCCATCACAGACATTTGCAGAGCTACCAGTTGGTCCTCGGTCTATACCTTCCCCCACTGTTGCCTCGATGCAGTCTCTATTAGAGACACTACATTTGGCCAAACCATTCTTGCCTAGTAGTCTTCATGCCACCTACTATATGAGGGTCACACAAGAAGTTCCATGCAGCTGCAACTTGACCCTCATCTGGTGATTCATAATAATTGTGCCTGCATGTTCCTTGCTTGTCTGTGGAGAAAGCATAGTTGCTTACCTGTAATGGAGGTTCTCAGTAGACAGCAAGGAAATGCAGCCACACTTTCGCACCATCTGCCCCCTCAACACATTTGGTTTGGACTTAAATAGACTTTATGATTTAGTGAAGAGACTGACCGAGGGGAGCAGGGATCACTAACAATGCTGGAAGACTAGCGCATGCTCAGGAGGAGCCAAAAGGAGAACTCTGGCACAGTGGATCCATCATGGATGACATCACCACAAGTGTGGCTGCATTTCCTTGAGTCTACAGAGAACCTCTGTTACAGGTACGCAACTACACTTCATGGCTAAAAGTTTAAATCTGAGCTGTAAAACCAGATTCTATGTAAATGCTGACAGCTCCTTAGTTGTATTTTTGATTGTTAAAAAAAAATTTCAGCCGGGGGGGGGGGGGGGGGGGCGCGGGGTAGGGCTGTTTTTTGTGTCCTCCAGTCTTTTTATTTGTTAATATCTCCATAATCAGTATTACAGCCTCGTAATTATCTGTTCTCTCTTTCATTAGCCAAGTCCACGGACAGTATTAAGACTGGAGGTTTCTCTCTCTCTCATACTCCTAATCTGCTTTCTAAAACATTACTTGGACAGGGTTCTAGTAGTGGCTACAGTTATTTCCCATTACAGATTTCTACTCTTTGGTTCACGGTCTTGTGATTGAATGTATTGAGTGAAAGATTGTATTGTAAGTGTGAGATTTTAAAAAAATGTTTATTTTATTGAGACATGCAGCTAAAATATAATTGATGCTATCACGACTTCTTTCACCTCCCAATTTAAAAATAAACCTGATTTGTGAATGAGAGTCCTATCTTTTACTTGTCCCAAGTATTATATCCTGGAACCAAAAGGGTTGGGAGACTGGGTGTAACTTACTAAACAGTACAAAAGCACCATTGATCCCACATTTCACACGGAAAAATTTTATATATGTATACATTTTTTCTCCAAGTTCCAACTTTAATTCTCCTTTTTAAATTTATTTTTCTACTGCGGCTTAGAAAAAAAATGAAACAGATTAGATACATTTTTTAAAATACTTTATTTTATTTCCATTTTTTTTTTTTTTTTTTGCATTTTGTAAAACTTTATTTACCTTTTTAAAATCTATTTCCCTAAAGTCATATCTTTAAATTATTTATTATACATATTATTGGATTAATCCAGTTTTAGGAAGAGATCTCTTATTGTACAGTGTAAATTGTCATTGCAATGTATCGGTAATAAAATAAAACGTAATAATGTCACTGCTGGTTTTTTTCTTGAAATTTGAACATTTTAAACTACATTCTTGTATTCATCATATATAGTTTTTGTTTTTCAAAAGTTATGGATTGAAAAAAAAAATTCTTAAATAAGGAACACAGAACATGATAGAAAAAAGCCACTGCTTATTCCTGAACATAAGCAGGAATATCTGCTTTTTCTGACAGCCAGGGCTATGCAGCTATACTGATAGATGTCATTTTGAGAGCTCTAAGTGGCAGTGCTCTCTCAAAACCCAGGGAAGCTTTTGAAAAAGGTCCTTTGAGCATGCATGATTCTCATGTTAACCCAAACTCCCTTCTTCCTCTCACCTCAATCTATTCTTCCTGCTCCTTATGTTTCATGTTTATTTACCATTTGCTATACTGCTCATCGGAATCCTTCTGCATGGTGTACAGTTGCCAGTATAGCAAATAACTTTTATCATAAAAGAGAAAAAACTCCATTGATGATAAGAAACTTATAGGACACGCATCTACTCTACTGTTCCTCCTGACAGCTCAAACTGTGGAAAGAAAAAACCAAACCAAAAACAAACAAAAAAAAAAACCTGACTTACCAGTGGTTCTTAACCCAGTCCTTGGGACACACCCAGCCAGTCAAGCTGCAGAAAGATATATGCATATAGTACAGCAGTGTTTTTCAACCATGTCCTTGAGGCACGCCCAGCCAGTTGTGTTTTTAGGATATCCACAATGAATATGCATGACAGAGATCTGCATGCCGGGTCTTTAAAGCCTGGATTGGCCGCTGTCAGAGATAGAATGCTGGGCTTTCTTATGCCGCTACCACCTTGGTGGCAAGCTCCACCGAAAGTCCTACTTATTACTTTGAAAAGTAATGTATTACTGCCTAACATTGACTTACTATGCAGCGTATTGGCACCTAACTTTTGCCACCGCGCATGCACGCCCGTAGCGTGAATGTGCTACTTCAGTTTAATCAAAAAGCATAGAAGCAAACAACTCCAAAGGGGAGGTGGGCGGGTTTGTGAGAACAATCAGCCTGCTATCCTCAGAGAATACCTGCTTCGCTTTCGCCAAGGACAAGCAGGCTGCTTGTTCTCACATGTGGGGTATCCCTAGCACCCAGGCTCACTCAAAACAATGAACATTGGTCAATTGCGCCTCGCAACGGTGAGGACATAACATAGATTGACCTGAAACCATAAACAACTGAGAGTGCAGCCTGGAACAGAACAAAAATAGGTCTAGGGGGTGGAGTTGGATTCTTAACCCTGAACAGATTCTGCAGCACTGCCCAAACCGACTGTTGCGTCGGGTGTCCTGCTGACGGCAGTAGTGAGATGTGAATGTGTGGACTGATGACCACGTTGCAGCCTTGCAAATCTCTTCAATGGAGGCTGACTAAGTGAGCCTCTGACGCAGCCATGGCTCTTACATTATGAGCCGAGACATGTCCCTCTAAAGACAGTCCAGCTTGGGCATAAGTGAAGGAAATGCAATCTGCAAGCCAATTTGTGATTGTACGTTTCCTGATGGCGACTCCCCTCCTGTTGGGATCGAAAGAAACAAACAACTGGGTGGACTGTCTAAAGGGCTTCGTCCGCTCCACGTAAAAGGCCAATGCTCTCTTGCAGTCCAAAGTATGCAAACTGCTTTCACCAGGGCAGATATGAGGACAGGGAAAGAATGTTGGCAAGACAATTGACTGGTTGAGATGGAACTTAGACACCACCTTCGGCAGGAACTTAGGGTGCGTGCGGAGGACTACTCAGTTGTGATGAAACCTGATATAAGATGCAAGCACTACCAAGGTCTGAAGCTCACTGACTCTACGAGCTGAAGTAACGGCCACCAAGAAAACGACCTTCCGGGTCAAGTACTTCAGATGGCAGGAATTCAGTGGCTCAAAAGGAGCTTTCATCAGCTGGGTGAGAACGACGTTGAGATCCCATGACACTGGTGGAGGTTTGACTGGGGGCTTTGACAAAAGCAAACCTCTCATGAAGCAAACAAATAAAGGCTGTCCAGAGATAGGTTTACCCTCTACACGGCGATGATAAGCATTAATTGCACTAAGGTGAACTCTTACGGAGTTGGTCTTGAGACCAGACTCTGACAAGTATAGAAGGTATTCAAGCAGGGTCTGTGTAGGACAAGAAAGAGGATCTAGGGCCTTGCTGTCACACCAGATGACAAACCTCCTCCATTTGAAAGAGTAACACCTCTTCGTGGAATCTTTTCTGGAAGCAAGCAAGACTCGGGGACACCTTCTGAAATACCCGAGACGAATTCTAAGCTCTCAACATCTAGGCCGTGAGAGCCAGAGACTGGAGGTTGGGATGCAGAAGTGACCCCTCATTCTGGGTGATGAGGGTTGGAAAACACTCCAATCTCCACGGTTTCTTGGAGGACAAGTCCAGAAGAAGAGGGAACCAAATCTGACGCGGCCAGAAGGGTGCAATCAGAATCATGGTTCTGCAGTCTTGCTTGAGTTTCAGCAAAGTATTCCCTACTAGAGGTATGAGAGGATACGCGTACAGAAGGCCTGTTCCCCAATGGAGGAGAAAGGCATCTGAAGCTAGTCTGTCGTGGGCCTGAAGCCTGGAATAGAACTGAGGGACCTTGTGATTGATCTGAGTGCCAAAAAGATCCACCGAGGGGGTGCCCCAACCTCGGAAGATCTTGCGGATTACTCCCATGTTCAGTGACCACTCGTGAGGTTGCATTATTCTGCTCCATCTGTCGGCCAGACTGTTTACGCCTGCCAGATAAGTGGCTTGCAGAAACATGCCGTGACAGCGCGCCCAAAGCCACATCTGGACGGCTTCCTGACACAGAGAGCGAGATCCAGTGCCCCCCTGCTTGTTGGTGTAATACATTGTCTGAATCAATATGATTTGGTTGGACAGCCGGTCTCTGAAAGCCTTTAGAGCGTTCCAGATCGCTTGCAATTCCAAGAGATTGATCTGAAGACCTTTTTCCTGAAAGGACCAAGCGCCTTGAGAGTGTGAAGCTCATCCACATCAGCTCCCCACCCTAGGAGGAATGCATCCGTTGTCAGCATTTTTTGTGGCTGAGGAATTTGGAATGGACGTCCCAAGGTCAAATTGGTCCGAATCGTCCACCAATGCAGAGAATTCCAGCAGTCGGTGGACAATTGGATCACATCCTCTAGATTTCCTGCAGCTTGATACCACTGGGAGGCCAGGGTCCATTGATCTGATCTCATGTGCAGGCGTGCCGTGGGAGTTACATGAACTATGGAGGCCATGTGCCCCAGGAGTCTCAACATCTGTCGAGCTGTGATCTGTTGAGACGCTCGTACTAAGGACACTAGGGACAGGAGGTTGTCCGCCCTTGCCTCGGGAAGATAAGCACAAGCTGTCGTTGTGTTCAACAGAGCTCCAATGAATTCCAATTGCTGAACTGGGGTGAGAGGGGACTTGGCATAATTTATCACGAACCCCAGAAGTTCTAGCACCTGAATAGTCATTTGCATGGACTGCTGAGCACTGGGGCTGATCCTGGACAGGCTGCCATAAGCACCGCCATGCTGGGAAAAGACCAAGGGTCCATCAAGCCCAGCATCCTGTCTCCGACAGCGGCCAAACCAGGCTTTAAGAACCTGGCAACCCCCCCCCCCCCCCCCCCCCCAAATATATTTAATAATGTTCAATGGACTTTTCCTTCAGGAATCTGTCCAAACCCCCCTTAAACTCCGTAAGGCCAGCTGCTGTCACTACATTCTCCGGTAATGAGTTCCAGAGTCAAACTACACGCTGAGTAAAGAAAAACTTTCTCCTATTTGTTTTTTTTTTTTTTAATTATTTTATTTATTCATTTTATATTACATTTATGTCCAATACATAAATGGGAAAGAAAGAGAAAATATCAATTAAAACAAACATTATGGAAAAATATCATCTTTGTTAGTCCACAATTGGGGGATCCAAGATCAGGAAAACAATCTCTAAGAAAATAAGAAAAACACTGAATGGTTAATCTTAATTCATATTTTCGGAGGGAGGAAGGTTAATCGGTAATTGCAGCCGGTTCAGTGGTAACTTAAAGGAAGTTGCTGCAGAGGGTTCTTCATCTGTTCTTTTAACTCCACAAACTCTTGTAATTTCCTGGGTTCAACAAATAAGTAATCAGGAAATAAAACACTTACAAGGGAATCGCTCTAGGAAGGTCCCACCCAGGGCAATGATTCTTGGCTTAAAAGCCAAGAGTTCACACCTCCTAGTCTGCAATTCCCTTGATATGTCAGGAAATATATTTATCTTTGAACCCAAAAAAACTATCAGCCATATGTCAGAAATACAATTTCAAAACATTGTTCCTATCTAAATCAAAGGCAAAAGTCACTAATAATATAACTCTATATACAGGGTATTTTAGGAAAATTTAACTTTCTCAAGTTATTTTTCCTTAATTGGTTCTCCAGAAGTTCCAATTTTTTATCAGAAACATAAATTGTCCTTCATTACCAGATTAACTGATTTTCATAGAGAAACCATTTCTGAAATCAAAGTCTTTATTTTTTTATCTTGGACTTCCACTTTGTCTCCTATTTGTTTTAAATCTACCATATTCTAACTTCATCTTGTGTCCCCTAGTTCTATTATTATTTGAAAGTGTAAACAAACGCTTCACATCTGTCTGCTCTACTCCGCTCATTATCTTGTAGACTTCTATCATATCACCCTTCAGCCGCCTTTTCTCCAAGCTGAAGAGCCCTAACCGTCTTAGCCTTTCCTCATAGGGAAGTCGTTCTAGCCCTTTTATCATTTTTGTCGCCCTTCTCCAATTCTTTTATATCTTTTTTGAGATGTGGCGACCATAACTGGACACTATTCAAGGTGCGGTTGCACCATGGCGCGATACAACGGCATTATAACATCCTCGTGTTTGTTTTCCATCCCTTTCCTAATAATACTCAACATTCTGTGCGCTTTCTTACCTGCCGCAGCACACTGAGCAGAAGTTTTCAACGTCTTATCAACGATGACTCCCAGATCCCTTTCTAGGTATGTGATGCCTAACGCGGAACCTTGCATGACATAGCTTTAATTCGGGTTCCTCTTACCCACATGCATCACTTTGCACTTGTCAACATTGAACTTCATCTGCCAGTTGGATGCCCAATCCCCCAGTCTTGCGAGGTCCTCCTGTAATCTTTCACACTCCTCCTGCGACTTGACGACCCTGAATAACTTTGTGTCATCTGCGAATTTAATTACCTCACTAGTTACTCCCATTTCTAGGTCATTTATAAATATGTTAAACAGCAGCGCTCCCAGCACAGACCCCAGAGGGACCCCACTAACTACCCTTGATCATTCAAACATTCTAAAGAAAAGTAAGGAACAGCATAAACTCAGCAGATCTAACTCCATCCATACATTGCACTAGAAATCTAAGTCAGCCCTAGCATGCAACTTCCTTTATCTTCTAAAAAGAATTTAAGTTGTGATAGCTCATAGGACACATACTTGTCATCTATGGATATTACACATTTACATGGATATCTTAGTTGAAATGTTGCACCCAAAGAGAAGACTAGGAAACTCTTCCTTCTAGATTGGAGGGGCATTTTTGATATGTCTAAGTCTGATTTTGGATGTTTTGCATAAAATGTACAAAATCTGAATAGAAAAGAAGGTAATTTTCAAAAAAGAAAAACTTTAAAAAACATAGTTTCTAAAAAAGGTTTTGTGCTTTGGACATTGGCCCATTTTCGAAAATAAAACACCCGAATAAGTGCAAAACATAGCAAGTCATGCCATTGGGATGTAGCAGGAGCAGTGTGATTTCTCTAGCAAAAAAGGTGCTGGTACTCAAATGCTAGGCCACCCTTCAGGAGTGGGGTGATCACTGAGGGACCCACCCCACAATAGCTAGGCCCCCTGCAACCAGTCACAGAATCTATGACAAGGCAAAATTGGTGTGTAGAGCCTGAACTCTTTCATTAAAACTTGGGTTCCATGGGTCAGTTTTAGCAGACAATGGAAAAGGTGCTGGTACTCAGTACCTCCAAGTACCCCCTCAAAAAAAGCCCCGAGGAGCCAGCACTTTTAGTAGACTGGTCCCCCAGACATCCCAGGAGAGCAATGGGGCACCTTAGAGAACACTTCTGAGCACCTTATAAAAATGCTCCCAGGTATACATCTCACCTTTGCTCCCTTATCTTGTCCCCTGAGCCCTCCACTGTTCCTCTCTGTACACCACTACAATAGTCCTTATAGGTGAAGGGGCACCGTGGGTACAGTAGGGTTTTGGTGACCTTGGGAGGAGTTACAGTTTCCACCACAAGTGTGACAGGTAGAGGGAGATAGGGACCTGGGTCCCCCACTATGTACTGCACTGACCACTACACTACTCCGGGGACCTGCATGCTGCTCTAATAGACCTGAAGTTAATATCTGCAGCTGTCATAGAGGCAGGTAAGTCATATTCACATTTTTGGGGGGAGTCATTGACCACATGGGGGGTATTGGGGGGTCACCCCCTGATTCCCTCCAGTGGTCATTTGGGGCACCTTTTTGTGCCTTATTCATTAAGGCCTAGACCAAGACATTTGGTTTTAGTCTTGGACGTTTTTGTTTTGTTCCATTATTTATTTATTTTTGCTGCATTTGTATCCCACATTTTCCCACCTCTTTGCAGGCTCAATGTGGCTTACATTATGCCGCAATGACAGCTGTCATTAACGGTAAGAGAATAATAGAGTATTGTTAAAATTAAGGTACATTAGTTGTCAAGGGAATTGGGAGTAAAGAAATAGAACATATCAGATATGCATAATTATGGCTGTAAAACCTTAATCCCTCTTTTGAAATGTCTCAGATACCGCCCCCCCCCCCTTATGCTTTGAACGCACTTCTGATGGACGTAATAGAAAAACATCTAAAATAGGTTTTCAAAATACTAATTTGGACATTTTTGTTAGAAAAACACCCAAATGCTGAGTTATGCCACTTTTTAGACATTTTTTTCTTTAAAAAAATGAGCCCCAAAGTAATGCATTTTTATCCTGGAGGAAAAATGAAGGAAACTATTCTGGGTATTACCTCCAGTGAGCTCTCAAGAATACCAGTCAAATTTAAACTATCAGGGAAACTTTGGCTGAGGATCTTCCTTGAGCTGATACATACAGGCAGATAAGTCTTCTTCCTTTATAGAACATTTACTTAGAATACTTGAAAGTTTCAGCCAGTGGCGTAGGAAGGGGGCGGTGGGGCAGTCCACCCCGGGTGCACGCCGCTGGGGGAGTGTCGGCTCCGCTGGTTCCCTGCTCTCTCTGCCCCGGAACAGGTTGCTTCCTGTTTCGGGGCAGAGAGAGCAGGGAATCAGCGGAGCCAATGCAGCTCCCAGCGACGTGCACTCGGGGTGACCGGCCCTCCCGCCTGCCCCTTTCCTACTCTAGTGGTAAGAATGCGCTCCAGGGGGGTGCGCGTGCTGAGAGAGGGGTGCGCCGTGCTGCACCCGGGGGGGGGGGGGTGCGCAGCGGCGAACCGCCCCGGGTGTCAGCCGCCCTCACTACAGCACTGCTTTCAGCAACCTGTAGAACAGATCTTGTTAATAGCTGAGAAAAGTCCAAGAGTCTTAAATTCAGGTGCCTAGTGTTTAACTGTCAAAATTCTGATTTTTTTTTTAATTGAAGAACTATCTTCCAGAACAATTAGTAACATAGTGCCAGCCGTTAAAAACCTGATCTGTCCATCCAGTCTGCCCACAGTTATACTCATTATCAGTTCATGATTAAATCAACAGTGAATGTGATATTATACACTTTGGCATTTCTGGGACATAGACCATAGAAGTCCACCTGGCTCTGTTCTTATACCAGCCTATCTGAATCTGTCTTGTCATTTGTTGGACCCAGACTGTAAAAGTGTGCCCAGCACTGTCCTTGGTTTCAGCTACTGAAGTTGCTGTTGAGACTGTTTCATTGCTGTCCTCTGACTTCTGCAGCTGAAAAGAATTCTGGAGCACAGAGGGTGACATCCCAGCATCAAGTCTGTAAAAAGATTCTAGGGCAGACCAAATAGCATCTAGTGTAATTTCAGCTGGTTTGATCAAAGGAGGCAAGTTTGACAATATTTTCTTCCCTTGATCAACTTCCAGTTTCTCTGAATGGAGCGATATCAATGAAGAAAACCAGTGCAGATGGAATATCCACAATGGGACCAGACAGCTATGTTCCACCCTCAGTGGCATTTGCTCCATCCTTGGCTGTGGCTCCAAAGTAAGGTCTCAGGGAGTTGAAGGAACTGTTTCTTCTGCTGGGTTAAGTGATATTTTGATCCTAAAACTCAGGTTCTTTTTCTTGCTCAATGCAACCAGTTCATCCTGATGAACTTCCATATAATTCATGATTTCTACCTGCAAGGAATATCCATCAGCCAGTAGATAGACCCCAGCATAAGAGATAGATGTTGGATAGCAGGGGAGAGAGACAGGATATATAGATAAGTGCATGCTCTGTTTAACTGCATGCTGTACTTCAGTCCTGTTTTTGGCACCATCAATTTCTATGGAGACACACTTCGGTTTAGCACACCACTGATATGTGCAAGATTCACGTACCATTTTCCAAAAAGAAACCTCCAAAGTATGAATGCCAAAAAAGCAGGCACAAAAACATCTGTCTGGCATCATCGACCTGCCAACCAGAAACACCACAAAATCTGCACGATCATACCTAAACCTCCACTACCCAAGCAGCAAAGAACTCAAATACAAATCCACCTATGCATCCAGCTTTTCCTACCTAAGTGCACAACTATGGAACGCACTGCCAAAAGCAATAAAAACTATGTTCGACCACCTAAATTTTCGTAAAGTACTAAAGACAGACCTGTTCAGAAGAGCATACTCCACTGACCCAACATAAAAATATCTGGTCACTTGCGACACAATGTAACCAAAGACCGTAACGGACATTACCTGACTCTTCTTCCCCCTTTCCCTCTCTAAGATCCCCCCCCCAACTGTACCTGCCATACTTGTACCTCATTCTACCACAATATCACTTTGTATTCATTCATACCATGTATTTGTTCAGACCGGAATCGGCTAACGCTGTTACCGGTTATATGTAAGCCACAGCCACATTGAGCCTGCAAAAAGGTGGGAAAATGTAGGATACAAATGTAACAAATAAATAAAAAAAATAAAATATGCATAGTTTAAGACTGTTCCTCTGCAGGAAAGACTCCGCATAAGTGCGTGCATGGAATATGGAAGCCGATTGGTGTGTGATAACCAACGAGATTTCATATTTACCGCCCCTTTAACTGCCATAGGCAGAATAAGTGAAAGAATGTTGTTAGAGAAGTTCCGAGAGAAGCGAACATTTCTCTGGTAAGTGAACGCTATTTTACTTTGTGCTTTGGGAACTTAAAGATTGGGGTTTAAAGGAAGAATTGTAGGTTAGTGTTAGGCAAAATAAAATAAAATATAAAAAGCTAATTTTATCAACTAATCTCCATAGTCTTTTCCACTTAGTTTTAAAAACTTTGTACCACAGCATTAACAGATAGGATCTAACAGGCACTGCAGGATCTAGTTTAGTCTTCCCAACAACCCCTAGGACAACTCTTCATTTATAGTCAGTTATTGTAATTAGGGTAACAAGCAAGGAGTGCTCTTACAGAGTTTTAAATACATTTCATTACCATCTAAGAAGGAAACACTAAATAAATCATACACTATATAAACTAAAGGACACTTTTATATTAGGCTAATATCCTTAATACTGCAGCAAGTATTAAATTATTGAAAAACTCAAAAATACAAAGATGGAGTCAGCAGTCCTGCAGCGAGAGGGGTGCTATCCAGTCTTTTGCATTGAGTGTCACATGTATGATTATCTCCCAGTTGGTGAGATGTCATATGTGTGTGCTCGATGCAAAGAGCTCCTAGCTCTCGGGGAATGTGTCCGTTCTCTTGAGGCTACAGTAGCAGACTTGTTGGAGCTGAGGGAGACAGAGAGGTACATAGAGGAGACCTACAGGACGTTGTAGAGATGTCCCACCTCCAGTCTGGTAGCCCTTTTGCTACCTTGGAGGAGGGAGGTCTCCTAGAAGGAGAGCATCACCCTGGTGAAGTAGGAAGTATTCCTGTAGCCAGGACCTGCCCACCAGGGGATGTATTATCCTCTTGCATTGAGGATATGTCTCCAAGTGCTGCCCAGGAGGGAAAGGTTAGGACAGCTGTTGTAGTTTGTGATTTGATCATTAGACATATAGATAGCTGGGTGGCTGGTGGGCGTTAGGATCGCCTGGTGACTTGCCTGCCTGGTGCGAAGGAGGTGGACCTCACGCATCACCTAGATAGGATTTTAGATAGTGCTGGGGAGGAGTCTGCTGTCTTGGTACATGTGGGTACCAATGACATAGGAAAATGTGGGAGAGATGTTCTGGAAGCCAAATTTAGGTTCTTAGGTAGAAAGCTCAAATCCAGATACTCTAGGTTAGCATTTTTTGAAATGCTACCTGTTCCACGCGCAGGGCCCAAGAGACAGGCAGAACTCCGGAGTCTCAATGCGTGGATAAGACGATAGTGCAGGGAGGAGGGTTTTAGATTTGTTAGGAACTGGGCAATATTCTGGGGAAGGGGGAGCCTATTCCAAAAGGATGGGCTCCACCTTAACCAGGGTGGGACCAGGCTGCTGGCATCGGCATTTAAAAAGGAGATAGAGCAGCTTTTAAACTAGAAATGGGGGGAAGGCAGACAGTCGCACAAAAGCGCATGGTTTGGGATAAGGTATCTTTCAAAGATATCACCAAAACAGGGAAGATAGGGTATCCTGATAGTGAGGTTGCAAAAGAGACTGTAGTAGATCAGGTGTCCCTAAATAAAAAAAAGACAAAAGATTGCAAATTAGTACTGTCAAGTACCCAGAGGTATGGGAGGATATGCAGATAGAAGGCCCCTCCCCCAATGAAGGAGAAAGGCATCTGACGCTAGTCTGTCGTGGGCCTGAAGCCTGGAACAGAACTGAGGGACCTTGTGATTGATCTGAGTGGCAAAAAGATCTACTGAGGGGGTGCCCCACTCCCGGAAGATCTGGCGAACCACACCTGAGTTGAGCGACCACTCGTGAGGTTGCATTATCCTGCTCAACCTGTCAGCCAGACTGTTGTTTACGCCTGCCAGATACGTGGCTTGGAGAAACATGCCGTGACGGTGAGCCCAAAGCCACATCTGGACAGCTTCCCGACACAGAGGGCGAGATCTGGTGCCCCCTGCTTGTTGGTGTAGTACATGGCAACCTGATTGTCTGAATTTGAATAATTTGATAGGCCAGCCGATCTCTGAAAGCCTTTAGAGCATTCCAGATCGCTCGCAACTCCAGAAGATTGATCTGAAGACCTGATTCCTGGAGGGACCAGAGTCCTTGAGTGTGAAGCCCATCTACATGGGCTCCCCACCCCAGGAGAGATGCATCCGTAGTCAGCACTTTTTGTGGCTGAGGAATTTGAAAGGGACATCCCAAGGTCAAATTGGATCGAATCGTCCACCATAGCAGGGAATCATGAAAAGTGGTGGACAAGTGGATTGCATCCTCTAGATCCCCTGTAGCTTGATACCACTGGGAAGCCAGGGTCCACTGAGCTGATCTCATGTGAAGACAGGCCATGGGAGTCACATGAATTGTGGAGACCATATGGCCCAAGAGTCTCAACATCTGCCGAGCTGTGATCTGCTGAGACGCTCTGGCCAAGGAAACCAGCGACAGAAGATTGTCTGCCCTCGCTTCGGGGAGGTAGGCATGAGCCGTCTGCGAGTCCAGAAGGGCTCCTATGAATTCTAGTCTCTGAACTGGAAGAAGGTGGGACTTTGGGTAATTTATGACAAACCCCAGTATCTCCAGGAGTTGAATAGTCACCTGCATGGACTGTAGAGCTCCTGCCTCCGAGGTGTTCTTCACCAGCCAATTCTCAAGATAAGGGAACACATGCACTCTCAGCTTGTGTAGCGATGCTGCAACGACCACCAGGCATTTTGTGAACACCCGGGGCACAGAGGCGAGCCCAAAGGGCAGCACACAATACTGAAAGTGCTGTGTTCCCAGACGGAATCGAAGATACTGCCTGTGATCTGGCAGTATCGGAATGTTTATATAAGCATCCTTTAAGTCCAGAGAGCATAGCCAGTCGTTTTTCTGAATCATGGGAAGAAGGGTGCCCAGGGAAAGCATCCTGAATTTTTCTCAGATCAGATATTTGTTCAGGGCCCTTAGGTCTAGGATGGGACGCATGCTCCCTGTTTTCTTTTGCACAAGGAAGTACCTGGAATAGAATCCCAGCCCTTCTTGCCCCGGTGGCATGGGCTCGACCGCATTGGCGCTGAGAGTTTCTCTGCAAGTACCTGCCTGTGCTGGAAGCTGAAGGACTGAGCTCCTGGTGGGCAATTTGGAGGTTTAGAGATCAAATTGAGGGAGTATCCTTGCCGGACTATTTGGAGTATCCTAGCCGGACTATTTGGAGAATCCACCGATCAGCGGTTATCAGAGGCTACCTGTGTTGAAAAAAAGCTAACCTCCTCCCGACCGGTAGATCATCTGGCACGGACACTTCTATTGCGGCTATGCTCGCCTGGAGCCAGTCAAAAAGCCCCGCCCTTGCTTTTGCTGGGGAGCTGCAGGGGCCTGTCACGGCTCACGATGTTCACATGAACGAGCGCGCTGGGGTTGAACCCGAGCAGGCTGTCAGGAAGGTGGATTGTACCTAAGCTTATTATAAGTATAGGGAGCATTCCTCCTTCCCCCATAAAAACGTCTACCTGAAGAGGTAGATGCTGAAGGCGCCCGGTGGGAGAGTTTGTCGAGTGCGGTTTCCCGTTGGTGGAGCTGCTCTACCACCTGCTTCGATTTCTCACCAAAAATATTATCCCCCCCGGCAAGGAACATCCGCAAGCCGCTGCTGGACTCGACTGTCCAGGTCAGAGGCATGCAGCCATGACAGTCTGCGCATCACTATACCCTGAGCAGCAGCCCTGGATGCCACATCAAAAGAGTCGTAAACACCCCTGGACAGGAATTTACGACACGCCTTCAGCTGCCTGACCATATCCTGAAAAGGCTTGGCCTGCTCCGAAGGGAGCTGATCGACCAAGTCCGCCAGTTGCTTCAGATTGTTCCGCAAGTGGATGCTCGTGTAGAGCTAGTACAACTGAATCTTGGACACAAGCATAGAGGAGTGATAGGCCTTCCTCCCAAAAGAATCCAGAGTTCGAGATTCCCGCCCCGGGGGCACTGAGGCATAGTCTCTAGAACTCTTGGCTCTCTTGAGAGCGGAATCCAAAACCGCAGAGTCGTGAGGTAACTGGGACTTCATCAACTCAGGTTCTCCATGGATCCGATACTGGGACTCCACTTTCTTAGGGATGGTGGGAGTAGATAATGGTTTCATCCAGTTCCTGAGCAATGTCTGCTTGAGGACATTATGCAGAGGAACAGTGGAAGACTCCTTAGGTGGCGAAGGATAGTCCAGGACCTCGAACATCTCGGGCCTGGGCTCATCCTCAGATACCACAGGGAAGGGAATGGCCGTAGACATTTCCCGCACAAAGGAAGAGAAAGACAGACTCTCCAGGGGAGAAAACTTTTTCTCTGGCGAAGGAGTAGGGTCCGAGGGAAGACCACAAGACTACTCAGAAGAAAAATATCTTGGGTCCTCCTCTGCTTCCCACGAGGCCTCTCCCTCGGTGTCGGACATGAGCTAAGTGCAGTCCGAAACCGGGTCCGTCTTGACGCCAAGGAACCATGTCCTCGATGGCGATGTTGCGAAGTCGACTCCCGTGCCAGCGGCGATGAAGCTCCCTCCAGTGATGTCGATGGGGAGTCAACTTGGGTGGCAGCCGAGGCTGACACCGCAAGCAGCACCGACATCGGAGACCTCACCACAGGCGGAGAGTCAGCTGCTGCATCTATCAACGGAACCATGGACGCAAGCACCCCTGGTACCGGCACAGATGGCCACAGCAGCCCTTCCAGAATCCCTGGAAGAATGGCTCGGAGGCGCTCGTCAAGAGTGTCTGTCGAGAAAGGCTGTGGGATCGGTGCAAGAGTCGAAGGCAGAATCTGTTGAGGACGAGGAGGCGGTACCGGGCTGTCCGGAGACAGGCGCATCGACACCTCTTGGATGGAGGGTGAGCAGTCCTCCCGGTGTTGACGCTTCATGGGTGCTGAATCCCTCAATGCCCCGGAGCTCTCGGTACCGTGACGAGAAGGCGACTGATGACGGTGCTTCTTCGCCTTCGCTCAAGGCACGTCACCGGTACCCCTCGGTACCGACGAGGAGGACTTGGAATCCACACATCTCCTCGAGGTCGGTCCCGATGGGCCTGCACCACAGGAGCCCTCAAGGCAGGTGGAGACCCACTCAATGGCTCACTGCTGCGTGTGATGGTCTCTGGGCAGCCATTACCTGTGCTCCTGACTTCGATGCACTCTCCGGTGCTGACATCGACACTGCCGACGACCTCGACGTACTGGGCAAAGCTCCAAACAAATGTTCCTATTGAGCTTTTTAAGGCTAAGACACAATTTACACGTGTCGGGGCGATGCTCGGCCCCAAGGCACTGAATACACTAGGCGTGTGGGTCGGTGCCTGAGATTGCCCGGTTGCACCAAGTGCACTTCTTGAAGCCGCTGGCGATCCTTGATATCGTCAACGGAAAAATAGCGGCGGCGAAATCAAAACTCGTGATGGTGCCAAAAGGGCACAAAAAGGGAGAAAACCTGTACAGGCGGCCAAAAAGGCTGCACACGCAAACGAAAGGAAACATAGGGAAAAACTAGAAAATAAAGGGAAGCTTTTTGTTTTGTTTTTTTTTATAATGAAAAAACAGCTCAAACGCGAGCTGACATGTGGAAACAAAGAAACTCGGCGAAAAAAGCCAGCGAAGTGGAGGCTCTTCTTCTTTGGGGCAACAGAGCAACCGAAACAACAGAGCAACCGAAAAACAGCTGCTCTGACTGCGGGGAAAAAAAAGAAGACTGAAGCGGGACTCTTGCACGACAGGCGGGAAGATGCCTGCGCGCTCGAAGGCTCTAGCAAGCTTTGTTGCTAGGAAGACTTTCTGGACCTGGGGCTGCCGTGGACATCAACCATCAGTGAGAACAAGCAGCCTGCTTGTCCTCGGAGAAATGTAATTTATCCTTAAAATCGAGCGTGGTACCGGAAGATTGGAGGGTGGACAATGTAATGCCGATTTTTAAAAAAGGTTCTAGAGGAGACCTGGGAAATTACAGACCGGTGAGTCTGACATTGGTGCAAGGCAAAATGGTAGAGACTATTATTAAGAACAAAATTACAGAGCATATTCAAAAGCATGGATTAATGAGACAAAGTCAACATGGATCTAGTGAAGAGAAATCTTGCCTCACCAATCTACTACATTTCTTTGAAGGGGTGAACAAACATGTGGATAAAGGGGAGCCGGTTGATATTGTGTATCTGGATTTTCAGAAGGCGTTTGACAAAGTACTTCATGAAAGACTCCAGAGGAAATTGGAGAGTCATGGGATAGGAGGTAGTGTTCTATTGTGGATTAAAAACTGGTTAAAAGATAGAAAACAGAGAGTAGGGTTAAATGGTCAGTATTCTCAATGGAGAAGGGTAGATCGTGGGCTTCCCTAGGGCTCTGTGCTGGGACCGCTGCTTTTTAACATATTTATAAATGACCTAGAGCTGGAGATCACGTGATGGACTGAGGAGAGCGGACGTGTTGTTTCGGTCCTCCTGAACCGACCCCCTCAGCCAACCCAGAAATTTAAGCGAAACCCGTAAGAAACTGGGGAAATATAAACCAGAGACCGAGGAACATATGGACCTTTATGTGATCCGAAAAGAAAAGGTGATGCCTGGAAAAACGAACAAGAAAGAGACAGACAAACAGCGCGGAACAGGAGAGGCCAAGATGGCGCTGAGCCCGACAGCAACACCTCTGGTATTATTTACAACATCTCAACTATTGCAACTCACGGAGGCAGTAAAGGAGGCAATGGTGCCTCAAATTTTTTTTGTTACATTTGTACCCTGCGCTTTCCCACTCATGGCAGGCTCAATGCGGCTTACATGGGGCAATGGAGGGTTAAGTGACTTGCCCAGAGTCACAAGGAGCTGCCTGTGCCTGAAGTGGGAATTGAACTCAGTTCCTCAGTTCCCCAGGACCAAAGTCCACCACCCTAACCACTAGGCCACTCCTCCACTCTGCACAATTTGCCACTCTCCACAATTTGCACAAATAACTGAGAAACTTACAAGCAAGGAGACAATACTGGAAGACACAACGCGGAGAACAGGCGAACTGGAGGGCCGCATCTCAACTCTGGAGGACGCGGAACCGGCTATGCTGGCAACTATTCAAGAGCTGAAAAAATCCTTAAAAGCACAGGCGTAGTTAATAGATGACCTGGAAAACAGGTTGCGAAGATCAAACCTACGACTAGTGGGAATTCCAGAGTCCGTGCCAGATAATACTCTGCCAACCTTGCTTGAACGGTGGCTACAGGCGGAATTCACCTTATCGGACAATGAAGGCCCGCTGTGCCTGGAGCGCACCCACCGTGTAGGGCAGAAAATGGGAGAGAGGAACCGCTCGCGCGTGGTGATAATAAAAGTACATAATTTCATTCATAAATCTGAGATATTGAGAGGAGCCAGACTCAAATGGGATATGCTAAATTATGAAGGACACAGAGTAAGAGACTTTCAGGACTATTCGGTAATGGTGCAAGAGAGATGGAGAGCTTACGGGCAGATTTGCAAGTGTCTGGCAGAGAAAAAGCAGAGATTCATGTTAAATTATCCAGCCCAACTGAAGGTGTTGCTGGATGGCACTTGGAAGACTTTTAAATCACTGGAAGAGGCACAAGAACTACTGGTGAGAACATGGACACATGAGGTGGAGAGCGTGAAATGGTGGATGGAACTTATTTCACAGACGGGCATCATACTGGGAAATTCAGGTATAAAGGAGGATTACAAAAGGGGAAGAAAGAGATAGAAAGGGTAGGGACACTATGTGTAGTAGGGAACATAACGGGGAGGACCTGAGGTTCACATGAGAAGGAACACTGGCGGGGTGGGTAGGGGCCATCATTTATGATCTTATTTTCACATCCAGAGGCGATGGATGGGAAGAGGAGGGAATTGGGAGGGAGGGGGGAGAGTGGAGGAAGGGGGGGGGGGAAGAGTGGAGGAAGGGGGGACGGGGATGGGGTAGGTAAGGATGGGGTGGAAGGGCACAGATACATCTTACAAAGGAATATCAGTAAGCAGCAAGGGGGTGGGTAGCAGCAATGGGGAGAGTTGGGGAACGAGGCGGAGCTGGGCGCCAAGACTCCCTACCACTAAGCACACAAATAGACTAATAAAGCTTTGGAGAAATATGGCGCAACCTAAGACAACTAGATTTATAACATGGAATTTGGGGGGTTTCTCGTCACCAATTAAAAGAGCAAAAATTCTAACCGCACTCAAGAGACATGGCGGATATAGCATGCCTACAGGAGACACGGCTAACGGAGGCAGAACACCAAAAATTAGGCAGAGAGTGGGTGGGGGAGGTACATGCCTCATCAGAGGGAAGGCATGGAGGAGTGGCTGTCCTAGTGCGGAAGGGCCTTGCAGCGAAAACGAAAATGATAGCGAAAGATCCCCAGGGCCGTTATGTGCTGGTGCATTTGTGGCTACAGAGTTTGGAGCTCCTGGTAGTGGCGCTGTACGGACCAAATACATACGACCAGAGGTTTTACAACCACAGAGTGCAACAATGCAACCAGCACCCAAATCTTAAGCTGCTGATAATGGGAGATTTTAATATGGTTGTAGACCCACTGTTAGACTGCTCGGTACCTATGAAAGCTCATAGAGGGGGATCACGATGTAAAGCACTCTCACATTTTATGACAGCGACGAACACTATAGACGCCTGGTGTGTCTTACACTCCGGAGAACGAGATTTTACGCACGTCTCGAGAGCTCATGGAACTTTGTCCCGCATAGACTATATCTTAGTTGATAGAAAGCTACTTTCGAAAGTGCAAGCTGTAGAAATAGGGCCAGAAGAGGTTACGGACCACACAATGGTGTGGTTGGATCTGGAAGCTACAAAATTTTACCAAGGTCGAGCGGGGTGGAGATTCCCATCTTACTTATATGCAGACACAGAATTTAGAGAGTACGTAAGAATTAAATGGGAGGAGTTTGCCAAATTCAACAAACAGCAAGAGGATAACTCCACACTGTACTGGCCGGCGGCCAAGGCGGTGCTGAGAGAGGTAATAGCCTATGTCTGCACGTGGAAAAAAGTTAACGGCAGCTATTATTCACATGGAAGCGTGGGCGAGGCAGGCTAAACGTAAATATATTCATAAGACAAATAGGGAGAACTAAGAACAGTTACAGGCCGCCCAAATAGCGTTAAACTCACTGCTATTAAAGGAATTGTATATCATAAATATCGGTTACAAAGGTTTGGCAACAGAACGGGAGCATTATTAGCCCGGGTGGTAAAAACCTGGGGGGAAAGCAGAGTAATATCAGCAATTAAGGATGGAAAGGGTAAGGTACACACAAGCAGTGAGGAAATAGCACGAATCTTTCAGGATCACTTCCACCAAGTATATCAACCGTACACTGGAATAGATAAAGGGACTTTACAAGACTACTTAACAGCGTCAGGGATTCCAAGTTTAAATTTGCAGGTGCTCCAAATTCTTAACAGCCCAATTACTGGCAAGGAGATACAAGACACGATTAAATAATTGCCTAGGCATTCGGCCCCCGGCCCAGACGGCTTTACAGGAGAATTTTACAAAATGATGCCCCAAACAGCCCTAGTAGCACTACACGCATATTTAGAAGATGCAGTGGAGGAAGGAGAATTCCCCAACATAACAATATGGCACTAATAACCTTACTACCTAAACCAGGACAGGAGGGGGATAAACCAGAAGCATACCGATCCATCTTTTTACTGAACGTTGATATTAAAATATTAGCCAAAATATTGGCAACAAGATTGGCCAAATACATGCCGGACTTAATAGGACCTGAACAAGTGGGATTTATAAAAGGCCGACATTCCTTAACTAATGTACGGCGATTACTGCTGGCAATGGGAAATAGCCAGACAAACCAAATGCCAGCAATTCTCCTGAGCCTCGACGCCGAGAAGGCGTTCGACAAAATCGGCTGGGAATTCCTATTTGGAGTGTTAGAGCACATGGGGATACAGGGGTGGTATTTACGGGCAATACAGACACTATACTCAGATCCCACAGCATCGGTACTACTCAATGGGGTGTGGACGGAGCAGATCAGAATAGGGCGTGGCACCCATCAGGGGTGTCCCCTGTCACCTTTACTCTTCCTGTTGTCAATTGAACTGCTACTCCGCACCCTTAAGAATGATGGGGCGATAGAAGGCATGGGAGGGGAGATGGTACAAATGCTTGCATTTGCGGACGATCTGCTGGTGGTGATGAGAAACCCACAGAACTCCCTGAAGGTGCTTTGGGCAAGGATAGACTAATACAGTACACTATCGGGGTTCAAAATAAACTTACATAAATCACAGTGGCTGACTATCTCTCCGGGGGCAGGAGCAGCAGGGTTAGAGGAAAAGGGAGTGACAGAGGCAGATGAAGCAATAAAGTATTTGGGAGTGCAGATACCCCAGGATCTAACCGCAGGTGTGTGCGCCCTTGAATGTGAATAAGCTCTTAGAAGACACAGCAAGTAAACTGACAGTCTGGCAGTCTCTTCCACTCTCACTGCTAGGCAGAACAGCACTATATAACATGATGATAGTGCCAAGATGGATCTACGTATTCCAAACGCTGCCCATATATCTTACGAAGCCAGTGGAACGTCCTATAAACAAGCTGCTTCAGAAATACATTTGGAAGGGGAAAAGACCGAAACTGTCAATCCAGACTCTGCAGACCCCAAAAGAGTATGGGGGCCTAGGTCTATTGAGCTTACGATACTTGACAGTAGCATGTGGAGTTCGCCATTTGAATGACTGGTTCAGAAAGTCGAATGAATACTCTGCTACACAGATGGAGCTGCAACTATTTGGACTGGATAATTTCACAGGATTTCTACATGGCAACAAATGCAACATCCCTGAGGCTTTGCACAAAACACATATCCTTCCCACGATAACTTCGGTATGGAAGTGGATATGTAAGGCCCATGGTTTCTCATACAAGGTCATCCCATATATGTCAATCTGTGGAAACCCAGGGTTTGAACCCGGGAACTGTTAAACAGTATTCAGAAGATGGAAGACAAAGGGGATAGAATACTTGTACCAAGTACTTACCGACGAAGGTCGAATAAAAATGTTTCAAGAGTTGAGAGACCAGTTCGCGATAGAGCCTGCAGATTATTTTCATTACTATCAATTGAGACACTATGTGGCACGCCTACCATGGACAGACCTCACAGAGGATGTGAGGGAGGAACTAGCGTCTGCTATATCGTTGGGGGTGCAAAAAGAAGTACCAATGGCATTTCACCATCGCCACATCCAAGACACAATGCCAGAGTTGGATTATGCGGCAAGATGGTGCCAAGACCTGGCAATTCCAATATCAGAGATGGTATTTAAAGAACATGTATTATCCCTTTGGTGGATGTCCAGACTGGCAGAACATTGGGATTTACAGTATAAATTTGCCCTATGGCTTTATGTGGCCCCAAGGAGAATGTTCCATATGGGGGCGTCTCCAGACGGAGCATGTGGGAAATGCCATCAAGAGGGAGCTACATTAGCCCATATGTTTTGGTATTGCCCGAGAGTAGTCCCGTTTTGGAAAAACATTCTTTGACAAGTAGCAGCATTTTGGTCAAAGAACTGGGGTTATACTATGATGCTACTTTTTGGTAAGCCAAGTTTACGCAAATTCACCTCAAAAGGATTTACAGAATTTGTGAGAAGAGCTACAGCAATAGCAAAGGTTATCAATAGAAATCAAACAAAATAAAACATGGAAAAGAAAATAAGATGATACCTTTTTATTGGACATACCTTTTTTATTGGACATAATTTAATACATTTCTTGATTAGCTTTCGAAGGTTGCCCTTCTTCGTCAGATCGGAAAAAAGCAATAGCAAAGAAAGCTATACTTCAAGAGTGGTTGGGAAACCGACCACCGTCGGTGCAGTACTGGCGGACCCAGATGATGACACTCCTGCGGGTGGAACAGTTGGAGGTGCGGAAAAAGCCGCAGGTGATAAAGCAACAATTTGAAAATAGATGGGCGCCATTTTGGGAGACTTTAACCTCCGCTGCCAGGAGTCAGATTTTGAACTTATGACTCAACTAACCCATTTTCTGCTTGACTGATACATAAGGAAAGGAAGGGGGGAGGGAAGGGGGGTTTAGGTGGGGGTAACAGTAAGGATAAATTGGAAGATACTGACCACAGAGCGGGAGGGGGAGAAAATGTTTAAAACTATGGAAAGATACATAGTAGTAGATGATGGCAGAAAAAGACCTGCAAGGTCCATCTAGTCTGCTCAACAAGATATGTGCTACTTCTTGCGTATACCTTGCCTTGATTTGTATCTGCCATTTTCAGGGCACAGACCGTAGAAGTCTTATCCAGCACTAGCCCGCCTCCCAATCTTGGCTAAGCTTCTGAGGATCCATTCCTTCTGAACAGGATTCCTTTATGTTTATCCCACGCATGCTTGAATTCCGCTACCGTTTTCATCTTCACCACCTCCTATGGGAGGGCATTCCAGGTATCTACCACTCTCTCCTTGAAAAAATACTTTCTGACATTTTTCTTGAGTCTGCCCCCCTTCAATCTCATATCATGTCCTCTAGTTCTACCGCCTTCCCATCTACGGAAAAGGTTTGTTTGCGGATTAATACCTTTCAAATATTTGAACGTCTGTATCATATCACCCGTTTCTCCTTTCCTCCAGGGTATACATGTTCAGGTCAGCAAGTCTCTCCTCATACGTCTGGTAACACAAATCCCATACCATTCGCGTAGCTTTTCTTTGCACCGCTTCAATTCTTTTTACATCCTTAGCAAGGTATGGCCTCCAAAACTGAACACAATACTCCAGGTGGGGCCTCACCAACAACTTATACATGGGCATTAAAACCTCTTTTCTTCTGCTGGTCACACCTCTCTCTATACAGCCTAGCAACCTTCTGGCTACGGCCACCGCCTTGTCACACTGTTTCGTCGCCTTCAGATCCTCAGATACTATCACCCCAAGTTCCCTCTCCCTGCCTAACACATACGTCTCCCATGTACTTCTACTCCCTAAAGTGCATAATTTTGCATTTCTTCGCATTGAATTTTAATTGCCAAACCTTAGACCATTCTTCTAGCTTCTGCAGAACCTTTTTCATGTTTCCACTCCCTCCCTGGTATCCACTCTGTTGCAAATCTTAGTTTCGTCCGCAAAAAGGCAAACTTTACTTTCTAACCCTTCAGCAATGTCACTCCTAAATATATTGAACAGAATCGGCCCCAGCACCAATCCCTGAGGAACTCCATTACTCACCTTTCCCTCCTCCGAGCGAATTCCATTAACCACCACCCTCTGGCTGTTTTTGGGAAATGCTTAAGTTCATATAATGTAGAGAAAGCTGTTTGATGTTTGGTGACTAATAAAAATGATTGAAACATAAATGACCTAGAGATGGGAGTAACTAGTGAGGTAATTAAATTTGCTGATGAGACAAAGTTATTCAAAGTCCTTAAATCACGGGAGGATTGTGAAAAATTACAAGCGGACCTTACGAGACTGGGAGACTAGGCGTCTAAATGGCAGATGACGTTTAATGTGAGCAAGTGCAAAGTGATGCATGTGGGAAAGAGGAACCCAAATTATAGCTACGTCATGCAAGGTTCCACGTTAGGAGTCACGGACCAAGAAAGGGATCTAGGTGTCGTCGTTGATGATACGTTGAAACCTTCTTATCAGTGTAATGCTGTGGCTAAGAAAGCAAATAGAATGTTAGGTATTATTAGGAAAGGAATGGAAAACAAAAATGAGGATGTTATAATGCTTTTGTATTGCTCCATGGTGCGACCGCACCTCGAATATTGTGTTCAATTCTGGTCGCCGCATCTCAAAAAAGATATAGTGGAATTAGAAAAGGTGCAGAGAAGGGCGACGAAAATGATAAAGGGGATGGGACGACTTCCCTATGAGGAAAGGGCTAAAGTGGCAAAGGGCTCTTCAGCTTGGAGAAAAGGCGGCTGAGGGGAGATATGATAGAGGTCTATAAAATAATGAGTGGAGTTGAACAGGTAGATGTGAAGCGTCTGTTCACGCTTTCCAAAAATACTAGGACTAGCGGGCATGCGATGAAGCTACAATGTAGTAAATTTAAAACGAATCTGAGAAAATGTTTCTTAACTCAACGTGTAATTAAACTCTGGAATTCGTTGTCAGAGAATATGGTAAAGGCGGTTAGCTTAGCGGAGTTTAAAAAAGGTTTGCACGGCTTCCTGAAGGAAAAATCCATAGACCATTATTAAATGGAATTGGGGAAAATCCACTATTTCTAGAATAAGCAGTATAAAATGTTTTGTACATTTTTGGGATCTTGCTGGGTATTTGTGTCCTGGATTGGCCACTGTTGGAAACAGGATGCTGGGCTCGATGGACCTTTGGTCTTTCCCAGTATGGCAATACTTATGTACTTATTAGAGTGTACACTGGGGTCATCATTGCCGCGGCAGAACTGTAAGACTTTAACACTGGCTGAACAAATAGAAGTTTTTAAAAAATTAGAAAACAAAAAAGTCAAGCATCTATTGCTAAAGAATATGGTGTCAATCCCAGTCAAATTTCACATGACTTGAAGCAGAAAGACCAGCTTCTGGAAGACTGGCAAAACAATACAAATCCACAACGAAAACGGGCGGGGAAAAGCTGAGGAGGTAGAAGATGCTCTTCTTCAGTGGTTTTCTTAAGTCAGGAGCAGACAGTTTCCTGTCAGTGGTCCACTGCTTATGGAGAAAGCTAATCAGCTAGCTGAAAGTCTTGGACTAACAATTCAAAGCCACTGTTGGATGGTTGGAAAAATGGAAGGAGAGGAACAACATAAAATTCAAGAAACAGCATGGTGAGAAACAAGACACTGATGACTTTGGTGCTGAAAATTGGGTTGTTTTATTTCTTCCTACCATCTTGAACGAGTTTGCACCTTGTGACATTTTCAATGCTGACGAAAATGGTCTCTACTGGCAAGCGATTCCTGATGGAACACTTGCATTCAAACATGCCGAAACTACTGGAGGTAAAACGTCGAAGGATCAACTGATGATCCTCCTTTGCTGCAATATGGATGGGAGTGAGAAGTTGGAACCCCTCGTCATTGGAAAGAGCAAACAGCCCCATTGCTTCAAGAAAGTTAAGCGTCTTCCTGTGTCATACGAGGCTAACACAAATTCATGGATGACTGGGGAAATTTGGAAGTAGTGGCTAAAGAAGTTAGACACTAGAATGCGGGCACAAAAGTGTCAGATTTTGTTGCTTTGTGATAATTGTGCTGCTCACAGGGATGATGTCAGGCTAACGCCAAGGTGGTCTTCCTGCCACCAAACACTACCTCTCTGATCCAACCTATGGATCAGGGCATAATAGCCAATGTCAAACAACATTATCAGGCTCTTGTGCTACGTCGTCTGATGAGCATTATGGATGGCCAGACTGGCAAGGATAAACGTGCTGTTGAACTGGCTCGTAATCTATCACTGTTGAATTCCCTACATGTGCAGAAAGAAGCCTGGAATCATGTTACACAGGCAACCATTGTGAACTGCTACAAGCGGGCAAGCTTTGTTAAGGATGTGGAGAGGGACGAAACAGATACAGCTGTTGCAAATACATCAGTTGAACAGGTTATTGACATCCCAGCCGTTGTTACTGAAGAGAAGTTTCATCACTACGTAGCTGGTGATTACGATCTACTGAACAGCTGACGACAGCACTGATGTCGAGATATGCGCCTACACGCAGGCAACAAAGGCTGATGATGAAACAGATGATGAAATGAGCAGGAAGGCACATGCTGACGAAATTCAACAACCTCCTCCTGTCACTTTTGCAAGAGCGCTGGAGAGTCAACACCGTGCGGGCCTATCTGGAGGCCACTGGATGTCAGTGCTGTGACAGTTTTTACCATCTGGCAGACGTAGTCTATGGAACTCACAGACCTAATAGTGTACAGAGGACTATAACTGATTACTTCAAGCATAGGAGCCAACTTTTCAAAATGATTGGGGGTGCTGAAATTTATTATTATTATTTTTTTTTTTACAGGCAGTGCGTTTTCTCTCCCCCCCCCCCACCTTAAAAATCCTATCTGCTGCAGTCTTCACCTGGGCAGTGGCAGCGCCATTCATAGGCTGCCTGCAACCTGCACCAGGACTTCTTCCCTGAACAGTCCCACCCCTCAGTCCCCCCTGTACTGTGCAAATATAAAGAGATGCAAATTTCAAAAACTGACATATTTCAATCACTATACTATAGGTTAACAAATACAAATAAAACAAAAAATGAAAAATATATCATTTTTATTGTCATCCACACAATATAGCATAAATCCATACTGTTCCCCATAGTTAAGGATCCTGTCCCTATCTCCTCCAATTCTGTGTTTTTTCATCCAATCAGTAATCTGCCCAGCTCAAGTCCTCTGCTCTCCAGGTATTTACAGCCACGGAAGAAAGTGGAGGAGTGGCCTAGTGGTTAGGGTGGTGGACATTGGTCCTGGGGAACTGAGGAACTAAGTTCGATTCCCGGCACAGGCAGCTCCTTGTGACTCTGGGCAAGTTACTTAACCCTCCATTGCCCGCCATGAGTGGGAAAGCGCGGGGTACAAATGTAACAAAAAAAAAAAAAAAATTATTTATCAAATTCTATATACTTTTTTTTTTTTTTACTGAACCATGTTCATTCAAAATAATTTACAAGTATCAAAAAAACAATAAAACATAGAAGTAGCATAGTCATGAAGAAAGGAGCTTTACATACAGAGATTCTAAAAAATCTTAACCCTAAAATCAAGGATTTGAATATTATAATACAAGCAATTACAGCTGGATTTAGGGTCCATGACTGCAGGTTCTGAAGGAAGTCCCGCTACATGGGCCTGGCCAAAGACTGTCTATGCAGTGGCTGCAGTACAGGGCCCTTTTACTAAAGGGTTGGTGCACAGCCATGGGCTTGCCGTGTGCCAATCCAGAAATACCGCCGGGCTACCACAGGAGCCCAGCAGCAGTTCCCACCCCTAGTGCACACCATTTCTGCCGCTACAAAATATATTCTATTTTTGTAGCGCTGGGGCTTACTGCCAGGTTAGCATGGAGTCGTTACTACCACCTGAATGAGTGGCGGTAAGTGCTCCCCCATACCCCCAAAATGGCCGCACGGCCATTTCTTTAACCTCCTGGCCTTTTACTCACTATGGTAAAAGGGGGCCTCAGCGCATATCAAAAACACACACCAACGCTAGTGCAGGCCTCCTTTTACCACAGCTTAGTAAAAGGGCCTCTAAGGTAAGTTGTGGAAGAAATATAAAATAGGGAGAAAATACTCATGTACATACAAATGAAGGCTCATGGTATCAGATCCCTACCATGGTTCTGCCTGAGCCGGAAGGCCAAACAAGGAAAAAAATAAAATAGAATTTGATAAGTGCACACAGCACATTTTACTTTTTTCTGTTTGCAGACTCAAGCATATCTATGTCCATTTTCTTTAATTTGTTTTCCTTTTGGCATGGTATTGATAGTGCACACTACTCCTGCAATATGAAATAACAGGGAAAATGTCTTTTTGGCACCTCCTATGTTGTTACAAACAAATGCACATCTGTGGTGATGCTGGGGGACAGAGAGAGATTGCGTATGAGTGTAGGTGTGTTTGTATGTACTGACTTTCCACAACATTCATGTCAAGCTTTTTTTGTGAAACTTGTCTATAAAGAATATTCAAACCACCATAAACTACAAAAACTTTTTAATTAAAAATATTGTTATCAGGCCTTTCCAATTTCAGATGAATATTTCTGAAATGTCCTCTGTTAAAATCCTGTCTGCACAAGGAAAGGACATACTTCGGAGCATGCTTACAAAAATATACCTCGTTAACAATAGATTTTTCTACTTAATGCAGAAAAATAAGATCTTTGACAAAAATGTGAAAGAGGCAGGAGGTAAAAATGGGCAGATGGCAGGTACATAAATGAGGTTACAGCCATAACAGATTTTAAATGTTTCTCATTTTTTTTTAAATCTTTTTTTTCTTAATACCTTTATTTCTATCATCAAGAACACTTGTCTGTTTCAGGTGAAGGATATAAAGTTTGAATTTATGATATATCTTAGTTCTATCAGCAGCTGTTCAAATGAACAGCAAAAAAGGAAAAGCAACAGATGAATTTCTATTTTCTCTATAATCTGTTTAATATATTGGGTATGTTTGAATGATTTTTGTTTTTGCTAGAATCATAAAATACATTTGTGAAACTTGAACTTCGCATGCCTGACATGTACTGAATTTTTCATAGCCAATTATATGGTATGGATTACTCATGTAAAGAGTCCTGCGTCACTAGTAAACAGTTCTGTAAATATTCGCCTGCCAAGGAAAGTTCCACGGTCACATTTTCAACAGGGTACAAGTTCTATAGTCTAAATGTGGACATTAAGAATACTTTTTATGGAATGATCTCCATTTTATGTCACTCTTTTTACATCCCTGGCAGTTTCTCAATAATTTACAGAACACAAAAAGTTAAAAGTACAAATTCAGAAAATAATTTCAATTAGTAGTGCTAAACTACCATCACAGTAATATTTTAGAAATCAATGTTTATAACAGTAATATAGACATCTTACATACCTCTGACATCTGTTTGTACAGAAACACTCATTACAAAAATTAAAAAAAGAAAAAAAGAAATACATTCTTCATTTGCTCAGTGCACCATGGAATCTCTCACTGGAAAGCTCTGACTAAATATTTATACTTATGTATCCCACTGAATATGTAGGCTTCCAGGTGTATATAATGCACATAATTATGTTTGTTTACTTTTCAGTATTATTCACAACTCCAAAGCTAGAATGGATCAAGTCATTTTTAGTCCCTCGAAGCCACAGAATTTCCATCTCTTCTCCAAGCTGGCTCCTACCCCACTCATTTCTTGTTTAAAAGTATGCTGACGACGAGACAAAATCATCTCTACTTCATTTGTACAAATCTGGAAAAGAAGTAAAAGGATTCAGTTTCATATCGGTCCAAATAAGAAATGTTCAAGCAATCCATGTAGCCTTTTGCCACTTCAATAATTCACATTTCAATTTTAACAGCAAATTACAAAGTAGCTAAGCGGTTTACAAAGATTAAAATCAACTGGTAGGAAGAAGTAGGGAAACACAGAGATAGGAACCAAGGTTACATCCTTTTTCATTTATCCTATAAGGGATAGGGGAAATATCATCAAATTAAATTTAAGGATTAAATTTAAGGTTAAAACTTAAAATACAAACTAAACCAAAATGAGGGGAAGGGGAGTGAAAAGCACACAATATACTTAGTGAAGCGGGGGAATGCACCTGGACCTCCGCAAAGCAGCCATAGAAGATGATTTCACATTTCTTATAGGTCTAAACTGTAAACTCATCTTGATGCAGGGACGATGATGGAAAAGCCTAGGTCTTGAGTTGGCTTTAAAATTTTTAGAGGACATTTCCAGATGAATAGCTAGTGGAAGGGAATTCCACATAGATGCAGCTACTACCCTGAAACATGAAGACTGGGCAAAATGAGATTGCATTTGACTATGAGAAGGAACAATTAGTAACTGTTGGGAGGAATGGAGAAGTCGACATGGGACATAAGGAATCAGAAAGAATATGGTAAACCTGTATAGATAACCTGATAAAGAAATACTATTTTGAATAAGATACGGTAAAAAATAGGGAGTAATGGAGAAACACCCATACAGGGTCAAAGTAAATGCAGATTTATCTCTAAACTGGAGTAACAGATGCGGGGTCCCCCAAGGCTCCCCCCTATCTTCAATACTGTTCAATGTTTTCCTCCGATCCTTAAGCTCACTGCTAGTCAAAAATGGCTTTCTCCATTGCATCTATGCCAATGATATCTCAGTATTAATCCCCATACAATCAATTCTCAAAATAGACATATCTAGAGTCCAACAATGCATCAACTTACTAGAACAATGTATGCATACTCACAAGCTAAAACTCAATACTGAAAAAAAACCACAAAATTTTGTTTCAACACAAAACCAGAACAAATCCCTAAGTCGAACACCATCAATCAAGTGATGGTGACTCTTTCTCCTACCATTAAACTCCTAGGTGTTCACATTGATTGTGCTCTTTCCCTGGAACAACAAGTCAAAGCCGTGACCAAAAAATGTTTCTTCCTAATGAGAAAACTCCATACCATCTGGAAGTACTCTGAAAATCCATATGAACAGTTGGTACATGCGCTAATATTATCATCTCTTGATTACTGCAGGTTAATATACCTGGGCTGCACAAAGACCTTACTCAAAAGACTTCAAACCACTCAAAATACAGCAATCAGACTAATCTATAGGTTATCAAAATCGACAGTGTCTCCCCTTTTTACATCATACTATATTGGCTCTCCATTGAGACGCTAGTGCTTTTCAAACTGGCATGCTTCCTCTTTAAAACACTACAAGGACTGATTCCCAGCTATCTCTTAGGTCATTTCTGCTTTGCAATCTCAGCTAGATCCAGGAGACAAGAAGCTGCCAAATTCTTCACCTTCCCCTCACCTAAGGGCAAGAAAAGACTAGCAGTCTTTGACAAATCTCTTGGCATTGAAGAAGCCAGACTTTGGAAATACATTGCTAGAATGTATTCTCCTACACAATCTTATCTCACATTTTGAAAGAAGATAAAAACTTTATTTAAGAAATATGTATTATAGTTAGATTTCTGCCCATCTCCAAAGCAACCACTGAAATTCCCAGATGAATGTTCTGATCTCTATATCCTATAAAAAGCTTGTTAACCACTTAGAACTGAAAAAAGGTTATTTTATTTATTTGTAGCATTTGTATCCCACATTTTCCCACCAATTTGCAGGCTCAATGTGGCCATTACCGGATAGCAGAATTACAAAAGGCGTTGCATTAAGGTGCATACATACATGGTAAAGAAGAATATGTTATGGTAATGCATATTGGTTCCTAGGTGATAGATTGATTGTAACATACATTAGGTCATCGACTATAGGGAGATCGTATTTGGCACAGGATTACAGTGGTAGTGCTTGATCATTAATAGCAAAGAGGTTAATTAGTCAAGTGATAAGAGTTCAGTTTTTATAGTTCATATGCAGTCTTATTGTTTAGTATTGAAGATGGATATTATTGGTATGCCTTCTTGAACAAATCAGTTTTCAATAGCCTTCGGAAGATAGTTAGGTCTTGTGTTGTTTTTATGGCCTTCGGTAGTGCGTTCCATAATTGTGTGCAAATGTAGGAGAAACTGGTTGCATATGTAGATTTATATTTTAACCCTTTACAGTTGGGGTAGTGGAGATTGAGGAATGAGCGTGCTGATCTTTTTGCGTTCCTAGTAGGCAAGTCTATAAGGTCTGACATATAGGCCGGTGCTTCCCTGTGAACGATTTTGTGAACCAGGGTGCAGACTTTAAACGCAATTCATTCTTTTACTGGGAGCCAGTGCAGTTTTTCTCTTAGGGGTATGGCACTTTCGTATTTCGCTTTCCCAAATATGAGTCTGGCTGCTGTTTTGAGCGGTTTGGAGCTTCTTAATGATTTGTTCTTTGCATCCGGCATAAATGGCATTGCAGTAATCTAGATGGCTTAGTACCATTGATTGTACTAGGCTACGGAATACTTCCCTTGGGAAGAAAGGTTTAATCCTTTTAAGTTTCCACATTAAGTAGAACATTTTCTTTGCTGTATTTTTCGCATGGTCTTTAAATGTAAGATTTCGGTCAATTGTGACTCCCAGAATTTTCAGACTGTCCGAGACCGGAAGGGTGTAGTCTGAGGTGTTTACGATATTGGGTTTGTTTGTGTTGTATTGAGAGGTTAAGATGAGACATTGTGTCTTTTCTGCATTTAGCTTTAGTTGGAATGTGTCCGCCCATGAGTTCATTATTTGGAGGCTGTGTTTGATTTCATTTGTGATTTCGGTTATATCATGTTTGAACGGGATGTATATCGTGACATCGTCTGCCTAGATGTATGGGTTGAGTCCTTGGTTGGATAGCGATTTGGCTAAAGATGTCATCATTAAGTTAAAAAAGGGTTGGTGATAGCGGTGATCCTTGTGGTACTCCGCATTCAGGTTTCAATGGTGACGACGTTTTTGAGTTTGAACTCACTTGATATGTTCTTGTTGTTAAGAAGCCTTTAAGCCAGTTTAGTAGTTTCCTCCAATCCCGAAGTAGTCTAGGATGTTCGTAAGTATTTAGTGGCTGACCATGTCGAACGCGCTGGACATGTCAAATTGTAGGAGCAGTACATTGTTCCCATTTGCAATCAATTGTTTGAATTTAGTTATGAGGGTAGTTATCACTGTTTCAGTGCTATGGTTGGCTCGAAATGTTAGTGGGATATAAGCCCAAATGTAATACTGTTGAGTTTGACAGCTGGTATTCTGAACTAACGGGAGTCGCCTAATTTGAAACTGAGAATTACAGTAATCAATATGGGAAATGACAAGAGAGTGAAGCAGAGACTGCTTAACAAATTGGTAGTGTGCGGCGCGAAACTGATGTAATGTAGAAAAAGACATACGGACAACCATGGAAATGTGATCAGAGACAGGAAGATGGCTATCAAAAGTAACTCCAAGAATTTGAACAGAACTAGTCAGAGGAATATCAGTACCAGAGATATTGGGTAAACAGGGTAAAGTCGAGGAATTTGAATAAGAGCACTGCAACTGTTTTTGAAGAGTTTAACCTTAACCCATTACTAGCAAGCCATTCTGGTATACGATTAAGAATGGAAGAAATCTCAGAAATGAGCAGTGAAAGATGGGGGACTAAACAACTGGATATCATCTGCATTCATGAAAAAAATAACTAAGTGACTGTATTAGAAGGGCCAGAGGTGCCAAAAAGATGTTAAACTGAAAAAGGCCCAAGACTGAACCTTGGGAAACTTCACAAGAGGTTTATAGGTATTAAAAAAAGAGCCGGCTCATTGAACTTGAAATGTTCTGTTGAAAGATAAGAACGAAACCATGATAGAGCTGTACCAGAAATACTAAATTCTTCACGACATGCATATAAAATGGTGTGATTCACCAGATCAAAGGCTGCAGTTAAAAGAAATGAGGAGACCTTTATTACCCCTATCAAGAATTGAATGAATATGATCATGAAGACCCAAAAGAGTGTGTTTAGTGGGTATGTGATTTCAGAAACTGGTGCGTCTTGTACTGAGCATTAGTTTGTGTAAGAAATAAGTCAGTTGACTTATTACTAGTTTTTCAGTGAGCTTCAAGAGAAAAGGGAGATGAGAAATTGGACAATAATTGAGAGGGTAAGAAGGATCAGATTTTGGACCTTTAATGTGAGGAAAGGTAGTAGCAACTTTTCAACATTCAGGGAAGATTCCATACACTGGTGGATACCTTGGAAAAGAGATATGAAAAGATTAACTTTTTTACCAAGTAACTTGGAACAGGATCAGTAGGTGCCATGGAAGAGTTAGATGATGATATGGCCTTGGTAAACTCAAAAAAAGTCTGTTTACAAAAAGTAGAAAGAGTACTTCTGTATGTCGTGAAAGAGGAAGAATGTGCATAACCAGTGTGCAATGAAGTAGATAAAGTAACTTGTAAACCTTTAACTTTCTTGTCAAATGCTGAGATGAATTAGTAGCTTGCCGGAAAATTTTATAAAGACAGGAAGGGTCTGGCTCTCTTTTTAACAATGTGGAGTAATAAGTTTGTTTTGCGTTTCGAATAGATTGTCTATAGCGAGCTGCAGCTTGTTTGAAAGTACAGAGGAAAATCCATAATGATGGTAACTGACCAATGAAGTTGTGCAAATGATATTGAAGTGCCTACAGAGTCTGCAATTGCTCTTAAGGACACTTAATATCATTTCGAGAAGTACAAGTCACTGGAAGTGCTATTGTTCTGTATGTGAGGCTACCAGTATCATGTTTTAAAATCATAATGTTAGTGTTTAAAGCTTTAAAAGGGGACGGTCCTGGTTTTTTTAGGGGAAGTTTGTCAACCATATGAGGCAGGGCATCAGTTGTGTTCTTCAGGGAAAGGGTTGTTAGCGATTTCCCCCTTAAAGCTGCTCATTTCTCAGACACTTGTAATTATGCTCTTTTTGCAATAGACCTATTTTTGGAATGCTCTTCCCACTGAATTGCACGACGAGCTTTATTATTTTGATTTTTAGAAGAAAGTAAAGGCCTTCCTTTTTATGCAGAGATTTGAATAGGTGGTGGTTTATAGGGAGGGTAAAGTTGGCTTGTGGTTAGATATTTATGTTGTAGTTGGATCTAGAATTTTTTTTTTATTTTTTTTATTTTATTTATCACTTTTCACATTTTAATTCAAGTACAATTCTTGAAATCAGCAAAGATGACTATTAGTCATTTATAACATAAAGGAAATACTTAGGACAATCTAGGTTAAACAAAGTCATGATCTATTTCTCATCTTTAGTCCACAATATGGAGGAAATACTAAACTATACATCAGGAAAATTATAATAATAACAACTAAGAAAAAGGTGGCTGAGCAGAAGGTCCGAGTATAAAACTTTACGGCGTAGAAGTTATTACAGGTCCTGGTAGCAAAACGGGTGAGCCAGCTAACCTAGAGTCCAAAAAAGAGCTCAATTGTTTAGAATCATAAAATATATATTTAACAGAGTTTAACTTTATAACACATTTGCATGGAAAATTTAACCAAAACAATGCTCCCAATTGCAATGCTTTGGGGCGGAGTTTAAGGAATTCCTGTCTTTTCTTCTGCGTTACCTTTGAGACATCTGGATACATTCTTATATTATAACCTAGGAAATTCTGTTCTCTATGCAAAAAATATTGCCTTAGTATCCAGTCTCTATCAGGTTGTAGAATAAATGTAACTTTGAGTGTTGCTGACGTAAGTCCCGCCATATCATCTTCTATCATTTGTGTCAGGTTTACATCCCCAGTTTCTACTGGGGGCATTATTCTCTCTACTTGCTCAGAGTCTCTCTTCAAAAAAGACGTTACATAAAATATCTTTGAGATAGGAGGATATGACTGTTCGGGTACTTTCAATACTTCTGTAAGATATTTTTTAAAAGTTATAATAGGTGATATAGACAGCTGCTTTGGGAAATTTAACAATCTAAGAGTATTTGAACGTTGGTAATTTTCAAGCATTTCAACCTTATTTTGTAGGTATAAGTTTTCCTTAATCAGATTAACTTGCAGCTGTTGGCAACTTTGTATAGCTTTGGAATTATTTTCATTATCTTTGCTCAAAGTTTCCATTTTTTGATCCAAAGAGGGTAGTTTTCCAGACAAGGATTCAATCTGTTGATTAACAAATGTGAGTTTCAAACCAAAAGAAGCTTCTAGACAAACTAGAGCTTCCCAAATTGACTCTAAAGTTATCTCCTTTGGTTTTTGGGGTAATAAGGACTTACTTGGTAAGCCTACAGTTGGATTCTTCGGTAGCTGGCTTCCTCCCGTTGCCAGATTTTCTCCAGAGACACTCTCCCCTTGTTCACCCGCTAATACAATCGCGGGGTCCATCGGCGTCTGTAATCCCGTAGCAGCGCCCGTGCCAGGAGACCCCGTTGACGTCCGAGCGTCCTGAGTCTCCTGAGTTGCTTCCGGGGTTTCCGCCGGCATCGGGGGAGGATTACGCTCTTCGGGGCTCCATGATGTCTCAGCTTCAAGCCGTGAAAATGGGAGACCTCTCTCCACATTCGCCGGCAGCGAAGGCGACGCTCCCAAAATCGCACTCGGCACCATGAAGCGATCCAAAGTTCCAAGAGGGGGCACAGACCGCACCGCCGGGCAGGTGCGTTGTCTGCCTCTTCTTTTGGGCATCAGGAAATCAGGTTTCAAGGAAAAACAAAACGTAAGACAGGAGCTACTTCACTTGCGACTTACTCAGCCGCCATCTTGCCTCTAGTATTTCAGGATCTAGAATTTTTATTATTTTTATGCTTGCATGGTTTGTATTGATTATGTATAATATTTCATATCTTATGCCCTACTCTGCTAAGGCTAGATTGCTTAAGAATAGCTGAATAGTGCCTATTAAAATAATAAAAAATATGTACACACGCAAACAACAGAGAACATGAAAGTCAAGCAAGTTAGAATGTAATCTAATATACACAACTTTGGAGTCTGTGCAGATGTTCCCACATAGTTACAGCTGTGCAAGCTCCATCAGTCTTATATATTATCTTAACCAACTCTAAAAGCAGAGGAAGGATAGAATGTGTGACTCATTTCACTGTCTACAGAGATCACCTATTACATTTAAGCATTGGTGTGCTGGTAAATGTTTAACAACAGGCTCTCTTCCCGGTCCACCTCTGCGCCCCTCCAAATTGCAGAGCTGGCTATAGCTGGGGAGAGAGCCGGGGGGGGGGGAGGGGGCAATGCATTACTCTCTCCAGGAAAAAAAATTTAAATACCAGGTTCAAATCAAACTCACGAAGGGAAGGCTAGAGATGGGCAGGGCTTTCAATGATGCAGCCGCTTCGATGGATGTAATAAAAAAGATTTAAACCCCCCAGGGTGGTGCAGGCCAGGCGCAGGCAAACGAGGGCTGTGGGAGGTGAGGTAAGCGGGGTAAGCATGGCTTGTGGCGCCCTCCTGCCATGCTTACCTCATTTACCGGAGCCAGCTCGCCGTGCAGAACAACCGGCTCGCAAGATCTTAAAAAATTTAACAACCGGCTCCAGCACACCACTGGTTTACACCCCAACACAAATAACAAAAATCTTGATATACAGATTCAGCCACACAAATCCTGATACCATGCTCCATCCTCAACCACTCAACCCCTTGCATCCCTGCCCAATACAGACACCCAAATTCTGTCACCCCAAAATGGAACAGCTCCTGATACACCAACTGAGATGTTCCTTTTTGGGGTGAGAGAAACCATAACACGCCTACATAGGTACACATTAATCTCCCTCATCTTTTCCTCACAGAATCCGACAAAATCTGACACTTCAACATAAATGCACAAACCCTGGCACACTTTATGAACACGGGCACCTCTTCTTTTAAAGACTGCTAAATATGCATATATTACATGTGATCAATAAAACCTTTGCCAGCTATCTTTAACCACTAGCCCTTCAAACACCTAAAACTCCAACATAGGCATTTTCTTTCTACAGTAGTGCAATCCTGGCCTCACAGATCATAATATGTAAAATAGACATCAAAAGAAATAGAAGACAGTGAGAGCAGGAAACAACAGGTACTTGTGGGAAGCAAATCGGAAGGGAAATTTTCCACAGAGCCCCAATCCTATTTGGGACAAACTTTCCCTGCACATCTCTCTTGCACCAAGAAAGAGGGAGCCCCACAGATTTCTAGGGCCATAATTTCTGGAGATGGGCTTGCATCATCAAAGTGCCACTGACCACCCTTCCCACCCCCCCCAGGATAGCCAGAAATGTTCCCTAATCTGCATGGCCTCCACCATGCAACAGTATCTGAGGCACTGGAGGGTCTATTCAGTCTCTGCCAAGGCAGGGAGTGAGTGCAAAGCCCTGAACCAGCAGCCCAGCTGGATCTGTAAACAGTAAACACCTTTGCCCTTTCTGCAGTCTGGTAGGACTCCCTGCTGCTCCCGACAGGCTGCCTCCTTTTGCATCAGCTGCTTGCCCTCCCATCCTGATTCAGGGCTGTAAAACCAGGCAAGGGGAGACACTCCCATGCACTTAAGAGGACCGCGGCTGCACACACAAAACCCATCATGGGGGGCGGGGGGGGGGGGGGGGGGGGACACGAATCAGGGAACTCAGTGCTGACTTCCTCTCTATCCTTGTCTGATTCTCTCTCTCACTTTCTCTTTCCTCCCTTCCTTCCCTCCTGTGGTTTCTCCTAGAGTAAAGCTGCAGATGGAGGTAGGACACATCAGGCTCCCTCCATCCGCTCTAACTCTTTCCTTCTACTGGGTCTTTCCGATGTGCAACAGAAGTTGCAGCAGAGGGAAGGACCTGGGGCTGGCTGGAGAGAGCCTGCTGCAATCACTGCAGGCAGAGCTGGGTCCCCATTTTAACAACCGGCTCGCAAAATTTTGGAAAAGATAACAACCGGCTCTTGGGAGCCGGTGCGAGCCTGCTCCAGCACAATACTGCATTTAAGTAACTCTTATCCATTAATAAGCAGATTCCTACTTATGTAAGAATCTCTAAGGGTCGCCCTCCAACAAAAATGGGGGAAAACCCTACCACCAAATGGATGGAACAACATATTTTTGCTAGTCAATGCCTGTTTTCTTTTTCTTTTTTTTACTATGGTGATGGATGTAGAGACAACTTGAAATAATACAAATAGTCACAATGGGAAGGAGTTAGATTTCAAATAGACTCCAGAGAACAGATTGGCCAAATCTACTGTTATGTTGGTAGTGAATATCTAGGTAAGAATGAGATATGAATATATAAATCAAAGTCCATGATGCAGCTTACAGATCTCCTCAACACAAACAAATCTTAGAGTCAAGGCAGTGATGGTTGCCCATCTGACATTATAACCCTTGACATGCCCATCTAAGGTTAGACCAACTTGGACAAAACTGAAGGAAATGTGATTTGCTATCCACTTTGAAAAAATTCTTTTGGCTACAGTGAGTAAGATTGTTTGGGCTTTAGTTTCCTCCAGACAGACACCAAGGGCTTTCTTGCAATCCAGACTTGCTCACCTTTGTATACATGTGGCCTGTAAAAAGAATATTAGCAGTATGACTAATAATTAATTAAAAAGTTAATTAATATGGAAATCCATACCTTAGGGAGGAACTTAGGATGAGTGTGCAGCACTGCTATTATGTTAACCTTAAAGGTGGACAACTCAATAACATAGTAAATGATGGCATCCAGTCTGCCCACACTCATTATCGATTCATGATTAAACCAACAATGTTGATCTCTGGCATTTCTGGGACATAGACTTTAGAAGACCAAGCGGCACTAACTTTACATTCTAACTACGGAAGTTGCTGTCAAAGCCCACTCCAGCCTATCCAAATTCATCTTGTGATTTGTGGGGCACAGACTGTAAAATTCTGCCCAGTACTGTCCTCAAAGCCCTCTCCAGCTCACCCTAAACCGGACTGCCATATATGGAACACAGATTGTAGAAGCCTGCCTGACACTAACCTTAGTTCTTCATAGTCAGAGTCGCCATCTAGGCGCCACTTGACACATCAAAACACATGCAGCCATTTAAGTAAAAAAAAAAACAAAAAACCCCAAAACAAACATCCTAAAGCTCACCAAGTGTATACACTGAAGTGAGCCACATCAAAATACTGCTTTGAGGTCAGGTACTTGAGCTTACAAATATTTGAAGTCTTGAAATGGAACTTCACCAGTTGAGTAAGAACGACATTTAGGACTCAAGACACAACCGATGGCTTGAAGGAAGCACTGCATAAATTTGCACATAACAGGCTCCAAAGAGACTCATAACCCATGTGGATTCCTTCCTAGAAGCCAGAAAGATCCGGCACACATTTTCAAACACACCAAAACGTCACACTCAATATCTAAGCCATGAGAGTCGGGGACTGGATATTGGGACACAGTTTCTCTTGGTTCTGCATCATTAAGTTTGGAAAAGTATCCAACTGAATTGGTCTGCAGGTAGTAGTTCCTAAAACAATATCTGTCCTGTCTACAAAGAAGTTGCAAGTATCATAATGTCTTGGTATCTTATGAATTTTACCAAGGTTTTTTGCTACCAGAGATAACTGCATTATTCACATGTAGAAGACAGGGCCGTAGCCAGACAGCAGATTTTGGGTGGGCCTAGTCAAGAAGTGGGTGGGCACCAAGTGTTCTCCCCCCCCCCCCCCCACAATGTGATGAGGCCAGTATCAGCAGCTTAGGAAGCTTAGACTGCTGAAGTGGAGAGCAGTGTTTTCAGCACCATCAGGGGGAGGTCTTCAGCTGGCGGAGCTTGGGATCCCTACTAGCAAGCACTAAATGGGTGGGCCTGAGCCCTAAGTGGATGGGCCCTGGCCCACCCGTGGCTATGCCACTGGAAGAACTTTCCCTCAATGAAGGAAGAAGATATCTGAAGCCAGTCTGCCTTCTGACTTGCTCCTGGAATAGAAGCATAGACTTTGCTGTTCAGACTGAGGGCAACAGATCTATCTTAGAAGTTCCCCATTCAAGAAATATAATTTCCTACCATCTAATCTAGGGACAATTTGTGTTGGTCTTAAACACAAGAGTGGTGAAGCCTACCTCTGGCAAAGAGGCCAAGCAAAGATTGGGTGTATATCAGAGATGCCAAGTGTCGACCATCCCAAAGAGTGATATTTTTTAGATTGTGTTCTGGGTATAAATCTAGAAACATTTAAGTTTTGATTTACTTTGCAAATGAAACAGGCATCCTAAAATATTTGCCTTTCTTTGATGCCTCTAAAAGGCTATAGTATACATAGTGATGGAGGGAGATACAGGGAGGCTGACAAAAGACACAGACTAAGGTGGAAAGACAGACAGATATAGATAGCAAGGGGGTGTCATACACAAGGATGGGTGAAGGAAGAGCGAGAGCCTGTGTGTTCCCTTCTTTGTATGTGTTCTTCTCTACTCTCCCTCCTCACCTTGTGTTCTTTTAAAAAGTATTTCACAGCACAAATACTTCATTCCCATCCCTCAAGAGTGATTGGCTCACTTAGCTCCTGAGAACCCATTAGCCACAGGAGAAAAAGGTGAACTTAGATTTCACCCTACTAGTGGGGCCAACTGGCTTTTCTCCTCTCATGTTTCCCTGGAACAAAAGCCGTAAACAGGATGCTCTGGCACTAAAACTCTGATGAGTGGGAGAATGGGCTCAAGGTATACGCAAGTTGCTATGTCAATCTCTTTACAGTATTCTTTAAGGGCAAATAACAGCCCTTGCTGGGTTACAGGGGCTGCCTCTCCACCATCACTAGTGCCAACTCTTTCTGACAGACCAATACCTCTGGTTACATCTTTTTGTTATCTTAGTATTTTTCTTGAGTCTGCACTCACCTTCTCACCTCAAATTTCCAACGTGCTTAAAACAGCTTTCTACTTTCTCCGCAAACTTAGAGGCATCCACAACTATATAGATACTGACTCAATTTGTAAGTTATTCTATGCCTACATTAATTCAAGATACGGTTACTGCAATATCATCTATGCAGGAGTAACAAAATCAAACCTCACACATTTACAAATCCTCCAAAATACAGCTGCTAGAATACTCTGTCAGAGCAAGCGCTATGATCGTGCCACTTCATTAATGAAACTACGCTGGTTACCGATAGAATATTTATTTTTATTTTATTTGTTACATTTATATCCCACATTTTCCCACCTATTTGTAGGCTCAATGTGGCTTACATAGTATCGGAGAGTACAGAGTTCAGGATAAAATATTGTTACCAGCTCATAAGGTTCTTCATACTGATACACGAGAATATTTATCTTCGCTCATCTACACCTGCACATGCTCTTCGGTCATTACACAACAATAGGCTTGTTATACCTCACCCCTCAAACGCCAACTGGGCTTCTACATGAAGTTCTGAACTCTATTTATTGGCTCTGTGCTTTGTGGAATTCTTTGCCAAAGCATCTGCATCTGGAATATTCTTATAATACGTTTCACGCTGAACTAAAAACTTACCTGTTTCAAACAGCTTTTACAGTTCCTTAAGTTTATTCTGGAATGGGGAGGTGAAGCAGCACTCAGTAAAGACTACAGTTCCTGAATGAGTGAATATATTTTATCTACTTTTGGTTGATTGGCTCTTTCCTATCATACTACAGAGTTCTGCTTTTAACTTCAGTTTTATTGTATTATTGTATTGTGAACCGCTCTGACTTGTACTTCAAAAAGGACAGTATATTAAATTTAATAAACGATAAACAAAACTTCTATTGTGGAAGATAGATCTAGACAAGATTATTGATGTGTGGGTAGGTAGGGTTTTTTTTGTTGCTGTTTGACTATGTTTTGTACTTTATCCCTTCAAAATGTTTGAGGCAATCAATTGGAATAAATTGAAAGGGCTGAGTTATGAGGTGCTAAGTCTGATTAGAAACTGCTTTAGTGACATGATTACAAAGTAATTCAGTTAGTCTCCTGATGTTTAGGTAAAAACTAGGGCTGCAGCTCAATTGAAAGTTTTAATTATGACTAACCTCATGATTAAAAATTTTTATCTTGTGATTAAAAAAAAGATACAGGAAGCTGGGAAAATGTCAAAACATTTCACTGCATCTGTCTCCCCTCCCCCGAGTCACAGCACACAGTCGGGGGGGGGGGGGGGGGGGGGGAATGACAGATGCAGTCTGTCACACAGGCTGTGTGTACCACATCTCTCTTCCTCCACAGACTGTAAGCTGCATGCCTGGTCTGTGATTCAGATTAGGCAGGCAGGTATGTAGGCGGAGGGGGGGGGGGGGGGGGGAAGGAGAGGAGGGAAAGCATGCAGTCACTCGCAGCCTGTGTGACCATCTCTTTCCTCCTCACCCCCAACAGACTGCCTGCCTGATATGGGTCACTTATCAGCCAGGAAGCAGTCTGTGGAGAAGGGGGACCAGGGCTGATGGCAGGAACCTGTGGGGGGGGGGGGGGGGGGGGGGGGGGAGAAAGGTGGGTTTGACCGAACCCATGGGGGGAGGGGGGTCCAACCATGCAGGAGGGAAAGGAAGAGGACCGGCCTAGGATCACTGGACCACGTGGAGGGAGGAAGGGGACTGGGACTGCTGCACCACGTTGGGGGAGGAAAGGGAACCGGGACTGCTGGACCATGTTGGGGGAGGAAAGGGAACCGGGACTGCTGGACCACGCTGGGGGAGGAAAGGGGACCAGGACTGCTGGATCATGTTGGAGGAGGGAAAGGGACCGGGACCAAGAACTGAGATAAAGACACTTACAAGTGGTGGCAGTTAACAGACAAGCGGGTGGCCAGCAGCAGTGACACTAAGGCAGGCGGGCAGGCCACCAGAAGCAACAGCAAGCAGCGACAGCAGAAGTGTCTCAGAGAGAGAGAGAGAGAGAGAGAGAGAGACTCACTGATATCCACCTTACTGTCCAATAGCAGACCTCCTCATTGGCTCTGCAGCAGAGAGCCAAGGAGGAGTTCCCACTTGACAGTCAATCAGGGGAAGAGATAGAGACTTGGGGAAAGAGATGAGGAAAACGTAATGGTGGCAGAAACCCAGGCAAGAGACGAAAGGAGGTAAGGACCATTTCACATGAAGGTTCACCCTTCATTTTTACCTGATATGCCCTATTAACAAGAAGCCCTCTAAACCAGTCCAACACTGCTACAGCGATGCTGAGGCCACTCAATAAACTTTAAAGTATGACAGTCCACCAAATCGAAAGCGCATGACATTGAAGCAGCAGGACTTGTCTACCCAGACTAACCTCCCTTTTCATATTGCATATCAGTGCTGCCAAGACAGTTTCGGTACTGTATCTGCTTTGAAATCTGGACTGAGAATAATGAAGAATGATATATGGGCTCAGTTTCGAAAGAGAAGGACGCCCATCTTTCGACATAAATCGGAAGATGGACGTCCTCCTAGGATCATCCAAATCGGTATAATCAAAACCCGATTTTGGATGTCCCCAACTGCTTTCTGTCGCAGGGACGGCCAAAGTTCAAGGGGGTGTGTCGGAGGCTAACCCTAGACTCTGTTCCTTTTATCTTGCTGCACCATATGCCTGGAATAGACTTCCTGAGCTGGTACGTCAAGCTCCATCTCTGGCCGTCTTCAAATCTAAGCTAAAAGCCCACCTTTTTGATGCTGCTTTTAACTCCTAACCCTTATTCACAACCCTTCTTTTATCATCCTCACTTTAACATTCCCTTACCTCTTGTTTGTCCTGTTTGTCTGTCCTAATTAGATTGTAAGCTCTGTCGAGCAGGGACTGTCTCTTCATGTTCAAGTGTACAGCGCTGCGTACGTCTAGTAGTGCTTTAGAAATGATAAGTAGTAGTAGTAAGGCACTGGCAGGGATTAATTTTATGAATCGAAATGTAAAAATTTTTATTATGATGGACAAATGACATTAATCGAGGAGTTAGTTGAGATTAACGTGCAGCTATTATAAAAACTTAACTACGTGAATATGTCTGTTTTCATTTAGGACAGTTTTGCCATCCATCATATCTCTGGAAGCCCTTAGAGAATACACTACTGCCTAAATTACTAGAATAATCTGGAACCTTTTACCCTGAGCACATCAGGAGTTCTGGGTGTGAAGCTTTTGAAAATAAGCTTCCTAACCCAAAGTTGAGGCAGAATAATTTGATGCAAAGGAATCTGGAATGGTAAACCTCGAGTCACAATGATATGGTCTAGTCACAAATGCAGAATTTATTGGTCCAGCTGATGACAGAAATGCAAATATTTAATATTTAGCTCTCAAGTGTTCATGTTATAGTCACTGTTATCAAGTGGCTCCAGCACCATTACCTCCTACACGATATCATGAGCTCCACTAATGACTAAGTCTAGAATTGTTCCCCCTCTTTTTGGTCCCTGAACCAGCTGCTCCATAAAGCAGTCCTTGATGTTACATTTACCCAATCAATATTGGGGTAACTGAAATCACCCATTATTGTTGTGTTCCCTATTTTGTTAGCATGATAACATTTATACATCAGTCTGTTTATCCTGGGCAAGTGGACCCTCTATCACTATGATTGGAATGCATAGCATGGTAGAGGAGTTTAAGAGCAGCATTCTGAACAAGTTGAAGTCACTTCAGATTGGAGAGAAATATACCTGCTAAAAGAGAATTATAGTAGTCAAGGTGATTTAAAGCTAGGGTATGCAGTAATATCAATGGCTTTATTACCCAACAAAGATCTAAGGGATCTAATCATCCTTAAGGCATGGAAAGATGTTTTAAGAACTGAGGAAATGCATAAGTGAGCTCTCCAAGAGGAACATAATGAATGTGCAGACATTTTTTTGAGGAAGTTTCAGAATCTATAATGTCTGAGCTAAAAGAGGGGATCTAAGAGCCTCAGGGGAAGCAGGTGGCCCTTGAGGTTATCAATAATGATCCTGAAAGAACACGTCAGAAAGTTAGAATGAAGCCCTTTGAAGGATATCCCTGATATACCTGCTTCTGCTAATCTACTAAGCAGAAGGGAGTGGTTATCAGGAGCAGTCCTTAGATTAAGCTGAATCAACACAACATTCTTCTCCTTTCTAAAGATGTATGAATCTCAATTATATTGCTACTCTCACAGATTCAGTGAAACCAGACTAATGAGGGTGGATACAGCTGGTAGATAGCTGTTGTGTCACTTCTTTCTCTATAACTTTGCCAAAAAGAGGAGATCAGAGAATATAAAACAGGCCAGGAACTACGTGAGGAGAAAGGATCTCTGATATATGCCTTCTACTGAAGAAACCTAACTGATCTGGTTTCAGGCCTTGCGATACCTATGCCTCCTACAAGGTTGCCTAAACACTCCTTACTTTCCGGATATCTCATTTGGATTACTGCAACGCGGCCTACGTGGGGGTTGCTAAACACCAGCTTAAATGCCTTCAAACTCTTCAAAATGCAGATGCTTGTTTTCTTTGCAATGCTTGCAAATATGACCACTGCTCGCTACTATTTTGGATCACCAGGAATTTACATTTGCTTCCATATATGCACCTAATGTAGACCAAGATGTCTTTTTTAGAAAACTGACAAGCATTCTGACAATTTTTTTGCTAGAAACAACAGAAAAGAAAAAGGGAACTGCGCAGGGTGCCACTATAACACCCGAAGTAGCCATATTATATACAGCTCATTCTGAAACACAATTTTTGAGGACACATCTTTTTTCTGAAGAAGTCAGATTTTGGTATCGATATATAGACGATGTATTGTTGTTATGGAAGGGGAGTGTCAGCAGATTACAAGAGCTTCATGCGTGGCTTAATTCACAAGATGGTAACCTTAAATTCACTATGCATTATGATGATCATAGTATTGCATTTATGGACATTATGATCACAAAAGGCAAATGTGGGTTCAAAACTACAATTCATTAAAAAAAATCAGCTGATAGGAATATTTTTTTTAAACATTTCAATAGTTTTCATACAGAACGCCTTAAAGAAAATCTACCATTTTCCCAATGTTTCAGATTGAGACATTTATGCAGCACCTTTCAAGAGTTTGAAAAGCAATCTGTGCCAATGGCCAGAAGATTTTCAGAGAGAGGATACCCAATAGGATGTATCAACGAATGCCCCTCCGAAGGGACACCACCTTGTAGTGGTGGAGGGGCTTCTGTGTTTCAATGACTCAGAGGGCTATGCTGAAGGGTTACCCATATCAGACAGGCCTCTGAGGAGAAACCAGACAAAGAGTGTCCCAAACTGAGAGAGTGGTAAGATGGCGACCTGAAGTTCATATGCCCAACGGCCCAGCTGCCCTCTGAAGTTTCGTCTTTTTTACGTAAATTTTCTCTCTGCAATTGCAGTTACCTTAACTGAGAGGAAGGGGACAACCGGTGGTCAGCCGCCGATGGCCAGCGTTTTGTCCCCTGAGCAGCAAGTGCAAGACTGCTGCGCGACAAACTGCCCACAGATGAAAGGGTTGGCGAGTCCTTTGATTAGCGCTGGCGAAGGAGCGTCAACGCTCTTGGACCTGGAAAAAACAACTCCATCGCTCCCAAATTATTCAACCACCATGTGCTCTCGTGGAGGTTACATTGAATACCATCTGGAAGGCGCTTTGGGACCTAACGGTGGCAGTAAATAATTTTGTTTCAGATATAATTTTATTAGAGAGTTACATGGACAATTTAACTGAACCCTTTGAGAGTGAAAAATTGATATAACAAATGATTCTACATGAGCAAGAAGTGGTTATGATTTGAAAATGATAATAGACCAGAAACTTTGAATAATAAAATGAGTATTATTTTAGATGATTAATATCGAGATTATTGCTTTTCCCAGAGTTCCGGGTATGACTCCTAAAGTTTTCCTCAGAAATATTTCCTCAATTATTACTTTAAAAGGAGTGAAGCCTGTGAAAACTGGGATTACTTTAATCAGTGGGACTTGAATTAGAGACTTAAGTATATGTATTGTTAAATAACTTCTGGTTTTTAAAAGAGAAAGAATGTAATCAGATCTATTATTTATAACTAATATTAGACAATAAGTATGTTTTCAATGAAATGATTTGACTATACACCGTATTGGCCTTGAAGAAGCCAACCAGATGATCAATGTGGAATAATGAATCAGACAACTAATATATGAGGATAATCAGGTTAATACCAGTTTTTTTTTTCTGTTTACTGTTTAATTGATCTCCTTGTCTTGTGTCACTCTCCCTATTTAGTGGTCTAAGGAAGAGAATACAATTACCTGACTGAAATAATTCCTATATATTATTTTCTCTGTATTTCCAGCAAGTTGTTTTATCGCTTGTAAAATTTAAATGGTTATAAATTAAAAAAAAGAATGTATCAACGAAGAAATAAGGCAAAAAGTAGCTAAAAGGAAGGAACTTCTCACTCCACGTGCAGCAAAATCTAACCCAGATTTTGTTTGTACATTTTGGTTCTCTAATCTAAGGACATCAAAAAGATTATGAAAACGCACTGGCACATCCTAGAAGGTCATCACTGTTTTAAGGACAAGAAACTCATTGTTGCTCACTCAAGAGGCAAAAACATTAAAGAACTCATTGCGCCATCTGCCCTCCCTGAGTCAGATGTGCACAACGTTCATAACAATGAAAATTTAGGGCACTCCACTTATGGGAATTGCTCTATTTGCCTGCTTTCTTTGTTAATGTCAGAATTTACACATCCACGAACAGACAAGGTTTATCCATTAAGACACAGCTCTAATTGCAATACACAGAATGTTTTGTACATTATTCTCTGTCCATGCCCCTTGATATATATAGGAAAAACAAAGGAAAGTTAAGTGTAGGATTATTGAACACAGCAGCAATATTAAATGATTTGTGAATGCTCTGTTGGTTCAACACTAGTATTCCGTAGGGCATACTATTCATGATTAATTTTTTTTGTTTGTTTTTAGAACTTTTAAAGCCACCAGGCGTGGGGTGGGGTGATTTGGAGAGAATTATTCTTCAGGAAGAATAGTGGCTAATCTATGAATTAGACAGTCATTCCAGCAGGTCTTAATAGTGAAACTGACCATCCTGTCTTTTTGTAATTTTAAAGTAAACCCTTATGGTACTTACTTTGGCTTGGCTGAATATAATTACTTTTATAGGTGAAAGCTGATTGAAATAGTGTTTTTAAAGTAAGGAGCTGAATCTGTTCAAGTGTTTTGTGAGCAATGGGGGTGGGGTATACCATATATGTTTCTGTGTGGCAAGAGTTTTTTTTTTGGCTACAGGGCTCTTACTAAACTGCTTTGGAACAATTATCACATATTCTAATAACAATTTCCTTAAAAAATCATTTATTATTTTTTAATCAATACATTAAGGACTGACTTTTGATTACATTTTCTAATTGTTATCAGTATGGACTTATAAACCTTGTTATACAGCAGCAAGAAACAATGATAAAGACAGCTTTGATTGTTTTAATAAATTGTTTTCCCATCCAGGTTTTGTGCTGGCGCCTTTAAAAATCTTGGCACACGAGTCATTAAGCTTTTACAAAAAGGTTGCCAGTGACATGCAAGATTTGCCTATTTCACAGCATTTTGGAAAGACGGCTCAGCATCTCATCATCGGGTAAGGCACTTTTAATTTACACGTGCACTGCAGCAATTTTGACCTGCTTGCATTTGTTATGGAAATCATTTTTGTTTAAAAAAATAGCTTTCTGCACTATGCATGGTTTGCATATACAGTGTTTTGATAAGCTGGTTTGTAGTCTCATCATTGCGTAAGGCACTTTTCATTCATCTACCTATTACAGTAATTTTGATGTTACTATGCTTTTAGAAGGGTTTTGTGCCAAGCAATTACTGCCTGGGTTCATCATAATAATCTGATGTTTTACTTTCTGTTAAGACATTTTTCGCCCACAATGTATTAACTTTGATCCAGTTCACAGTGTGATTTTCTTAACTCAGTTAAGTGTCACCTTTTTTGGCATTTGTTGCCATCATCATTAAGATTTACCTTGGTTTTACCAGTTGAAGCTGATTTTTATTGGAACACATTTCAAATCATTTACTTTTCTAAGATGTAATTCGCATGTAAATCTATTACGGTTGTTCTTGTGGCAGTGTGACGTGTTTGGTATGGAATTGCTGAATGTACCAGCCACATATCTTTTCACTTTTTCCAAACAAATTTCTGAGCACATTCATGTGTTTTCAAATTAGTAATGTTATTTCATATATGTTTTAATTATTTATGGATATTTTCCTACTGTATCTTTACTAAGAGATATTTTATAATACTGAAGGTATGACACTTTTTTTTTTAAATTAGACTTAGCACCTGAGGTTTACCAGATTTCAGCTTGGCAGCTTCCACATATTATATATATATATATATATATATATATATATATATATATATACACACACACACACACACACACATATACACACACACACACCATGTTTATACTAGTAAAATATGCCCATTTCTGACAAATGAAACGGGCGCTAGCAAGGTTGTCCAAGTTCCAGCATGGCCCCCTCCCTCTCCTCTGAGTTCCATGCCTTCCTCTCCTCAGAGTTCCAGACCCCCGCGCCTCCCTCCCTCTCTACTCCCCTCCGAGTTCCAGGTCCCCTCCCCTCCGAGTTCCAGACCCCCGCGCCTCCCTCTCTACTCCCCTCCGAGTTCCATGCCCCCTCTCTTCTCCGAGTTCCAGACCCACACGCCTCCCCCTCCCTGTTCTCCGAGTTCCATGCCCCCCTCCCTCTCCTCTGAGTTCTAGGCCCCCCTTCCTCTCCTCCGAGTTCCATGCCCCCCTCTCCCCTCCGAGTGGCAGCCCGACCTGCGTTGCCTCCCTCTTCTCCCAGTCCTCAGCCTGCCCCTCGCCTTCCTGCGTGCCAGCCTGAATTTAAAAGTTCTTACCTCGGGGTCCGCAGGCAGCAGTAAAAGGCGAGCAGGCACGGTGCTTCAGCCTGCCTTCCCTTCTGTCTTAGCTCTGCCTCTGGTCCCACTCTCATTTCCTGTTTTCAGAAGGGCGGGACCAGAGGCAGAGCTGAGACAGAAGGGAAGGCAGGCTGAAGCACCCTGCCTGCTCGCCTTTTACTGCTGCCAGCGGACCCCGAGGTAAGAACTTCTAAATTCAGGCCAGCACGCAGGAAGGCGAGGGGAAGACGGAGGACTGGGAGAAGAGGGCGGGCTGCCACTCAGAGGGAAGGGAGAAGAGAGGGGGGCATGGAACTCGGAGGAGAGGGAGGGGGCATGGAAATCTGAGAACAGGGGGGGAGGGGGCGATTTTCCCACGACAGAATCCTTACCTCCAACGTTCTGTGGCTGGCTGGTGCTGGTTTCCCTTCTCTCTCATTGATCCACCCTTCGACTTTATCACATTCTGATGCGAGGGCGGACCAATGGGAATTGTGTTATGAACCCAGGCATCCAGACGTAGAACGTTGGAGGTGCAAATTATTATATAGGATTATTTATGAGATTGTACAAATTGTGATGTCTTTTCACTGTTTGCATTTTGTATGCCTCGATTTATGTACCTGCTGACAAATAACTTTTGTGTAAACTTTTTCTTATTTTTTTCTGACATTATATATATATTTTTCTACATGTTTTATGCTTTTTAAATGTTTTTAAAATTTATTTTCAGACTTTTATACTGCTTAAACCTATTATTTAGACCCCTGACCAGGCATTCCGCTGAAGCATGGACTGTGTCGGCTCACCTAATAAACACCATTGTGATGCCAACCCATTTCTGAAGGCTCATTGTGCTTGCAACATTTTGCTAAAAGCAGACTTCAATGCTAGTAATTTAACTTCATGAAGATAGATCTGGGGTCCTTCTCTAGGGAGAACTTAATTGCTGCTGTGCTTAGAGCTATGGTACCGGAACTAGGTGTATCAGATCAATGGAGGGAATATAATCTGCACTGACATGATTATACTTTTTTGTTCTCATTATGGTGGGACTTACTCCTGTCTTGACTTTATCTTTGTTGGCAAATCTAACTCTGCCAGGGACAAGTCATCACAAATTGGGAATATTTTTCTGATCATGCGCCTTGTGTGGTGCTCCTATTAGACAAGGGAAGAAGAAAGGGAGACAAGCAGGCTTATTTTCGAAAGAGAAGGACGCCCATCTTTCGACACAAATCGGAAGATGGGTGTCCTTCTCACAGGGTCGCCCAAATTGGCATGATTGAAAGCCGATTTTGGGCATCCCCAACTGCTTTCCGTTGTGGGAATGACCAAAGTTCCCGGGGGCAAGTCGGAGGCGGGACTTGGGCGTGCCTAACACATGGGCGTCCTCGACCCATAATGGAAAAAAAGGGCATCCCTGACGACCATTTGGACTACCTGGTCCAGGTTTTCTTACGACCAAGGCACAAAAAGGTGCCCGAACTGACCAGATGACCACCAAATGACCTCTCCCCTTACTCCCCCAGTGGTCATTAACCCCCTCCCACCCTCAAAAAAGAACTTTAAAAATATTTTGTGCCAGCCTCTAATGTCATACTCAGGTACATTGCAGCAGTATGCAGGTCCCTGGAGCAGTTTTAGTGGGTGCAGTGCACTTCAGGCAGGCGGACCCAGGCCCATCCCCCCCCTACCTGTTACACTTGTGGTGGCAAATGTGAGCCCTCCAAAATCCACCACAAACCCACTGTACCCACATCTAGGTGCCCCCCTTCACCTGTAAGGGCTATGGTAGTGGTGTACAGTTGTGGGTAGTGGGTTTTGGGGGGCTTAGCACACAAGGTAAGGGAGCTAGGTACCTGGGAGCTTTTTCTGAAGTCCACTGCAGTGCCCCCTAGGGTGCCCGGTTGGTGTCCTGGGATGTCAGGGGGACCAACGCACTACGAATGCTGGCTCCTCCCACGACCAAAGGGCTTGGATTTGGTTGTTTCTGAGATGGGCGTCCTTAGTTTCCATTATTGCCGAAAATCAGAAATGACCAAGTCTAAGAACGACCATTCTATAGGGACGACCTAAATGCCAAAATTTGGGTGTCCCCGACCGTATTATCGAAACGAAAGATGGACGCCCATCTTGTTTCGATAATACGGGTTTCCCCGCTCCTTCATCGGGACGTCCTGCGAGGACGTCCTCAGGAAAATTTGGGCACCCCTTTCGATTATGCCCCTCAAGGTGGTCTCTCAATAATACTTTAGATGAGGACATTAGAACAGCTTTGGAGTTAAACCTGCACTCAAGTCCTAGCATAGGCATAGTCTGGGGCTTCTTCATTAAAAATGCTGCACAAAATAAACATAAAAATATGTACGGGATTGAACACTGGAACAGCAATATAAGAATATGGGATCCAAGGGAGTGCTGAAGGCTACTCGACTTAACCTGGATAGTTTCTTTTCTTTTTTTTGATAATAATTTTTATTATTGTCAAGGGAAATGTACAAACGCAACATCCAACATAATATAAAACACCTACTCATATAGTTCCATGTACAGACTCTCGCAGATATCTTATACTGTTCTTGTGGCACTCTTTTACAGCAGATGCATTGTACCATAATATAATAACCACCGTGGGCGTGAGTTCCCCAGCCTCACCATCCCAAATAACCATCTATACACGAAGTACCATTCCCACCAACTGCAGCCAGAAAGTGACATTTCCTCTTGTTCATATTTTCCCATTTTTACCCCTCCTCTTACCCCCCGTCCCATGAAACCAACCCTCCCCCTCAACCCCCCCCCCCCCCAGAGACCTACTGATATGTTTACTTGTTCAAACACCTTTGTTTGTTGTGTGTTCAGTACTCCTTGCGCAAGGTAACTGTGGTGTACCAATGTGCCTTTATGATTCACACATTTATCACAGTCCTCTGAGTCCCACACGCCCATTGCTTTCCCCCTACTTCGAGTGATATATGTGTGATGCATAATTTTTAGTTGAGCTTCGTGACAGCTCACATTGGGGGTTATCTGGTAGGCCAGGTCAAAGCTTCTCTGTATCTCTGGCACCGAGACCCCCCATCCCCAGCACATCACTCCTCTTTTTTGCTAGAGACACTAAAGCTGTGTGGGGAGGCCATGATTTGCCCAAGTAATACCAGCGTGAGAGCTTATTATATTCCACTGCCATCTGTTTAAACACCACATCTAGTGCAGTAAATACAGGGGTTCTCTTTTCCTCATTGCACAGTGAGAGCAGATAGTGTCTGAGCTGCAAGTATGAGACGGATAGGGCTGTAGGTATACTCCATTTGCTTTGGCACTCTTCAAAAGACATAACTGATAGCTCCCCCCTCCATTCCCACCTGTCCCACATATCTACCCCCTTTCTTTGCCCACACCCAAAAGAAAGAAGGTCCCTGCCCTATGGGGAAGTCTGGGTTATCTTGAAATTCTATAAATGGAGAGGGTCCCTTGGCTCCCCCCCCCCCACCCGTTGCCTCCACCAATCCCATGCCAAACATAACGGTTTCAAAAGAGGTGAGAGCTTGACCCTTGTCTTCCTAGCATGCAGGGCACTGAAAACTGACCAGGGGTGAGCGGCATTTTACCACACTTCTGCAGGTGCAAACACATAATGCCCCTTATGTACTTCATGTATCCACCTAAGTACTGCAGACACATTGTACAACCGGAGATCTGGTAAGTTCACTCCCCCTGCACTCCTTGCCGAATAAGTGTGTTATACCCAATTCTAGCCCTTCGACCTCTCCAAATAAAAGACGAGATCACTCCCCTATATGCTGCCTCATCTTTGCTAAAAATTCAAAGTGGCATCATTTGTAGTAAGTAAAGAATTTTGGGAAATAGCACCATTTTAACAAGAGCCACCCTTCCTAGGAACGAAACCGGTAACTCCCTCCATTGAATGCATAATTGTTTGATCTTGTCTAGCTTGTCACAAACATTTTTTTGTACATAACAATGAAATCTAAATGTAAATAGACTCCAAGTACTTCACTGCCCCCGTGGACCAAGTTAGAGGAAAACTAGGACAATTCCTGCAGGCACAGCTGGCGGACAGTGCCATAGTCTCCGTTTTATCAAAGTTGATTCTCAGCCCAGAGAAAGATCCAAACTGTTGAATGAGATCTATGTGCATAGGTATCCCTCTGGATGCCTGTCCCAGAAATATTAACATATCATCTGCAAATAAATTGATTTTATATTCACATTTCCCTACTTTTATTCCCTGCATTTCCTCTGATTGTCGTATCTTACAAGCCAGGGGTTCCAGGGCTAAAACAAAAAAGCACAGGTGACAATGGACAACCTTTCCGGCGACAGTGTGTTATTTATCAAGATTTGCGCTGTGGGGTTCCTATATAGGGCTCTTATCCCCTGCAGAAACTCTCCTAGGATGCCAAATTGCAGCAACACCCAAAAGAGATGATCCCATAGTATTTTATCAAACGCTTTTTCTGCGTCTAGACTGACCAAGATGTTATCTCCCTGTTTACCTCCCTTCTCCTGGATCACACTTGGTGCTCTCAGGATATTAGTAGAGGCATATCTCCCTGGATCAAATCCAGTCTGATCTGTGTGTACCAAAGAGGGTAACACCTTTCCAAGCCTGGCAGCCATAATGCCAGCATAGAGTTTAATGTCCTGGTTTAACAGTGAAATAGGACGACATGAACCCAACAGCTCCCTATCTCGGCCCGGCTTGGGCAGAACTATAACTGATGCATGAGTCATAGTACCCGTGCACTGCCCTTCAGTACATAATGCTGCGAATAGTTCACTGAATGGCCCTGCTATTCGGCCCCCTAAGATCTTGTAAAATTCAGGCCCTGGCCCATCGGGCCCCGGGGCCTTAGCTAATTTGAGTTTCTTTATAGCTTGTTGTATTTCTCGACCCTGAACATGCTCATTTAGGGTATCTTGTTGTTCTTGCATTAGAGATGGGAGCCTAAGGTCTTGAAAAAATGCCTCTCTTCTCTCCCTATCGCAGTGTCCCTTGTCGTATAGGGCTTTGTAAAAATCCACGAAAGCTCTTTGAATTCCCTCTTCCTTATCCACCAGCTGTCCTGTCCCTGCTTTAATACGGGTTATAACCTGTTTTGCAGACCTGTTTCTCACCATAGTAGCCAGCAGCTTCCCCGTTTTGTTTCCCCATCTATGCAGACAATACTTATATAACTGGATGTCCCTCGTAGCTCTTTTATTCAGGATATCATTAATCTGACTTTTTAACTCTTTAAATTCGCTTCTAGCTGCCTCGTCCCCCCTTGCTGCTGCTGCCCGGGCATCTTGAAGATGGCGTAAATTTTCAAGTAGTTCTCTTTCTCTCTTCTTATGAGAGCTAGCTGTGAAAGCTATGATTTTTCCTCTCATTACTGCCTTTCCTGCCTCCCAAAGTAGAAGCGGGTCAGTATCCGCTAGTTTGTTATCTGCCATATAGAGCTCCCATTCTTTTACCAGATATTCCCTAAATTCGGGATCCCTGTATAATGTAGGATTCATACACCATCCCGGATTCTTCTTAGCCCCCACTATTCCTATATCTACCCGTACTAGTCTGTGATCTGATACAAGACACGCCTCAATTTCCGTTGACCTTCCTACCGAGAAAAGGGTCGGAGATAGCAATAGATAGTCCAGCCTGGCATGACATTTATGTACATTGGAGCAGTAAGTGTATTCTCTATCATCTGGGTGCAGTGCCCTCCATAGGTCCACTAATCCCAGGTCTCTTTGTAAAAGTCCTACACCCCTCTCCTCCTTTCCTTTAGGTCGTGTCTTTGGTGGGTTACAATCAATTAAGGGGTCCACTGTTAAGTTAAAATCTCCCCCCCCCCCCCCACAAGCACTTGATAGTCTTGAGCCTGTGTTAATGCAGCCAGTAGATGTGAATAAAATTTCCTAGAGTAGACTTTTGGAGCATAAACTGAACACAGAGCTACTTTCAATCCCTGAATGACACCCATCCATATTATGAACCTACCCTCGGGGTCCTGAACTACTTCATGGCAAGTTGTGTCTAATCCTTTACTTATGAGTATGGCCACCCCTCTTTGTCTGCTGTTATATGATGAGGAAGCTATTTCCCCTACCCAGTCCTGCTTCAGTTTAAGATGCTCTGGGGCAGACAAGTGGGTTTCCTGGAGCATAAAAATGTCAATTTTCAATTGCTTACCATAATGTAATATTTTTTCTCGTTTAATCAGAGAATGCACTCCCATCTACATTTAGGGAGGCTACCTGTAAGCTACCCAGTGTCCCAAACCAAAGTCATCCCATTATAACACCAATAAGTCATAAACTCGGTACGGGATGCCATCCCAACTTTGTCGTCCCTCGAGGTTACCCGTGCAGGTCCACCCTGCGCTTTGAGTCTCCGTGCTACCATAATAGGTGTAGTGTTCTTCAGTCTCCGCCCCTCATATTCCCCCTCCCTCCTCCGTGTCTTCCACCCCCCTCCCCTCCCGCTGACTCAATCCTATCCCTTCCCCTTTGACCCATTCATTATGTCCCACCCATCTCTCATCCACACCCACACTCATATATATCCACACTCCAGCACAGCTTCCCAGGTAACCCATCATAAGCCACAAACCCCCTACCGACCCTCCCCCTCTCGCACAGTCGAGGTCCCCTTTACCTCAACCATTTCCCTTGTAACAGCAAGCAACAAACTCCCTTCCCCCCCTTCAACTCCCAAACATTGTGACCACCATTGCAAAACAAACACTCGTACTCTCCACCTCCCTCCCTCACCATTCACTTCCCCGCCTTATATGCAGCAATTTTAACGACAAACACTTATGTCCAACTTCAAATCCACGCTGTTTGGTGCCCATTGCCGATGCCCCCCCCCCCCCCCCCCCGCAGCAACTCCAAGGCCTCTCTGCATGCGGCAGAAGTTTCTGTCCTCTCAAGTAAAGTTCAGGCTGCGAGTTGGGCTAGTAATGGTCCTAGCAATGCGGGGACTTCTAACCCGCCAAACTTCAAATGTACTGTCCAAACATGGGGAGCATCACCCTGCTCAAACCTGGTTGAACTAAACACAACCCTGTTGATACAAACTGTCTTATTCAGACCCATTCAAGAAGTGATTCTCAGGCTGACATAGGTATCAGTTTACTGTACCTCCTCGCCCCTTTCCAGAACATTCGGTAGCTTTTCCAGAAAAGCTTGCAGTTCTTCCGCTTTGGTCAAAGTAAAGATGCTGTTATTATATGTTATCCTCACCCTCGCTGGATAATGAAATGCAAACTTAACTCCTTTTTCGAATAATTTAGTACAGTACGGTGCCAACAGCTTCCGCTGCTCCATAACACGTGCTGAGAAATCCTGGAACAATAAAATCTTAGTTCCTTCGTATTCCACACGACGCATCTTTTTAAATTTCTCAAGAATTGTGGCTTTAATTGAATAATTCAGGTACCTTGTGATTATCAATCTTGGCCTCCCTCCTCGGTCCGATACGATGGATTCGCTCCATTTGCCCCCGGCTCATCTCTGGGACTATACCCAGCTGCTTCGGGAGCCAAGTTTCTGCCATGTCTTTTAGTGCCACATCTGTAACAGATTCAGGGATGCCAACAATACAAATATTATTTCTTCGCCCTCTGTTCTGATCCACCACCCAGTCTCTCAGCATACGCAATTGTGCTTCCAGATCTCCTATCCGCCCCTCTGCCGCCGCCATAAGTTCCTCCTGCAAGGAAATGCGTTCTTCCGCTTCTTGTATTCTGGCCGCATGGGAGGTAGCACATTCCTTGATCTCATCCATACCTTTGTGCAGCTTTGCTAGTTTATCATCTAGGAGCTGCGACATATGCTTCAGCGAGATTTGTACCATGTCTTCATGCACTGGGACTGGGTTCAGGGTCTGTGTCGGCGGGGTTGGTGATGTTGGCAACGCCATCTTGTTTTTCGGCACGCTGCCTTTCTCCTTCCCTGATCTCAGCGATTTTGTTGGAATTCCGCTCCTTCACTGTCTTTGGAAGCGCACACTCTGATTCCTCGTTCTTTCATGCACTGCTTGCGACTTATTCCACTTCTGCTAAGGTACCATAGATACTATTAAAAGGGGGTAAAAAGATGATGGGAAGGGAGCCGAGCTAACAGGCGTCCGCTTAGTCCTCTGGCATCACATGACCCTTGGATAGTTTATTTTCTAACCAATTGGCTTTTGTTAATGTTTGGTTACAAAATGTCCACTGCAAAAAGAGAAATAAAATTAGCTCTCAATTAGCGTATATATAATCATATTCCTTGAGGTTCTTCCTTGAGTAGCTCCAGGCTGATCAGGGAGCATTTCAAGAGCTTTTATTAAATTCTGTACCAAAGGAACATTCAGATTCACAAACTGGAAACAGCAAGATAGTTAGCTGGGATTGTTCTTCCCTCTCTTTTCCTGTACAGCAGACAAAATTAGGGAGTAACTACTACTGAGGAGTTAAAAGCTATTAAAGATTTACTGGGTGATAAGTCTTAGGTATGGAATCAGGGAGCTATAAGTTAAGAGGATAGTATCTTGTTCATGCTGAATTCCAATTGTATATATTGTAATTTTCATCAATAAAAACAATTGAACTACAAGCTAAAACCTTGAGGGTGAGGTGGGGTATGGGAATGGGCAGGGTGGGGAGAAAAACTGTTAAAACGTTGATGACAACACTATTATCTTGTTCTTATTCAGTTTATTCAGATTGTGGTGTTTGCAATTTTTTGCATATTGTGACTATCGAATGTTTAATTCTGTTGAATAATCAATAAAATTGTTGAAACAAAGATTTACTGGATGGTAAGCTCCTTGGTTTGGATGGTCTTGTGGGGGAATTTTATAAGGCTTTTCTCAGGACTTTATCCTCCATTCTAGCTGAGGTCCTAATTCTCTTAGGGATGGAGAAGCTCTGCCTCCATCGATAAAAGAAGCTTGAGTGGCACTTATTCCCAAAACCACAAAAGGATAAAAACTGATTGTCAATCGTATCAGCCTATATTTGGGTTAAATATCGATGTTAAAATATTAGCTAAAATACTGGCACCAGCCTAGCTGAAGTCATACCTGACCTGGTTCATCCGGATCAGGTGGGATTTATTTCCAAATGTAAAGCCTCTGACAATATAAGTAGAATGACTGATTTAACGTATGTGATTAGGAAGTGACAAATACCAGCCTAATGGAAAAGGCTTTTGATAGGGTTCATTGGGTGTTTTTGTATTAGGTTTTAGAGAAAGTTTGGGTGAGAAAGTATTTCCAGGGGTGGATACATGCCTTGTATGACTCTCCAAAACCCTATATCTAACTAAATGGAGAAAACTCCTCTATGTTTGAACTGGGGAGGGGTATGAGACAGGGGTGTCTCTTCTCTCCTTTAATTTTTGCCCTTGTGATGGAACCCCTTGCATTGGGCATTCAGGAGAATCTGAATATTTCAGGAGTTGAAGTAGAAGATCAAATTTATAAAATTGCCTTGTTTGAAATGATGTGTTTTCTCTTACCCGTCCCTTTAGGAGGTTTTCTAATCTCTCTCAGACTTTAAGATAAATGTTTTTAAGACAGAAGCAGGGGCAGAGCTACCATGGCGTGAGACCGGCAAAATGCCCAGGGCTGCTCAATAGTAGGGGCCCACTTGTAGCTGAACCTTCCTCTCCTCCCACGCACATGTCCAGCATCTCTACAGCTCCCCTCTCCCCACATTCGTCCTCTACAAGCCGAGGCAGCTGGTGACAAGACACAGCGCTGAAGGCAGCCTCTCTGAGGTTGGCAGAGCCTTTCCTCTGCCGTATCCTGCCCACAGGAAAGACTCCGCCAGTCTGAGAAGCTGCCTTGAGGGCTGTGTCTGCTGCGAGCCGCCTCAGCATGCGGAGGACTGGCAGTGGAGCTGTAGAGATACTGAATCCAGTCATAACAGGAAACAGAGAAAAAGACCAGGAGCAAAGGGGTGGGGAAGCAGGTGAGATGCTGGACTGGGGGCGGGCAGGGAGAAGCAGAGGGAAGAGAAAAAGAGAAACCTGGAGCAAGGAAGGGGGGGAGGGAGATGCTAGACTGGGGGGAGGGGGTGCAGAATGAAGAGACAGAGAGGGAGACTGGAGACCCTGGACCAGGGAGGGAGAGAGATGCCAGACTATGAAGAGGGAGAGGAGAGAGAGAAATAAAAAAATGGAGGGGGATAAGCAGAGAGACAGACCTGGCCCAAAGGGGAGGGGGCAGATGCTGACTAGGGGAGGTGCAGAGGGAAGAGATGCTGGTTTACAGAGAAGGGGTGGGGGTGCAAGAGGAAACTGGCCATGGGGAGGGACGGGGACACAGAAGAGATGCTGGACATAGAGGGAGCATAGAGACAGGGACATGGGGGGGATGCTGGACAGAGTAAGATAAGAACACTATGTGAATCTAATTCAGGAAACTAAGAGGGATTTGGAACATTAGAACTTGATTGTTCCTTCCTGGTTCAGTAAGATTGCAGCCATTAAAATGAATGCTTTACCTAGACTAATGTACTTATTTCAGGATCTCTCTTTGACACTGCCTAAGAAATGGCTGGATTCTTAGCAGAGAAACAGAGCGGGGTTCTTAGCAGAACAGGTTAATTAAATTCACATGGAGTAATAAGAGGAAGGCAACAAACATGATGTGGGGATTGCGCCAAAAGACGTATGATAAGAGACTGGAAGGCCTGAATATGTATACCCTAGAGAAGAGGGACAGGGGAGATATGATACAGATGATTAAATACTTGAAAGGTATTAATATAGAAACAGATATTTTCCAGAGAAGGGAAACTGGTAGAACTAGAGGTCATGAATCAAGGTTGCGGGGTGGTAGACTTCGGAGTAATGTTTGAAAATTCTTTTTCATGGAGAGGGATAGGAGCAACCAGCAGCAGAAGAAAGGGATAACCAGCAGTATCCAGCAGAAGAAAAGAGGTGTTGATGCCCCTGTAAAAGTAACTGGTGAGGCCCCACCTGAAGTATTGTGTTCAGTTTTGGAGGCCTTATCTTGCTAAGGATGTAAAAAGACTTGAAGCGGTTCAGAGAAAAGCAACGAAAATGGTAGGGGGTTTACGTACCAAGACATACTTGGAGAGACTTGCTGAGCTAAACATGCATACCCCGGAGAAAAGGAGAATCAGGGGTGATTTGATACAGACATTCAAATATTTGAAAGGTATTAATCCGCAAACAAACCTTTTCCAGAGACAGGAAGGTGGTAGAACTAGAGGGTATGAATTGAAGTTGAAAGGGGGCCAACTCAGGAATAATTTCAGGAAGTATTTTTTCACTGAGAGGGTGGTCAATACCTGAAATGCTCTTCCCAAGGGAAGTGGTAGAGATAAAAACTAATGGAATTAAAAAATGCGTGAGACAGACACAAAAGAAACCTGTTTAAAAGGATCGGATCGGAGATTAGGTAGGAAAGCCAGTGCTGGGCAGACTTCTACTGTCTGTGCCCTGATTGAGGCTTAATAGACTTGGATGGGCTGGAGTGGAGCTTTTCAGGGACTATGACACAACTTCAGAAATTTTAGAACAAGGCAAGTGCCGGGCTATGCCCTAAAAATACAAAGATAAATCAAGATCAGGTATACAATCACTTCATACCATATGTAATGAGTTTATCTTGTTTGGCAGACTGGATGGACCATACTGGTCTATCTGTCGCCATCTACTATTTTACTGTGAGGGTGGTTTATGCCTGGAATGCCTTCCCGAGTAGTGTGGTGGAGAAAAAAAAACTGTGGTGGAATTTAAAATGTCATGGCATAATCACAGAGGTCTCTAATTAGAAAATGAATAGTATAAAAAACAAAACTTAAAGGGTTGCATACGCGTTTGCATGTCAAGTGGTGCTTAGGTGGGAACTCTGGCTGTATCCGCTAAGGTCGGTGTTGGGTTGGCTTGTACGGTCTGAGTCCCGCATGTAGCAATCTGGTTTAGAATGGGCTGCAGACCGCATCAACGGAAACTCCAGTAATTTGGAACATGAGGACAGTGTCGGGCAGACCTTTACGGTCTGGGTCCCGCAAATGACAAGATGAATTTGGATAGGCTGGAGTGGGCTTTGATGGCAACTCCAGTAGTTGGAACATAAGGACAGAGTCAGGCGGACTTCTAAGGTCTACGTCCCAGAAATAGCAAAAGAGATCATGAGCAAATATATAATATAATATGTTCATTGCTGATTTAATCTTGAATTGAGAATGAATGTGACTGTTGGGCAGACTAGATGGACCATTGTATATTCCTTCCTATACTAGGCCTGTAATATGGCTGTGCTGGCCATCAGTATTCCTTGCTTTGCTGTCGTCAGTATCTTCCTGCGGCTGCATGTAAGTTACAGTGCTTTCTCAGGAAATGGAAAGTACATGTTACATGTCAAGGTGGCACCTAGAAGGAAATGAGGCTATGCGGCCCATATATAGCAGATACAATTGGATATAACCTTGGTGGTGATGAGAGACTGAGGACCCTCCAAAGAAGGAGTTGTTCCTGTCAGATAGAAGGACACCAGGTGTTTTATAATATATATTTGCTTGCTACATGGTTATTTGCACGCTGTACTGATAAGGAATTAGCCAATTGCCACAAAGCATGCATGTGAACACAAGCAGGAGAGGATGGTAGAAAACAGGAAATTGCCATTTTTGTATATTACTATATTGTGTGATGGAAGGAAACAGAAAGATTCATATATGACCATAAGTTAGTTTAGGAGAAATCACATAATTTAAGAGAAATGAAACTTACAAAAGTATATATGTGATGGCTAAGAAAGTTTTTGCTGACCAGTTTTGTTATGCAGTCTGTGCGTCTGGCTACTGGGTGACAACCTGCTCCAGAGAGAACAATTATTTTGTATTGGCTTAGTGAGATACCACTAAAGATTTTTACTGGTTGCACCTAGATCTAAGTCTGATTGTCTCTCTTATTCCAGCCTCTAGGGCTGAAGTGTTTTCCCGTCCCCAGGGACAGGATTACACACCATTCACGGTCTTTATCTGTCATCTCTTACTACGTTGCTATCTTAACAGAAAGATTGGCAGGGGGGCAGCTTTTCCTGGAATTTTGTATGAGGACGTTAGGGGGATGAGGGACTTAATATCAGTCATTTATAGATACCTCACAGATAAAAGGTCATTGTAAACACAGAAAACATTGGGATGGTGAGTTAGAGGAATGGGGGAATTCAGTAAATGGTGCTCAAACTTAGGCACAGAGCACCCTTTGCAGAATATTAGCTAGGAATTGATCTCGTGCCTGACTTTTGGCACAAGCACTTACACCTGCAATCTTTTTGTTTACTAGGCCAGCTTCAGGACTTCCACTGATTCAGTAGCAATTGGTTATGCATGCTATTAGTGCAGCTTGAATTACATTGGCTATGGCTTGGAAGACTGTGGATACTACTACTATAATAAAATAGCAATATTGCATTATATGAGGGTTAAAAGTAATGCCTCCAACCTGCATAACCTTTGTTTAAATGAAGATAGTGTCATAAGTAAAAAAAATGCTTGAAACTTGCTCTTTTATTACATATATTTACTTTTCTACATAGTTGTCCCATTTACCACACATTACTGTCAACAGTGGACTAGTTTTTGAAAGCCACCACAAAAGAAGTTAAAATTTAGTCGCTTCAACCAATTGCACACAGTCCTTTCCACCTCTTCATTTGAGTTAAACAGATGCCCCTTTTTCCCCAACTTTGGAAAAAGATGGAAATCGCATGGCATTAAGTCCGGGCTGTATGGTGGATGGGGTAAGACTGAGACCCATCATTGCAATTGCCTCTATTGTGTTTCGTGTGAGGTCTAGTGTTGTCATGTTGTAACAAAATTTCCTTCTTGTGCTTCCAAACTCTTCTCAATCATGTTTTCAAAGTTTTCAGGCTTGCAATGTAATGCTTTGAGTGATCCTTCAATTGCGTTTTACGAGTTCATCACCCTTTCTCATGTGAGACTCATCTGTTGCTGTCATGAGTCGCTCCTTTCATTTTGTGATCACACAAATCAGCCCTATCTAAAATCTTTGCATTTTTTACCCCAGCGTCGCATAGTACTCACATCAACCCAGTCATAATCATAAACAACCAGTAGACCAGCAGCAGTGAATTTAATTGGAGGGTCTCTTTCAACAGTGATAAACTATCACAGCATGTTGCTTGCATAGAGAGCTCACTGCATGTTTTCACTTCACATGCAATAGTAAAATGGCCTCTTCACACAGACACTTTTCGCCAGCTGAGATGAAGGAAGAGATTTCAAAAAACAAGTGAACATGTATAGTGTGTCAGTGCTGCTATCTGTTGATGAATTATGGAGATAAAGGTATTACTTTTCATTTAACCCTTGAATTTGTGAGATGGAAAGGCTTAGAGTGATAAATCAGAGTTCCACCCTAAAATGAGAAAAAGATCTGGACCCCTTTTATGACTCGCTGTTCTTAACTGTTTATGAAAGTTCTAGAACGTTAACTGTATAATACAAGGTCATTTAAAATACCCATGTTTTGACAGTGTCTAAAGGCCGACATGTCCTTTGCATTTCGAAATTAATAGAGGCAGTCAGATTTGTAATATATCCAGTAGTACTCTAAGATTTAATGTACATGTTTTCACAGTTTCACAAAATTGTGCTGATTTTCTGTGTGCGTGCGCATGCAAAAATAAACGCATGTAAAGGAACAGTCGAAATATAAAATATAATATATGACTAGCAAAAAAGTATGGACCTAATTCGTGTATTTTGAAAACAATTTGCCCTTATTGAAAGCAAAGCATACAAAAGCAGAACACTGGTGTATTAAGTCCAGGAATGGTAAATGCTGGAATATTTTCAGGAGGAATAGATCACTGATAAAGAAACAGGAAGGAAAATTTTCAAGGGTTCAAATAAACATGCTCTTTGCCTGAAGAAGATATCAAAGGTGGTATTACAACTGTCATATCAGCTGTATGAGAAATTTAGTGTTTGCTTTAGTATGCTATTTGTGGTATTTTTTTCTACACACACACTTATCTATCTATATATATATACACACACACACACACACACACACACATATATATTTTTTCTTTATTAACTGTTATATTAATTGTATTCTTAAAATAATTGCAAACCACTTTGAATCCTTTTTGTAACTACACCTATGATATTGTCGTTTTGAACTGCTACTGTTAATATGTAATCTTTTTTATTGCAAGAAAGTAATCAAAAAGAACACGGATTGAAATTCAGTTTTCAATACAACATCCCTGCCCCCTCCCAGCCACCCACCCGGATACAGTCACACCCTTCTCTTACAAGTATCCTTCACAAAGTTCCACAAACAGTATAGTCAAGGGGTCTGGGCTCTGATAACATCTCCTGTCCCTAAAACAAAAACCACTACACAGAACTACAATCCTATTAACTCTCCAGCAACTGCTGCTACTTATTTCATTAGAAAACTATGCTTTCCTCAATTTATTTTACTCTAGGGCTAGTTTTATGTACACAGCCTTATGTGCCCTCAAATATTTTACCAGAATTTCAACATGTCCTTAGATTTTTCTTTCTTGCTTTTTCCTCTCTGCTTTTTTCTGCCCGTTAACATACCTGAATCATAGGTTTATGTAGAGTATAATTACAGTGGAACCCTGATATAACATTCCCTGTAATATCACAAATCTGCATTTAACATGATCTTGGCTCCCTTTAAAAAAAAAAAAAAAAAAATACATATAGCTCCTCTATCGGCAATGACTAGCTACACTGGTGTGTGGCCCAGCCCCGTGCCTACATGAAAAACATTCCAGTCATGTTTAGTCAATGCTGGGGTGGGACCTCCCCCCTCCCTGGTGTAAAAACATTGGCAGCCTGATGATCAAAGGTAAATGTGGGCGCTAGAGGCAAACAGCACCCATACCCCTCAATACCACAGAGCTCATTTAAATGAGCTCTGCTTGTATTCCGCCCCTATGATCAGACAACAGCGCTCTGATCGTAGGGGCAGAATAGCGCCTTAACTCTATGCCAGCTCAAAGCTGGTGCTAGGGTTGACGCTCCCCCCCCCCCCCCCCCCCCCCCCCCGTCAGGCAGCTATGCTAGTTTTTGTCTGCCGTCATTTACTATGTTAATATTTTACTACGTTAGAATGTTTCTCCCCCCTAGTTTCTTGGGAAATTATGAACCTATTTATGCACTTTATTAATGTTAAATGAAACTAGCTGAATACTTACATGTACTGCTATTGAGGATAAAGGTCAAGCTTTATGTTGAAAAATATCCAGTTCATGTATGCTTTGTCAGACTGCAGCACCTTTGTAGAGAAGGGATGAACAGATCTGGACAGAGATACTACCCAGGAACTGATCTTGTTTTGGCCTGTTTCATGTAAATAGAGGGTGGTGTGCCATCTTATTCCAGCTGTTATTCTATTTAGAAGACCCCCCCTCCCCACAAACACATACACTTTACCATACAGAACATACCTTACTGTCTAAACGTTGTAAATAAGAACAAATGTACTCTATACTGGCTCCAAAAGGGTGAACATGAAGGAAAGTCGAAATTATACCTAAAAAAACAAAAAAACAAAAAGGGGGCGGGGGGAATAAATGAGTTTATTCTTACAATTCAACTGAAATTACATGTTATGTTTTAAACAATACACGGTAGAATAACTTAGCTGATACCCAAGTCTGATGGAAACTGCCCTCAATATGAATTGAGGCACTATAAATAACTGCTAAATAGGACTGAACTATATTTCAGCATAGTTGTACTGCAAATGATTGATAAATAAAATAGCCTTTATTGGCTTAACACGTTTATCCCACACATACTTCTTAAAAAATATAGTTGAATTACCACAGTATCTTCCTAATAATGTGCTTTACATAATAACATCAAACACAGCAATAATAGACCAATGAAACACTTGTGTACAACCAGTGTGTGTCAGGGGAAAGTCTCATACTGTCACAGGGACATAATGTAATCTGCACCCGCAATATGGGTGGACCCCTATAAGTGACTGTTATAATCATAGAAAAAAAACCCTCCTTCCAATTGTGTTGCTTATTAATGCAAGTGTTCTCAATGTGTCAGTGTTCAATTTTTCAATTTTCTACATAAAACACACTGTAATGGCAGGCAAAGAGCAGTCACTTGTCTTTAAGATCTGTCCACTTGCTGGACCCCAACAGGTTCCTGTTTCGCTGAAGCTTTGTCAAGGGATCTAAGTGGTTGGAGACCTGCTAAAAAAAAAAAAGCCCATTAGCTGTTGTACAGGTTGTACAAATAAACAAACCTAAGCCTTTCCTGGCGACAGCTAATGGGCTTTTTTTTTTAGCAGGTTTGCAACCACTTAGAACCCTTGACCCCTGTCAGGGTCCGGCGAGTGGACAGATCTTAAAGACAAGTGACCGATCTATCTGCCATTACAGTGTATGTGATTTTGTGATTACTGAGGAAACTTAGTATCAAATGTTAAATGTTTGTCTATAATTATACCTAGAATTTTCAGGTTATTGTCAATGGGGAATGAAGTGTTGTCAATTGTGAAACTGTTGTAGTTGTTTTGGTCAAATAGGTTGGTAATGACCATGAATTTAGTTTTTTCTTTATTTAGCTTTAGTTTGGATTCCAAGGCCCAGGTTTCCATCAAATTTAAGAAACGTTTTCCCTTTTGTAAGATGTCTTTAATGTTCTTTTTGAAGGTTATGTATATGGTAACATCATCAGCATATATGAATGTTTTGAATCCTGCTGTTTCTAGTCTGTTGCCTAGTGGTGACATCATTACATTAAACAGAATGGGCGATAATGGAGAACCCTGAGGGATGCCACAGTCCGGTGACCAAGGAGAGGATAAGGTTCCTTTCATTTTCATTTTGTAAGATCTTGATTTCAGGAATCCTTGAAACCATTTGTGGACTGTGCCACATATACCAAAGTTGTCTAGTATGTTTAGTAGGATATCGAACTGCATCATTAAGTTCTTAGACCCTATGCTAATTTCTTTTCTGAGATTTGATACGAGGGTAGTAAGGACAGTCTCAGTGCTATAGCATGGTCTGAAACCTGATTGCGATTTATGTAGTAGGGAGAAATGTGAAAGGTAGTCCATAGTTTGTGCTGCAACTATTTCTTCTATCACCTTTTGTGTGTAATATCAAACGGTTTGGTTTGATATTACAGCTAAAGTGGAGAGTGGCCACAAAAAACTCAAAGTTCTGGATTTCAAGCCAGGGGCGTAGCTATGGGTGGGCCTGGGTGGGCCCAGGCCCACCCAATTCCAGCCCAGGCCCGCCCAGCGCCAGCTCCCATTGCCGGCCACTGCTGCTTTTCCTGATGAGCAGCAGGGCCGGCGCCCGGTGCTACAAAAAGAAGAAGTGCTCAGCTGACTGAGCTGAGCGCCAACGCGTCGCTAAGGACAAGAAAAAATGTTTAAAAAAAAAATGCGGCACCGCAGGCAGCCTCGAAGCATTGGCTGCTGGCTCTGTGCAGGCTCCTCCCGTCTCTTACATCACTGCCCCTGTAGCGAAGCAGGGGCAGTGACGTAAGAGACGGAAGGAGCCTGCAGAGCCAGCAGCCAATGCTTCGAGGCTGCCTGCAGTGCCGCGTTTTTTTTAAAAACATTTTTTCTCGTCGGGTTAGCAACGCGTTGGCGCTCAGCTCAGTCAGCTGAGCGCTTCTTCTTTTTGTAGCGCCGGCCCTGCTGCTCATCAGGAAAAGCAGCAGTGGCCGGCAATGGGAGCTGGGGCTGGTGGGTCTGAATGGGAGAGGGAAAATGGATGGCAGGATGGGGAGAAAGAGGAAAAATGGAAGGATGGGGAGAGAAAGAGGGAAAACAGATGGGAGGATGGCAGAGAAAGAGGAAAAATGGAAGGATGGGGAGAGAAAGAGGAAAAATGGAAGGATGGGGAGAGAAAGAGGGAAAACAGATAGGAGGATGGCAGAGAAAGAGGAAAAATGGAAGGATGGGGAGAGAAAGAGGGAAAATGGAAGGATGGGGAGAGAAAGAGGGAAAACGGAAGGATGGGGAGAGAAAGAGGGAAAACAGATGGGAGGATGGCAGAGAAAGAGGAAAAATGGAAGGATGGGGAGAGAAAGAGGGAAAACAGATGGGAGGATGGCAGAGAAAGAGGGAAAATGGAAGGATGGGGAGAGAAAGAGGGGAAAACAGATGGGAGGATGGCAGAGAAAGAGGGAAAATGGAAGGATGGGGAGAGAAAGAGGGAAAACAGATGGAAGGATGGGGAGAGAAGAGGGAAAATGGAAGGATAGGGAGAGAAAGAGGGAAAATGGAAGGATGGGGAGAGAAAGAGGGAAAACAGATGGAAGGATGGGGAGAGAAAGAGGGAAAATGGAAGGATGGGGAGAGAAAGAGGGAAAACAGATGGGAGGATGGCAGAGAAAGAGGGAAAATGGAAGGATGGGGAGAGAAAGAGGGAAAATGGAAGGATGGGGAGAGAAAGAGGGAAAACAGATGGGAGGATGGCAGAGAAAGAGGGGAGATGGATGAAAGGATGCAGAGAAAAAGGGGAGAGTGGAAGGATGTGGAGAGAGAAGGGACACTGAACAGAAAAGGGTAGAGATAGACACTGGTTAGAAGGAGGGAGAGAGACATTAGATGGAAGGATCAGGAGAGAGGGTAGATGGGTGGAAGGATGGGGAGAGAAAGAGGGAAGATGCTGGATGGAAGGGTAGGGAGAAAGAGGTGACACTGGATGGAAGGATGCAGAAAGAAAGAGGGGAGACTATTGGAAGGATGGGGAGAGAGAGGGGAGACACTGGAAGGATGGGGAGAGAAAGAGGAGAGCTGCTGCATGGAAAGGGGGAGTAGTGAAAGATTGGAGAATAAGAGGAAGGGGCATGGGGAGAACAAGGGTGAGAAAAGATGAAAAGCCATAAGTAGATGAAGGAAATTAAAGAATGGATAGTAAGAATGAATTAAATCTGGACACAGAGAGAGGCAGAAAAATATTGAAGAAAGCAAAGAAAAAGGAGAGAAAAATGACAAATGGCCAGGAAACCCTGGCAGAAGAGTCAAGCGAAAACGAAGGAAAGCAGAATCTAGAGACTGGGAGCAACACAATGAGAAAAAGTAAATGGCCATACAACAAAGGTAAAGAAAATAATTTTATTTTTAATTTAGGATAAAGTAATATGGTGTTAATAAAGTTTCAGAGACCAATACTTCCTTCCTTAGGTCAGGAGAGGATACCGTAACAGCATTATACTGACCTGAGGCAGGAGGTTTTGGCCTCTGAAAGCTCATTGAAAAGGATTAGGCTATTAAATAAATTGTCTGAAATCTGATGCACTGAAAAGCAGCACTTTACCCTGTGTGACAAATGCATCTGAGTGTGACTACATTTTGCTGGGGGGGGGGGGGGGGTAGAGAGAAAATTTTGTGCCCACCCAAAATTGGCAGTCTGGCTACGCCACTGTTTCAAGCGTGCTGACTTTAGTAAAATGGGAGAATACCTGAGAAAGGAGATGATGGGCTGGGAGGACGTACGAGAAGTGGAAGGACAGTGGTCCAGGCTGAAAGAAGCTATAAATAAGGCCACGAACCTTTAAGTAAGGAAAGTAAATAAAAGCAAGAGAAAAAGGAAACCGATATGGTTCTCCAAGCAAGTGGCTGAGAAAATAAAGGCTAAAGAGTTGGCGTTCCAGAAATACACAAAAACTAAAGAAAAGGAACACGAGGAGGAATACAGGATGAAACTGAAAGAAGCCAAGAGAGAGATACGTCTGGCGAAAGCGCAAGCGGAAGAACAAATGGCTAGAAATGTAAGGAGGGGTGACAAAAATTTCTTCAGGTATATAAGTGAAAGGAGAATGATTAAAAAGGGAATTGTGAGACTAAAAGATACTGCGAACCGTTATGTGGATAATGATGAAGAAAAAGCAAATTTGCTAAATAGATACTTTTGTTCTGTTTTCACAGAAGAAAATCCTGAAGAAGGACCGCGATGGACTGCAAAAAGTATAAATGAGATTGACGTGGATAGAGCACCGTTCACGGAAGAGAGTGTGTATGAACAGCTTGAAAAGCTAAAGGTGGATAAAGCCATGGGACCGGATGGGATCCACCCCAGGATATTGAGGGAGCTCAGAGAGGTTCTGGCGGGTCCTCTTAATGATTTAACATATCCTTGCAGACAGGAGAGGTTCCGAAGGATTGGAGAACGGCGGAGGTGGTCCCTCTTCACAAGAGTGGTGATAGGGAAGAAGCTGGAAACTACAGGCTGGTAAGCCTCACTTCGATTATTGGAAAAATAATGGAAGCGATGCTGAAGGAAAGGATAGTGAATTTCCTGTAAGCCAATAAGTTGCAAGATCCAAGACAACACGGTTTTACTAAAGGGAAATCGTGCCAAACGAATCTCATTGAGTTCTTTGATTGGGTGACAGGAGAATTAAATCAGGGACGAGCTATGGACGTAATCTACTTAGATTTCAGCAAAGCTTTTGACACGGTTCCCCACAGGAGGCTCTTAAATAAACTGGAAGGGCTGAAGATAGGACCCGAAGTGGTGAACTGGTTGACGGACAGAAGCCAGAGAGTGGTGGTGAATGGAATTCGTTTGGAGGAGGGAAAGGTGAGTAGTGGTGTGCCTCAGGGATCGGTGCTGGGACCGATTCTGTTCAATATATTTGTGAGTGACATTGCCGAAGGGTTAGAAGGTAAAGTTTGCCTATTTGCGGATGATACTAAGATCTGCAACAGAGTGGACACCCGAGAGGGAGTGGAAAACATGAAAAAGGATCTGAGGAAGCTAGAAGAATGGTCTAAGGTTTGGCAATTAAAATTCAATGCGAAGAAATGCAAAGTGATGCACTTAGGGAACAGAAACCCTCGGGAGATGTATGTGATAGGCGGGGAGAATCTGATAGGTACGGACGGGGAGAGGGATCTTGGGGTGATAGTATCTGAGGATCTGAAGGCGACGAAATAGTGTGACAAGGCAGTGGCCATAGCTAGAAGGTTGTTAGGCTGTATAGAGAGAGGTGTGACCAGCAGAAGAAAGGAGGTGTTGATGCCCCTGTTTAAGTCGTTGGTGAGGCCCCACCTAGAGTATTGTGTTCAGTTTTGGAGACCGTACCTTGCGAAGGATGTAAAAAGAATTGAAGCGGTGCAAAGAAAAGCTACGCGAATGGTATGGGATTTGTGTTACCAGACGTATGAGGAGAGACTTGCTGACCTGAACATTGGAAGAAAGGAGAAACAGGGGTGATATGATACAGACGTTCAAATATTTGAAAAGTATTAATCCGCAAACAAACCGTTTCCGGAGGTGCAAAGGCAGTAGAACGAGAGGACATGAAATGAGATTGAAGGGGGCAGACTCAAGAAAAATGTCAGGAAGTATTTTTTCACGGAGAGAGTAGTGGATGCTTGGAATGCCCTCCCGCGGGAGGTGGTGGAAATGAAAACAGTAACAGAATTCAAACACGCGTGGGATAAACATAAAGGAATCCTATTCAGAAGGAATGGATCCTAAGGAGCTTAGCCGAGATTGGGTGGCAGAGCCAGCCGGTGGTGGGATGCGAGGATAGTGCTGGGCAGACTTATACGGTCTGTGCCAGAGCCAGTGGTGGGAGGCGGGGCTGGTGGTTGGGAGGCGGGGATAGTGCTGGACAGACTTATACGGTCTGTGCCCTGAAGAGGACAGGTACAAATCAAAGTAGGGTATACACAAAAAGTAGCACATATGAGTTTGTCTTGTTGGGCAGACTGGATGGACCATGCAGGTCTTTTTCTGCCGTCATTTACTATGTTACTATGTTGTCTTCAAAGGTATGGAGGCTACTGGGCTGTAGTTTGTTACATCAGTTACGGTGATTGAATTGTTTTTTTTGTATTGGTGTTAGGATAATAGAACCCTTATTATCAGGGAAAGTGCCGTGGAATAGTAGGAAGGATATATGCTGCTGAAGCAGACTGATGAATATATTAGGAGCTTCCTCCATAAGGTAACTAGGACAGGGATCTAGTATGCATTGTGAGTTTGAATATTTTAGGAGGCAATGTTTTACTGTGTCATGAGTTGGTAGTTGGAAGGAAGACCAGATTCTGTTGGTGGCTATTTCTGAATGTGTGTCTGACTGTTTTTTGTAAATATCTTGATGGTTGACTTTTAATTTGAGGACTCCTCCTCTGATTTTAACTATTTTTTGTTTGAAAAAAAGTAGCCAGTTGCTCTGTTGTTGGTGGAGACTCTGTAGTTGTGGTTATTTCTGTTGTGGATAAAAGGCTTTTTATCAGATTGAAAAGTTTACTGGTATTAAGGAAATTACCACCGATTATTTTGATATAGTATTGAGCTTTTGCAATTTTGATGTCATTTTTATATGTTTTGATGGCAATTTTCCAAGATAATTTGTTTTTGTTTGATTTGTCTTTAGCCCATTTTCTTTCCAGTTTTCTAAATTTTCTTTTCAAAAGGACAGATTGATTAAACCAAGGTAAAAATTTCTGGGTTGGTTTGGATGTAGATTTGAGGGGAGCTATGTTATTTAAGACATTTTCATATAGGTCATCCCATTTAATCATGAAGTTGTTATTGTCTGCTGGAGGAAGAGCAGGATTATTTAAGACGTTAGACCAGAACGTTGTGGTATTTATTTTTCCTCTAGTTTTGTGAGGAATCGTAGTACTTTTATTTTTCATTATTTTGTATTTTCCCTCCAATAGAGGAAAAACTCGAGTTTATTGTGATCTGACCAGGGAGTTTGAGTCCAACTACGGTTACTTAGATGAAAGTTGTTGTTGTTTGCAAATTTATAGGTTAATAGGTCAAGTAAGTGACCTTTATTGACAGAGGTATGGCTGAATGGTTGTGTGAGTTGCCAGTAGTTTAAAAAGTGAAGTAAATTTTTTGTATTACTGTCATTCTGATTATATAGGTAAAAATTGATGTCCCCTATTAGTAGGACATTATCAAATTTAGTGCATATGTTAGATACAAATTCAGTGAAGATGTTTTCTGTTGATTAATTCTCGTATGTGGGAATCCCGAGCTACCAGGCTCACCAAAAACAACAGTGGTCAACTGAACCTCGCAATGACGAGGTCAAAACAGAGATTAACCTTAAACTATATACAAACTATGTAAGCGTGCAACCTGGAACAGAAAGGAACAAAACAGGCCTAAAGGGGTATTTGGATTCTAGACGCCAAACAAATTCTGCACACTATCTGTCCAGATCACCTGTCACATTGGGTATCTGCTCAAGGCAGTAATAAGATGTGAACGTGTGGACTGAAGACCAAATTGCAGCACTGTAAATTTCTTCAATGGAGGCAGACCTCAAGTAGGCTACCAATGTCGCCATGGCTCTGACGCTGAGAGGAAGAAATGCAATCTGTCAGTCAACTGGAGATTAGGAACAAAGGTGACCACTATCCTGTTTGGGTCAAAACAAACAAAAAGCTGGGTGGACTGTCTGTGGGGTCTAGTCCGCTCCAAGTAAAAGGCTAATGCTCACTTGCAGTTCAAGATGTGTCGTGCATTCTCGCCAGGATGGGTTCAAGGTCTTAGAAGAATGTTGGCAAGACAATCGACTGGTCTAGATGGAACTCCATCACAACCTTAGGCAGGAACTTACAGTGCGTGCAGAGAACTACTCTGTTGTGATGAAACTTTGTATAAGGTGCATCCACTACTAAAGCCTGAAGCTCACTGTGAGTTGAAGTAACAGCCACCAAAAATATGACCTCCCAGGGCAAGTACTTCAGATGACAGGAATCAAGTAGCTGAGTGATGAGGGTTGGGAAACACTCCACGGTTCTCTGGAGGATAACTCCTGAAGAGGAGGGAACCAGATCTGCCAATATAGTGTGATCAGAATCGTGGTCCCACAGTCTTGCTTGAGTTTCAGCAAAGTCTTCCCCATGAGAGATATAGATACGCATACAGAGGACCTGTCCCCCAATAAAAGAGGAAGGCATCCAACGCTAGTCTGTCGTGGGCCTGGAGCAGAACTGAAGGACTTTGTGATTGGACTAAGTGGCAAAGAGATCCACAGAGGTAGTGCCCCATACTCGGAAAATCTCACGGGCAACGCTCATGTCGAGTGACCATTTGTGTGGTTGCATGACCCTGCTCAGTCTGTTGGCTAGGCTATTGGATTTGCCTGCCAGGTAAGTGGCTTTGAGGAGTGTATCTAGCAGGGCTCCAATGAACTCCAATTGCTGGACAGGAAGCAGATGGGGTAGTTTAAAACAAACCCTAGTAGCTCTAACACCTGACTATTTATTTTTATTTATTTAGATTTTGCTCACACCTTTTTCAGTAGTAGCTCAAGGTGAGTTACATTCAGGTAGACTGGATATTCCTCTGTCCCAGGAGGGCTCACAATCGACTAGTCTTCCACATGGACTCCTGAGCACCATCCTTCGATGTGCTCTTCACCAGCCATTCGTCCAGATAGTGGAACACATGCAGCCTTATTTTTGAAAGTGTTAGGCGCCCATATTTCGACCCAAATGGGGAGATGGGCGTCCATCTCGCAAAGGCGCCCAAATCGGTATAATCGAAAGCCGATTTTGGGCATCTTCAACTGCAATATGTCGCGGAAACGGGCAAAGCTGATGGGGGCGTGTCGGAGGTGTGGTGAAGGCGGGACTGGTGCATGTTTATTGGCCACGGAGAGATGGGCACCTTCGGCTGATAATCAAAAAAAGAAAGGGGTTTTTAGCGCGAATTTGGGTCATTTTGTTTGGACCCTTTTTTCCCCCACAAACAAGTCCCGAAAGAGTGCCCTAAATGACCAGATGACCACCAGAGGGAATCAGAGATGACCACCCCTGACTCCCCCAGTGGTCACTAACCCCCTCCCACCAAAAAAAAAAGAACTTTAAAAACTTTTTTTCCCAGCCTGTATGCCAGCCTCAAATGTCATACCCAGCTCCATCACAGCAGTATGCAGTTCCCTGGAGCAGTTGTTAGTGGGTGCAGTAGACTTCAGGCAGGTGGACCCAGGCCCATCCCCCCCTACCTGTTACACTTGTGGTGGTAAATGGGAGCCCTCCAAACCGCCCCCAAAACCCTGTACCCACATGTAGGTGCCCCCCATCACCCATAAGGGCTATGATAATGGTGTAGAGTTGTGGGCAGTGGGTATTGGGGGGGATTTGAGGCGCTCAGCACCCAAGGGATGGGAGCTATGGACTTGGGAGGTATTTCATTTTTTTTCTGTTAATTGTTACAAGTGCCCCCTAGGGTGCCCGGTTGGTGTCCTGGCATGTGAGGGGGACCAGTGCACTACGAATCCTGGCCCCTCCCACAACCCAATGCCTTGGATTTATTCGTTTTTGAGCTGGGTGCCTTCGGTTTCCATTATTGCTGAAAAACAAAACCGCCCAGCTCAAACATGCACAAATCCGATGCATTTGCCGGGCACAAACCGTATTATCGAAAAAAAAGATGGGAGCCATTTTTTTCGAAACTACAGTCTGTCCCGCCCCTTCACGTACCTGTCCAGGACTTAGCACAGATGACTCTGAGACACCGAAGAGATTTCAAAGAAGTGATGACCTGCTTGCAAAAGGCGGGATTGAGGTACCGATAGCTCTATCCATTTGGTTTGCAACTAACAGTAGGATCCCAATCACAGAAGATCCAAACCATGACAGGAGCCTGGAAGACCTTATCAGAACTTAGATGCAAGGATCTACCTGCAATGGGAGCACAGCCCCAAGGCGAGGCCTCGGGCTCACCAACTAAAGCACAAACAGCATGGAAAAAAGTAAGAAGAGAGGAGGCATACTTCACCCCTGGCTACATCTGGCCCGGAGTTGGGAGAAACAACTTGACTGTTATGGGCAAACTGATTTACTGGGTGAGCTGAAGATGTTCTTAAAGTTGTGTGAGGGTTTAAGTATGAAAATAGTATACAGAGTGTAGGAGTGAATGATTGACGGTTGCAAGGACGGGTAGGGACGACCGGGAGTTGAAGAATATAGGTGGCACTCAGGTGCTGACACACTTCCTCGGGGAACTAACTAGCTGGAAGGGGAGGAGGCTGGTTGTCAAGAGTGAAGGGGGAGGGGGGAGAGGGTGGGTTCATGGAACATTAATGGCTTCAATAACCCAGGAAAGAGAAGCATTATTTTTTGTGAACTTAGGCACCTAAAATGGGATGTTGTTATGCTCCAAGAAACGCATGTACAAGGGAGACACACCACTGCTCAGACACAAGAGCTTCGGAGATTACTATGCTCTAGCTAACCCTAGGGGAGGCAAAAAGGGAGGTTTAGTTAGCTATATTCGAGAAGGGGTGCCCTTTGTCAAAGAAAGTATATATTTAGAGGCCCAGGGGAGATGCATAGCGATAAAAGGGAAACTACATAACCAACCAGTAACGATTATTAACCTGTATGCTCCCAACACAGGACAGGGCAAATTCTTCGAATTGTTAGAGAAGAGCTGACACAATTTGTATCAGGCAGAGTAATAATGGGGGGAGACTTTAATTTGGCAGCGACAGGCATGGATCACTCTAAAGGAGGAGCAGGGAATATTCGGGCACATAGAGGCAAATTAATGGCATTAGTCAAAGAGTTAGATATCATTGATGCGTGGAGGCTACAGCATCCAGGCAACAAACATTCTCCGTCTACTCATTTGCAAAACAGACATATACACGAATAGATGCGATATGGTGTAGCCGTTCCATCTGGGAGCAGGTGCAGGAAACAAATAGAGAACATCCATGCCTCCGATCATGCCCCGGTATGGATATCACTTTCTGGACTGGAGCAGGAAGGTAAAAATACTTTTTGGTGGCTGAATGAATCTCTATTAGGTGAGGTGAATATATGCAAAGAGTTAAGGGAGGTCATAAAAGAATATATGGAATTTAATTGGAGTGGAGGAGTAGCCTAGTGGTTAGTGCAGCGGACTTTGATCCTGGGGAACTGGGTTCGATTCCCACTGCAGCTCCTTGTGACTGTGGGCAAGTCACTTAACCCTCCATTGCCCCAGGTACAAAATAAGTCCCTGTATATATGTAAACCGCTTTGAATGTAGTTGCAAAATACCACAGAAAGGCGGTATATCAAGTCCCATTTCCCTTCCCTAATGATAACGGGAAGTGTCAGAGGGAAGCCTATGGGATACCATCAAGACAGTTATACGAGGACACCTTATTAAGTGGGGAGCTACTCGGAAGTGGGAGCGCTGTGCTCAGGAGTTGGAGATCCAAGCGAAAATCTATTAGATTGCTGAGCTGAATTACAAAAAATCCAGGTGGAGAGGATGGAGTTCTCCAGATGGTTGCTGCAACAGAAATTTTTTGAGTTTAGTAATAAATCAGGAAGTATGTTAGCATGCTTTCTTAAGCAGCGCCAGACTAAAAGTATTATAACGACTATAAAAAGGGAAGGGGGGGGGGGGGGGGGACTCATACATAAGGAAGGAGCAATTCGAGAGCAATTTGTCCAATATTATACTACTCTGTATTCTAGGGGCGGAGTATCGAAATTGGAAACCCAGAATTATTTGAGGGAGTTAGGACTCCAGAGACTTTCAGATAAAGAGAGGAGTTGGAACATCCCATATCTCAGATAGAGATGACAAGAGTGATTAAGGGTCTCAAAGGTGGGAAGGCCCCGGGGCTAGACGGGTACAAGGCCAAATTCTATAAAATATTCTCTCTGGAGTTGACACCAATATTGTGTAGGGTGGGCAATAGCTGTTTCACAGGATGTTCTTTTCCCCCCAGTATGCATGAAGCGGGGATATCGGTACTTTTAAAACCAGGACAAGACCCGGCTGTATGCGGGTCGTATAGGCCGATATCCCTGCTGAATGTAGATATAAAAATATTGGCCAAGATTATGGCGGACCGATTAGGGGAAGTGCTACCACAATTAGTTCATGAAGACCAATCAGGCTTTGTACCCAAAAGGCAGGTAGTAGACAATATCAGACGGTCCCTACACATTCTATGGGGAGCTCAACAGCGGAAAGACCCATTGGCCTTGTTGACCACCAACGCCGAGAAGGCACTTGATAGAGTAGAATGGTCCTACCTATGGGAGGTCTTAAACATAATGGGGTTTGGGGTTAAATTTGTGGGATGGCTTCAATGCCTCTATGCATCACCGGTAGCCAGAATTAAGGTTAATGGGGGTTACTCTGCACAGTTCAGGATTCAAAGGGGCACTCGTCAGGGTTGTCCTCTCTCACCTCTATTATTTGCTCTCTCTATCGAACCCCTGGCACAGCATGTAAGATCCCTAGCGGACATCAGAGGAATGTGGGTAGGGGGGAAAGAACATAAGATAACTCTGTTCGCAGATGACGTCCTGTTTTATGTTGGTAACCCATTGCTGACACTGCCCATTATTATAAGGGAACTTAATAGGTTTGGGGGGGGATGTCAGGCTTCAAAGTTAACTACGACAAGTCCGAATTGATGGGGGTAACTCTTTTGGATAAAGAAGTGGACAGAATATTAGAATCCTTCGCCTTTAAGAAAGCAGGAGGGCACTTTAGATATTTGGGAATTCAGATTCCCAGAGATCTATCTCAACTCTACTCTCTAAACTATATCCCTCTGTTTAGGGAACTTCGGAGGGATATGAGTGGAAGAGCGGGTGGTTATAGTGCTGGGGACGAATATCAGCCATTAAAATTAATCTACTGCCCAGGTTGTTATTTTTATTTCAAACCTTACCTATATAGGTTCCCAAGGGAGAGATTATCCGCATACCATCAGAAATATCCAGATTTGTCTGGGGAGGGAGCAAGGCCAGGCTCTCCAGAAAGGTGATGTGGAGAGCGGCAGAACAAGGGGGAAGAGGCATACCTAACTTACAGTGGTATTATTGGGCAGCCCAATTAAAATTGATAACAGAATGGAGCAGAGGGGAAGAGTCATCGATAACCCAGCTGGAATAATACTTTGTACCGGAGTACTCCCTAGATGCAGTCCTCTGGGCCTCAATTCCTGCCAGAACATATAACAATTAACTCTCAATCCATTTATCTCACATCTGCTGATACTATGGGGCTCACAAAAGTTTAAGCTGCGAGAGACGAGAACGCTATCGACTTATGCACAAATTACACAGGAGCCTAGTTTCCCAGCGGGCAGACAGGGGGCAACATTTGCAGGATGGGCATGGCGGGGCTTGGTCAGATTTCGAGATTTAATGGATTCGGGGAGCATCAGATCTTTTGGGGAGCTACAAGAGACCAATGGCCTATCTAACTCAGATATCTTTGCTTATCTTCAAATTAAACACTTTATCAGTAGGCAATGATGGCTGAGACCCGATTCAGAGGAGGGGGAACAATTTGAGGACCTGTGGGATTTTGTAGGCAAAAGGGGGAAGGCCATAACTTTTCTGTATGGCCACTTAAGGGGAGAGGGCTTTGTTAAATTACCATATATGAGAGCATGGGAGCGTGACCTGGAATGTGAGTTTAACATGGTAGAGTGGAAAGCAATATGCATGGAGGTGAAAAAGGCCTCTATATGTGTGTTAATTAAAGAAAATGCATATAAGGTATTAAGTAGATGGTACTTTACGTCAGACCGGGTGAAAACAATGTTCCCGGATGCCAGCGATCAGTGCTGGCGTTGTGGAAAAGCAGTGGGCATGTATTGGCATATCTGGTGGGCATGCACTGCTCTGCAAAACTTTTGGGCAGAAGTAGTACGTAACCTTACGACTGCCCTGGACTTAGAGTTTCCTTGTGACCCCAAGTGGTGCCTCTTGGGTTGGGGGAACAAAAGAGGACTAAAATGGCAGAGGTGCATAAAACGTATTTGTCTGGCAGCTGCGAAGTCAACCATAGCCCTTCATTGGAAGTCGAGATCTGGACCCACTAAACAGCAGTGGATAACAAAAATCAGACTGGTGGCTGAGATGAAAAAACTGACAGATCGTACACTGGGGCGCCTCGATCAAGAAGCAGCAGAATGGGTGCATTTGGAACATATATTGGGTGCACTATGAAAGCTGTAATTAGTAGGGTTAATGTGAGGGTGGGGGGGCCATCGGGGGAGGAAGCGGAAAGGGGGGTAGGGAGGTGGGCTTACAGAGGGGGGAAAAGGAGGGAGTATATGGACACAAAGGTGGCGGGAGGGGCGGTTGGGGATTTAAACAGAGAGCGGTTGTATTAGAAAAGTGAACTATGTAATTTCTTAATTTTATTGTTGTTACCCTGAAAAACATGTATTGCAAAATGGCAATAACAACTTTAAGAAGTTAAATCTTTCTAAGCTCTCAATAAAAATTCAAAGTAAAAAAAATAATAATTTATGAGCGCTACTCAGCACGCCATATATAGAATCCAGGGGTGTATGTGTAACACTGCCACTACTGGGGTCCAACAGAAGACCATCTTTAAGGTAGACTGGCAAGGGGAGGGTGAAGGAGCAAATGCTGAACCCCAGCTGGGAGGGGGAGGGGAGTGAGCTGCAGACCTGCGAGCAGAACTGGAGGGGTCACTGGTGGAAGCGATGGCTGAGGCAGTGAACTCCAGTAGCTATAAGAAGAGCTTGGTGCTGCTCACAAGGTGGATGAGGGAGAGAGAGAGAGGGGGAGAGAATGAACCTGGGGGAAGAAGAAAGGAAGAGAAAAGGAGAGATATTGGCTCTACGGGGGGAAGTGATGGAGATTATCAGTCCTTTAGAGGAGGGAAGGGAAGTGGGATGGGATTTGATATACCACCTTTCTGTGGTTACAATCAGGGCTTAATTTGTGCCCCAACAAGGTGGAATGGCGTTCCAGCACTTTTTGATACTTAGTTGCTCAGTCTTTCCAGCCCACCAGACTTGCTTCCTTGCTAGGATTTCCCTCGTCTCTCTTTCTCTCCCGCCTCCAATTCATTATTACCCCATTTCTTTCTCTCCCTTGCACCACCCTCTTGCAGTAACTTATTTCTCTCTTTCCCTCCCGTTCTCACTGTTGGGCCTGCAGTAGTAAACAATGAAGACATGCAGGACTGGCTCTCTGTGTGCAGCTGCTACGTCCTCTGTCGGCTGCGCCTCCTCTGAAAGAGGAAGTTATACCAAAGGAGGCAAGGCTGGCAGAGGAAGCGGCATGCAGAGAAAAATAAAAGGTACTGCATGAGGCTGGTGAGGGCAAGGTAGTTGAGAGAAAGAGAGAGAAACGTGGCAATAGCGGATGGGAGGCAAGAGAGAGAGGCAGAGGCAATGCTAATAGCTGGGCGAGGGAGCCAAAAGCAAAGCTGGGGAGTGGGGATGAAATAACCAGAAACACAATGGGGTGGGGGTGGGGGTAAAGATGAGACAGCCAGAGGCAAAGCTTGATGGAGAGAGGGGGAGGAAAAAAATAAGAGCCAGAGGCAATGTTGGATATGGCAGGTGGTGAGAGCCAGAGGCAATGTGAATTTGGGGGAGAGAGATGGGGTAATAATGGATGGAAGAGAGAGAGAGGCAGGGGCAATGTTGTATAGAAAAGGAGAGAGGCAGGGGCAATGCCAGATGGGGAAGAGAGAGGCAGGGGCAGAGCTGAATGGTGAGGGCAAAATAGAGAGGGATGAGACAATGCTGCATGCCAAGGGAAGAGAAAAAGACAAGTCAATTCTGGATGGCGGGGAGGCAATATGGTATGGAGAGGTTGGGGGAGAGAGAGAGAGAAAGATGTGTTAAATTTGTATAGGAAGAGGGAGAGAGAGAGAGAGCGCAATGCTGGATGGGGTAAGCAAGAGAAACAGAGGCAATGCTGAACGGTGAGGGCAAAGACAGAAGGACAAGGCAATGCCACACGCCAAGGGAAGAGAGATAGAGAACTCAATGCTGCGTGTGTGTGTTTGAGGGAGGGGGGCTGAAAGAAAGACAGAGCAATGTTGGATATGGGGAGAGAAACAGACAGGCAATGCTGGATGGAGGAAGAAAGACTACACAATGCTGAATGGTGTAGGAGAAGAGGGATGGGATTTGATATACTGCCTTTTTGTGGTTACAATCAAAGCAGTTAACATATTTATATTCAGGTACTTATTTTATACCTGGGGCATGGATGGTTAAGCAACTTGCCCAGAGTCACAATGAGATTCAGTGGGAATTGAATCCCATTCCCCTGGTTCTAAAGCTGCTGCAGTAAACATTAGGCTACTTCTCCAGACAGAAATGGTCAGTGCTACCTGCCAGGGGCAGGGGCGTAGCCATGGGCGGGCCTGGACGGGCCCAGGCCCAGCCACTTACCCTCCAGGCCTGCCCAGCCAACATCCTTTGATCTAGTGGCGTGCTAAGGGCAGGGGGCGGTCCGCCCCGGGTGTCAGCAGGTGGTGGTGGTGGTGGGGGGGGGGGGGGGGGGTGTGCTCCACTGGCACTGCAGTCTCCACCTGTCTACCAGCTCCGTCGACAGACAGATGACCCTCTTTCTTCTGCCACCCGGCACCTAGCCTTAAAAAAAAAAAAAAACAACCTATGAAGCGCCTCGCCTCTGCTGTAAAGGGAGCAAATTGCCTCGTCACGTCAGCCCTTCCCTCACTGTGTCCCACCCTCGCAGAAATAGGAAGTTACATCAGAGGGCGGGACACAGTGAGGGAAGGGCTGACGTGACAAGGTGATTTGCTTTCTTTACAGCAGAGCAGAGCGGACACGAGGTGCTTCACAGATTTTTTTATTTTTTTTTAAGGCTGGGTGGCAGAAGAAGAGGGTCGTCTGTCCATCGATGGAGCTGGTAGGTAGGTGGGGACTGGGTCGGGGAGGGGGGCTCAGATGGGAGAAGGGGACTGGGACTCAGATGGGAGAAGGGGACTAGGTCTGGGAGGGTGCTCAGATGGGAGAAGGGGACCAGGACTGGGGGGGGGGGGGGGGCTCAGATGGGAGAAGGGGACTAGGTCTAGGGGGGTGCTCAGATGGTAGAAGGGGACTGGGTGGGTGGGGGAGCGTGCTCAGATGGGAGAAGGGGCCTGGAGCTGGAACTGGATTCTGAGGAGGGAGAATGGGGCCATGCCTGGGGCAGGTGGGAGAATGGGTCTGGGGCTGAAAAGGGGGGGCCCTAATGCAAGGCATGTGGATGAAGGGGACTGGAACTGTGGGCTGAAAAGGGGACAGGGAGAAGTGGCTGGGGGCTGAAGATTGGGACTGGTGGGAGAAAAGGGTTGGGGCTGAAAAGGAGAGGCAGGTGGGAGATGTGGGCAGCGAGAGAGAGGGCAGACCCTGGATGGATGGGAGAGGGAGGGCAGACCCTGGATGGATGGGAGAGGGAGGGCAAATGGTGGACTGAAGGGGCAGAAAGTGGATGGAAAGGACGGCAGAGAGGGCAGACACTGGATGGCAGAGAGAGAGAGCGAACGTGGGAGGGTGACCAAGGATACCAAAGACTGGAAGATGTATGTTGGTGAAAGAAGTTTATTGAAGTACGAAGACTCACCAAAGACTGGAAGATGTATGTTATGTATGTCTTCGTACTTCTTTCACCAACATACATATCTTCCAGTCTTTGGTATCCTTGCAAGAGGCATATTTTCAAAGCACTTAGCCTTCCAAAGTTCCATAGGTTTCTATGGAACTTTGGAAGGCTAAGTGCTTTGAAAATATGCCTCCACCCTCCCACTTTTTCTGTTGTACTGTTATTTTCCGTGGGGCGTTCTGAGTTCTCCGTCTTTGGACGGATTTCTTCTTAGAGAGAGCGAAGACAGATGCTGGATGGAAGGAAGACGGTGAAAAGAAGATGAGGGAAGCAGAAACCAGAGACAACAAACTAAATAAAATATATATTTTTATTTTTTTGCTTTAGGATAAAGTAGTATTGTAGATGTGTTAATAAATGTTTATAAATAGAACATGTAAATAAGGTAATCTTTTTATTGGACTAATTTTAATACATTTTGACCAAGTTGACCAACCTCCTTCCTCAGGTCAATACAGTATAGTGCTGTTACAATATCCTATCCTGACCTGAGGAAGGGGGTTTTGTTCTCCGAAAGCTAAATGTATTAGTCCAATAAAATGGTATTTTATTTTCTATATTTGTTTTATTTCTATTTGTTAATTTGAAAAGTGGTGATTGGTATTTGTTAGTTTTTTTCCAAATTTACATGTGCTGTCTTTATATTTTGCACAGTACTAAGGGACATTTTCTGTTTCTGTGGTGTTGCATTGTATGCAGAGTCTGGCATCTTGGGGGTTCAGTTTCATTTTTGTCTAAATAGAAAGTTTATGATTACTTATTCTATAGTGGATTAAGGTGTATCTGTGTTTGTGAAAAAGACAATGGCTTTCAGTTGGCTTTGACTGTGCAGGATCGACGATTTCTACTATTCTGTCTGGTTTTGTTTTACAATAGGTGAATTGATGTTCTAGTGCTCACTGTAGTGTTTAAGGTGCTTTCCTTTTCCTTGTGTGACTTGTAGAAATGACTGCTTATGGTATGCTAGAATTGCTCTATAGGTCCTGAGTGTTTTGTATTCTCAGTATGCCTAGTACTGGATTTTGGAGGGGGGGGGGGGGTGTTAAAAAAATGACCAGTCTCGGGTGTCAACTACCCTAGGTACGCCACTGCTTTGATCGCTGTTGCTGCCTTTTCTCCCACGGCTCTGGGTATGGCCGTCCGGGAGGCAGCGTTCAGCGCTGCCTGCCTGTCCTGAAATTGTTCTCCCCAGGCTCCGCTGCCTTGATTCCTGCATTCTTTTTTTCACTCATCGCTGCCATTCACACAGGTAGCTCCGCTCCCCTCTGCCGCATCCATCTGGCCCTAAGTAAACAGGAAGTGCATCAGACAGGGCCGGATGGACGCGGCAGACAGGAGCGGAGTTGCCTGTGTGAATGGAGTTGGGAGCTGGCAACAGAGGACATACTAGCACAGGTGTGACTTGCCTGATGAATGGAGTTCACAAGGAAAGGTGCAGAGAGAGAGAAGATAGATAACGAGGAGCTGCAGAGCAAACGCATTTGTAAGTAAGAGAAGCTTGCACTTGTACAGGTCCATGGTGAGGTCTCACTTGCTCCAGAAGGGAGTGTCAAAAATGGTATGGGGTTTCTGCCAAAAAACCTATGAGAAGAGACTTGAAGCCCTGAATTATGCACCCTACATCTGTGGTTTTCAACGCAGTCCTCAGGACCACCTGGTGAGCTTCTGGGTGGGGGTGGGCTCTGTGAAGCCAAGGTTAAAAAAAATATTCTACATTCTGGGCTTCTGGATGGGGTTTCAGAAGGCCAGGGGTGTGGGAGGGAAGGGCAGAACTGATGCCAGACTATGAGGGAAGGAGGGATGGGTAGAGATGATGCCAAACTCGGGAGGGGGGGAGGGGTAGAGCTGATGCCAAACTCTGGGGGGGGGGGGGGGGGGGGGGAGGGGCACAGATGATGCCAATCTCTGGGGGGGGGGCCAGAACAGAGCTGATGCCAAACTATGGGGGAGGGGGAAGGGCAGGGTTGATGCCAGGCTACAATTCCAGGCTGGAGATTTTGGGATAGTCCTGCATTTCTGACCACCCCATTGTTATAGGACTTGTAGCACTGATTTCCATGGGCAGAATCCGGCGCTGCAAATCCCACAATGATTTGGGTTATAAAGTTTAAATCAGGACTGCACAAAATCTCAAGCCTGGAACTGGGTAATTTGCCATCTCTGTGATTTCTAATTTTTTGTTTTATTCTGCAATTCGTAAGGGGTGGTCTGTGTTCTTGGCATCGCTGCGATTTCTAATTTTTTGTCTTTTATTCTGCAGTTGGTAAGAGGTGGTCTGTGTTCTGCATGTGACTGATGTAAAAGATTCTGTGTGCATGTAGTTCGTGTGGGGATCTATACGAGTCTGACTATACGAGTCAATTTCAGAATTTACCTGTTTTATGAATACAGCTTAATCAGGCATTTGCATTTGTTACAAAGCAAAGTTTGAAGGATATGTGCCATTGACATGTTTGCCTTATAGCAGTCATATTTGGTCAAGTTTAAGATATGGGATAAAATCACTATATTTAAAAATGTCGGTGTTCCATGAACCATGTATGTGGTTTATGTTAATGCAGGAGAGCTGCTGCACAGACTGTTTACTTAGAAATCCATCAAGTGCACTCTAAGGCATTATTATTAAGGAGTATCCCAAGAAACACTACTCACACCTAGTGCCCACCCATATTAGCTCTGGGCCCACCCAAAATGTCAGGTCTGGCTATGCCACTGGGGCAGAGAGAGAGACTGAATCAGGGGCAATGCTAGATGGCTATGGTGGGAAGAGAGAGAGGAGATTCTCGATGGTGGAGGGAGATACATACTCACAGGGAAGATAACAGGTGGTAGAAAGAGGCCAGAGAAGAAATGCTGGATGGCAAGGTGGAGAGATGTTTGTGAAAGACTGGGGAATAAGAGGGCCATGTGAGGAAAGGAGATGGAAAGTTGTAAGCAGACACAGTAAAAAGAGAAAGATTGAATCAAATCTGAATGAGAGGCAGAAAAAAATGGAAGAAATCTGAAAGGAACAGATTAGTGTTGGAGCTAGATGTAGTGGAGGTGAAGATGACAGAATGAGAGAAAAAATGAGAAATGGACAGGAGACCCTTAGAAAGAGTTAAAAAAAAAAGACAGGAAAGCAGTAACTAGATACTGGGACCAACAAAGTAAAATTAAATGGCCAAACAATAAAGGTAGAAAAATAATTTTATTTTTAATTTAGGATGAAGTAATGCTGTAGCTATGTTTAATGGTTAATAAATATAAATTTATGTTTCAACTTTTTTATTGTATTATCGTAATAGCAGACCGTTATACAAACACCAAAATTAGTACATATACATCACAGTCAACTAAGTATAACATCAACAATATTTTTGTAATAATTTCCCCCCTTTTTCCCCTCCCCCTCCCCTCCCCATTCCTCCCCTCCAATAAACTGACATATTATTGTGAAATTATTGACAATAGAAAAAGAATAACATCATTAACATAATAAAGTATACTAATATCAGCCTCCATTGTCTTATGTGTTTTCATTTGTTATCCTTTGGTCTCAGCTGTATAATATAACCAATATCACATCTTGATCAAAAGATCCCCCTCCCCCCTATTAACCTATAAATGAGTCTTCTGTTATCACAATTGATACCCAAGAATATTACAGAGTGTTAAGAATTCGACTTCTCCCTCTGTGAGTCATCCCATCCAAATAACACCCCCAAATTTTTAGAAAGCGCTCTTTTCGCTTGTATGTTCCTTTTGCCTCTCTCGCTTCCCAAGTAAGCAATTGGTGTACCTGGTTCCGCCAATGCCAGAAGGTCGGAGGGTGTGCAGAGGTCCAGTGCTGCATTATGCATTTTTTGGCAATGAGACATACTTTGCGGCACAGCATTATTTTGTCTTTGTTTAATCTGGGAAAGGTGTCATGTTTATCTAATACTAAACATAGGGGATTCAATGCTATATCACAATTGACAATTGTAGACAAAAATACAGCTATGTGTCTCCAGTATCTTTTTATTAAAGGGCACACCCATATCGCATGATATAGTGTATTATCTGCCCTCTGACATTTCAGGCAGGTAGCGGTATGGATGCCCCCTGACTTGTATAGTTGTGTCTGGGTAAAATAAGCCCTGTGCAGTATACGAAACGCACATTCCCGAAGGCTTGCCCCTCCTACTATTCTGGGTATATCCTGTATTTGTTTTACAATATTCCATCCTGTCAATGCCCTGCCTATATCTGTTTCCCATTTCTGACGAAGTTGGCTATACTCTCTCCCAGGCATCAGTCCCCACAATTTCAAATGTATGCTGGAGATCGACGGAACCTCTTCGGCTATTTCTTCAAAGAATTTTCTAACTTTCTCACCTAATTGCTTCTTAATCTCGTCTGTATTTAGTGTGTGCACATAGTGCGTGAGTTGGCGATGCGCAAAATGATCCCTCCATTGTGCAGTAATTTGCATTTGTGTTACTGCTTTGATATGCCCATCAGCCCCCCAGTATATCTTGCATGGTTACTATGCCATTTCTTTCCCATGTGACAAAGGTTTGATTCTCTATCCTCGGCATAAACATCGGGTTGCCCCTAATAGTTAATAACTCAGTGATAGAGGGGTCTCCCCCCAGGAGTTTCCCTATATATCTCCACGCTTCCCTGATAGGCTGGAGCAAAACACTATGTTTAAATCTATGGGGGAGTATTTTATTCTGAGTGTGCAATAACGTTATATAATTATATGGGGCAAAGTACACCGTCTCATACTCAAGTGGTGTATGATCCGATGTATTCATTAGCCAATCTCTAACCTGTCGTAGCAAGCAAGCCATATTGTAGTATTTAATATTTGGAATCCCCATTCCCCCTTGTCTCCACCCTCCTAGTAGGAATTTCTGTTGAAGTTTGGCCCTTTTCCCAGCCCAACAGAACTTTCTCAGAATTTTATAAAAGTATTTTATGTCAGTTTGCTTGAGTTTTAGTGGTAGAACCTGTAAAACATACAGCCACCTCGGCATTATCACCATCCTTGTTAAACATATCCTCCCTGTTAAAGATATCGTAAGGTTATGCCAAGAATTTAACTGGTGCATGGTCTGCTCTTTGAGTTTGCTAACATTTAAATCATATAGGTCTCTTGTATTTACCGGTAGTAGGATGCCTAAATATTTAAAAGATTTAGTTGCCCACTTTAACGGGAAATCTATGGGCCATAAACTATGGGCGTCTGCATTTATAGCTAAGGCCTCTGATTTGTCAAGATTTAGCGTGAATCCCGAGTAATCTCCGAACTCCCTAAAAATTTCTAATACATTACCCAGCGCTTCTCTTGGGTTCTTTAAAATAATTAGCAAGTCATCAGCAAATGCAGCCAATTTGAACATCTGATGATGTATGTCCACTCCAGGCACTGCTGGGCAGTCTTGAATATCCCTAATTAGAAGGTCCAAATATAATGCAAAAAGTAAGGGCGATAGCGGGCAACCTTGTCTCGTTCCCCTGCCTATATGAATTGCCTCAGATAAATTCCCATTGACCATTACCTGCGCTAGAGGGGCTGCGTATAAAGCTTTGATCGCCTGTACAAACTCGCCTTTTATACCATACCCCTCCATCACCTCGTATAAGAAAGACCATTCCACTCTATCGAACGCCTTTTCAGCGTCGAAACTAATCATTAAAGCTTGTTCATTAGTGTGCTCTAAATATTCCAATGATGTCAAAATTCGTCTGAGGTTCTTGGCAACCGACCTGCCCTGCACAAAGCCAACTTGAGCTTCATGGATTATTTTTGGTAGAACACGGCCTAGTCTATTTGCTAAAATTTTTGCGAATAGTTTTGCTTCATGGTTAATAAGCGATATAGGTCGATACGATGTTACTAGTTGCGCATCTCGATTAGGCTTTGGAAACACGATTATACGTGCTAGATTTAAATGCTCAGGTAGTGTGCCATTTGATATCCATTCATTGAACACTTTAGTTAATGTAGGTACAATCGACTCTCCCATTAATTTATAGAATTCTGCTTTGTATCCATCGAGACCTGGCACTTTGCCCGTCTTGCTGTGTGCTATAGCCCATGTGATCTCATCCTCACTAATCTCCGCGTTCAATAGATTGCGGTCATGTTCATTTATCTGTGGGATCGTAAGGTTTTGAAGATATTGCTTGCCTGATAGTCCTTCCTGTTCTGTGGAGTTATATAAGTGTTGATAATATGTTTTAAATGCCTGTCTAATTTCTTTATTAGAATGTATCAAACTCCCCTCTTGTGTTTTTACACTAGTGATATTTCTGGAAGCGTATCTAGGGGCAATAATTCTTGCCAGAAATTTCCCTCCCTTATTCCCAAATTTATATAGTTGGAATCTATAATATGTTTGGGATTTCACTTCCCTGTCATGAAGTAAGGAGTTGAGAGCCGCCTGTATTTCCAGTACCTCCTGTCTAAGTCGAGGGCAAGGATTTAAGCCATAGTGTCTATTCACTTCTCGCAATTGTTTCTCAAGTTGCAGGATTTCCCTATCTCTTGCACGTTTGTATTGGGTAGTAAAACTGATAATTTCTCCCCGCAAGACCACCTTTGCGGCTTCCCAAAAATTGGTTGAAGTTGGTACTGTTTCCTCATTAAAATGTTTGTACTCTGCCCATTTCGTTTGTAGATGTTCTCGAAATCTCACATTATTTACTAAATATGTTGGGAACGTCCACCCCCGAAACTTCTCTTCTTCCATCCCCCCCATCCAATTCATATGTACCGTCGCATGATCCGAGATAACGCACGGTCCTATATCAGCGTCTCTAATTGTGAGAAATAGTGTGCTTGATGTTAATAGGTAATCAATCCTGGAAGAGGTGCCATGGGCTCTTGACATATGTGTATATTCTCTGATCCCAGGATGCAGTGTCCTCCATATATCTATGAGATCTAGTGTGGTGCATAGTTCAGGTAACCCTCTAGTTTGTGTCCGGTGGGTTGTTGCCGGAGGGTGCGAGTAATCTAATTGTGGGTCCCAGGTCATATTAAAATCTCCTCCCAGTATTATGGGTAGTGATTCTAAATGTACTATTTTTGCCACTAGTTTTTTGTAAAATTTAAGATCTAGGACATTTGGAGCATATATACTGCCCAGTAAGAGTTTTTATCTATTAATTGTGACAATAGCTAACACATATCGTCCCTCTGGATCCTGGATTATCTTATGAATGTGGCTTGTTATTCCTTTTCTAATTAGAATTGCCACTCCCCTTTTTCTCCCTATCGCTGCTGTTGACACACATTCCCCCACCCACCATTTATTCAGCTTAGCATGTTCTTCTGCAGATAAATGTGTCTCTTGTAAAAAGGCTATGTCAGCTCTAAGCCGTTGGAGGTGTCTTAAGATTTTTGATCTTTTTATGGGCGAAAGGATGCCTCCAACATTCCATGTAATAACCTTAATTAGTGCGTCTGTTTTGGCCTATCCATCTCCATATTTGCGTGATCTTGATGCCCGAGAGGAGCCAGCCCAGCCTCCAGCCCCCCCCTTGTTCCTAATATTCGAGCGAGTAGTCTATCCTTCTTTTCAGGTATCATTTGTGTTTTCTGGTAAGTTCTCCTATAGCCCCCCTCCCTCCTCCCCTCCCCTATTCCTTCCCTTTCCCTGTGAATCCCCTCTCCCCCCCTTCTATTCCTATTGGAATTAGGTCACCATCGACGCCTTTCCCTTTTTTCTGTTCTAATTTGTATTTAGTATATTCGTCATCTTCTATTCATCTTAATTTCCCCCCCCTCCTCCTTATAATCTTCTAGCCATTCCCTGTAGTTCCTACCCTTATATCATTTATCCCCTGTCTTATGTGTCTTGCTATTGCTTCCCTCTATATATTAACTCGCTGATGAGTCTTTTATATGTTTTTTGACCTCTATATCGATTACTAACAGATTTCAAACTTTAACCATACAGTGCAAATTAACATGAACATCAATGCAGTGTTTTATAATTACTCAACATTCTTCTCTTCATCTCTGTATTATCTGCTATTAGGTTAGCTCAGTAAGTCTATGATCATCATCCTCATAAACTTATATGGTTTCCACAGGCCCAAATCAGTGTTACACCATCTATGTCCCGTTGCTGCCGTGTTGCAGCTTCATTTGTAATCCAAGGCTCCTGTAGTGATAGCATAATCCACTATTTCAATTATAGTCCCACGTGTATGTTGTGGGTCCTTCTAATTAAGCCCCAACATCCACTTTATAGCTCTCTTTAAAGTTGCTTCTTATGTTTTGCTATTTCCACAATAGTTGTATCTATCTTTAATCTGAGATCCTGCAAATCAATTTAATAGTAGCAACAGTACAGCTTGACACATTTATTCATCATACCTTTCTTCATCTCTGTATTAACTGCTGCCAGATTAGATCAAGATGTCTGTTGTGGTTAAGTTAGTGATCTTAGATGGTTTTCATTGTCCCTCTTCAAAATTGTTCAGTCTGTGTTTCAGTGCTGTCTTACTGTATCGTCTTTTGTAATCTCAGTTTCCACTATAAACGCAGAATCATCCATTGGGACCATGTTCACAGTTGAAAACTGTATTTTATCCTTTCTGCATCTTAGTGATGTTTTCCGCTGTATATGCCCATATCCGTTCTGCTATGTTTAGTTTAACACAGTCTCAACTTTAGGGTGAAAGTATTATTTATTACTGTTGTCCTTCTGTTGAGGTTTCTTGAATTTAGTGCCATCAATTGGTGCACTGGTTATTTATCTCCTCTAGTTTTATACTTTCTTCGTGTGAGCATAGTGGTGCTTCAGTTTTCTCCTTCCAGTTGTTCTAGGAATTCTTTCGCCTCCTCTGCTGTGGTAAATATTTTATGTCCCGTTTGGTGAGTCACTCGCAGCTTCGCAGGATACATCAATGCGAATCTAAATTTTCGCTGTATCAGCTCCGAGCACACTGGGGAAAATTTCTTTCGTTGCGCTGCTACCGCGGCCGAGTAATCTTGAAAGCATAATACCTTCCTATTGCCGCTGTGCAGATCTTTTCCGCTTCTCAACGCCTGCAAAATGGCTACCTTGTGGGCAAAATTAAGTATGCGGCATATAACTACCCTGGGCCGCCCTTCTTCTCCCTGCTTAAGGCCCAGCCGGTGTGCCCTTTCAATTCGCAACGGGCCCAGCGCAGTCGGCAACTGTAGTTCTTTGGTAAGCCATGTCTCAAGGTATTTGGCCAGGTCTCGTTCCCCCAGGTCTTCAGCGAGCCCTACGAGGCGAAGATTGTTACGCCTCGATCTATTTTCGAGGTCTTCGATTTTGTCAGTGTAAGTAGCGATTAGCTTTTGTAAGCGACTTACTTCTGTTTCCACCTTATCCACACGATCTTCCGTATCGCTTGCCCGTTGTTGGTATTGCCCCATGTCCAATTGTATTTGCGTTATGCTGTTATGTAGTTGTTCCAACTTGTTATTCAGCGCTCCCAGCTTTTTCTCTAGGATGGCTTCCAGTGCCTGAGTAACTTCCCCAACAATCTCGGCTGCCCACGCGGATCCCACCGTTGATGTCCCCGGGCTCGCCGGAGCCGCCATCTTGTCGTCGGGTGGCCGGGTCTTTTCTCTCTCTTTTCTGGTGATCTTGGATGTCATTCTCATCCAAAGTAGTATTAAACTTTTCTCCGTTCAAACGTCGTTCGTTTACCTTCGTTTGTGGGGTATTGTATCAAATTTTGAAGACGAATTTTTGATAAAGAGTCTAAGGGAAGGCAGGAGCTGCGCAATTAGAGTCTTCTCCCGCTCATCGCGTCACGTGACCCATAAATATAAATTTAAAGATATCACCTTTTCATTGGTCTAAATACAATTTTTGACTTGTTTTCTAGCTTTTGGAGGCCAAAACCTCCTTCACGTTTGAACAGTATAGCGCTGTTATGATATGCTGTCTTGACTTAAGGAAGGTAGTTTTAGCCTTCAGCAGCAAGTCATACAATTTATTAAAAATTAGTCCCAATAAAAAGGGACTAATTCTGTTGTTATTAATTTTTAATGTAGTGATTGGAATATATCAATTTTTGAAATGTACATGTGCTATCTTTATATTTTACACAATACAAATGAACAGGCATCACTGTTTCTCTGGTCCTGCACTGTATGTGGAGTCTGGCTTTTTGGGGGTTCAGTTTAATTTTTGTGAACTTTTCTATTTTCAGTTTCTGGCTACTTATTCTATTCTTGGTGAGGATCTGTGTTCTGTGTGTGTGAAAAAGACCAGGTATTCTGTTAGCATTTAGGGTTCCTTTTACAAAGCTGTGCTACTGATTAGGGAGTGCTGAATGGGCTTCTTTGAATTCAGTGTGCTGCTAATTGGTAAACAGGTTTGTAAAAGAAGCCTTTAATGTCTGTGTAGGATCAGTCTTTACTAATCTGAATTGTTTAATTTTTCATTAGGTGTATTAATTTTCTACTGCCCAGCATTACCTTTTCCTATGCAGGCCCTTGTTGTGTGATTCCTGGAAGTTAGTGCTGTATGGTAGAGCATTATGTGCTGAGTGACTTTTGCAGGGTTTTGTATGGATTTTGGATTTAGCTCATGTCTTTTTCGGTTGTAATGCAAGTTACACTCAGGTAAAGTGGATGGCTTACAATCTACCCTAGTAGCGCTCTAGAAATGTTAAGTAGTAGTAGTAGTGTTTTGTATAATTATACTACAGCAAGATGCCCACCGGAAGGGTGGAAGGCCAGATTTTAGGACTCAGGCTGTAAAAATACCAGCTAGGTTTAAAAATCTATGACTGGCTGAGCAAGGACTTGCTTTTCCTGTAAGTTAATATGTGTCCCCGCTTGGGATCCATCCACTGGAATAGTGGTGGGTCAATTTACATACCTTAAACAGCCTAAACTGCTAAAAAGTACTGAAGTGATTTAATATTTGAGAATCTGCAAAAAGCAGGTCTGAACAATGAGTCCTGATACAAACTTGGTACAACTTTTAAATCCAATATAGCACCTGTAATGAAAGATCAGATGAATAAAATGGAGCTTATTAGTTTTGGTATACAATGATACAGAGGTAATACAGAGTTCATGAGATGGTATGAAAAGTATTGCAGCCGGAAGATGTGAAACTGTTATCTCAACGCTTCCCAAAACATGTTGATAATTAGCAGTAGCTGAGAACGGAAGGAGGTGGGCACATCCGACAGCAGATCGCATGGGAAAGTATGATCTCAGAAAGTGAGAAAGATTAGGAGCAAGGTTTCTCACCATTCACTTCTATGGAGAGGATAGAGTATAAAAGAAGGGAGATTTTGGCTTGGTTTGAGAGTCCTCTCCAAAGCTTCTGTCAGACGGCGAAGCCCTGTGCGGCTGAAACCAGAATCTGATGTCTGTATTTGTATCAACTTGAAGACTTGTCTTTGGGTAAGAAATAAAATGTACTTATCTATCTAAACCTATCTCTGTCTTTATTTTTATTGATTCTATCTTCTCTTTACCTAACATTTAGTCTACAAGGTAGATCACATACAAGTGACACTCAGTCTTTGCAGAAACTTAGACAGATGTTTAATAAGATTTAGGTGGGAACATAAATGGTCCAGAATATACCTAGATCTAGAAAAACAGTAAGCAGTAGTTATGGGAATTAGTTTTCAATTACGGCTCCTAATGCCACCCCAGAACAGACCCCCTTATGATTGGGTGACAATGGAGGTTAGAGAAACTATACAGAACCTGATATATGAACTAAGTACCTTTAGTCCCCCGTGTGACGGAGTCAGAAAGAGGTCTATAAGGGGGGGGGATTAAAAACAGTGGTGACCCCGAACGCTGACAGCACTCGCTATCCTTCTTTATCTTCTTTTGAACGCAAGAGGGGATACTTAATTTGTGCGTTCAAATGTTCTCTGTCCTTCTGCCTCACACGGACACTGCCCACTTCAGGGGTATTGGGCACTATTGTTCTGTCCAATTTTCTTGTTCTTACCCCTGTCTTTTACCTACTCCTCTATCTTTTCTGTCTTCTTCCTTTGTTTTTTGCAGGTTCCCTTCTTTAGCACTAAACTTGCACACTTTTTCTGACCCCTATCTTTCATATTCTTTTACCTTCTTGCTGTCTTCATGCCCTGCGCTGAACTAACACACCTGCTTCCCTAAATTCCTTCTATCCTGTCCGTCTCTTTGATTTGCGTGATGTGCGCAAGAGTGTGCTTGTTGTGTGAATGATGCATACCAACGAATCCAGGCGACTGCGATTTGGGGTTTGCTGTAAGCTTATTTCAATGTTCAAAATCTTTGGATTGGTCTTTATGCTAGCATTCTCGCTTAACAATCCTTAGAGATTGCGCATTTTCTGCTTCCAATCCCACCCTGTGTTCTGTCTTAATCCCTCCTTTTCAAATCCCTGTTCCCCTGTTCTTATCATGTATTCTGTTCTTTCCTCCCCAATCCCTTTTCCTGTTCTCCTTCATCCTAACTTCTTCTACCTACCTCTCCTATTAGTCCCCTGGGTCTAATCCTGCTCTTTTCTCTTCTGTATGTTCCCGTATCGAGGGAATTTCCTTTACTCTAGGAGAACAGCACGCTTTTAGATTGCTCTCCCTTAAAATCCTTCTGGTTTCTCTGTTCTTATAACCACTCCTCAAAACTGACAGCCCCCACCTTTTCACATCTGCTATTGCCTTCACTCTGTGTGTGCGACAGTTATCCACGAGATTCTTTTTACGTCTCGGGACTGTCCCTTTTATTATTCCTCCTCATTTTTTTCCTATTGGAAACAGTAATTACGGTGTTCAGCTTTGTAGCTGCTTACCGTCGTCCAACTGCTGTTTTCCTCTTATCTAATCAGTTCCTTCAGTCTTCTGAACTATGCTTTCTCTCTAACCACTCAGCCCACACCCCCCCTTTCTGTCCACACTTTTCTCGGCTCTTTTTCATAGTGCAGCATGAATAACTGCGTAGTATCTCTTATTCTGTTCTTTTTCCTTTTGCATCTTTGTGTGTGTCTTTGCACTCTGTCTGCCGTCTCTGCTTTTCTTATTTCTCATTTCCACCTGTCAAAATCTTTATTATTTACTGCGTGGTTCAACTGATTGCTCTTTTTCACAGCTGTTCAGTCCTGTGCTCTCACCCCACCCCCATAGCCATTTTTCTTTCCTTAAGTCCAATCTGAATCCCTTCCTCCACAACATTTTGTTCTTGTCCCCCTTTTTCTGCCACAATAATCTTCCCTGCCCTCCTCTCTGATGCTCTACCGACTCCTACACCATATGTCTGTGGTCCGTGTGAAATTTATAAGGCTGTGGCCCGCACGGTACCAATTGGGGTAACTTGATACCTTACATACACCTTTTTGGCTTCTTGTGCAAACCAGAAATCATTTTTTTTTTATTTTTTGATTTCCTATAAAACTATTCTTTTTCCTTCTCAGTCCCATGTGGTGTCAGTTTTGATTCTCTTTCCGGAACAAAGCTTATTATATTACTAGTAACTGTCAATATTTGATACAGTGGGGGAAATAAGTATTTGATCCCTTGCTGATTTTGTAAGTTTGCCCACTGACAAAGACATGAGCAGCCCATAATTGAAGGGTAGGTTATTGGTAACAGTGAGAGATAGCACATCACAAATTAAATCCGGAAAATCACATTGTGGAAAGTATATGAATTTATTTGCATTCTGCAGAGGGAAATAAGTATTTGATCCCTCTGGCAAACAAGACCTAATACTTGGTGGCAAAACCCTTGTTGGCAAGCACAGCGGTCAGACGTCTTCTGTAGTTGATGATGAGGTTTGCACACATGTCAGGAGGAATTTTGGTCCACTCCTCTTTGCAGATCATCTCTAAATCATTAAGAGTTCTGGGCTGTCGCTTGGCAACTCGCAGCTTCAGCTCCCTCCATAAGTTTTCAATGGGATTAAGGTCTGGTGACTGGCTAGGCCACTCCATGACCCTAATGTGCTTCTTCCTGAGCCACTCCTTTGTTGCCTTGGCTGTATGTTTTGGGTCATTGTCGTGCTGGAAGACCCAGCCACAACCCATTTTTAAGGCCCTGGCGGAGGGAAGGAGGTTGTCACTCAGAATTGTACGGTACATGGCCCCATCCATTCTCCCATTGATGCGGTGAAGTAGTCCTGTGCCCTTAGCAGAGAAACACCCCCAAAACATAACATTTCCACCTCCATGCTTGACAGTGGGGACGGTGTTCTTTGGGTCATAGGCAGCATTTCTCTTCCTCCAAACACGGCGAGTTGAGTTCATGCCAAAGAGCTCAATTTTTGTCTCATCTGACCACAGCACCTTCTCCCAATCACTCTCGGCATCATCCAGGTGTTCACTGGCAAACTTCAGACGGGCCGTCACATGTGCCTTCCGGAGCAGGGGGACCTTGCGGGCACTGCAGGATTGCAATCCGTTATGTCGTAATGTGTTACCAATGGTTTTCGTGGTGACAGTGGTCCCAGCTGCCTTGAGATCATTGACAAGTTCCCCCCTTGTAGTTGTAGGCTGATTTCTAACCTTCCTCATGATCAAGGATACCCCAAGAGGTGAGATTTTGCGTGGAGCCCCAGATCTTTGTCGATTGACAGTCATTTTGTACTTCTTCCATTTTCTTACTATGGCACCAACAGTTGTCTCCTTCTCGCCCAGCGTCTTACTGATGGTTTTGTAGCCCATTCCAGCCTTGTGCAGGTGTATGATCTTGTCCCTGACATCCTTAGACAGCTCCTTGCTCTTGGCCATTTTGTAGAGGTTAGAGTCTGACTGATTCACTGAGTCTGTGGACAGGTGTCTTTCATACAGGTGACCATTGCCGACAGCTGTCTGTCATGCAGGTAACGAGTTGATTTGGAGCATCTACCTGGTCTGTAGGGGCCAGATCTCTTACTGGTTGGTGGGGGATCAAATACTTATTTCCCTCTGCAGAATGCAAATAAATTCATATACTTTCCACAATGTGATTTTCCGGATTTAATTTGTGATGTGCTATCTCTCACTGTTACCAATAACCTACCCTTCAATTATGGGCTGCTCATGTCTTTGTCAGTGGGCAAACTTACAAAATCAGCAAGGGATCAAATACTTATTTCCCCCACTGTATATATACTCCCTCTTGGGCTTCGAATCTGCCTTTGTAAATCTATTTAAACTTGCCCGAGGAGTTGTAAGTTCTAAACCCCTTTTTTTTTCTTACATTTTTTTTTAATATCCTTATCCTTATCCAGGCTCCCGAAACTGCCATTTCTTTCTGTAGCTTTTAAAAGTTTTCCCTAACAAGTGCTGTAGTTCACTATCTCAAGGACATGAGAATCTGGGAAGATTGCCCACTTTAGCTGCCTTATCAGTCCAGCGCTGCTTTGGCAGAGGAGGCTCTACAGTTCACTTTTAAAAGCTAAGAAAGTGATTTTTTTTTTCTCTCTCCTCTCCCCTTTTCCGTTCGTTTTTGTCCCTGTTCTATGCTGAAGTGGTACAACAGTCTTTTACACAGGTATCTTTCAACTCCGGTTTCCCCTCAAAATTGGTTACTTAAGCAGGCACCATAATTGTAAAATGACTTATCTTTTCATGCCTCATGCTGCCAAGTCCGTTGTAAGTGCACTTCTGAGCATGTAAGATTGTACGGATGTATTTCTTGGCTTTCACTGTATCTTAGTCTTACTCTGCATTCTCCTTTTATCAGGGCATACTTTTTTCTCCTCTTTTGTGTCATTTTATTAGGACGTTATCTCCCACTCCCCAAAATTCACGGCTCATACTGCTTTGACTTTTAGGTGTTGCTCTCTATTTCATTCCATCTCCCTTAAACAAAGGCTTTCTCATTCTGTCTCTGAGCCATGATTTTAACCCCGAGACAGGTTTCTTTATTTTTGTGCTGCAAGTGACAGCTTGATAGACCTTATTGTGCTACACCATGTGGTTACATAGTTTTAAAAGGATATTTTTCCTTCAAACATACATTACTTGACTGTCCCCTTTAAAAATCAGCTTTCTCCTTCTTTGTCCTAGTGTGGTTTCCTGTGATCACATTACAATGCTTCTTAGCACTCTTCCCTTCTGGTTTTTATTTTCCTTTTCCTATAACACCTACATCAACATTAAATCCTTATAATAATTTTCTGTATATATCAACTTCTATTGTTTGCACTATCTATTTTACTGTTTGTGTTATACTGCGCTAGATGTGAGGAGATCTTATTCACTCTCTAGCTTAGATTTTCGTATGCTTTGCATTTCCGATACCCATATAGTTCAGGTTTCTTGTACTCTATTTTAATGGTGTACTCGTTTAAGTTACAGCCCCAGCACCGTACTATCGTGTTAGTTTAATACAAGCCTGCTTATCTTCAGGAAACATTGATTTTTTGAACAGTATTATAGATTGTCAGAATTATAAATTGTCCTCATATTTAAGTCCCATTTTAAGGACTATATTATAACGTTATCTACAAGAAATACTACACTTCCTCGCTTGCATTGTGATTTTCGTCCTGGCTTATTTTAAACACTTGTAATAATGAGCTATGTTATAACATTTCCTGATGAATACCTGGGGTAATGGAGGGTTAAGTAACTTGTCCAAGATTTGAAGCAGCAAAAGTGGGATTTGAACCCTGGTTTCCCTGGTTCTCAGCTGTTCTTGCTTTAGGTACAGCTAATACAGATAAAACACATTCTAAACACATTTGGTAACTCAACAATAAACTAAAGGCCAGCAGATCTGAAACCTTGTGGCCATTTGGCAACCTACCAAAAAATCTAGCAAGCAAATCATTTTATGGTTGCCATTAACCACAAAAACGTTTTGTCACAGCAACACCACCATTCCGCACGGCCAACAGGAAGATGCTGAACTAACGAACTAGAGCCTATGGGGAGCCAAGTGTTAATGTACCTGCATATATATTTCAGAATACTGCAAATATTGTTCTGCTTAATATGTTGTATTACTTCGGTGCATTAGTTTAATTTTTTGGGCACATAATTTCTGGAGCATATTCAGTTTGCATATTACCATCATTAACACAGGTGGGTAGGGGAAGGAGAGACAGCTGCACCCAAGTGGTAGCTTACTGTGCTCAGAAGTGCCTCACTGTCTGCTGACATAGGTGTAGCTTCCAACCCCAAGGATTTTAACTTGCTCTGTTCCCTTCTGCCCTGCCCCATACTCCACCTTAGCCTCACTATATCCTGATCCCAGTCCCATCTCACTTTAGCTTCTCCAAATAGCTGAGTTTACAACCGTCTGTGGTAGCAAATGTGTAAATGTTGAGAAAAATACTGATTAGTCCAAGATTTTGTTCATAACGCTGCAATTTGTACCAGGGCTTGTAGTTCTCTTAAATTTGTAAAATAGAGAACTGGGTTGTGGGGAGGGGCAATTAGGAGACTTAGGTAGTAGGGGACAATAAGTGGTTTAATTGCTTGGATGGGATCACCATGAAGAAACAATGCATGAGATCCTGAAACTTTAAAAATCAAGTCTGATACTGGGGAATTCACAGGGTAATGGGAGTATAAGGTTTAATATTTACAATATGCCACAAGATAATGATTTTGTAAATACTTAGTAATGATATCAGCAATGGTTGATGTATTATTACCTTGTATTTTATTTTCTATGGTTAAATAAAAAGTTGAAAGGGAAATGGGACTTGATATACCGCCTTTCTGAGGTTTTTGCAACTACATTCAAAGCGGTTTACATATATTCAGGTACTTATTTTGTACCAGGGGCAATGGAGGGTTAAGTGACTTGCCCAGAGTCACAAGGAGCTGCAGTAAAAGATAAAATACATACATAAATGTGCTCTGTATACACTCCTCCCTTGAACACACCCACTCTAAAGTACACTCCTAATTATACCGCATATACCATTTTCATGAGGTAATTTTATGAGGCCTTTTATGTGTGTATACTACCATACAGGCATGAAAAATCCATTTATAAAATTAACTCCAATGTGTCTGGTATGCTGCTGTAATAGAAGGAACAAGCAGCTGAATCTTTTTGGGAAGCTACATGTTCTGTTGTAACAAGCAGTCCTAAACAGAAACACAGGCATATGCCTAAAATGGGAGTATACAAATGAGAAAGATGACAACAGGTGTTCCAGTCAAGGAGTGATATCTTACTATCAGTCACTCTATGGCTGACAGCTGAGATTTAGCATGAGGAAGGACCTAGCACAGCTTGAAAAAATGGTTCTGAATTTGGCAGCTAAGATTTAATGCTAAAAATGCAAAAATCCAAGAGAGCGGTACAGTATAGGGGGTGAAGTACTTCTGTGAAAAAGAGAGGAGCAGGACTTAGGTGTGATGATCCTGTGGTGACCAAACAGGTAGAAAAGGCGATGGTGAAAGCTAAGAGGATACTTGGGTGTATAGGCAGAGGAATGGCCAGCAGGAAAAAGAAGGTGATAATGCCTCTGCATAAGTCTCTGGTAAGACCTCATTTAGAGAGCTATGAACAATTCTGAGACCATACCTATGATATAAAATAACGTGGAGTTGGTTCAGAGGGTGGTTACTAACATGATTGGTGGTCTTTGTCATAAAGCATATGGGGACAGATTTAAGGGTCTGAATATGCATACTTTGGTAGAAAGGAAGAGATGGAAGACATGATAAAGATGGTTAAATACTTCCATGGCATAAATGCATAGTAGACAAATCTCTTTGAACTGAAAGGAATTTCTGGAACAAGGCGGCATAGGATGAAGGTGAAAGGAGACAGTAATCTGAAGAAATACTTCTTCACAGAAAAGGTGGTGAATTTGTGGAGTGGCCCCTCAGTGGAGGTGGTAGAGACGAAGCTCGTAACTGAATTCAAGAAAGCTTGGGACAAGTACATGGGATCTTTAAGAGGGAGGAAGGGGTAGTAGATGGCACATACGGGCAGACTGGATAGGCATGTGTTCTTTATCTGCCTTCATTTTTCTCTGTTTTTATGTGAACAGGATAAAGTGAGCAGATAGGTCAACTGGTCTTTTTAGCCATCATCTATCATGTTACTATGTAAGGTAACAAAAAATGTGAAAGTGCAATGGGAGACAGAGAGACAGAACATTTGAGGAAACAAGGTGGTTTAAGGACAGGAGATGACAGGATATCACCAAGCTGAAGCCGGTTTCCACCCACGCCACCCAAGGAGGTTTTAATTTTCCCCAGTGTAGCCACTGCCATCTTGATACACCCAAAACAATGTAACTGATAGGGCAACAAGCTTCACCTACTGGCTTCAACCCACATAATAGGCTGGATAGGCTCATGCTGTCTCCGGTTATTAAAGCTCTTTGTGAGGAAAGAGAATAAAAAATGACAATGGAGAGAAAGAGGAAAAAAAAAGGAGAGAAGATCTGATCAGACAACAGCAGTTAAATAGCAATAAATAATTTGAGAAATTCTATAGTGTCTCCAAACATGTTAGTTTTGCTATGTGCTGGCAGATAGGTTTCTTACCGATGAGTAATGCCTCTCTTTCTGATTTCACAGGACTGCTGATTGTTCTTAGAGAAGTCTCTGGTAAGCGCTCTTCCTCATCCTGGTTGGAAACACACTGAATGGGAACTGTAGTTTCCTTAACAACAGAAAACCATCAACACAATTACAATATATCTAGAGAATTGTAAAGCCACATCACATCAAAACTGATAACTAGATTACTTCCTGGGTCAACTGGGACCGTGGATGCTGCTGAGGATGGGAAGGTTGAGCAATGTTCACTGTTTAAGGGTTGCATGTAGTGGCCTGATTGAGAGCCCATGACTGCATATAAAGGGCTTCTGATGCATGGCCTCTAGCCTAGGACTATTACTTCAGTAACCAGACTATGTATGTTGCCGAGGGGTAAGAAAGGGAAAAAAAATCATGGGTAGCTGCGAATGAAGGCTCATGGTGCTTGATTCTAGAAGTACAAAAGGATAACAGTCACCCCCCATAAAAAAAAAATCCTTAATACTGATTACTTAGTATACCACAGTGATTCTCAACTCAGTCCTTAGAACACATCCAGTCAATCTGGCTGTCAAAATATCCATGATGAATATGCATAAAATGGAATTTCTGTATGCAGATGATTTCATACATATGCATTATGGATATCCTGAAAACTCACCAGGCTGGGTGCATCCCAAGGACTGGGTTGAGAACCTCTGATATACAGCTGTTTAACTACCCATATCCCAATCTGTTTGGTATCTCATCTAATGCCAGCTGCATCACTACTGATCCCTTCTCAGTTCTTTATGGGGGAGCACAACCTGGATGAAATGTTCTTTGTTGATCCTGACCTTGAGAACCTGATACTATGCCCCTGAATGTCACAGCAAGACAAGAAGTTTGACAAGACACACAGACAATAGTGACCAATATAACTCTAGGACCAGGGGAGAAGCATCCTGGATCACTGTAGAACTCACCAAGAAACATGTGAACATCCCTACTGATACAACTTTAGAGGAGTATTGAAAAGCATGACACTAGTGTATGGTGTCAGAAGCTTCTCCCATGTCACATCCCTTGGACCACATCCTCCTGTGCTATATAGAGGCATATTTTCAAAGCACTTTGGGAGGCTAAGTGCTTTGAGAATGAGCTTGATAGTGTATGGTGTCAGAAGCTTCTCCCATGTCACATCCCTTGGACCACATCCTCCTATGCTATATATATGGTGTCAGAAGCTTCTCCCATGTCATATGTATATAGCATAGGAGGATGTGGTCCAGGGGATGTGACATGGGAGAAGCTTCTGACACCATACACTAGTGTCATGCGTTTCAGTTTATTGCTCACTGAATAACAGTGTTCTTAGTGGTTTGCATCTAAATACATATCATATAGAGAGATATTACAATGCAAAAACTGAATATTTAACAATAAGCTTCAAAAAATTAAAACAGTACGTTGAAATACCTCAATTCTAAAATGCACTATATACATAGACTAGTAATGCACAGCAATTACAGTGGTGTGCAAAAAGACTGGCATAAGCAGCTCTCAATGCTGTTTTGAAGCTTCATTATGCAAATTTTCATATAACTATCAACGTTATCAACGAAATGATAAAAGAAATCAGAGACGCGAACAAAATGGGCAATGTGATAATAATGGGTGACTTCAATTATCCAAATATAGACTGGGTAAATGTAACATCGGGACACGCTACAGAGATACAATTCCTTGATGAAATCAAGGACAGCTTTATGGAGCAACTGGTGCAGGAGCCGACGAGAGAAGGAAAATTTCTAGACTTGGTCCTTAGTGGAGCGCATGATCTGGTGAGGGACGTTATGGTACTGGGGCCATTTGATAACAGTGACCATAATATGATCAGTTTTGACATCAACCTTGAAGTAACTGTACACAGAAAGTCAAATACGTTAGTGTTTAACTTTAAAAAAGGAGACTATGATAAAATGAGAAGAACGGTAAAAAAACTTAGGGGGGCAACTGAGAGAGTAAAAACTGTACAACAGGCGTGGACGCTGTTCAAAAATACCATCCTGGAGGCCCAGGCCTTACATATTCCGCGAATTAGAAAAGAAAGACGGAAGTCCAAAAGACACCCGGCCTGGTTGAAAAGTGAGGTGAAGGAAGCTATTAGGGCTAAAAGAAACGCCTTCAGAAAATGGAAGAAGGAACCGTCTGAAAATAACAAGAAACAGCATAAGGAGTGTCAAAGCAAATGCAAGGCGCAGATTAAGAAGGCCAAGAGGGAGTATGAAAAAAAGATAGCATTAGAGGCAAAAAAACATAGTAAAATTTTTTTTCGGTATATTAAAAGCAGGAAGCCGGCAAAAGAATCGGTTGGGCCGCTGGATGACCGAGGGGTAAAAAGGGCGATCAAGGAAGACAAAGACATAGCGGAGAGACTGAATGAATTCTTTGTTTCGGTCTTCACCGAGGAAGATTTGGGTGGGATACCGGTGTCGGAAATGGTATTTCAAGCGGACGAGTCGGAGAAACTTACTGACTTCACGGTAAACCTGGAGGACGTAATGGGGCAGTTCGGCAAACTGAAGAGTAGCAAATCTCCTGGATCGGATGGTATTCATCCTAGAGTACTGATAGAACTGAAAAACGAGCTTGCGGAGCTACTGCTAGTGATATGCAACTTATCCTTAAAATCGAGCGTGGTACTGGAAGATTGGAGGGTGGCCAATGTAACGCCCATTTTTTAAAAAGGCTCCAGGGGAGATCCGGGAAATTATAGACCGGTGAGTCTGACGTCGGTGCCGGGGAAAATGGTAGAGGCTATTATCAAAAACAAAATTACAGAGCACATCCGAGGACATGGATTACTGAGACCAAGTCAGCATGGCTTTTGTGTGGGGAAATCTTGCCTGACCAATTTACTTCAATTCTTTGAAGGAGTAAACAAACATGTGGACAAAGGGGAGCCGGTTGATATTGTGTATCTGGATTTTCAAAAGGCGTTTGACAAGGTACCTCATGAAAGGCTACAGAGGAAATTGGAGGGTCATGGGATAGGAGGAAATGTCCTATTGTGGATTAAAAACTGGTTGAAGGATAGGAAACAGAGAGTGGGGTTAAATGGGCAGTATTCACAATGGAGAAGGGTAGTTAGTGGGGTTCCTCAGGGGTCCGTGCTAGGACCGCTGCTTTTTAATATATTTATAAATGATTTAGAGATGGGAGTAACTAGCGAGGTAATTAAATTTGCTGATGACACAAAGTTATTCAAAGTCGTTAAATCGCGACAGGATTGTGAAAAATTACAAGAGGACCTTACGAGACTGGGAGACTGGGCGGCTAAATGGCAGATGATGTTTAATGTGAGCAAGTGCAAGGTGATGCATGTGGTAAAAAAGAACCCGAATTATAGCTACGTCATGCAAGGTTCCACGTTAGGAGTTACGGACCAGGAAAAGGGATCTGGGTGTCGTCGTCGATAACACACTGAAACCTTCTGCTCAGTGTGCTGCTGCGGCTAAGAAAGCGAATAGAATGTTGGGTATTATCAGGAAAGGTATGGAAAACAGGTGTGAGGATGTTATAATGCCGTTGTATCGCTCCATGGTGCGACCGCACCTTGAGTATTGTGTTCAATTCTGGTCGCCGCATCTCAAGAAAGATATAGTAGAATTGGAAAAGGTGCAGCGAAGGGCGACTAAAATGATAGCGGGGATGGGACGACTTCCCTATGAAGAAAGACTAAGGAGGCTAGGGCTATACAGCTTGGAGAAGAGACGGCTGAGGGGAGACATGATAGAGGTATATAAAATAATGAGTGGAGTGGAACAGGTGGATGTGAAGCGTCTGTTCACGCTTTCCAAAAATACTAGGACTAGGGGGCATGCGATGAAACTACAGTGTAGTAAATTTAAAACAAATCGGAGAAAATTTTTCTTCACCCAACGTGTAATTAAACTCTGGAATTCGTTGCCGGAGAAAGTGGTGAAGGCGGTTAGCTTAGCAGAGTTTAAAAAGGGGTTGGACGGTTTCCTAAAGGACAAGTCCATAAACCGCTACTAAACGGACTTGGAAAACTCCAAAATTCCAGGAATAACATGTATAGAATGTTTGTACGTTTGGGAAGCTTGCCAGGTGCCCTTGGCCTGGATTGGCCGCTGTCGTGGACAGGATGCTGGGCTCGATGGACCCTTGGTCTTTTCCCAGTATGGCATTACTTATGTACTTATGGATCATACATTATGCATTTCTCTTTCAAATGCAACTAACTTTGTACGTTGGATATGCATTTGTATTGTCTGCTGCTTATCAAATACTAAAGTTAAGCAGAATCGGATCCTACAGCAAAAGTGACACAACTTTGGTCAATCTTTCTTTTCAATAATACGGTCGGGGACGCCCGAATCGCGAAATTTAGGTCGACCTTAGAGATGGTCGTCCCCGATTTTCGGCGATAAAGGAAACCGAGGACACCCATCTCAGAAACGACCAAATCCAAGCCATTTGGTCATGGGAGGAGCCAGCAGTCGTAGTGCACTGGTCCCCCTGACATGCCAAGACACCAACCGGGCACCCTAGGGGGCACTGCAGTGGACTTCATAAATTGTTCCCAGGTGCATAGCTCCCTTATCTTGTGCTGAGCCACCCCCAACCCCCTCCCCCCCAAACCCACTCCCCACAACTGTACACCACTACCATAGCCCTAAGGGGTGAAGGGGGGCACCTACATGTGGGTACAGTGGGTTTCTGGTGGGTTTTGAAGGGCTCACATTTACCACCACAAGTGTAACAGGTAGGGGGGGGGGGATGGGCCTGGATCTGCCTGCCTGAAGTGCACTGCACCCACTAAAACTGCTCCAGGGACCTGCACACTGCTGTCATGGAGCTGGGTATGACATTTGAGGCTGGCATAGAGATGGCAAAAAATATTTTTAAAAGTTTTTTTTTTTAGGGTGGGAGGGGGTTAGTGACCACTGGGGGAGTAAGGGGAGGTCATCCCCGATTCCCTCCGGTGGTCATCTGGTCAGTTCGGGCACCTTTTTGAGGCTTGGTCGTAACAAAAAAAGGACCAAGTAAAGTCGCCCAAGTGCTCGTCAGGGACACCCTTCTTTTTTCCATTATCGGTCGAGGACGCCCATCTGTAAGGCACGCCCCAGTCCCACCTTCGCTGCGCTTCCGACACTCCCTTGTGAACTTTGGTCGTCCCCGCGACGGAAAGCAGTTGAGGACGCCCATCTCCCGATTTGTGTCGAAAGATGGGCGCCCTTCTCTTTCGAAAATAAGCCTGATAGGCATCCACCAACTGTTGCTCCTCCATAATTTTTTTTTTTTTTGTATTAGTGCATTCTGATGCATAGAAAATAAACTCTGTGGTGGATCTAGAGACAAAAGATGTAAATCAAAACAAGACACCCACAAAGCAACACAAAACAACAAATTCTTGCTGTTAGTGGACTCCATTATCAGAGGACCTAGTCCAAATACTAGACTACGTATGATGATAAAGGATACTCAGCCAGCAGGAATACTAACCAAATACTGAATGTGATCAGAGAAGAGAGTAAGGATTCTCAAACTGATGCTGTAATCTATTTGGAGACATGATCTGGCCAAAAGTAGCACATCTGAAGCACAGAGCGCTTTCCAGAAGCTGGGGGAGGGTCTGAAGTGTTTGGTACAGACTGTAGACTTTTGTGAAGTACTACCTACCTACGGAAAGGGAGAGGAAAGACTGTAGTATAGAGAAGTTCAATAAGTGGCTTAAAACCTGGTATCGACAAGAAGGTTTTAGATACATAGGAGGATGGGACAATATATGGAAAAAGAAAAGGCTATCCTGTAAGGATGGCCTACATCTTTCTGTGGCAGGGAGGATCCTTGGTGAAACATCCAGACAATATTACTAGGCATTTAAACTAGAGCTGGGTGGGGGGGAGGGTTACAAATGAAAGCAGATGAGATCAAGTCATCACCCCAGATAAAGCAAACATGCTATAGTAATGGGGAAAATAAAGTTAAGATCATCATCGACAAAGGAGAAGGGGAGACTAGGCAAACATTATACAAAAAATTACCAGGAAAATGTTGCTGTAAAGCATTGCGCACAAACGCTCGTAGTTTAAGTAATAAAGTTCAGGATCTGCAAGCCCTGATGTTAGAAACAATATACAAGTCAGCCTCTATCAATGAGACATGGCTCAATGATTCCCATGAATAGGATGCAACTATACTAGGCTATAACCTTTTTAGAAAGGGGTGAAGGTAAAATTATGTATCATACCTGATAATTTTCTTTCCATTAATCATAGCTGATCAATCCATAGACTGGTGGGTTGTGTCCATCTACCAGCAGGTGGAGATAGAGAGCAATCCTTTTGCCTCCCTATATGTGGTCATATGCTGCCGGAAACTCCTCAGTATGTCGATATCAAAGCTCCATCCGCAGGACTCAGCACTTAAGAGAATTACACCCACAAAGTGACACTCTGCCCAGCTCACCACCGCCGAAACGGGGGAGGGGAATTAACCCAGCTCATCCCCACACAAGTGGGGGAGGGGAATCCGTCCAGCTCATCCCCGCGGAGCGGGAGAGGGACACCACACCTGCCGATGCGGGGGGATCTGGCTTATCCTGCAACCGCAACCACGGAAGGAGCTGACTGACCCTAACACCGCCGAAACGGGAGGGGTACAAAGCTGCCCTACTGCTGCACGAAGCGGGAGGGAGCGCCGGCAGAATTTAGGTCTCAATCCAGCCCCGTAAAACGGAGGGGAGAGGAATGCAGCAGCTCACTGTAACACAAAATCGTCTCAACTCCTGAAGAATCCAATTGAAAAAACTTAAACACGAAGTCCTCCTGAACAGGAACTGAAGACTAAACTTGAACCTGAAATGCAACCAGAATAAAAACAGTACAGATATCTGGGAGGGGCTATGGATTGATCAGCTATGATTAATGGAAAGAAAATTATCAGGTATGATACATAATTTTACCTTCCATATCATCATGCTGATCAATCCATAGACTGGTGGGATGTACCGAAGCAGTACTCACCCAGGGCGGGACATAGAAATCCCTGACCGCAACACTGAAGCTCCAAACTGGGCCTCCGCCCGAGCAGCCACAGCCAAGCGGTAATGCCTGGAGAAGGTATGAGCCGATGCCCAAGTTGCCGCCTTGCAAATCTCTTCCAAGGAGACGGACCCGGCCTCCGCCATCGAGGCTGCCTGAGCTCTAGTGGAGTGAGCCTTCAGCCGGATAGGCGGCACCTTCCCCGCGGCCACATAAGCCGCTGCAATGGCTTCCTTGACCCATCTTGCCACTGTAGGCTTAGCAGCCTGCAGACCCTTACGAGGACCTGCAAACAGGACAAACAGATGATCCGACTTTCAGAAATCATCGGTCACTTCCAAGTATCTGATGATGACTCGACTCATCATCTAGATATTTGAGAGCAGAGTACTCCTCTGGGTAGTCCTCCCTACGAAAGGATGGGAGACAGAGCTGCTGATTCACAAGGAAGCGAGAAACAATCTTGGGCAGGAAGGAAGGCACTGTGCGAATAGACACTCCTGCCTCAGTGAACTGCAGAAAGGGCTCTCGACATGATAGCGCTTGGAGCTCGGAAACTCTTCTGGCTGAAGTGATAGCCACCAAAAAGACTGCCTTCAATGTCAGGTCTTTCAGAGATGCCCTCGACAAGGGTTCAAAAGGCGGCTTCTGCAAGGCTCTTAGCACCAGATTGAGATTCCACGCAGGTACCACTGAGTGCAGAGGAGGGCGCAGGTGATTAACTCCCTTGAGAAAGCGCACCACATCTGGCTGCGAAGCCAGGGAAGTACCCTTCAGGCAAGCCAGAGCCGCTACCTGGACTTTAAGGGAACTGAGCGACAGTCCTTTCTCCAGACCTTCTTGCAGGAACGCCAACACTGAAGAAATTGGAGCAGTGAAGGGAGAAAGTGAGCCTGCCTCACACCACGATGCAAAGGTACGCCAAACCCTGGCGTAAGCAGTAGAAGTAGAGCGCTTCCTCGCTCTCAGCATAGTGGCGATGACCTTGTCTGAGAAGCCTTTCTTCCTCAGACGCTGCCGCTCAATAGCCAGGCTGTAAGACCAAAGGGGGAGGGATCCTCCATCACCACGGGACCCTGATGCAACAGGCCCTGCTCCGCTGGCAGTCGCAGAGGTCCTTCCACTGAGAGCCTGATCATGTCCGCATACCAGGGACGTCTGGGCCAGTCCGGACCCACCAGGATTACCCGGCCCGGATGCTTTGCTACCCGGTCTAGCACCCTGCCCACCATGGGCCAGGGCGGGAACACATAGAGAAGCTCCTGTGTCGGCCACTGTTGGAGAAGAGCATCTACTCCCAGAGATTGAGGGTCCCGTCCTCTGCTGAAAAAGCGCGGCACTTGGCAATTGGCCGATGACGCCATCAGATCTAGGCTCGGCTGGCCCCAGCGCTTCGTGATGTCCAAGAACACCTGAGCCAATAACTGCCACTCTCCGGGATCCAAGGTATGGCGACTGAGAAAGTACGCCTTGACATTCATGACTCCAGCAATGTGGGCCGCCGACAGCTGTTCCAGGTTCGCTTCCGCCCACTGGCATAGATTCATGGCTTAGAGGGGCGCTCTTGGTACCTCCCTGGCGATTGACATAGGCCACAGCTGTGGCATTGTCCGACACGACCCGTACTGGCTTCAACGCCAGTACCGGGAGAAACTCCAAAAGCGCCAACCGAATGGCTCTGAGTTCCAGGAGGTTGATAGACCACTTTGCCTCTGCAGGAGACCAGAGCCCCTGTGCTGTCCTTCCCAAGCAATGGGCACCCCAGCCCGTCAAAGAGGCGTCCGTCGTGACGACAACCCACTCCGGGGTCAAAAGAGGCATCCCTGCGGACAACTTGTCTGTCCTCAGCCACCAGCTCAGCGCCTTGCGCACCGCTAGGTCCAAGGGAAGGCGCACAGCGTAATCCTCCGACACTGGAGTCCAGCGCTGCAGCAGAGAGTGTTGTAGTGGTCTCATATGAACCCTGGCCCAGGGCACTACTTCCATCGTGGCCGTCATAGAGCCCAACAGCTGCACATAGTCCCAAGCCCGAAGAGGAGAGGCTACTAGGAACTGGTCCACCTGAACCTGAAGCTTGACAATTTGATTGTCCGGCAGGAACACTCTGCCCACTTGGGTGTCGAAACAAACTCCCAGATATTCCAGGGACTGAGTCGGGCGCAGCTGGCTTTTCTGCCAGTTGATGATCCACCCCAGGGAGCTCAAAAGAGCAATCACCCGGTCTACAGCTCTGCCGCACTCTGCATAAGAGGGGGCTCGGATCAACCAGTCGTCCAGATAAGGATGGACTTGTACCCCTTCCTTTCGTAGGAAGGCCGCGATGACCACCATTACTTTGGAGAAGGTCCGCGGAGCAGTAGCCAACCCGAACGGGAGGGCTCTGATCTGGAAGTGTCGGCCCAGGACTGCAAAACGCAGAAAGCGTTGATGAGGAGGCCAGATGGGAATATGCAGGTAAGCTTCCTTGATGTCCAAGGATGCCAGGAACTCCCCTGCCTTCACTGCCGCTATAACAGAGCGGAGAGTCTCCATTCGGAAGTGCCGAACTTTCAAGGCCCGATTGACCCCTTTGAGGTCGAGGATAGGCCGTACAGAACCTCCTTTCTTTGGTACCACAAAGTAAATGGAGTAACGTCCCTTGCCAAGCTGATCTTCTGGCACCGGAACGACCGCACCCAGGCGGATCAGATTGTCCAAAATCTGCTGCACTGCCACAGCTTGACCGGAGACTTGCAGGAAGAGTGTACAAACCCGTCTCTTAAGGGTCGGCAGAACTCTAGCTTGTAGCCGTCTCTGATGACTTCTAGCACCCAAGCGTCTGAAGTTACTCTGGTCCACTCGCCCAGAAACGAGGACAGGCGTCCTCCAATCTGCACTGGGCCATGGACCAGGGCCCCGTCATTGGGTACGAGACCCTGGGGGAGGACCGGAGGACGCACCTCCGGGACTGCCGTCTCTGCGAAAGGAATGCTGCTTGGGGGAGAAGTTCCTCTTGAAGGAAGAGGGGGCAGAGGAGCCCGACTTGCCCGGGCGATACCGACAGGCTTCCTGAAACCGTCCTTTGGAGGAACCGGGGCGAGCACCACTGGCCCGAGCCCTGACCTCTGGTAACCTCTTGCCCTTAGACGTGCCGAGATCGGTCACAATTTTGTCCAGCTCGACCCCAAAGAGCAGCTTGCTTTAAAAGGCAACTTAGCTAGGCGAGACTTAGAGGCGTGGTCAGCAGACCAATGCTTCAGCCAAAGCCAACGCCGCGCAGAGACTGTCTGAGCCATACCTTTAGCTGAGGCTCTCAAGACATCATACAGCAAGTCTGCCAAATAAGCCAAGCCCGATTCCAGGGCCAGCCAATCAGCCCTCAAGGAAGGATCCGAGGGGGAAGCCTGCTGCACAATCGTCAGGCACGCCCTGGCCACATAGGAGCCGCAAACTGAGGCCTGCAAACTTAAAGCAGCCGCCTCAAAGGACGACCTTAAGGCCGCCTCCAATCTTCTGTCTTGGGCGTCCTTTAGGGCCGTGCCACCTTCCACCGGCAACGCCGTTTTCTTAGTCACCGTAGTGATTAAAGAATCCATGGTAGGCCAAAGAAAGGCCTCCCGTTCACCTTCAGGCAGAGGATAGAGGCGGGACATAGCCCTAGCCACTTTGAGGCTCGCTTCTGGGACATCCCATTGAGCCGAAATCAAGGTGCGCATGGCCTCATGCACGTGGAAGGTTCTAGACGGGCACTTCGTCCCCAGCATAATGGCGGAGCCAACAGAGGCTGAGGGAGAGACGTCCTCCGGAGAGGAAATCTTCAAAATGCTCATGGCCTGCACTAACAGGTTGGGCAAATCCTCTGAGCGAAAGATCCGCGCTGCAGAGGGGTCATCCGCTCCATCCGAGCGGGAATCCGTCTCCTCCAAGGAATCCCCAAAGGACCGTTGGGAGAACTCAGATACGCTGCCCTCATCTACATCAGAGGAGACAGAGTCCTCTAGGGCCTGGAAATCCACCCGAGGGTGTTTGCTTCCGGAGGCCTCAACCCCTTTATCAGACAGGGGGGCAGGGGCAGCGTCTTGCATAAGAAAAGCCTGATGCAGCAGCAAAATGAACTCGGGGGAGAATCCCCCTGAACTGTGCACTTCTGCAGCTTGGGCCACGGCCCTAGATGCACCCTCAACCGGCGCTTGCAAGAGCGGGGAAGAAACGTGCTGCGCATCCAAAATGGCGTCCAGCGCGAAACTCCGAGAAGGAGCCGCGCGGGAAGAACGGCGCTTAACTTTGGCCGCTTTCTTACCGTCGCCCGAATCAAGGGCGACCATAGTATTAATGTCTCCCAGCTCGAGGGCGGCCCAAGAAGAAGCCGTCCGAGCAGAGTGGCCGGCCAACATGGAGTGGGCGAGCAGCGGGGGATGGGCACATGGCGGGAAAAACTGCCGCACCGAAGGAAGAACCGGGACACTGACCGGACTCTAAACTGATGCTCAACAAAGGCGATTCAAGCTTTGAAACCCCCGCATCCTCGCTAGACGCACACACGCGGTCCAGGGAGCGAATCTTCGCGCCCTCGCCCTCCGACACCATAAGCCACATGGAGACCGAATGGGGAACCCCCTGCCCGCTATAAAAAGGTAAAATGACATGCTTCTCGCTCCGAGCTGTAACGAACTGGTGTCCCAGTGAGCAGCTGCAATAAACGTTGAAATAAACGCCCTTAAAGGACGTCCAAATTTTTTTTTTTTTTTTAACGGAGCCAGCGGGAGGGGGGAGAAAAGGAGGGACCTGGCACCACCAGGTTTGCACTTGCTCAAGAAGAGCCCTCAACCCCAGGTACTCAACAAAACCTAAAAATTAGGCTTGGAGACCTAGCCAGAGCTGCTGCTGTGTGTGACCACCACCTGCTGAGATAGAGAACATACCGAGGAGTTTCCGGCAGCACATGACCACATAAAGGGAGGCAAAAGGATTGCTCTCTATCTCCCCCTGCTGGTAGATGGACACAACCCACCAGTCTATGGATTGATCAGCATGATGATATGGAAGGGGTGGACGAATGGCACTGTATGTGAAAAACACTAATGCAGCTGAAATGCAGGGGACTTGGGGAATGGAAGAAGCGTTATGGATCATCTTAAAAAGAGAAGATGAACTTCTATACACACAGGTGTCATCTATGGGCCTCCAATGAAAACACAGAAGCTCGACAAAGGTCTAGTTGCAGATATCCATACACTGGGACTGAAAGGAGAGATGCTGTTGCTGGGAGACTTCAACCTGTTTGATGCAGACTGGAATGTCCCAACGCCAGAAAGAAGCAGAGAGATCATGGATGCCCTTCAAGCACTCTGCTTAGACAAATGGTGTCAGAACCCATGAGGGAAAGGACGACACTGGATCTAGCGCTCACAAATGGAGAAAGTGTGTCTAATGCAGATAACATAAAACTATTCAAAGTTGTCAAAACAAATGTGCACTGTGAAAAACTGCAGGAAGACCTTACAAAACTGGAAGGCTGGGCATCCAAATGGCAGATGAAACTTAATGTGGACAAGTGGAAAGAGATGCACATTGGGAAGAACAATCCAAATCATAGTTACCTGATGCTATGGTCACCTTGGGAGTCAGCACCCAAGAAAAGATCATTGCAGACAGTACACTGAAATCTTTTGCACAATGTGTGGCAGCAGCCCAAAAAGCAAGCAGGATGCTAGGAATTTTTAGGAAAGGGATGGTGAATAAGACCAAGAATAGCATTCGGTTTTAGTCGCTATATCTCAAGAAAGATATAGCAGAATTAGAAAAGGTTCAACGAGCATATACAAAAACATGGACTGATGAGACAAAGTCAGCACGGATTTAGTGAAGGGAAGTCTTGCCTCACCAATCTAATGCATTTTTTTGAGGGGGTAAGCAAACATGTGGACAATGGGGAGCCGGTTGATATTGTATATCTGGATTTTCAGAAGGCGTTTGACAAAGTGCCGCACGAAAGACTCCTGAAGAAATTGCAGAGTCATGGAATCGGAGGTAGGGTATTATTATGGATTAAGAACTGGTTGAAAGATAGGAAGCAGAGAGTAGGATTGCGTGGCCAGTATTCTCAGTGGAGGAGGGTAGTTAGTGGGGTCCCGCAGGGGTCTGTGCTGGGTCCGTTGCTTTTTAATGTATTTATAAATGACCTAGAGATGGGAATAACTAGTGAGGTAATTAAATTCGCCGATGACACAAAATTATTCAGGGTCGTCAAGTCGCAGGAGGAATGTGAACGATTACAGGAGGACCTTGCGAGACTGGGAGAATGGGCGTGCAAGTGGCAGATGAAGTTCAATGTTGACAAGTGCAAAGTGATGCATGTGGGTAAGAGGAACCTGAATTATAGCTACGTCTTGCAAGGTTCCGCGTTAGGAGTTACGGATCAAGAAAGGGATCTGGGTGTCGTCGTCGATGATACGCTGAAACCTTCTGCTCAGTGTGCTGCTGCGGCTAGGAAAGCGAATAGAATGTTGGGTGTTATTAGGAAGGGTATGGAGTCCAGGTGTGCGGATGTTATAATGCCGTTGTATCGCTCCATGGTGCGACCGCACCTGGAGTATTGTGTTCAGTACTGGTCTCCGTATCTCAAAAAAGATATAGTAGAATTGGAAAAGGTACAGCGAAGGGCGACGAAAATGATAGTGGGGATGGGACGACTTTCCTATGAAGAGAGGCTGAGAAGGCTAGGGCTTTTCAGCTTGGAGAAGAGACGGCTGAGGGGAGATATGATAGAAGTGTATAAAATAATGAGTGGAATGGATCGGGTGGATGTGAAGCGACTGTTCACGCTATCCAAAAATACTAGGACTAGAGGGCATGAGTTGAAGCTACAGTGTGGTAAATTTAAAACGAATCGGAGAAAATTTTTCTTCACCCAACGTGTAATTAGACTCTGGAATTCGTTGCCGGAGAACGTGGTACGGGCGGTTAGCTTGACGGAGTTTAAAAAGGGGTTAGATAGATTCCTAAAGGACAAGTCCATAGACCGCTATTAAATGGACTGGAAAAATTCCTCATTTTTAGGTATAACTTGTCTGGAATGTTTTTACGTTTGGGGAGCGTGCCAGGTGCCCTTGACCTGGATTGGCCACTGTCGGTGACAGGATGCTGGGCTAGATGGACCTTTGGTCTTTCCCAGTATGGCACTACTTATGTACTTATGTACTTATGAGCGACCAAAATGATAAAGGGGATGGAACTCCTCTCATATGAGGAAAGGCTAAAGAGGTTAGGACTCCTCAGATTGGAAAAGAGACAGCTGAGGGGAGATATGATTGAAGTCTACAAAATCCTGAATGGTATAGAATGGGTATAAGTGAATCAACTTTTTACACTTTCAGAAAGTACGAACAGTGGGGGACACTCAATGAAATTACATGGAAACACATTAAAAACAAATAGGATAAATATTTTTTCACTCAACAAATAGTTAAGCTCTGGACTCGTTGCCAGAGGATGGTGGTAACAGAGATTAGCTTATTTGGGATTAACAAAAGGTTTGGACAAGTTCCTGGAAGAAAAGTCCATAGTCTGTTATTGAGATAGGCATGAGGAAGCCACTGCTTGCCCTGGCACTGGTAGCATGGAATCTTGCTGTTATTTGGGTTTCTGCCAGGTGCTTGTGACCTGGATTGGCCACTGTTGGAAACAGGATACTGGGCTAGATGGACCATTGGTCTGACCCAGTATGGCATAAGAACATAAGACTAGCCATACTGGGTCAGACCAATGGTCCATCTAGTCCAGTACCCTGCTTCCAGCAGTGGCCAATCCAGGTCACAAGTACCTAGCAGAAACTCAATTAGTAGCAGCATTCCATGCTACCGATCCCAGGCCAAGCAATGGCTTCCCTCATGTCCATTCTAACTACTCTAATCAAAGAAAAGGGACCAGGATCCAATAAACAAGTAACTCTTTTATCTCTTCCTAGGTTGCAAAATGAAACTGTTCTCAGGTAACAGAACCCATTAACTGACTCATCCTTTTATCTGTCAACTCATCCCAGACTGGTGTTACATTTTCTGAAAAGATTCATAATGAACATATGCTATATTCCCATCTATTGCTTTAGTTGCAACCTACTCCTATCTGGATAAAAGTTATGCTATAACTGAGGAGTGTGAAGTGTGAAGACATCTTTATTATTATTTAGGGAAACTTTAATCGTTAAAGCTAACTGCAACTCACTCAAATAGCTACAACAAATTAAAGTTAAACGGGACAATCATGAGGTGACATCTGGCCTTGCAACTATACCACCTAACATCCAAACATTGACTTCCATTTATGGGAAAGAAGAAGAGCCCAACACATGTCAACAGTGCATATATTACCTAGAAAGAAAGGGAATAAGAATACATTCAAGTATCTGTATGTGGAGTGGAGGAGCAGCCTAATGGTTAGCTCTGTGGGCTGACAACCTGGGGGAACTGGGTTCAATTCCCTCTGTGGCTCCTCGTGACCCTGGGCAAGTCACTTAATCCTCCACTGCACCAAGTACAAAAAAACAAAAACACAACAAAAAAAGCAAAACAAAAAACCACAACCAAAAAACAACCACCAACCAAAACAAACAAAAAAACCCTAACTTGCATTAGGAAGAAAGCATATGCGTATAATAAATGTAAACTGCTTTGGTTGTACCACAGAAAGGCAGTATATCAAATCTATTACCCCCTTTACACTTTATATGTAATGTATGGTACTAAATGAAAATATAGAGATTATGCAGGTCATTTTATAAATTAAAGCCTATTTTACATACTGATAAGGGCTTTTATGAAATGGCATTATCACATACGCATGTAAGAGTGCACAAAAAATGTGTCTACTTTTACATAACCTGCTCACAGGCATCTCTGAAGGCATAGATTGAGTGGAGAAGTGCAATACGTGGGCATATTTATAAAATAGGTTATATATATGAATGGTACCTGTACACATTTACACCTTTTCTCTCAGCAGGTGCAAATTTGTGGGTTATGGCATTGGTGTTTCTCCCTCTTTTCCCTTCTTACTCAACTTCTGCTAATCTCTCTCTTTTCTTTCCTTGCCCTTATGACGCATTTTTAATAATCAGGAAATTTTACTGGTATGATAAAATTTGTATGTGTTGCCAAAATAATACAAGGTAATTAAAATTATAAGGTACAGAATGCTCAATAGTTTGGATAAATAGTACCAGATTCTAGTGCTGCTCTGTAATGTCCTTGGTTAAAGCATACAGGGCTGGTGCCTCAACACCATTAGCTAGTATCCGGAAGACAGAAACCTTCTGCTTCTTGCTCTGTCCACCCCGCTCCTCCTAGGCAATAGCCTCCAGGGATCAGAAGAGATGAGATTGGAGTGGACAGGAGAGAGAAGAAAACTACTTTGGTCTCTAATCAAGCCTCTCCCCTCCTGTAATTTCCCAGGAACTCATGCAGAGAAAATAAAAAGTATTGGTACCAAGTACTATCAAATATCTGAAAAAAAGCTCTGATACTGGGAAATTTCAACTGACTGGGTGAACATTTTAGTTAGGGGATGCTAGGAAGGTAATATATCTAGATTCTATAAATAAATGCTTCATGGAGCAACTGAGCTTTGTAGTAACAAGATTATGAGCTACCTTAGAACTAGCGCTCAGTAGAAATAGCTAAAGATGGAAGAAACATTAGATAATAGAGATCATATTGCAAAGAAATTTGACATGTATTGGGAGGGAGGATGTAAGGAAAAGTACTGCAATATCATTTAACTTTTAAAAAGGAAGACTATGATGACAGGATGTGAATTACAATCAAAGAGCATGAGGTATTTAGAATAAAAAAATAATAATTTTTGAAGCCCAGATAAAATGTATTCCACTAGTTAAAAAAAAAAAAGGTTGAAAAGCCAGCCCAGTGGCTTAGTGGCAGTGCCATGTGGAGGGTCCCCAGTTTGATCCCTGGATTATGCCTTCTATACCCTGGGTAAGCAGGGGCTGGGGACTCTGTGGAGAAAGCATTCACAGTTCCTAGACAGAGAGAGGAAGTCATGCTAGCTATTAAGACAACATCTGATGACCAGAATTAAGATCAAGATACAGGTTTAAGAAACAGCCTCAGAACCATTGCTGTAATGACCACTCTAGGAACAATGGAAGGGAGTACCTATTAAAATAGAAAGAAATCTTCAGGTAATAAAGAATGATGGCTCATGGGGCCAGAATCTCAGCAATAGTTCTGATTGAGCTAGGAGAAAAGAGGAACTACACCTGCCAGAATGACTAAATGTTTTGCTATGAAAATCTATCACATTTTCTATAGTAAAAAATACACACATTTTTCCCTAATGCAGAAGTTTATACAAATACAGTTTCTGAGAACTGGTTAGAAAGGTATTCTACATGATGTATGTCATATCTTAACTAAATGGTAGATACGGGAAAGGAAGGGTGCTGGGGGTGAACTAAGTAAGGGATCTTGAATGGTCATCTATCCAAGAAAGAAGTGTATAAAAGAGGAATATGAAAAAGCAGTCTTGGATAAAGAGCGATATCTTACAAGCTGGTCATGCTCTATGGCTGTCAACTGGGATGAGTTCTTAACAGAAAGGCTGGGCCAGTATCCCTTCTTTGCCAATGATCAACTGTTAATGACAACATTGTCAACTCACATTTTCTTGGTTCTTATTTGGGTCTCCTTCTTTGTCATCATTATCTGTGGTCTCTTGCTATAAGCAATTAACGAGAAAAACAAGTTTAGTGTCTGTAGTAGCACATAAAATGTCAATGCAGTCCAAATATTAATACATTCATAGTAATCTGGTGCCAGCTGTAATTGTTTTTTTTTTTTTAGAAGATCATTATTCTACTCCACTGATAACAAATAAATTGCTTCTGTTTAACAAGTATTTGATTTGTGAATCTAAGGGCAGAGTATCTGGAGCTCTTAAGTTTTTTTCGCTTTTAAAGATGAAAGACTAAAAGAGGTATCTTTCAGGAAATATGCTATGTGAAAAAAAGCACCTAACTGGATTAAATCAGGTATACCAAGCTAGGGGACTCTTTTTTCAAAGTTGTGCTAGCAATTCCGATGTGGCATATGCAACGAAGCCTGTAGGAATTGAATGGGCTTCATAGTATTTGCTGCACCAGAATCGCTAGCTTGGCTTTTGCCTAGCTAGTATTTATGAAATTTTTGCATTAAGTTTATAACTGTTTGCCATTTTCTGTATTTACTTATTGAATGTTATCGTGATGTTAGTATATGCTGTAAATTGCATTGAGAAACATACCGTATTTGTGAGGGAAAGGGGCAGTGATCAAGAAATAAAATAAATGACTTACACATTGCAACCAAACCTCTCACACTCACAGAAGACTGTTCAAAAAGGGCTATTTACTTTAAAAGCAGATGAGTAAGGAGGAGATACACTAAAGGATTACAGATATACTCTTTGTACCGCCAAATGCAACAAACCAAACAAGTAAATATTCTTTTAGCCACAGGAGAAATAGATTTTATTCATTTCAGAGGAAGAGATTCAAAGAGATGAAATTATGAAAACCTGTTGGCAAGGGACAATCAAGGCTGGAACACTAAATTCTAAAATAAAACTGTACCGTTCTTACAAAGAAAAATGTTTATTTTTGGGTGGGACAATTTAGGCAGTCTCTGGGGGAAAGCTTTGAAGACTTAAAATGACCACTGCATTTGAGGTCAGAATGCATTTTCTCTTTTGCAGAACAGGCCACAGATGTGCTATGTTTGTTCTTTTTTTTTTTTTTTTACTTTTGCCTGCCACTGAATTAACATGTAGTTTCTCAAAGCAGAAGTATGCATATGGCCAATATCTTTGTGAGAAGCATAAAACAGTTTTACCATGTTTTTTTGCCACTATCACAAGAAGGGCCAGTTTTGTCTTGTGAGTGCCCATAAACCCAGAAAAGCACCCTCCCCAGGAATCACCACAACGAAAGGAGAATTTCCCCTCTGCTACTGACTTCTCTTTTCTTAAGGTACAGGCCACCAACATTTAGGCACCAAAAAGAGCACAAAACGGTGGGCACTAAGTGCTATTCTGTAACAGTATCTAGGAATCCAGATGCTGTTGTTGAATAAATTGTAAATTTGCATTTATGTGCCAACATTTAGGCAATTACACATGATCTACGGCAGGTGTAAATGTGGGCACAAAAAAGCTGCATTTTAGCATGTAGCATATGCTATAAGTGCATAAGCATGGGACCTGCCCATGCCCCACCTGTATATACCTCCCCCTGCAGTTGCACTATAGAATTTAGGCACCAACTTTATCGAATACTAGCTTACCATAGTTATAGGGATAAGTTCAAATTTAAGACCATTAGTACCCGTTATGGCCAATTTAATTGCTTGAATTCTATAACAAACACACAATTAAGTGCACAGTGTGTGTAAATGTGTGTGCAATATTATAGAATTAAGGAGTTTAAGGCACAAGAACAGGCCAGCAATGATTCTACAGTATTCCAGCAAGCTAGTCATGTTAAAGCTGAACAGTGTTTAACTGAGAGGGACTCCCACAGAAGAGGAGGCGATGAAAGCTAGGCAAGATCACACGCTGAGGCTTCCACTACTGCTGCTTTGCTAAAAACATTCATGTAACATGAGGCAACTGATGAAATAAGAAAACGTCAGAATGAACTACAGGTACTTCCTGTCTGAAACTAAGGCTGTTCCACAAACATGGGATTGCGAATGAATTCAAACTGCCTACTTTTTACCTGGTTATTCAGGGAGTCCAATAGTTTTTCAGATTGCAATTTCTCTTCTCTCAGTTTTGCTAGTTCTGCCTCTTTTTTCTTACATTCAGTATGTAATTTCAGAAGATGCTGAACAAATAAAAAGTAAATCATAAGTCATAAAATACTGGCAAAATACTGCTCTCTCACCCCAATCTTACAGTGCTCACAGGCTGCACCTCTAGCCTGATATATGATACTTTCATTATCCAGAACCAGAGATTAGAAAACACTTAAGACAAAAGTAGGCATATAATTATTTCTTTCAAAACTATTACACATAACACATACTGAAAGAACAGCAAGATCAACACAGTAAGCTTTTCTTAAGATTCATTTTTATAAAAAGAAATGATCTCCTTTGCTTGGTTGATATGATTCATTCAGATTTATTTTTATCTGATATCCAGGGCACAATATTAAGGGCATCAAAGCAGATCACAATAAATGAAATTAATAATCAGGAAAGCTTCAATAAAACAGCCAAATCAGGGTGGGTTTACATAGAAAAATGATGGCTCATAAAGACCACATGGCCTATCCAATCTGCCCATTCATGCTATCTACTATCTCTTTCTCTCCCTTAGAGATCCTACGTACTTATCCCAAGTTTTCTTATAGTCAGATATAGTCTTCGTCTCCACCACCTCTGCTGAGAGGCTGTTCCACGAATTCACCAGCCTTTCTGTGAAGAAGTATTTCCTCAGATTACTCCTAAGTCTATCCCATTTCACCTTCATTCTATGCCCCCTCATTCCAGAGCTTCCTTTCAATTTTGCATTCTGTGCCCTTTTGCTAAGGAGGTATTTAAATATCCTTAATCGTGTCATCCTCCTCCTGCGTTTCTTCCAAAATATATTGAGATCTTTATGTCTATCCCTATACTCTTTACAATGAAGACCACTGCCCATTTTAATAGCCACCTTCTGAAGGACGTCTTTTTGAAGGCACGGTCCCTACAAATGTACACAGTACTCTACATGAGGTCTCACCAGATACTTATACAGAGGCATTATCATCGCCTTTTTCATGCTGGCCATTCCACTCCCTAGCACCCCAAGCATACTTCTAGCTTTAACCATCACCTTTTCTACCTGTTTGGCCACCTTAGGATTCCTATATACGATCATACCCAAGTCCTGCTCCTCTTTCACACATAGAAACACTTCATCCCCTACACTGTACCACTCTCTTGGGTTTTTGCAGCCCAAATGCATAAACCTGCAGTTTTTAGTATTAAATCTTAGCTGCCAAATTCTGGACCATTTTTCAAGCTTCTGTAAGTTCCTCCTCATGCTATCTACACCATCAGGGATGTCTACCCTATTAAAGATTTTGGTATGATCCACAACGAGGTAAACCTTACCAGACAGCCCTTTGGCAATATTGCTTACAAAAGTGTTAAAAAACCAACCTAAGAACCAAACCTTGTGACACACCACTGGTTACATCCTTTTCTTCAGAGTGATTTCCATTTACCACTAACTTCTGCCACCTTCCACTCAAATTATCACTTTAGGGCCCATACCACGGGCACTCAGTTCATATACAAGTTGTCTATGAGGAAGTATGTCAAAGGCTTTGCTAAAATCTAAGTACACCACATTTAATGCTCTCCCTTGATCCAAATCTCAAAGAAATTAATCCAATTTGTCTGACAAGACCTACCTTTAGTGAAACCATACTGTCTTGGGTCTTGCAAGCTATTGGAATCCAGAAACCTCACTAACTCTTTGTTTTTTTTTTTTAAATTTATTATTTATTCATATTATTAAATTTATTACAAGCAAAAATCTTGTGCAGGAAAGTATCCGTTTAACAGTAACATACTCAAACGTAATAAAAAGAAAAGAAAAGGTGAAAGAAAAAAAAGGAAATTCCTCACATTTTCAATAAAGGAGCAATACTCAAGTCCATAAATTCGGATCCAAGATTTCGGAAAACAAAGGGAGAAAAACATTACAAAGGAAAAAGAAATCACTGGATAAGCAAATTCTACTAAGCAGAGTTATTTTTTTATATTTAGCGCTTTTCCACTTTTACTGAGGCTATAAGTGCCGACACATGAGCAGGTTCTGTAAATACATATTTTTTGTCCCTAAACTTTATTATGCACTTGCAGGGGTATCTTAAAAAAAAGGTACCCCCCAAGTGCAGAATTTCAGGCTTAAGGAGCAGAAATTGTTTCCTCCGTCTTCTTGTCTCCTTAGAGACATCCGGAAATAATAGTACCTTAAAACCTAAAAAAGGTTTATCCTTGTTACGAAAAAACAGACGAAAAATCCAACTCTTATCTGGTAACAATGCGACTGTTGCCACTAATGTGGCTGCAGTCGCTAGGTCAATGTCCGAAGTCTCCAACAAAAGTGAAACATCTAATGGAGCTTCAGGTTGATTTAAGTCTTTCCCAGGGATATAATAAGCCATAGTCATTGGTGGTAAATTTTGTTCAGGAATTAATAATATTTCGCGCATATAGCGCTTCAACATTTCCAAGGGAGCAACATTTTGAAATTTAGGAAAATTGACGAATCTAAGGTTACAGTTTTTAGTATAATTGTCAAAGATTTCCATTTTAACCCTTAGGCTCGTCAAATCTTTAATCATAGTAGGTTGTACTGTTTCAAATTTCATAATTCTTTGATCCATTTTAACAACTTTATCATTCAAGTCTTTTATCAGCTCTTCTTTCTTTTGTGAGTCTTTTTCCAAGGTTTTTAATTTAGGTAATACCTCATTAGACTGTTTTAGGAATAACTGCCCAAGGTTAGAGACTAAATCCCACAAAGCTTCTAATGTAACCTCCTGGAGTTTAACCAGGAATTCTGTAGGAATTTCAGACCTTACAGTTTGCTCAGATGTGGCACTCTGTTCCTCAGAGCTTCTCTCCTCAATCCGCGGCGTTTCCATGGGCAAACTGCCCTCCAGTCCGGCCCCTGATGTGATATCAGCTTCCATTCGGCGTTCTTCTGGGCCCCTACCCTCTTCCGGGGTGGACCCTGTCGATTCCTCGAGGAACGAACTGGCGCCGAGCGGTTGAGGAGGAGGGGTGCGCTCGGCGGGGCTCAGGGTAACATCGAGGCCAGGGAGCGCCAAAATCTCCAATTCGCCGGCGTCTCCCACTGGCGGCATTCCGCCTTCGTGAATAACTCCCTGGGGTCTCAAATAACGATCCAAAGGACCAGGTAAGGAGGGAGTTAGCGGGGAAGCTCTGACCGCTAATCTCCCTCTCCGTTTAGGCATTTTTTTTAGTAGAGAGATCGAGACCCGCTACTGCTTAGTGAGTCGCGGCCATCTTGGATCCAGGCCGACACCAGATTCCTAACTCTTTGTTTTAGAAGCATTTCCATTAATACCACAGGAGGTCAGACTGACCAGCCTCCTCCTTACTTCTGCTTTTGTGGAGAGGGACCACAACTGCCACTACAGAAGCACTGAAAAGATCAGTCAGCAGAGCCACCAGAAATTCTCTGTTTCTTCAGTACCCTTAGATGTATGCCATTCAGCCCCACCACTTTATCCATCTTTAGTTTAGCTAGCTCATGCACACAGTCCTCTGAAAATCATTCAGGATCTACCACACATAAATTCCTATTTGCGCTTTTCTTCTGCGATCCTACTACCAACCTTTCATATGTGAACAGAGAACAGAAATTTATTAAGCAATATCTTCTTATCCTTATCAGCTTCTACTTTTTACTTCCCTTCACCTTTGGGTCCTACGATGCCACTTTTGCACTTCACTAACATATGTCTTGTCCCCACATTACCATCTCCATTTTCGTTTTCCTGACTAGTTTACCAGATTCATTTTGCTTTTCCAGATATTTTGTAGTTTATGAAGGCTAAAACTTTTCCTTACTCTTTTACCTACTACTGTTGAGAATCAAAGTGGCCTTCTTTTCTCTTACTTTATTTAATTTCCTCACAATTAAAAAAAAAAAACAATCTTATATTCCACACAATCCATAATGTATAAACAAATTCTATAACAGACAATAACAAATTTCAAAGTCTGATAACTTCCACTCTCACCAGTCATTCTTCCACCCTCTGACACTGCCTGTATAAAGAGAAAAGTTTTCAGTTCTCTTTTGAATTCATTCATATTCTCTGAGGACAAGCAGGCTGGACATCATCGGCCCAGGAGACTGGAAATCAAAACAAAAACTTAGAAAAGTTCCAGAAGCGGTGTGGCGCGCACGGGGACAACGCACCGCGCATGAGCGAGTGACTTCCTGCCCGCGTGCTTCCCTTAGTTTCTTTTTCACCGCACTACGAAGGGGTGGTGTTTCTTCGCTGCTCCTCGTCGGTTTTGCCCAGGAGATCGCTTTTTTCGCGTGTATCGTGCCCTTTTTTTTCCCCCCTTAATTTTTAGATTTTTCTCATTTTTTCCAAGTTTCTTTTTTTTCTCGTTGCAGCCGTCTTTAGCCTGCTCAGAAACATCTTTTTTCCATCTTTTTGTGCCTTTTTAAGTGGCACAATCGAGCCGTTTGATTTTGCGGACGCTATTTTCCCGCCCATGTCAACGAAGACTCCCAGCGTCTTCAAGCACCGTACTCGCTGTAACCGGACCATCTCGTCTACCGACCCTCACGCGTGGTGTCTCCAGTGCCTCGGGGTCGATCACCTTCCAGCTGCTTGCAAGCTGTGTAAATTAATGAAGAAAAGGACCCAGGTGGCTCAAGAGGCTCAGCGCGAGAGACTTTTTTCAGATCGGTCCAGTCCTTTCACGTCAGCATCGGCATCGAGGTCGGCGGCGTCGAAGTTGAGGGAAGCAGCACCAAGAGTCCAGGTAATGGCTGCCGAGAGACCACTTCGAGCTGGGAGCAGCGAGGCATCGAGTGGGTCTCCACCCGTCTCAAGGTCTTCTGCTATGCAGGCCCCTCCGGGACCGACCCGAGTCAGACCCAGCCCTGAGGCGTGAGGATTCCATGTCCTCCTCATTGGTACCGAGGAGTGTCGATGACGGGCGTCGAGCAAAGGCTAAGAAGCATCGCCATCAATCTCTTTCCAGACACGGTACCAAGAGCTCCGGGGAGCCGAGAGAGTTGGCACCCGAGAAGGGTCGGGGCCGGGAGGACCACTCACCCTCCATTCAGGAGGTGCTGATGCATCGGTCGTCCGGCAGCCTGGTACCGGCTCTCGAGCCCCCTCAGATTCTGGCATCGACTCCTGCACCGACCCCACAGTCTTTTTCGATGGCAAGTCTCAATGAGCATCTCCGGGCCATTCTTCCAGAAATTCTGGAAGGACTGCTCCGTCCATCTGCTTCGGTACCGGAGGTGCTTGCTCTTCCAGTTCCTACTGCTGAGACAGCGTCTGGCCCATCTCCTGTGAGGAGACCCCCAGAGCCGGTTGCCACCCTGGTCGACTCTCACTTGACGTCGGTGGAGGAAGCTTCGCCAGAGTCCAGGCAGGGGTCGACTTCTCAACATCCCCCGCGAGGACGTCGATCCTCAAAGTCAAGACAGGCTCGGGTTCGGGCTGCTCTTCGAGAGCTTCTGTCCGATACTGAAGAGAAGCGTTCATGGGGAGAAGAGGAAGACCCCAGGTATTTTTTGGAGTAAGACTCCTGTGGGCTTCCTTCTGATCCTACTCCACCTATTGAAGACAGACAGTCTCCACCTGATAGAGTCTTACTTTTTCATCTTTTGTACGGGAAATGTCTAAGGACATTCCATTTCCAATGGAGGTTGTGGATGAGCCCAGGGCTGAGATGCTCGAGGTCCTGGATTATCCTTCTTCACCTGCAGAGGTTGCAACGGCCCCCCTGCACAATACACTCAGGGAAGTGATGTTGTGGAATTGATCTTGCCCTCTCTCTAATTCAGTTGTCAACAAGAAGTCCGAGTCCCAGTACAGAGTCCACGGTGAGCCTGTGATGGTGAAGGCCCAACTTCCTCACGATTCTATGGTGGTGGACTCTGCTCTCAGAAGAACCAAGAGTACTAGAGACTATGCCTCGGCGCCCCCGGGCAGAGATTCTAGGACCTTGGATTCTTTTGGGAGGCGTACGTATCAGGCTGGAATGCTCGCCGCAAAGATCCAAACATACCAGCTGTACACGAGCATTCACTTGCGGAACTCGGTGAGGCAACTGTCCAGTTTAGTTGGTTGAAGATCTCCCTCCGAAGCTTGCTGAACCTTTTCACCAGGTGGTCAGGCAGCAGAAGGTGTGTCGCTAATTCCTGGCCAGGGGGGCTTTCGACTCTTTTGACGCTACATCCCGAGTAGCTGCTCAGGGTATCGTGATGCGCAGACTCTTATGGCTGTGTATCTCGGACCTGGATCAGAAGACCCAGCAGCGAATGGCAGATGTTCCTTGCCGGGGGGATAATCTTTTTGGAGAGAAGGTTGAGGATATGGTAGATACCCTCAAGAAGCATCATGATGCAAATGATTCTCTCTCCCGACGGACGCCTTCTGCTACTACCTCCTCCACTAGGAGGTTTTCTGGAGGAAGGAGGAGTGCTCCCTATTCCTATAATAGGCGTAGGTACACTCCTACCTTTTGACAGCCTGTGCAAGCTCGCTCCCAGCAGGCTCGCTCTTGTCAGTGGCGTGCGCCTAAGGCCCCTCTGGCTCCCCAGCAAAAGCAAGGGACGGGCTTTTGACTGGCTCCAGAGCAGCATAGCCAAGGTAAAAGTATCCGTGCCGGACGATCTACCTGTTGGGGGGAGGTTGATATTTTTTCACCAAAGGTGGCGTCTTATAACCTCAGACAGGTGGGTTCTTCAAATAGTCCGGTTAGGATACGCTCTCAATCTGGTATCCAATCCTCCAAATTGCCCACCGGGAGCTCAATCCTTCAGCTCCCAGCACAAGCAGGTACTTGCAGAGGAACTCTCCGCCCTTCTAAAGGCCAATGCGGTCAAACCCATACCACCAGGGGAAGAAGGGCTGTGATTCTATTCCAGGTACTTCCTTGTGCAAAAGAAAACAGAGGGGATGCATCCCATCCTAGACCTAAGGGCCCTGAACAAATTCCTAGTTCGAGAAAAGTTCAGGATAATTTCCCTGGGCACCCTTCTTCCCATGATTCAGGAAAACGATTGGCTATGCTCTCTAGACTTAAAGGACGCCTATACTCACATATCGGTGCTCCCAAGTCACAGGAAGTACCTCCGATTTCGACTGGGAACTCAGCACTTTCAGTACTGTGTACTACCCTTTGGTCTAGCATCTGCGCCCAGGGTCTTTACAAAGTGCTTGGCAGTCGTCGCAGCATCGCTACACAGACTGGGAGTGCATGTGTTCCCTTATCTTGACGATTGGCTGGAGAAGAACACCTCGGAGGCAGAAGTTCTACGATCCATGCAGATTACTATTCAACTGCTCGAGCTGCTGGGGTTTGTCATAAATTACCCCAAGTCCCACCTGATTCCAGTACAGAAGTTGGAATTCATAGGAGCTCTGTTGAACACACAGACGTCTCGAGCTTATCTTCCCCAGGCAAGGGCAGACAATCTTCTAGCCTTAGTGTCCTCAGCTCGAACATCTCAACAGATCGCAGCTTGGCACATGTTGAGGCTTCTGGGCCACATGGCCTCCACAGTTCATGCGACTCTCATGGCACGTCTACATATGAGATCAGCTCAATGGATGCTAGCTTCCCAGTGGTGTCAGGCTACAGGGGATCTAGAGGATGTCATCCATCTTTCCACCGATTTTTGCAATTCCCTACAGTGGTGGACCATTCGCTCCAATCTGACCTTGGGACGTGCATTCCAAATTCCTCAGCCACAAAAAGTGCTGACCACGGATGCATCCCTCCTGGGGTGGGCAGCTCATGTAGATGGGCTTTGTACTCAAGGAGTTTGGTCTTTTCCGGAAACAAATCTTCAGATCAACCTCCTGGAATTACGAGCAATCTGGAACGCTCTCAAGGCTTTTAGAGACCGGCTGTCCAATCACATTATCCTAATTCAGACAATCAGGTTGCGATGTATTACACCAACAAGCAGGGGGGCACCGGACCTCGCCCTCTGTGTCAGGAAGACGTCAGGATGTGGCTTTGGGCGCTTCAGCACACCATGTTTCTCCAAGCCACGTATCTGGCAGGCGTAAACAACAGTCTGGCCAACAGGTTGAGCAGGATAATGCAACCTCACGAGTAGTCACTGAACATGGACGTTGTCTAAAAGATCTTCCGAGCATGGGGCACCCCTTCGGTGGATCTTTTTGCCACTCAGATCAATCACAAGGTCCCTCAATTCTGTTCCGGGCTTCAGGCCCACGACAGACTAGCGTCAGATGCCTTTCTTCTACATTGGGGGCCAGGTCTTCTGTATGTGTATCCTCCCATACCTTTAGTAGGGAAGACTCTGCTGAAACTCAGGCAAAACCGCGGAACCACGATTCTGATAGCACCTTTTTGGCCACGTCAGATCTGGTTTCCTCTTCTTCTGGACTTGTCCTCTGAAGAACCGTGGAGATTGGACTGTTTTCCAACCCTCATCACTCAGAACGAGGGGTCGCTTTTACATCCCAACTTCCAGTCTCTGGCTCTCACGGCCTGGATGTTGAGAACCTAGAAGTTGCCTCTTTAGGCCTTTCAGAGGGTGTCTCCCGAGTCTTGCTTGCTTCCAGGAAAGATTCCACGAAAAAGAGTTATTCTTTTAAATGGAGGAGGTTTGCCGTCTGGTGTGACAGCAAGGCCCTACACCCTTTCCTTGTCCTACACGGACCCTGCTTGAATACCTTCTACACTTGTCAGAGTCTGGTCTGAAGACCAACTCCGTAAGGGCTCATCTTAGTGCAATTAGTGCTTATCATCAACGTGTAGAATGTCAGCCTATCTCTGGACAGCCTTTAGTTGTTCGCTTCATGAGAGGTTTGCTTTTCTCAAAGCCCCCTATCAAACCTCCACCAGTGTCATGGGATCTCAACGTCGTTCTCACCCAGCTGATGAAAGCTCCTTTTGAGCCACTGAATTCCTGCCATCTGAAGTTCTTGACCTGGAAGGTCATTTTCTTGGTGGCTGTTACTTCAGCTCGTAGAGTCAGTGAGCTCCAAGCTCTGGTAGTTCATGCTCCTTATATTAAATTTCATCATAACAGAGTAGCCCTCCACACTCATCCTAAGTTCTTGCCGAAGGTGGTGTCGGAGTTCCATCTGAACCAGCCAATTGTCTTGCCAACTTTTTTCCCCCATCCACACACCCGCCCTGGTGAGGACAAGTTGCACACCTTGGACTGTAAGAGAGCATTGGTCTTTTACATGGAGCGCACAAAGCCCTATCAACAGTCCACCCAGCTGTTTGTTTCTTTTGATCCCAACAGGATGGGAGTTGCCATTGGAAAACGCACCAACTCTAATTGGCTAGCAGATTGCATTTCTTTCACTTATGCCCATGCTGGGCTGACTTTGGAGGGCCATGTCACGGCTCATAATGTTAGAGCCATGGCTGTGTCAGTGGCCCACTTAAAGTCAGCCTTCATTGAAGAGATTTGCAAGGCTGCAACGTGGTCATCAGTCCACACATTCACATCTCACTACTGCCTTCAGCAGGATACCCAACGCGACAGTTGGTTTGGGCAGTTGGTGTTACAGAATCTGTTTGGGGTTTAGAATCCAACTCCACCCTCCTAGGCCCATTTTTGTTCTGTTCCAGGCTACACTCTCAGTTAGTTGTGTTTGTTTTCAGGTCAATCTCAGTTATGTCCTCGCCGTTGCGAGGCCCAATTGACCTATGTTCATTGTTTTGAGTGAGCCTGGGTGCTAGGGATACCCCATGCATGATGATGTCCAGCCTGCTTGTCCTCTGAGAAAATGAAGATACATACCTGTCCTTGGAGAATACCTGCTATAGGTATGTATCTTCATTTTCCTGATCCTTCTTAACTTCAAAGACAATTTATTCCAAAGCAATGAGCCTGAACTATAAAAACTGAATTCTTCCAATTTTACTACACAAAATGAGGGAATGTCCAATATGACTTCATCGGCCAATCTCAACAGTAGAACTTTAGAAACTTGTCCAATTATTATTTTAAAAACAATACAAATGATCTTATATTGGATTCTGTATTCGATGGGAAGTCAGTCAATCTTTTCAAGACCGAGATGTTATGTTCATACTGATTCCCACCAATCAGAAACATGGCAACTGCATTCTGGACTAGAACCTTCACTTTTGAATGAACTCTCTCCACACCTGACTTAATACTCAACCACACCATCCGGTGATCACTGAATGCCAAACGATCACCCACTACATCATCAGAAACACTCTCCCCATTTATAAGCACTAAGTCCTGTATGGCTCCATACTGCATGTGTTTCACTACTAACTGCTGGAACAGTTCTCCCTGTAGAGAATCCAAGATCACCCTAATTTTACAAAACCCTGTGATGGGGATATCACAATCAACATCTGTAATATTAAAATCACCTATTAGTAGTACTTTCTCTTTCACAGCTATATGTGATGCACTGAGCAAAAAGGTACCAATCATGGAGTTACAAACAAATATAAAGGCTAGAAAAACTGGAGGAGTAAATTTAGGCAATTTTTGTGTGCTATAGGGTTAGCATAAAGGGACTATGGAAAATTCTGATCTGTAAATTCCTATGGATTACAGAGATATATATGTTTTAAGTGTTTCCCAAAAATGTACTTTATTGATAAATGTTTCTCATTTTTAAAATATTTAATAATTCCTACCCGAGGCTGAAATTTTGCAGGATAATGCAGTTAATATCCCTCTATCTTGTGGTATAAATAAGTCACATACCCCACTTTTGGTACCTTTTCGCTCAGCAGGTCACATATTTTGAATGTCTTCCATTAAATCTCTGTCCATTTCCTCTGTCAAGGAGGACTTATATCATACCAATGTAAATACATTTTCCATTCCCTCTTTCCAGGTTAACCAACAGCACTTTTCTTAACCTGGAAGTCCTGTAATTCTGCCATTTTAATATTATCTTTAACAATGCCACTCCCCCTCACTTTCTTCCTACCCTGTATTTCCTGAACAGATTATAGCCTGGTATAACTGTATACCAGGCTCTGTGAACCACATCTCTAACTGCAACTAAACCCAAATCAGTCTCTAGATCCAGAACCTTATTTCCCATACTACAGGCATTAGTATACACTGCTTTGCAGATGTTGCCCATTTTCCCCATTTGTGTAGAGCTATTTAATACTTCACTTACCTGAGCACTTATACTGGGGCTTTGGTCACCCAGTCCCAGCTTCTATTTTAAAGTCATCTTCAGTAGGTTAGCCAGTCTCCTGCTGAAGACACGTTTTCCATTCTTCGATACATGGACAGCTGCTTAGCATCCCTTGGTCCAGGAAGCCAAAATGCTCCTGATGACACCATCTGCACAGCCATGCACTTATCTTCAGGATGTGAACTTCTCTACCTTGGCTTTTACCTTCGACAGGGAGGACCTGATGAGAAGCACCACCTGTGCTTCACCTTCTCTCCCAGAGCCAAAGTCACTTTTGATATATTCAGAGGGGTACCTAGCAGAATAATTTGTGCCAACATGGATGAGCATCATCGGATAATAGTCAGGTTTGATGAGTCTTGGCATGCTTTCCTTAATACCTCAAATCTTGGCACCTGGCAGACAGCATACCTCCCGGGATATCCTATCTGGTTGGCAGATGGACGGCTCTGTACCCCTTAGAAGGGAATCAACCACCACTACCTTTCACTTCCTTGTGGCCACTGATCTGTGCATGATCTTTTAACAGCCCTCTTTAACAAAGCTTTATAAAATTATCTCCCTCCACCATGTCCATATGTTGAAGCTTAACTCAAAAAAAAAAAAACCAAAGTCCTAAAGTGTAGAAACCCTGGTACTGTCACACCTAAGCAGCTTATGTTATCTCACAAAAGGATTCTTCCAGTTGAAGATAAATCTAAATTGATACTGTTAAATTTTTCTTTTTACTCAGGTTAAAAATTGTTATTGTAAACTAGATGTTTGCCAACTAGTTCTATTAAAATGTTTGAAAGAACTAGTTGTACCAGTCTTTGTTCAAGTACTTAATAAGAGTTTTGATTCTGGGTGTATGCCTGTTGAACTTAAGAAAGCAGTAGTCAGACCATTAGTGAAGGAAGAAGAGAATCAATAGACAATTTCAGACCTACTTCCTCACTACTTTTTTTTTAGCTAAGGTCATGGAAAGAGTAGTATATGTTGGACTTCTAGATTTTTTTGGAGACAAATAATACGTTAGACGTTTATTTTAATTATAAGACAAAAACCTTACTCTTGTCTTTATTTGATGTAATTCACCTGGATTTAATGAGGGTGACATATTTCAGCAGCTTTTGATACCATAAATCATACAATTTTAATAAATAGGATACATTTAATTGGTATTTCAAATAAGGTGTTAAGTTGGTTTACTTATTTTCTACAGAATAGACATTTTTGTGTTACCTTAGGTGAAGATATATCTGATTTGAAAAAGAGAAATACTTGAACACCCCAGGGTTCCTGCTTATCAGCTGTACTTTTCAACATATTTTTGTTACCATTATGCCGTCTATTGCTGAAATGAGGGGAGGTGTCAAGATGGCGGCATGGGTAGTGTAGTGAGTGCATCTCTCACCACTGCCGTCTTTTTTTGTGAATTCCGCTGAATCTTTATGTCACATGCCAAATGCAAAGGGGTGGTTAGAGCCGGTCCCTCACCAGCTAACACCCTGTCCCTGCTTCAGCTGAGTTTGGACCACTATGCCACCAGGATTCCCCACAGAACCAGAGTGAGGGTCCTGCCAAGTCTGCAGTTGGAGGAGTGGCTGCAGCCTTGGGCGCTGAGACATCTCTATTTTCTATGGCACCAGTAACACCACAGTGCCCGGCCACCTCTTTGGCGAGAGCATTGGACTCCCCTGGTACCGAAGCAGGTACAAGAGGAGCCTTTCTTGAGGGGCCCGACTCAGAGAAGTTTGCTGAAGACAGAGAAGGTAACATCGGATTGGAAGAAGAAGGTGGAATGATTCCTGTGGTGGTGATTCTTGATTCGATCTGGAAGGTTCTTCAGAGGCTGAAAGGTACTGTTTCCAAATCAACTTCTGAGATGTCAGCATTAGTGAGTAAAATGGATATGTTGGCAAAAACAGTCTCTGATATAAAGCAAGAAAATTCAACTCAATTGTTGGAAGTTTGGGAAGAAATTAATAATTTGAAATCTATACTTCATTAGTAAAAAATAACAACCTGATCCATAGGAAATTGGAATTTGTCGGGAATTCTATATCATCATGCTGTCTATTGAACTGTTTGAATTTCAGGCTTTATACCAATGACATCCAGCTTCTGCTTCCAATTGATAATACTGAGTAAAAATATTTTTGATAGAGTTTAATAATGTATGTTGTGGCTAGCTGGATGAAAGCAAACTGTCTGAAATTAAATGTAAGTAAAAACAAAGATATTGCCTTTGCCACCATTTGTTTCTTCTGATATACCTGGATTGTTTCATTTTGATGGGAGACGTGGAGGGGCATAATCGAACGGGGCGCCCAAGTTTTCCTGAGGGCGTCCTTGCTGGGGAAATCCGTATTATCGAATCAAGATGGGCGTCCATCTTTTGTTTCAATAATACGGTTGGGGACGCCCAAATCTCAACATTTAGGTCGACCTTAGAGATGGTCGTCCTCAGTTTTCAGCGATAATGGAGACTGAGGACGCCCATCTCAAAAATGACCAAATCCAAGTCATTTGGTCGTGGGAGGAGCCAGCATTCATAGTGCACTGGTCCCCCTGACATGCCAGGACACCAACTGGGCACCCTAGGGGGCACTGCAGTGGACTAACTGATGCACTAACTGAATGGAAAAAGGCATGCAGTGGTCACTAACCACCTCCCACCCCGAAAAAAACAACTTTAAAAGCTCATCTTTTTTCTTTTTAAAGAGTATGGGTGAAGGACCTCCTTCGCTATGCCTCTGTCCCTGCGACGGCAGTTGAGGACGTCCTTCGCTATTTATTTAGATTTTGCTCACACCTTTTTCAGTAGTAGCTCAAGGTGAATTACATTCAGGTACACTGGATATTTCTATGCCTCCGTCCCTGCAACGGCAGTTGAGGACATCCTTCGATATGCCTCCATCCCTGCGATGGCAGTTGAGGACGTCCAAAATGTGGATGTTTGTGAAAAGGACGTCCATGCCTGGATGTTTCTGTGAGAAGGACGTCCATGCCTGCTATGCCTCCAACACCCCCTTTATTTATTTGGATTTTGGATCATAAGTAGCAACAGTGGGATTTGAACTGGCCACCTCTAGATTGCAAGACCAGTGCTCTAACTACTAGGCCACTCCTCCCCCTTGAAATTTGGCTGCCCCTGTGGGGGGGGGGGGGGGCAGTTGAGGATGTCCAAAATGTTTGAAAGGATGTCCACGCCTTCGTTATGCCTCCACTGACACACACATACCTCCCCCCCCCCCAGGGACCTGCATACTGCCCCCCCCCACAGGAATGGCCAAATTTCAAGGGAGTGGAGGAGTGGCCTAGTGGTTAGAGCACTGGTCTTGCAATCCAGAGGTGGCTGGTTCAAATCCTACCGCTGTTACTTGTGATCCAAAATCCAAATAAATAAAGGGGGTGTCGGAGGCATAGCAGGCATGGACTTCCTTCTCACAGAAACATCCAGGCATGGACGTCCTTCTCACAAACATCCACATTTTGGATGTCCTCAACTGCCATCGCAGGGACAGAGGCATAGCGAAGGACATCCTCAACTGCCGTTGCAGGGACGGAGGCATAGAAATATCCAGTGTACCTGAATGTAACTCACCTTGAGCTACTACTGAAAAAGGTGTGAGCAAAATCTAAATTTATTTATTTATTTCAAATAAATAAATAAATAGCGAAGGACGTCCTCAACTGCCGTTGCAGGGACGGAGGCATAGCAAAGGAGGTCCTTCACCCATACTCTATAAAAAAAAAAAAAGATGAAAGTTTTTAAAGTTGTTTTTTTCAGGGTGGGAGGTGGTTAGTGACCACTGGGGGAGTCAGGGGAGGTCATCCCCGATTCCCTCTGGTGGTCATCGGGTCATTTAGGGCACATTTTGTGGCTTGAACGTAAAAAAAAAAAGCCCAAGTCGGCCAAGTGTTCATCAGGGACACCCTTCTTTTTTTCATTACCATTTGAGGACGCCCATCTGTTACGCACGCCCCAGTCCCACCTTCGCTACGCCTCTGGGGAACTTTGGTCATCCCCGCGACGGGAAGCAGTTGGGGACGCCCAAACTCTGCTTTCGATTATGCCGATTTGGGCGACCCTGAGAGGACGCCCATCTCCCAATTTGTGTTGAAAGATGGGCGCCCTTCTCTTTCGAAAATATATTGTTAATGATTTAAACGAACTGGGTGAAATTGTAAATTCCACCTTGAGTATGAAGTTGCATATACAGAAAACTGAAGGATGTTTTCTTTAAATTGTGATTGATAAGACGCTTAAAGAATTTACTAACTCCCCAATTCTATTTTGACATATGGCGACCAGAATTGAACGCAATACTCAATGTGTGGACGCACTGTAGAGCATAATAACTATTCTTGGCCTTATTTTGCATCCATTTCGTATTAATTCATAGCATCCTGTTTGCTTTTTTTGGCTACTGCCACATACTGGGCAAAAGATTTCAGTGTATTGTCTACAATGACCCCAAGATCTTTTTCTTGATTGCTGATTCCTAAGGTGAACCCTAGCATCAGGTAACTATGATTCACATTATTCTTCCCAATGTGTATCACTTTGCATTTGTCCACATTAAATATCATCTGCCATTTGGATGCCCAGCCTTCCAGGTCCCTAAGGTCTTCCTGCAATTTTTCACAATCTGCATATGTTTGAATAGTTTTGTGTCATCTGCAAATTTAATCACCTCACTCATCGTTGTTTTCCAGATCATTTATAAATATGTTAAATAGCACCGGTCCCAGTACAGATCCCTGCGGCTCTCCACTATTCACCCCCACCTCCATTGAGAAAAATGTCCATTTAACCCTCCCCTCTGTTTTCTGTCCAATAACCAATTCCTAAACAACAGAAGGATATTGCTTCCTATCCCATGACTTTTCAAAAGTGTTCTGAAAATCTAGATACACTACATCAGCCGGCTCACCTTTATCCATATGTTTATTCACAACGAAGCAAACTGGTGAGGCAAGACTTCCCTTGGTTGAACCCGTGCTGACTCTGTCTCATTAAAGCATGTTTGTCCATGTGCACCGTAATTTTATTCTTTATAACAGTTTCCACTATTTTCCCTGGCACTGAAGTCAGGCTTACTGGTCTGTAATTTCCTGATTATCCCTGGAACCCTTTTAAAAATTGGCATTACATTGGCCACCTTCAAATCTTCAAGGACTACGAACAGTTTTAATGACAGGTATCACTAACAGATCAGCAATTTCAAGTTTTTTCAGTACATAAGTACATAAGCACTGCCATACTGGGAAAAGACTAAGGGTCCATCAAGCCCAGCATCCTGTCTCCGACAGCGGCCAATTCAGGCTTCAAGAATCTGGCAACCCCCCCCCCCCCCCAAAAAAAAAAAAAAAAAAAAAATTAATAATGTTCAATGGACTTTTCCCTCAGGAATCTGTCAAAACCCTTGGACACATGCCATCTGGTCCTGGTGCTTTACTACTTTTTAATTTGTCGATTTGGCTTAGTATTTCTTCCTTACATCCACAATTTACGCAGCTTTTGAGGAGCAATTTTATAAAGAAACATAGGTACCTACATATCTGTATAACCTAGGTTTAAAATAGGCACCTAATTGACCTTCCAACTTAGGCAACCTATTATAAAATTACTCTCATTGTGCTGATATTCAGTGCTACCAGATAACGATATGTTTAAGTATGCCTGCACAAATAGCTACAAAAAATCCACAAAGCGCAGAACAGCTGACCTTACTTAAACAGATAACTTACATGTTAAGTCTAGGATCACCTATTGAGCCATTCTACTTAAATGGATATGCCAGCTGAAAATCCAGCATTTGAGATATGAGGATGACTTATATGCTTATCTTTATGTGGGGGGCCACCCCACTGAATACTAAGATCAAGTGCTACAGCAGAAGCTGGTTAGCAGGAGGATGTCCTGCTCAAAAAAGTTTTCCTAGGGCAGTGATCCTTAATGTAAGGCCCATAAATGATCATTGTCTTATACTACCTAACCCCCCCCAAAAGGTTTGCTGGGAGTTCATAGGGCAGAGCGTATTTTTCTTCTTTAACACCAGCTCTGTGGAACCATCTTCCCTTGCCACTACACGGAGAATGATCTTACATAAGTATTGCCATACTCGGAAAGACCAAAGGTCCATCAAGCCCAGCATCCTGTTTCCAACAGTGGCCAATCCAGGTCACAAATACTTGGCAAGATCCCAAAAAAGTACAAAACATTTTTATCCCAGAAATAGTGGATTTTCCCTATTAACCACTTAATAATGGTCTTTAGGAAGCTGTCCAAACCTTTTTTAAACTCCGCTAAGCTAACCGCCTATACCACATTCTCTGGCAATGAATTCCAGAGTTTAATTACATGTTGAGTGAAGAAAAATGTTCTCTGATTCTTTTTAAATTTACTACATTGTAGCTTCATCGCATGCCCATAGTACTAGTATTTTTGGAAACCATAAACAGACGCTTCACATCTACCCGTTCAATGCCACTCATTATTTTACAGACCTCTATCATATCTCCCCTCAGCCACCTTTTCTCCAAGATGAAGAGCCCTAATCGCTTTAGCCTTTCCTCATAGGCAAGTCATCCCATCCCCTTTATCATTTTTGTCGCCCTTCTCTGCACCTTTTCTAATTCCACTATATCTTTTTTGAGATACGGCAACCAGAATTGAACACAATATTCGAGGTGTGGTCGCACCATGGAGCGATAAAAAGGCATTATAACATCCTTACACCTGTTTTCCATACCTTTCCTAATAATACCCAATATTCTATTCGCTTTCCGAGCCGCAGCAGCACACTGAGCAGAAGGTTTCAGTGTATTATCGACGACGACACCGAGATCCCTTTCTTGGTCCGTAACTCATAATGCGGAACCTTGCATGACGTAGCTATAATTCGGGTTCCTCTTTCCCACATGCATCACTTTGCACTTGCTCACATTAAACGTCATCTGCCATTTAGACGCCCAGTCTCGTAAGGTCCTCTTGTAATTTTTCACAATCCTCCTGCGATTTAACGACTTTGAATAACTTTGTGTCATCAGCAAATTTAATTACCTCACTAGTTACTTCCATCTCTAGGTCATTTATAAATATGTTAAAAAGCAGCGGTCCCAGCACAGACCCCTGGGGAACCCCACTAACTACTCTTCTCCATTGAGATACTGACCATTTAACCCTACTCTCTGTTTTCTATCTTTTAACCAGTTTTTAATCCACAATAGAACACTACCTCCTATCCCATGACTCTCCAATTTCCTCTGGAGTCTTCAATTGTCAAACGCCTTCTGAAAATCCAGATACACAATATCAACCGGCTCACCTTTATCCATGTTTGTTCACCCCTTCAAAGAAATGTAATAGATTGGTGAGGCAAGATTTCCCTTCACTAAATCCATGTTGACTTTGTCTCATTAATCCATGCTTTTGAATATGCTCTGTAATTTTGTTCTTTATAATAGTCTCTACCATTTTGCCCGGCACCGACATCAGGCTCACCAGTCTATAATTTCCCGGATCTCCTCTGGAACCTTTTTAAAAAATCGGTGTTACATTGGCCACCCTCCAATCTTCCAGTACCACGCTCGATTTTAAGGATAAATTACATATTACTAACAATAACGCCGCAAGTTCATTTTTCAGTTCTATTAGTACTCTAGGATGAATACCATCTGGTCCAGATTTGCTACTCTTCAGTTTGTAGAACTGCCCCAGTACATCCTCCAGGTTTACAGAGAATTCATTAAGTTTCTCCGACTCGTCAGCTTCGAATACCATTTCTGGCACCAGTATTCCACCCAAATCTTCCTCGGTGAAGACCGAAGCAACAAATTCATTTAATCTCTCCGCTATGGCTTTGCCTTCTCTGATCGCCCCTTTTACTCCTCGGTCATCTAGCGGTCCAACCGATTCTTTTGCCGGCTTCCTGCTTTTAATATACCTAAAAAATTTTTTACTGTGTGTTTTGGCCTCCAACGCAATCTTTTTTTTCGAAGTCACTCTTAGCCTTCCTTATCAGCGCTTTGCATTTGACTTGACATTCCTTATGCTGTTTCTTATTATTTTCAGTCAGTTCCTTCTTCCATTTTCTGAAGGATTTTCTTTTAGCTCTAATAGCTTCCTTCACCTCCATTTTTAATACACGGAATATATTTGGCCTGGGCTTCCAGGATGGTGCTTTTGAACAGCATCCACGCTTGATGTAAATTTTTGACCCTCGCAGCCGCTCCTATAAGTTTTTTTCACTGTTCTTCTCGTTTTATCATAATCTCTTTTTTTAAAGTTAAACGCTAATGTATTTGATTTCCTATGTATACTTACTTCAAAGCTAATATCAAATCCGATCATATTATGATCACTGTTATAAAGCGGCCCCAGCACCATTACCTCCCACACCAGATCATGCGCTCCCTCTAAGGACTAGGTCTAGAATTTTCCCTTCTCTCGTCGGCTCCTGTACCAGCTGCTCCATAAAGCAGTCCTTGATTTTGTCAAGGAATTTTACCTCTCTAGCGTGCACCGATGTTAATATCGGGGTAATTGAAATCACCCATTATTATTTTGTTGCCCGGTTTGTTTGCGTCCCTAATTTCCTTTAACATTTCTGCATCCGTTTGTTCATCCTGGCCAGGCGGACAGTAGTACACTCCTATCACTATCCTTTTCCCCTTTACACATGGAATTTCAATCCACAGTGATTCCAAGAAGTGTTTTGTTTCCTGCAGAATTTTCAATCTATTTGATTCAAGGCTCTCGTTAATATACAATGTTACGCCTCCACCAATTCGATCCACCCTATCACTACGATATAATTTGTACCCCGGTATGACAGTGTTCCACTGGTTATCCTCCTTCCACCAGGTCTCAGAGATGCCTATTATATCTAATTTTTCATTTAGTGCAATATATTCTAATTCTCCCATCTTATTTCTTAGGCTCCTGGCATTCGCATATAGACAATTCAAACTATGTTTGTTGTTCCTATATACATCATGCTCAGTACTTGACAGTATTAATCTGCAATCTTTTGTCTGCTTTTTATTTAAGGACACCTGATCTACTATGGTCTCTTTTGCAACCTGACTATCAGGATACCCTATCTTCCCTGTTTTGGTGATATCTTTGAAAGATACCTTATCCCGAACCATGCACTTTTGAGCGACTGTTGGCCTTCCCCCCCCGTTTCTACTTTAAAAGCTGCCCTATTTCCTTTTTAAATGCCGATGCCAGCAGCCTGGTCCCACCCTGGTTAAGGTGGAGCCCATCCTTTCGGAATAGGCTCCCCCTTCTCCAGAATGTTGCCCAGTTCCTAACAAATCTAAAACCCTCCTCCCTGCACCATTGTCTCATCTACGCATTGAGACACCGGAGCTCTGCCTGTCTCTTGGGCCCTGCGCATGGAATGGGTAGCATTTCAGAAAATGCTACCCTAGAGGTTCTGGATTTCAGCTTTCTACCCAAGAGTCTATATAAGCACGCAACTATGGAACGCATTACCGAAAGCCATAAAGACAACGCAGGATCACCTCAACTTCCGGAAATCACTAAAGACCAATCTGTTCGAAAAGGCATACACTACTGATCCAACTTAAGTAAATGAACTCAGCAACACAACGAAACCATAACCTGTAATGAAGAATATGTCACTCTTCTTCTCTTGATTCTCTAATGTACCACCACTCTGTATTTGTTTCATCACCGGAGGTGGCTAACACCTCACGGTACGGTATTTAAGCCACAATGAGCCTGCAAATAGGTGGGAAAATGTGGGGTACAAATGCAAATACATTTGGCTTCCAGAACCTCTCTCCCAGAAGGTTAGGTCTGGCCTGAAGACCTATTTGTTTACGGACTTGGGTATACTGGGGCTGGATTTCTGTGAGTAGAGTTGTGAATTGTTGTTCTCCAGTTTACGCTGTTTGGTGTTATTGTGCCATTCTTTCCTATTATAATTATGGTGTTCCTTCATAACTTTGTTTTTTAGGATGAGTAACCTCTTTGACCTGCATATCATTAAAGGCAGTCTAGGAAATGCAAATATTATTATTAATCTTAAGCCAATGGCACCTCCTGTGATTCTCTAAAGCAGCCTCCGGAGGAGTAGCCTAGTGGTTAGTGCAGTGGACTTTGTTCCTGGGGAACTGAGTTTGATTCCCACTGCAGCTCCTTGTGACTCTGGGCAAGTCACTCAACCCTCCATTGCCCCTGGTACAAAGTAAGCACCTGAAGACATGTAAACCGCTTTGAATGTAGTTGCAAAATTCTCAGAAAGGCGGAATATGAAGTCCCATTTCCCCTTTCCCTTCCTGCCTTTTCTTTGGCCTGCAGGAGAAAAAAACCCCAAAAGACAGCCTGTAGCTGCAGAGCAGAGAGCAGTTTTTTAAAATGTTTTCTGTGTTACAGCACTTCTCCCAACAAAATCGTATTCCCTCTCTTCCATGGTCAGCTCAGGGCATTACTGTGGCCAGGGGTGGAGCACTGATGTACTGATCAGGCATGTCACATGACATGGAGGCTTTGGGCCTTCCAGAAGTAAAATTGACAAACTGTGCAGTCACCATGCAGCTTCCCCAGTTTTCACTGCTGTTCAGCAGGACATAGTACTAGAACAGAGGTCAAACCAAACTGACAGGCAGCATTATAGTGTAGTTTCATGTAAGCTCCTGGTCCTATGCCTCTATCAACTGCATCCACTTTACTGCTTTACTTGCATAAAACAAAAAAATGTTTTTAGGGCAGTACCATAGATTCCTAATTCAAAGCCTCACATAGCTGCAGTTGGGCCCTGCCTCCATGTCTTGGGAAACAGGCCATGTAGTAAGACATCGCTCGATGCCATGGTGGCAGGCAACGGTCCAGCATATATCAATATTTAGCTCTGGCGGCAGTTGTATACACTGCCTGTACCTAAATCAGGACTTATATTGGAATCCTGCAGAGTGTCAAAAAGAAAAAAAAACAAACCAAACTAGATATTCCATGTGCTCTATCGGGTAACCTGAGCAGGCACGATCCTGAAAAGCAGAAAAGTATCCCAGCATATGTCAATTATACAAGATGTAAGACCTGCCCATAATACCATATTTAATTGGCTCTTATTCCTAAACTAGTGTTAAAAGCTGACCTGGGTACATATGGGCTTAATATTTACCATTAATGGCCTCTGAAATTTGGAAGTTGTAGTCTTGCTGTCTTTACCTGCTGCATTCCTTGTAATGCCTGTTTCAGTATTTTCAGCTGTTCATCCCTAGTGACATCTTCATCACTGCGGTTCACATTCCCTTGTTCCTGTTTCAGCAACTCTACTTCATTTCTATAGGCATCTAGCTGCCAACGCAGGCTGTCATTTTCTTCTTTCAGTGCATCTGCTTGTGCCTGCAAAGCTAGAAACACACTAATAATGTAGGATAGTATAGAGATGAAAGTATAAACCCAGTAAGATGTGAGCTACTGAAAATAGGTAATGTACAGATTCTATTATCTATGTTAACACTGTAAAGGATTAATATAACCTTCCGGCAGTGCTGAAGCCAAACTCACTGCAGTCCTAGTGGTGTTAAAAATTGCTTCTAGACCTAAAAGGGCCAGTTTCAATGTCTTCACATATTAAAGTGCTGTTCCAAATTAAGAAAAGTGTTCTGATGCAAAAAAGGTAGAAATAACTGATACAAAAAATATTTCTTTCAGAACTACAGTCACTCAAGCTATCTTCACCCTGGAAACAAACCGAGAGGCTTGAACAGTCTTCCTTTTGGGGAAAAGGGGACACACTCCCACTTGAAAAGAACACAGCAAAGGAACAAGCTCTCTATTTATGTGTGAAAAGATAAATCCTTTCCATTGAAAAAAAGATGAGAAGTGGTTAAGTTTTCCAGCAAAGTCAGCATCTAAAATACCTCTACTCAAACCTCTCTCAGAATAAACTCTTAGGGCTCCAGCTGTGAGGCTCATATGAATCCCCACAATACAATGAAATATGTTTTACAGGTTAAATGTAAAGATCTCGTTAGATGCAGTTTGCGATAGCCATTTTGAAAGGCGAGCCCGAATGGGCAGGAGCAAATGGGGATTGCTGAGGCCCCAAACCTCACCTCTGGATCACCAGGATTTCAAAAGGTATACCTAAGGGAAGCCTACCTTGGTTGGAGATCCAGGAGCAAGGAGGTGGATACAGTTCGGAAGGGTGGGCAGGGTGCCTGCGCTGAGTGTGTCTGCCTGGCAGGCAGAAGGAGGAATGCAGAGTGAGTCTCTATAGTATCCAACTTTTCAGTTATCCAATTACCTGTCAGTTCTGTTTAAGTCGGAAAATCAAAAATCTACTGTATATCTATGTTATTTGAATGTTCTTCCATATTATGGTAGTGCTTGTATTGTACTGACATTTATCATATTTCTGTTATATGATTGGTCTACAATACTATTAAATTTTTATATTTGATACTGTTTTATGTTAGTTCCGTTACTATGTTTCAATTTGCTGTTTCCAAGTTTACCTCATTGACTGTATTTATGCTTATATTTGGTCATTTTACTAATTTAAAAAACAAAACACATACGTCATATACACACAAATGTTGCCACTGCTCCTTTAGTATCTCATTTTCATCAGAGAGCTCATGCTTACTTAAGTGATTTACAACTGATCACATTCCACCTTTAACACTGAAAGGTGACAGATTCCATAGATTTGCAATCCATGAACAATTCTGGATATCTGAACTGCAAGCTACAGGGATGGGAGGTCTTTAATGATGCTATTGAATGGATCAATTATTTGACCTTTTTCTTTGTTTAGTATCTGTACATTGCTCTGCAAGATTCTCTTTTTGATAAAGTTATTTAATTGGGTACATGATGGCATCATTACTCATGTTCCATTTTTGTTTCATGGTCCAGTACATATGTAGGCATTTCAATTTAAATGGTAATCCTTTCCTCACAATACTTGGTTGATGGCGCAAAGGATTTTGCTTGAATGATTGCATGAAGACAATGGCAGTGTGTGACCCTACTTTTGATCCCTGAAGCAGTTTTCGACATGAGGCACCAAAATCTACAAATCACATTAGCACATTTTTTGAATTTTAGATAGGCTGCATGTTTTAAATGACTTATTACAGCACACTTATATGAGACAATGGCGATACTTTGGGTGTAAGGAGACTGATGATGCAGGTTTACCTTTAAGCTTCACTACAGTGGTATGTTCCACTTTAAGCTATAGAGTTTAGGCTTATTCAGCAGTTAGAGACTGCATCCCTGATTTTATTATACTGATACTCCCTTATAATAATTAATATATAGTGTCAGCAGAAGTTCATCTTGATGTTTCACACAGACTTAGTGCTTATTTGCATGGGAATATCGATATTGTATAGTTTGCAACAATCATTTTCCATGTTGGATTTTTTTCTGGTGTTCTTTGGCAAAAGCACAAAGGATCAGCTGTTCTCTCTGTATACGGGTAAACTGTGTGTTTAGTTCCATAGTGTATATACTTTTACATTCTCATGGAGATGTTAGAGAAGCAGGGTTAAGGGAGAAGGAATGCACAGAACACAGGAAAACACAGAGAAGGCTACTAACTAGATTGGCACCACTGTACTAATTTAATTACTCCCAGGAAATCACCAATACTGGACCTGTGCAATTGTACATTACGTTGGTTTATGGTATTTTTATTTTTCTGATGTACTTAACAACTAACTTAGTGATGGGGCCTGATGGGATATATCTAAGGGAACTCAAGGAAGTCTGAGAAGTTGACAGCTCTGCTGTCTGATCTTTTCAATGCTTCTTTAGTCTGGAATGGTCCCAAGACGTGAGAAGGGCAGATGTGGTCCTTCTGCACAAGAGCGGAAGTAACGAGGAGGTTGGGAATTGCAGGCCTGTTAGCCTGACCTCAGTGGTGAATAAACCAATGGAAACGCTTCTAAAGCAGAGAATTGTGAGGTTTCAAAAATCAAATGGACAGCAAGACCAAAGGAGCATGGTGTTACTAGAGGCAGGTCTTGTCAGACAAATCTGATTAATGTTTTGGACTGGGTGACCAAACAGTTATGGGAGGGGTGCTAGATGTAGTGTGCTTATATTTTAGCAAAGCCTTTGATACGGTTCTGCTTAGGTGACTGATAAATGAATGGAGTGCCCTCGGTACGAGTCCTGAAGTGACTGACTAGGTTAAAAGCTGGTTAAATAGGGGAGAAAGCGACGTCACGTTGCCTAATGGCTGCTTGATTCTGGGGCTCCGTTGCTTCCCCACCTTTAATTAGCATCATCTACCTTTATCACCCTCAAAGATTGCAGTTTGTTAGAGCCGGAGCTTGGGGGAGCTCAGCTGGATTGTTTGTGGTGAGCAAGTTGGAGGATGTCTGTGGCCAAGAAGGACAGCGTGAGGCAGTCAGCCAAAGCGGTGGTGAAGGCTCCGCGTCACCATGTTTCCCCTTCACGCTCCGACTTCTCGTCGTCGGAGGTCTGCCCCGTAGCTCCAGTACAGAGTTTTCACGCTGATTTGGCGAAAACGCTAGCTGGTATCAGAGAGGATATTAAATCCTCTAAAGAGATCCTGGAGAGGATGGACGCACTAAGTGTAGATCTCCACGAGCTGGGAGGTCGACTGGAGGAATTAGAGAACCGCATGGAGGGACATGATGAACAGCTGAGCAGTGTGGATTCGCGCCTAAAGAAACTAGCTGCAGCACACGAGGAACTCCAACATAAGCTAGATGATTTGGAGAACTGGGGAAGAAGGAACAACTTACGTTTGAGAGGTGTCCCAGAGGTGGGAGACAAAGAGGATGTCTCTACAATTGTTAAAGTGATCTGTGGTAAGCTGTTGGGGTCTGAGGAGATGGAAATAGACCGAGCACACAGGGCTTATGGCAAACCAGCCGGCAATTGTACAGTGAGATTTGCTGCCTTTCCTGTGAAAGAACAGATTCTACAGAGGGTGCGCGTCAGGTGTCTTCAGTGGATTACAATGATGCTCAGATAACAGTATTCCAGGACCTGTCTCAGTATACTCTCAGCCAGAGGAGGGTTATGAAACCTGTGCTGGAGGTCTTAAATCAGCAGAAAATTCCCTATAGGTGGGCCTTCCACAGTAAAACATAACACAAAAGGGGGGGGGGGGGGGGGGGGGGGGTAAGAGGCACCACATTCGTACTGTGGCTGAAGCTTGGAAGATTTTATCAGACCTCGGAGTGACTGCTGGGGATGCACCGGTGGTGTCTGACCCAATTGCGTCTGTGAAAGCCAAGCTGCAGAAATGGAAGAGATTGGAAGGAAAAGCTAAGAAAGTTGGGACAGCTACTTGAATAATTATGGGGACTAGTATCTAATTTCCAGTGGAGGGAGTTCTGATTGCTTCAGTGCTTTATTTAAGAAGATGTTTGTTTCTTCCTTTGTTGTAATTAGGGACTTGAGTATGGTTGTTTGTGCTATTGGAGTTAAACAGGGGTAGAAGGGTGAATGGTGGGGAGGGGATTTGAAGATGTTAGGTGTGGGTGTTGGGATTGAGTGGTCTTGGGGGGTTGGGTGACGCCATTTTCTCATAATTCCCAGGCGGAGTGGGAGATGGAATGTATATCCCAAGGAGGGGGTATTAGGCTTGGTGGTGAGAGACTTGTAGGGGGAGAGGGGGGGGACAAGTGGGTGTGGGGGTGAAAGGGTGTCAAAGGGCTCTTCCGATGTGCAGTGTGGAACATAGGCTAACATGTGGTAGTTTGACATAACAAGGGACCTAACATTTTTGTCTTATAATGTGAAAGGCCTTAACTTGCCACAAAACGCCAAAAATTATTTAAAGAATTATCTCATTTTCATCCACAGGTGGTATTTCTCCAGGAGACTCATTTGAGAAGGGAACATGAAAAGTTTTTATCGCATCCTCAATACTCATGTTTTCTGTGCATCTGCTTCAGATGGGTCTAAGACAGGGGTAGGCAACTCCGGTCCTCGAGAGCCGCAGGCAGGTCAGGTTTTCAGGATATCCACAATGAATATGCAGGAGATAGATTTGCAAGCACTGCCTCCATGAGGGAAGCGAGATAGGGAGGAGCGTTTCTTGATATTGAGTGTATTACTGGGGGATCAGGCAATATCATTGGTGCCTAATGAGGGGCAGAAAGCGTTCTTGACTAAATTGGTGGGACAATTTTCCTCCCGTTCTCAGGGTAAACTTATTATAGGGGGGGGGGGGGACTTCAATGCTACACAACATCCTGTGTTAGACAGGTTGGGTGCGGCTTCTGGGGTTGATGTTATGCTATCTCAAGCTTTGAACCGGTTTACTAGAGATCGTGGGCTATCTGATGTCTGGCGTGTCTCTCACCCGGGAGAGCGGGATTACTCATTTTATTCGCACCCTCACGATACTTACTTGCGGATTGACTATAGATTTGTGGACGTCTCCTTGATGTGTGAGGTGGACAGCAGGTATTGGTACGCCCACGATGTCGAATCATGCGCCAGTTTGGGTTGGTCTCCCTTCGCTTGCAGGGGAGCAGAGGGAGAAGAGGTGGTACCTGAATACAACTTTGTTGAAAGATGAGGAAATTTTGGCGGGGTATAGAACGACTTTACGCGATTATCTGGAACACAATGTTGGTTCGGGACCCTCTTTGGGGGTGGCTTGGGACGTGCTAAAGGCGGTTTTGAGGGGCTATTTCCTTCAAAAAGTTAGTTTTAGGGCGAGGCAGCAAAGGGCCGAGGTTGCTCAGTGTATGAATCAGTTAAATCTTTTAGCAGAAAGGCATAAACTTACTCATTCTGTCACAACCTTGAGGGAAATCCAGGGGCTTCGGTTGAAACTAGATCAAATATATTCGGATCAGTTAAAGTTCTTCCAGGATCAGCAGAGGCATTCACATTTTTTTTTAGTAGTAAGCCAAGTAGGGCTTTGGCGATAAAATTGAGGCAATCAAGGGTTGATAGGACTATTCTTAAAATCCGGTCTGGTGCAGGGGGTATGACGACGTGCTCTAAGCAGATTAGGGAGCGATTCCAGGAGTTTTATAAATCTCTTTATGCGTCGGATATTAAGCCAAAGCCTGAAGAGATATGTAAATTTTTGTCAGGTTGCTCTTTCCCTAAACTTACGGACGGGCAGCGGTCAGCTCTGGAAGCTCCAGTTTCGGTGGAGGAGGTTGCCAGGGTGATTAAGGCGCTCCCGGTGGCGAAGTCTCCTGGGTTGCATGGGTTGCCCAATGACTTTTATAAGGCTTTTAGAGGAGAATTGGCTCCTATTTTGGTAGAAATCAAACGATAACCTAGCAGGAGGGGAATTTTCTTCTTCTATGATGGAGAGCAGTGATTCCCAAGCCGGGGAAGGAGGTGACTGAGTGCGCCTCGTATCGCCCTATTTCAATCTTAAATTCAGATATAAAAATTTTGGCAAAAGTGTTGGCCAACCGGTTAGCTAAAGTTATGCCTCAGTTGATTCATCCAGATCAAACAGGATTTATCCCTTATAGGCAAGCAATGGATAATATTAGACGAATGGTTAACTTGGATCCATGTTTCCAAGAAAAAGACCTTACCAGTTTGTTAACTGGGCCTAGATGCTGAAAAGGCCTTTGATAAGAGTCCATTGGCCTTTTATGTTTCAAATGTTGGACAGCTTTGGAATTGGATCTGGATTTTGTAGATGGATCCAGGCCTTGTAAGCAGCGCCCAGGGCTTATGTGCGAATTAATGGTGGTAATTCACAGATGTTCTCGTTATCTTGATGGACAAGACAGGAATGTCCTCTGTCGCCATTGTTGTTTGCCTTAGTTATGGAGCCTCTTGCGATGTACATTAGGTCAGATCTGAACATAACAGGTATTCAGGTGGGTAACAGCAAATATAAGTTGGCGTTCTTTGCGGATGATGTGTTTCTCACTTTGACAAAGCCTTTAATTTCCCTTCCTAACCTAATGAAAGGTTTGTCGTTATACTCCGCAGTCTCCGTTTTCAAATTAAATGTGAGTAAATCAGAGGCTCTTGCGATTGGCATCCCCTCTCCAATCTTGGATTCGCTTCAGCACTCTCTCTCTCTTTTAAATGGGTAACGAAAGGTATAGTTTATTTGGGGGTTACGATTACTCATAATATATCTGAGTTGTTTTCCGCTAACTATCCTCCCCTTTTGAAGGCACTTTATAGGGACCTGGAGAAGTGGGATATGATTGACTTATCCTGGTTGGGTAGAATAGCGGTCCTGAAGATGAATGTATTGCCGCGGTTGATGTACCTTTTTCAGGTTCTTCCTATTAGGGTATCTAGGGCTTTTCTGAAGGGGGTGCAAGATAAACTGATCTGATTTGTTTGGGCCAACAAGTGTTCTCGGTTGCCAAGAGCTTTATTGTTTAAGGATAGGAGAAAGGGGGGTCTTGGGGTTCCGAACGTTAGGTGGTACTGTAGGGCGGCTCAAGCGTGAGCGGCTTTTGAGTGGTTTCATGATCATCCCCATAAGTTATGGGTGAAGCAAGCTGAGGTAGGCTCTTGTCCGCTTAGGGTCATGATGTGGCTTCCTCGTAAACACAGGTCTCTAGGTACGGGTCTGTGTCCATCGATATATTCTACTTTTTTCTATTGGGATGAGCTCTTTGATAGGCCGGATGCGGTGTTATCCAAGCTGTCGCCAATAACGTATAATCCTCTTTCCTCCTGGGGTTGGTATGGGGTCCTTTTTTCGCTGGGAATCCTTGGGATTGGTTTCTTGGGCCCAGCTGTTTGACGAAGGCAGGGTGATTTCATTCGAGTCTTTGCAGGAGCAGTTTCATATCTCGTCCACCGAGTTCTTTGCCTACTCTCAATTGAGGCATTTTGTTCTCTCCAAGGAGGTTCGGGTGGTTATATTGCGAGAGAATTCTTTCCTGGAGGATCTGTGCGAAGACTCCAAAACTACTAGGGGTCTTATTTCATGCTTGCACTCATTCCTACATAGGCAGATGGGTCCTAATTACGCCCATAGAGAGAGGTAGCATCAGGAATTAGGGGTGGTTATTGAGGAGGGAGATTGGGCCTATTTTGAAAATAATTGGTCTAAGATCTCTATTTCGGTTCCCTTCCAGGATAATGTGGTTAAAGTGCTCTACAGATGGTATCTTACTCCGGTCAGGCTCCACCATGTTTCCTGGAGTTTCACCACTTTGTTGGCATGGTTGTGGTCAAAGGGGTACGATGGGACATATTTGGTGGGTTTGTCCTAAAATCAGGGCCTACTGGAAAGCTATACATTGTAGATTGCAGCATTGGATCCAAAGACCAATAAAGTGGTCTCCTGAGTTTTTTATATTTTCCAAGAACCCCCAGGCCTAACTCGCAGGCGTTGCTGGTCCGGCAAGCAATGGTGGCGGCCAGAGTAGTGATTGCTGGGCAGTGGAAATCTAGGAAGGTCCCACACCTGTCGAGATGGCTAAACAAACTTTGGTTTCTTTGTGAAATGGAGAGACTTCGAGCAATTCGAAATCACACAGAGGCAAAATGGGAGGCGATATGGGAGCCCTTCTTGAAACACTGCACATATTAGGGGGGGGGGAGACTTGGAAGAGTTAGGTTGAGCGGAGGGGAGGGGGTGGGGAGATAAGAGTCTTGGGGATACAAAACTTATAAATACAGGGTCAGAGAGTATGTTTTCATTGGATTTGAATTCCAATTGGGGTTACTATGTACAGTTCTGTTTATCTTGAGTTCGATTAGGGGCTATGCTGTTAGATGGTTATCGTGGATTGTACACATCTATTTTCTGTATGTTCCTTATTGTAAAGGAATTTTGAGTTTCACAATAAAGACTCTTTATAAATTAAAAAAAAAAGCTGGTTAAATAGGAGATAGAGATGGTGATAAATGGAGTTCGCTTTGAGAAAAAGGATGTTATCAGTGGTGTGCCGCAGGGATCTGTCCTTGGGCCAGATCTTTTTAATATCTTTGTGAGCGATATTGAGGAAGGACTATCTGGTAAGGTTTGTCACTGAGGATTATAACAAACTGTGTAATAGCATAGCCACCCTAGAAAATGTGTATAATATGGAGGAAGTGACGTCACCGGACAACATGGTCGCTTACTAAAAGAGCTCCCGCTCCTCCACAGAGACAAATCGCTATAAAATCAAGCCCAACGCAACAAATCGAACAAGAATAGCGAGCAGATGTTAGCAGGCTCGAACCGGATTGTTGCGGAGAAAAACGGAAAGACAGCGACTATAGATTTCTCTCGCTTTGCCTTCCCCGGAGGAGTGCAGCACGGAAAAAACAAAATGGCAGAGACTCGTAAGTCCAAAGAAATGGCAGAGACGGAACCCCAGGCGGCACTACAAACGCTAGAAGGGCCTGGAGAAGAGATTCCCGCAAGCCTACAAACGTGGCTACAACAAATAAGCTCTGACCTCAAAGCACTCCGAACCGAGGTGGCAATGTTAGGTTCGGATCTACGAGGAGAAATCCGTGAGTTGGGAGCTAAACTAGAAGAGAGAGCGTCGTATGTGGAAGAGCATAACGAAACGCTGGAGTCCCTACAGCGCCAAGTGGACGACACCCGAGATGAACACCAAGGCCTCCTGGATAAGATTGAGGACTTGGAAAACCGAGGTCGCCGCAATAATCTGCGATTACAGGGTCTCCCAGAAACTCCAATATATCAAGATTGTGAGCAGGTGATACAAAAACTGGTCAGCAAACTATTGTCAACAAATGAAGATCACGTGCCAAGCGAGACAGTTCAGATAGAAAGGGCACATAGAGCGCTGGGCCCACTGCGAAATAATCAAGCTAAAGACATAATAGCCTGCTTTACCAGCTTCAAATTTAAAGAGCGGATTCTGAAAGCAGCGCGCCAAAATCCTAGCTTCACATGGGATTCATACACAATTGAAATCTACCAGGATCTAGCCGCAGCGACTTTAAAGCGAAAGCGACGAGGAGAACTCAGAACTTTTACAAGACACTTGAGAGAGCTCAAAATTCAATATCGCTGGCGACACCCCTTCACTCTGGCTTTTTATAAAGAGGGGAAACAGTACCAAGTGAGATCTCTGGCAGATGCGACAGCGATATGTCCGGAAATCAACCCAGGGCAAGAACAAGTGGAACCCGGGCCAGGAAAGAAAAATGCGCCACAAGCCCCTACACCGAAATGGCAAAGAGTGGGAAAGGGCCCACGCAGGCTCCAACGGCAGCAATCAGGAGTTCGGATCACATGAGAACTGTTAAACGCGATAGCAAGAACCTAATAAGAGACAAAAGACTGGCAAGAAGCGAATATGAGGACTTGGTTCTCTAAGTTTGCAGAGTTGTTTAGAAGTGTTAGAAAGTAGATGTTCTGTGGGGTGAGTTGTAAGTGGGAAACATGTTACTTCCTCCATTATTAGGCACTCAGTGGTTAAACAAGGGGTGCCACAAACAGAAGGGGAGGGAGGGGTGTGGGAAAAAAGACAAGGACGAAGGATGGACAAGGGGAGAGAAGACATTACATTAAAAGCACACAAAGGGGGAGGAGGACCCAAGATAGAAACACTAGGGCGTATACATTAATTTAAGATGGCAGATATAAACTGGTTAACCTTGAATGTGAGAGGGCTTAACATTCCCAGAAAGAGGCAGATGCTGTTCCGTGAGCTACTCAGGCTTCATATAGACATTGCATTAATACAGGAGACACACCTACAACCTAGATATGAGAGACTATGCAGCCATAGAAGCTATCCTACTATTTACTTTGCGTCCAATACTGACAACACCAAAAGCAAGGGAGTTTTAATAGCACTTCACGGCTCCAAACCATGGGACATTAAGAAAGTTCTCAGAGATAAAAAAGGTAGATACCTACTTATAATTATAGCACTGGCGGGGAAAACTTATACAGTCTTGAACATTTATGGCCCAAACACTAATCAGGGAGATTTTTTCTTGGAAATAGATCAACTACTCACCAGAAATATCGAAGGCTCCCTGCTAATAGGAGGAGATTTTAACCTTACTATGCATCCACAGTTAGATAACTCAACTGCCACTGCATGCTACTCGAGACATGATAGGCGTAAGTTGAATGACTTCATAACCCGCTGGCAGTTGATAGATTTCTGGCGTAGGGAAAACCCCACCACACGCAATTACACATATTACTCCTCAGTACATCAGACGTCTTCTAGAATAGATTTATGGCTCGGAGACCCTACATTCCTGAGTTGGGTAAAATCCCACCATATACTCCCACGCGTCTGGTCGGACCACTCCCCGGTAATATTACAGCTGAGAGGTCAATATACTAATGGGAGGGCCCGACCGTGGCGATTAGATGACGCGTTATTAGCTGACCCAGACAACATAGTTAGCATGGAGCAGCATATTAAAGAGTATATTCACTTCAATGACACAGGTGAAGTCTCCCCAATCACTTTATGGGAGGGCCTTAAGGCAGTGATGAGAGGGCATTTTATTGCCCTTCAATCCCAAGTATGGAGGAAACGTTGTGCTGAAGAAAAAAAATTGCGTAAGCAACTGTTAGAAATTGAACAAAAACAGCACAAGAAAGATAATCTAACAGAGTCAGACTTGCAAGTTCAACTCCAGACACTGCGGGCTAAAATACAAGAGCTTGAGCTGTCAGATATCTCAGAAAAAATGGAAAAAGTGAATCAGGCCAATTTTGAGTTTGGCAATAAGGCCAGTAAGTTGTTGGCACATAAGCTAAAACAACAGACAGCGAGAAATGGGATAGAGGGAATATGAGATGATAAGGGGGAATTTCACTCTGACCCTTACTACATTGAAACAGCTTTTAGAGATTATTACACACAATTAAATACCCCGGAATCGGACTCGGGACAAGAGGAAATAACAACATATTTAGAAAAAATTGAGCTTCCTAGGCTGTCTAAGGCAGCTGAGGAGGCTTTGTCGGGACCCATAGAGCTAGAAGAGATAGAACAATCTATTAAAAGCTTAGCCCCTAACAAAGCGACTGGCCCAGATGGGTATACAAATAAATTTTATAAAATCTTTGGAAAATTGTTGGCACCAATTCTATTAAGAGTTTTCAACTTTTTGGAGGCAGGAACAGGGCTACCACTGACATGGAACTCTGCAACTATAACAGTCATACATAAGCAGGGAAAAGATCCACAATTATGCAGTTCATACCGGCCCATTTCACTATTAGGTGTTGACAACAAAATATTCACAAAAACATTAGCAACTAGGCTTCAGGACCACCTCCATACACTAGTTCATGAGGACCAAGCGGACTTTGTGAAAGATCGCCAGACCTTTGATAATATAAGGAGAGCATTACAAATGATCCAGTGTGCACAGTTAGCCAAACTCCCACTGTGTGTGTTATCTCTGGACGCTGAGAAAGCATTTGATCGAGTTAGCTGGCCATTTCTCTTTGCAGTGCTGGAGAGGGTGGGTATCAGAGGCAAATATGCGGAGTGGCTGAGTTTAATCTACAAAAGCCCAGCGGCCTCAGTACGAGTTAACGGGTCACTATCCGAACCATTTCTGTTGCACAGAGGTACTAGACAGGGGTGTGCTCTGTCCCCGTTACTATTTGCATTGGTGATGGAGCCCCTAGCAATAAAGGTTAAAACAACACCCAAGATTAGAGGTCCCAGATGGGGGGGGGGGATTGGAGACGAAAATTGTCCTATTCGCAGATGATATCTTATTAACGCTAAAAGACCCTCTGAAAGCCTTCCCTAAATTGGAAGAAATAATACGAGCATATGGGGCGGTATCCGGCTTTAAAATTAACTTTGACAAATCAGAGGCACTGGATATCAATATGCCTGAGGAACAGCTTAACCAGTTAAAGTCTCGGTTTCCATACAGATGGGCAACCAAATATATTCGTTATCTGGGGGTCAACATTCCGCGCAGCGTAGAGGACTTGCTTCAAAGTAACTTTCCAAATGAAGTACAGGATCTTTTTCAGGAATTAGAGAGGTGGGAAGGCCTAACGATGTCGTGGATGGGACGTATAAGTGCTGTAAAAATGATAATCCTCCCAAAAATACTGTATCTCTTCATGGCACTACCAATCTCCTTGCCAGACTCCTTTTTAAAAGGCTTACAAAGGAAAGTGTTTTCCTATATCTGGAAAAAGAAACCGCCCCAAGTGAGAGCAGAAGTGATGTGTCAACCAAAAGATAAGGGGGGCATGGGGGTCCCTTCCTTTTATGCCTATTATCAAGCAGCGCACCTAAGAATATTAGCAATATGGATGCAGGATATAACTAAACCATGGGTTCAGCTGGAACAGGGATGGGTGGCGCCAATTCCACTGAAAGCTATCCCCTGGCTCCCAAAGCAACACTTGATAGAAATCACTAAAGATAGCCCAACTTTGCTTAAATGGCCCTTAACAGTTTGGGCTGGGGTCAGAGATAAATTCTTTCCTGAGCGGACATATTTTAAACATATGTTCCTGCGGTTCGCCCCCAAGTTTGGACCTGGGCTCATGGACCTCGCATACCGGGAGTGGGAGGCCATGGGTTTAACTGAGCTTGGTCAGATGTGTGAGGAGGGGGAAACAGCCTCCTTATCGGAGTTATACAAGGAACATGGGTTATCCCCATTGCAAGTCTTTCAATATTTTCAGGTTAGAGACTTTATCCGAAGGCGAGCTGGGGAGGAGCTGAAATTGACAGAGACACTTCTAGAGAAAGGGATCCATAACGGAGGAGGTAAAGGAAGTATAACTAGAATATATAAAGCATTGCTTTCATTTCACAACCCCATAGAATACTACTTAAAGAAATGGGAGATAGCATTGGGGGCCCAACCTGAACCATCACAATGGGCAAGGGCTATTAAATCTTTATTTAAGGTGTCGGTTTCAAGTGCAATGATGGAGAATGGGCACAAAATTTTATACAGTTGGTACTACACCCCAAGCCGTTTGGCAAAGATCTACAAGAAGGGCTCTGCCCTTTGTTGGCGACAATGTGGTGAAGTAGGGGATATGATCCATATATGGTGGACATGCAAACATGCACAAGATTACTGGACTGAAATCTTGGGATTTGTGCAGACTGTGATAGGATTTGAGTATCCTAGGAGTGTGGAATGTTGTCTCCTGCATTTTCGACCACCACGAATACAACGACAGATCCATCAGTTTGCTACACAAGTATTTGTGGCTGGTAAGCTACTGTTGGCGGCAGCATGGAAAAAACCATCGCTGCCGGGACTGCGGACTGTCTTAGCAAAACTTAAAACAATTCAACTTATGTCAAGACTCACAGCTATAAGGAAAGGACAAATTGCCCAACATCAAAGAATATGGGACTTGTATGACAAATGGTCTTCTGCCCAAATTCAATAACTCCTTATAAGAGACAGAAGGGAGAGCTGGGAGGGATGGAGGGAGGGAGGGGAGTAGGGGATTAAGAATGTTAAAGAGGCACAATCAATGTTGTAAAGCACTGTAATGATATATGAAGAATATATTGTATTTTATTGAAAAAGCATAAATAAATACTTAAAAAAAAAGAAAATGTGTATAATATGAGGAGTGATCTAGTTTGAAGAATGGTCCATAAATTAGAAACTAAGATTTAATGCATTTCAGCTGTAAAAATCCAAGGGAACGCTACAGTATAGGGGGTGAAGTACTTCTGTGTACGAAAAAAGAGCAGGCCTTAGGGGTGATTGTATCTGATGATCTTAAGGCCAAACAGGTAGAAAATGTGACTGTCAAAGCCAGGATGCTCAAGTGCATAGGAACAAAAGGCTTTGTAGCACTACATAACACTATAGCTTTGCTATACAGAATTATAGTATACTAGTTAAAAAAGGCCCGTTTCTGTCAGAAATGAAACGGGCGCTAGCAAGGTTTTCCTCGGAGTGTATGTTTGAGAGAGAGAGAGAGAGAGTGTGTGAGAGATGTAGAGTGTGATAGACAGAGAGTGTGTCAGAGACAGTGTATGTGCTAGACAGAGAGTGTGTGAGAGTGAGTGTGCACCCCCCCCATTGGTCTGAGGCCCCCCTTCCATCACCCATGTCCACCGACCCTCCCCTCCCCCCTGCAGCCACCCATGTCCAGCGACCCTCCTCTCCCCTCCGCCCCTGCAGCCACCCATGTCCAGCGACCCTGCTCTCTCAACTGCCCCTCCTTCATCCACCCAGGTTGTGTTTAACAAAATCTTCGTGGCAGGCAGGAAAGATCCATGTTCCTGCCTGCCTGCTGTTGGCGCTCCCCCGCTGCCTGCCGGATCGCTGTTGAAAATGGTCGCCGATACTTCCAATGGCGGTCTCGCGAGACTTCTGTTGAAGTCTTGGAGGCCGCCCTTGTAAGTATCGGTGGCCATTTTGAACAGCGATCCGGCATCGGTGGAGCGCCAGCAGCGGGCAGGCAGGAACGTGGATCTTTCCTGCCTGCCTCGAAGATTTCGTTAAACACAACCTGGGTGGATGAAGGAGGGGGCAGGTGAGAGAGCAGGGTCGCTGGACATGGATGGCTGCAGGGGGGGCAGGGGGAGAGGAGGGTCGTCGCTGGACATGGGTGGCTGCAAGGGGGCAGGGGGAGAGGAGGGTCGCAGGACATGGGGGGCAGGGGAGAGGAGGGTCACTGGACATGGGTGGCTGCAGGGGGAGCAGGGTCGGTGGACATGGGTGGTTGCAGGGGGGGATGTGCCGGGGGGAGGGGGGTTTCTTTGTTTTTGTGCTTGTAGTTTTTTGATGTGCCGCACCCTGCCACTTGCTCCGAAGTGGCAGGGAGCGGCCCGCGTGTTTCCCTACTCCTGCCCTTGCCTTGGAATCAGCTGTGAGTGACGTCATCCTGGCTACGGAGCCTAGCTCAGCAACTCCAGGACCCACGGACACAGGCAGTCCCACATTAGAACGTTGGTGGTGAGAATTATTATATATAGCATGGCACCATAAGAACCTGGCTCATTAAAGCATCCAGATACATGTTGGGCTAAAAGCCTCTTACAGAGTCTGAAGGCATTTCAGCCAAGTACTTCTGGAATTCTCCTGCAACTATATGGATGACACCTGTATGATACAAGTGGGACATCTGTTGTGATAAACATTTGGGGCCCGTGCATCAACAGCAAGGCTAGTATTCATGCCCTAAACCAGATGGAGTCTGCGACCCCTGTATAAATAGATGCTGGAAACCTAAGGTAAGGGCTGCTGCTGACTTTCCATCGGTCCAGATCTGCAGCCATCATGTCATCTAACACCGCCAAAGTGATTCTATTTCACTTTTTTTGACTGCCAGTCTATCTGTGTAGGCGCTAATGACAGTTTGTGACTGAAAACCCTGGTTAGACTGCCTAACTCTCTGTGAGGGACACGCTGTTTTTGGTATCATGATTTTCTTGCTCCTGATGTCATCTAACATTGCCAATGTGATTATTTATTGACATTATCAGCGGTGGTTTGTATGGTGGCAGCACGAACAAACAGCAGGTCTCGCTCCTTGGGTAAGCTCCAAGGGGTGAATTACTCACAAGTTCAGTATGCTTACTCTGTTTACTTTACACAATTGCTGTTTTTTTCTCATCCCATTTTAGTAATTTCCTTCATTGGTCCCTGCACAGATTACCAAGTTAGAATGTTTCTTCCAATTCCAACACTTTGGGGTCATCGACTATTGCCTCTCTGATTCTTCTCCAGTTCTCAGCAGGTCAGTAATTTAATCCATTGCTGCAGTTTATCAACCCCTATCCAGATGTTTTTTCTATCCTGTGGTCTTTTATACTTTAGATTGATCCATTCTAAAACCAATCTTATTTTACTCGGTTCTAACCTTAGATTTCTTTGCCTAATGGAAATCTGACTACAGTCCGGCGAAGAAGCTTCTCTGACTCTCTTCCCCCTCTTTACTCAGTTTTCTACTTGACTAGGCTGTGAAAGAGGGGCAGGAGGCTCGCATTTATCTCCTCCAAGACTACAATGGCCAAAGAACTTACATCCCTTAACCTTCCATACCCAGAGTTGATGATAGTTGAATTTAATACCAAGCCACCATTTCATTTACTTTTATTCTATTGTCTCTCTCCCTCTGTACAGATGACTAGGAATTTATCCACAGCCGATGCTGAATTTAATAATGTTTTAATTCTCGGAGATTTCAATCTCCATCTGGATATGTGCTGTGATCACAGAGCCCTCCGTTTTCTCAATTTCCTTTTTGATTTAGACTGTACCTAACACATCTCCTATCTTACTCAAGTTGCAGGTCATTATCTTGATCTTGTTATTTCCTCTTCTATTGAATCCACTTGGATAAGCAATCTTTTTCCAAGTCTGCTTTACTGTCAGCAACATGGGGAAGAAGCACAGTTCACAGTAAATAAAGGAAGGACATCAGGGTTTATGTAGACATGTCTTCTGCCATTGTGTGTGCTGCTTGCTGCTGCTGTCCTCTTGGAGCCACAGTCCTGCTTGCACCAGCCCAGTGACATATCTCCCAGTTGAGAAGCGGTGCTCTAACCACTAGGCTACTACTCCAGGTGCTATCATTTTCAGAGACAGGAAAAATATTATCAGTGAGGGTGTTATTTCAAGTGCAGTAGGTGCTAGCCTTAGTCTGGAAAGGTATTAGTAAAGTTCAGAGAAACAATTCAATGTATTATGACAAATATCAGGCACCTACATAAAATATGTTTTGGAATCTCCACTATTGTAGAAAGCTTAGGAGCCCCAATCCTTCTTCATTACATATGCTGTAGGAACAAATGTATCTTTAGAGACAATGGGGAAACGTTTTACCTGATTCTTCAGTTTCTTTGGCTTCAGCAGGATTTTCAAGTTCATCATCAGACATTTCCATTTCTTCTTCTCTCCGGACACCCATCAGCTCTTGACTATGAATGTTACGAATCTCCTATTGATCAAAAATTGGTTAGAATGAATTGCAATCTGCAGTTCTGAAGTTTGGCTGGCTCAATAAGGCATCCAGTTTGAGATGAAAATACATCCTATTATGCCCAGATTTAAACATTTTTGGTGCACATATCCTCCAAGGACATGGTTTGAAATAGTAAAGGCTCAACCTGATATACAGGTAAGTTCTGACTTACTCACATTTAAGAAAACATTTTACGTTTAAAAATCTTTTTTATTGATGACATGTAACAGTAAAAATAGTTATATTAAACATCAAAGAACACTCAAAAAAGTCATCAAAATTTCAAAATGAGAAACCCCCAACCCTCCCACTTTGTAGATATATATCTATTTGGCTAAAATGGTAGAATATTTACTAGCAATACCATTTACAAGACAGGAACCTTGCCGACCTCATAGTTGCAGTAAAACCACTACTACATTATCCATATCCAACATGTATTTAAATATTAGAATAGAACTAGCTCTAAGAAATGTACAAATAGTTTAATATACTGTGTTCGAGGTCTCTCAACTATACCTCACATATTCCAGTTTTGTTGTTATCCCATCAATTCCTCAAAGCCTTCCCCTCCCCACCAACAGTTAAGTTCCAAACAGTTTCATTTAAGAAAGTAAACCATAGAATCCCATTCATCTCCGTGTTAATTCAATACCAATAGGGAACCCTGCAATCTTCCTCATGTTATCAACCACTCCACATCAACTCTAAATACAGTGGTCTGGCAAGTGCAACCTTGCTACAAATTTGACAGAGAGAGAGAGAGAGAGTGAGAGAAAAGACTATCGGTTCAGGATCCTACTGCGAGCCTGATGGGGCAGCATCATCAAAAAAGGTTCCCAGGTCACAATAAAATCCCAACCTTTTGTGCTATTTATTTATTTGTTTGTTGCATTTGTATCCCACATTTTCCCACCTATTTGCAGGCTCAATGTGGCTTACAATATTCCATCATGGCAATCACAATACAAGAGCAAATAAACAGTTGGTATTACATAAAGAACAAGTGTAATATAGTAGATATAAGCAAATCGGTATATAAGATAATCATATTATCAGGAAGTAGTGATGTGCTAAAATTCTTAATATTGAACATTATGGTATGCCTTGTTGAAAAGAAAAGTTTTTAGTGATTTTTTAAAGTTGAGTAGGTCGTGAATAGATTTCAGGTCAAGAGACAATGCATTCCACAGCCGCGTACTCACGTAGGAAAAGCTGGCACATATGTTAGCTTGTATTTTAAACCTTTACAGCTTGGGAAGTGAAGATTTAGGAATGTGCATGCTGAACTGTTAGCATCTAGATCATGCACCCCAAGTCTGTCCATTTGCAACTGTTCTATCAAGTACAATCTCCAGCGCTGAAGTGAGGGCAGGGAGGGTTTTATCCAGGTATATAAAATTGTCTTTATCCCAAAGAGTATGGTGTACCTTAAAAAGGACCTAAATCCCTTAGGTACTGGGTCCCTGTGTTCATATTTGTCAAATAAGTGTAAAGGGTGTACTGAAATGGGATGTAGCCACCATTCAGTCAATATCTTATGTAAGTGCTGCCAAAACCACTTTATGTGTGGGCAATACCAAAACATATGGCCCAACTTTGCTTCCCTCACCCCACATTTGGGACACTTCTCTTCTAATATGCCAGCTCACCAAGCTCAATGAGATATATGTAATTGCATCACAAACTGTGTCTCTTTATGTTGCTCTGAAAGCACGTGTCTATGAATATAAATAATATAATCCTGTAGCAAATTGAAAAAGTACCTCCTCGGACATCTTCAGTAAGATCTGTCCACTGCAATGACTTCACATAGTGATGGAACTGCATATAAGCAAAGGTATGAGAGGTGGGCAGGTCATGCATCCTCTGCAATTCCAGGAAAAACATTAATGCCCCCTCTCTTCTGTAACTACATGAAAAAAGGTATTCTATTCCTTTATGTGCCCAGTAGGTAAATGTTCCGCTCCCCTGAGCTGAAGGGAGGGCTGGATTCCCACTTATGAACAAAAAAGGGTCATCGATGCTGAAAAACCCATAATGATGGCACAACCAGCACCATGCTCGGTGAGCAGCTGACAAAAACAAAGTTTTTAAAAATCCTGGGGCATAAGGGCCTTGTGCCATATAGAATGTGGCTAAGATGTACCAGATGGACCAGTCCAGCCTTCATCGAGATCACTGTAAACTGTTCTGTCCCACGTAGCCAGTCATGTATATAACGCATCCCACAAGCCACAGTCAAACAGTGGATATTAAGCAATTCCATTTCCCCATGATGTTTCAGTGTTTATATAACTGTCATCGACAACCAGGATCTTTTTCCCTTCCATAGGAAGAACTGTAAACATTTATGCAACAGCCTTAGGTCCTTAGCTTTTAGAAATAAAGGCAACATTTGAAAGGTGTATAACCACCGTGGAGCCAAGAGCATGTTAAAGATACTTATACGCCCCCTAAGGATAGAGGATAAATGGTCCACTGGTGGAACTTCTTAGACGTTTCGTGTAGCAAACACTGAATGTTTGCGTGGTACAGCAGACGGCCACCGGCAGATAAATCCCCAGGGACTTCAACTGCTGGTCCTTCCACTGCAAAAGGAAAATCTCCCATCCCGCTCTCCCATGTTTCTGAGAAAACCAGGAGAGCTTTAGATTTTGTTGAGCGTGAACTCTGAGAACCTGCCAAAATCCTTGATGAGGTGTAGCAACCTTGGCAGAGATAGTTGGTGCTCAGTAGAAATGTAAGGGTTTCAATGAAATCAACCTGGTGTGGGTAAATCAACAGTTTCCAACAATTCCACCAGACTAAAAAAATATATAACCCAGCTAAAGAACTTTTTTTGTTATTTTTAAATTGCAGTGCTCAGTAGTGCTGTAGTGTCCTTTAGACCAAATGTCTCTGGATTGGAACTGCAGCAGTCTCACATCATAGCACACGCCCTCCCTGCCTTCCGATTCTCACAGCATTAAACATTCCCTGCTGGGAAAACAAAGGTGTTATACTGATGACACTTATCTTAGCTGTTTGTTGGGGAGTGCTTGGTCTGCAGTGCCTCCAGAGCTCTTGTGATTAGTGCAAAGTGATTAAAACAACAGCTGTTGTTTTAATCACTTTGCACTAATCACGGGAGCTCTGGAGGCACTGCAGACCAAGCACTCCCCAACAAACAGCTAAGATAAGTGTCATCAGTATAACACCTTCCCAGCAGGGAATGTTTAATGCTGTGAGAATCCGAAGGCAGGGAGAGCATTTGCTATGATGTGAGACTGCTGCAGTTCCAATACAGAGACATTTGGTCTAAAGGACACTACAGCACTACTGAGCACTGCAATTTAAAAATAACAAAAAAAGTTCTTTAGCTGGGTTATATATTTTTTAGTCTGGTGGAATTGTTGGAAAGAGATAGTTGGTGAACACGTCATCCGCAAATGCCAATGTTTTGATTTCTTTAGTCGCCACCCTCACTCCCGTTATCATGGGATCTAGACTTATCCGACGAATTAGAGACTCTATGCAAAGCACGAAGAGGAGCGGTGATAGAGGGCACTCCTGACGAGTGCCTCTCTGAATATTAAAGGCTAGAATCCTTTCTCCATTGACCAGAATTTGGGCTTGTGGGTTATGAAAAAAGTGTTTTGATCGCATCCAGAAACCATCCACTTACGCCAACCTGGGAGAGTACTGAGTACATATAAGGCCAGCGTATTTTGTCAAAGGCCTTCTCGGCACCGAGGCTAACTGCCAGCGCCGGAAGGCCTTGAAGTTTACATGTGAACATGGCCATCAAAATCTTCCGCATGTTTTGCACAGATTGTCTTTTATGCACAAAGTCGGCCTGTTCATCTCCTATCAATGTAGGCAGATGATCTGCCAATTAGTCAATATCTTAGCCAGCAGTTTCACATCTACATCTGATAGTGAGATTGGCCTGTAAGAATCCGCTTCTTCTTTAGGTTTTCCTGGTTTTGGTATTAACGTAATGAGGGCAATATTATCATGAACAGGAAGAACGGTCTTCTTCCACTACCAACTGAAAATATACCAACAGAGGCCCCAATAACGGCACCTGTAATATTTTATAAAAGGCTCCTGTGTAACCATCTACTCCTGGAGCAGACAAGGGGCGCAAGGACTTTATTGCTGCCTGTAGTTCCTGTGCCTGTATTGGTGCATTTAAGTTCTCCAGTGCTTCTTGCAACAATTCCGGTAGGTGCGCCTGTTCCAGTAATTCTCCCATATGCATTTCATTTAGATGGTCTGCATCCGCTTACAACTCTTGAAAATGACTAAGAAAGATAGCTGCTAAGTGGTCACTCCAGTTTGTAAACACCTCCCCTCCCAGTGGATTCGCTAACGTGGAGAACGTGCGGGTACCTCCCCAAGTCTTTATCATCTTAGCTAGGAGGTGACCTGTTTTGTTGCCATAATGATAAAACCTGCGGCACAGATACACTATACTACGGGTAGTCTGCTCATGGATAAAACTATTAACAGCTGTGTCGCCACAAGGTTATCTCTATTGGTCAAACTAGGATGCTGAGTGTAAATACTCTGCATCCTCTTCAGCTGATGTTCTAACTATTATCCCTGCCACAACTTGTTTCTTCTTATGACTAGTATAAACTATGATCCTGCCCCTAAGCACTACTTTGGCAGTATCCCAGAACAATTGGGGTTGATCTAAATGTTGAGAATGATGCTGGTTAATGTCATCCCATTGTTCATGTAGATACTGCCGAAATTCTGGGGAATGCAGTAAGTATGAGGGGAAACGCCAACCCAAGGAAGCCTTATAATGTGCAGGTGCTAACACAATTCATGTCATCGCATGATCAGATATGGATTCTAAGCCTATCTCTGCTGTCTGTATGCCTGCGATTAATCCTTGTGAGATCAATACATAATCCAGTCACGAAAGAGTGTTATGCACTCTGGATCTGTGGGTGTAACCGCCCTTGGTTGGGTGTAAATGCCGCCAGGTGTCGGCCAATCCAAGGGTCCGTGCGAATGACGCAAGCTTCCCCTTGCCAGGTCTTGTTTCTAAGCGTGTCGTAGTACTACCTATCTCAGGTTCCATTACTAAGTTCATGTTATCTTTCGGCCCTCTCCCAGGTATAAAGGTACTAGTTACCTGTAACTCCAGGGAATATGGTCCTAACACCACCAGGTGGAGAGACAGAAAGACACAGAAGGCTATAGTAATATGAGAATAATCAGTAATTGTTTATTACACTTACCAATCAGGAATACAATTAGACTACGTAATACAATTAATTCTAATATGAGACAGCAACCGGGCCACACCTCTGACATTAGCTCTCTGATTGCCTCTGTCCATGATTCTCCTTTTATACCCTTTTCTCCCATAGACTAGTATTAGAAGTACAAAGTCAGCATTTTCTAGTAAATTCTATCTTACAGAAGCAAACTTCTTCATAACATATTTGCTTATCATAAGTAAGGTCAGTAAGGTTATCTTACTTTGCAAAAACCATCTTCCGGCAACCAAAGTTGTGTCTCTTACATTATCTGCTTTTCATGGTCAGCAGCAAATTTCCCCTTACATTACTATATTCATGTACAGTATTGTCCTGCTACACGTATCTCTGTTATGACTCCATATCTGCCTGTCTCTCCAACAGAAGGGCAAGCTGACATGAGATTCACATTCTGTGTAATTCTTATTATTTAGCTTCTCAGTGACTCTTAACCTGTTCACAGAGGCACAGCTTTGCTCATATTTCTCAGTTACTGTTGCAAAGTTATTTTATGGTTCATGTCCTGCATGTCCCATATAAACAGTTCCTCCCTTGAAGGTCTTTATAAGCAAGACCTTCACCAAAGTTGGGAGTTACCAGTGTTTTTATATGACACCTAGTCCTACTTCTAGGTGAATATTCACACCTCAAGATGTGTGTGTTTTCAGCAAGCAGATGATTAGTGCTCCAATTCCAGGCTTAGGTTGCAGGCCTGAGAATCCCATAGTAGGGGGAAAGACTCAGTCCTGACATACCCGTTATGGCTAGGCAATTGTATGAGCACCAGGAGGTGGATAGTAAATAGGAGAGACACTAGTGTACTATAATTGTGAGGTATGGTGGCTACTACTATAAGCGCATGATCAATGTATGGTAATAGTCTCCGAATAAGATCGGGGTAAAAGGATTTTTCAAAAGAGGTAGGCCCATAAATCCCCAGAAAGTAGAGTTCTCTGCTCTGCACTCACAGCTTTGAGAAAATATACTGCCCCTGGAGGTCTGCGAATATTAGTTTAGCTGCACATGCTAGAGTGTTCCTGATGAGGATTGCTATGCCCCCCCTTATGGGTCCTCAAAAAAGAATACAAGACTTCCCCTACCCACTGTCTTCAGAGCTTTTGGCGTTCAGCATCGGTAAGCCTAATCTCCTGGAAACACACTATCACCCCCACTCCTCTGAAGAACTGTTAAAATTTTAAACCTCCTGATCAGCGAGGTTATCCCTCCAACATTCCAGGAAGTGATTTTACATGAGGTGATCATCAACTACCGATATGTGCATGAGGATCCACAGTGAAAGATAAGCTACACAGTGCACCCAGCCTCATCCCCATAGAGTGAAACACTAGAAACAGACCCGCAGTCCACAGTACACACACCTCCATATATCAACTCAGAGAAAAAAAACCACCAAACAAACCTCTCCCGCAGACCCTTATGCCATAATACCATATGAAATTTATAGTCCTCTCTGTCAGTGCTCTCAATATCCTTACTAAAAATTCTATTCACTACAGCAAACCCCAAACAGTTCCCACTCCCCCCTCCTAACCATCATCAACCAATAGAGAACCAACCACATTAATATGTGGCCGAGTCCCAGCCTCCACAAATTCTGCTGGGGACCCATCACTCTTGTGATGCAGAAGATTCCTCCTCACTGAGGGAAAAGGTCATTCAGTCCACTTTGGTTTTCATTTCTCCTGCTAAATTACCAAAGTCAGTTCAAATAAAAACATCTCTCCGGCATTAGTGAACTTCATATCAAACTCTGCTTCTGCAGTTTTATGCAGGCGCGAGTTAAAAAGTCACACACCCTCATTTTATGGCGCTGCCATGCGATCTGCAGAGCCCAGCACAGTTGCTAGGGTTTAAATACTTTCTAACAGCCATGAATAAATCCTTACTATATTATATAATGTCTTGAGGTAATTCACTAGATACACAGCAGCTTTTGTCATCAGTAGTGTCCCTATCAAACTGTGCTTTCTTATTTATATAAAAATAAAAGCAAGGAATCCATATACCTCCTTCCATATGCGCTGCTATGCGGCTGATAAATTCTTGTGCTGCTTCTAGGTTATCAAATGTGCGCCAACTTCCATTTGTGAGAATTTTTAATATCGTAGGGTAATTCAGCATAAAGCAACAGTGCTTCTCGTGAAGGGCAGTGCAGAGAGGAGTAAACTCTTTGTGCCGCTCCTGCAATGAAGCTGAGCAACCTTGGAAGATTTTAATGGGTTCCCCATATATTGCAGTGCATCTCGCTTCTGATGATAGCCCTGAAGTATCTCTTCTTTATGAATATAATTATATACCTTTATAAGCACCACTCGAGGCCTTCATTGTCCCTCCTGGAAACACCCAATTCGATGTGCTCTTTACAGAACAAAGACCCTGGATTATTGGACAATGCAAATTCTTTGGAGATCCACCTTTCTAGTACCAACAAAAGCATTCAGTCCGCCAGAGTTTCTGGTATTCCTATTAAGTTATGATGGCGGGACCTATTTTCAAGGTCCTCTAGTTTCTCCACATGCTCTTTAAATTGTTTTTCAAGGCTTGTGAGAAGTGTAGAGGTGTGCAGAGCCTGGTCTTCCAACATAGACATCCAGCTTTCCAGTTCTCCTGCTCAGCGCATAGTGTCCTCTAGTAGTGTCTCTAAGCTGGTCAGTTGTTCCATGGTTTGACCAAACTTAGTTTTCAGTGCTTCTCCTACTGCAGCAGTAAGTTGCTGTAGTTGTTGTTCAGTGAATGTTTGTGCCGGCAGGAGAGCCTCCTTCATCTTGTTTTTTTATTTTTCTTTAGGACGCCGCTGCCTTTGTCTGTCATTTTGCCGTTCAAAGCACTACGATATTTATCCATGTGTTCTGGATTCTGGTAAGAGTATTTTAATCCACTCTGTGAGGAATTGCTAGTGAAACAGTACCAAAAAGTCACGGGAATCACTCTACTGATGTATAATAACAACTAAAAAACAGCGAGTGTTGAATAACAATTGTGAAACAAGTTCTAACTCAATGAGAAACAGAGGAGGATAGGACCTCAGACCAGCGCCACCTTTTTAATCAATGAAATGATATTCATGTGGCCATAATCATATAATCACTGGCCCTCTACCAACCTCCGCCCTCAATATTGATTTGTATGCTGCTGCTCTATGACGGTGCTGCCTATCGCCCCCATCTTTAACATGTATTAACACCACAGCTACTTAGCTCATAGCTGCTCCAACCAGGGGCTCCCGACGGCTCTGTCAAGAGAAAAACTCCCTGCAGCATCAAACTGTGGTAAATATCGGACAAGCTAGTGAAACCGCCGAAAAGGTATGTGCTAGTAACCACAAGATTTCTGTTACAATTTGACTGCTACTACTACTACTTATCATTTCTAAAGCGCTACTAGACGTACGCTGCTGGTTACATAGCCAACAGGAAGATGCTGGTCTAGGGTGCTAGGGCTGACTGGTAGCCAAGTGTTAAAGTACCTGTATATATTTCCAGAATATTGCAAATATTGTTTTAATTTATTGCATTTTGGTGCATAATTATTTTGCTACATAATTCCTGGAGTGTATATTCCATCAAGTGCCTCCACTGTCCCTTTATTGCTGATATTTGTGTTGCGCCCCCCCCCCCCCCCAAATGATTTTAATAGGTCCTGCCATGCCCCATATTATCCACCTTAGTCCTGCTCCAGTTTAGTCTCCAGCAGAAGCCAGGCTTTCATGCTGTCCCTTAGAATATGATATTTTGGAATCGTGTCTATAAATCTTTCGTTAAAGTGATGCCATCCTTGCTCAGAGGGATCTAGGTCTGTAAAAGCAGTTAATATTTAAGATACAAATAGGCTGTAACAGAGACAGCTCAGGAATTGCCCACAATACTGTATTTCAGTATTTCCAAACCACTATTGCAGATCACATTGGTGTGTCATCAGACCTGGTCAGGAGTGTGCAGGGAAGTTCCTGCTGTGAGATGTTCTGCATCTCTTTTCCGAGTATATATGTATTCATACTTGCCTCTCTTCCTAACTGTAGCAAGAGCCTCAGAATTTGTTATTTAACAGGCAGGATGCAAGACATCAGTAGCTGGACCCCCTGGACCCCACATGTGTAGCGCACACATTGTACATAGCACTGTTTTAGCCTCTGGAAGCTGTAGAACTCAAATTCATAGTTGAAATATTTTCTTCATTGCAGTAATCTCAGCTAGAAGAATTAGTGAATTCCAGGCATTTGTCTCTTAATGCTCCATACTTCCAGCTCTTCTATAATAGGGTAGTACTGAGCTATAATTGTGCTCTGTCCAGCTCATCCACTGGTGGTTCTTGCCCCTCCCACTTCACCACCAACAATGAGAGGGAGATAGTGAGCTGGGAGTAATTTTTGCACTCCTCCATATTTTAATTCTGTACAGCCACACTGTTCACACAGGGATTGGTACGGCGCTGATCCTTTGGACCCCAGCCTACATTTTTGCCAAAAGTAGATTTAACATTTCAAATAAACCAGTCCATAGTGCTTTCTGCTTTCTTCCTTATGCTGAGAGATGTGGTAGCCGTGTTAGTCCACTTTTAAAGGTAAACAATAGAAACAGAATAAAATAAAGCATAGAAAAAAAATTAGGTGATACCTTTTTTATTGGACTAACTTAATACATTTTTTGATTAGCTTTTGAAGGTAGCCCTTCTTAGTCAGATCAGATCAGTGAGCTGAGTAAAAATCCCATAGATTCCACGGAACGGATTCTAGACTGGAGGTTTTGTATGCCATAATCTCTTATCAATCTTGAAACCAAAGGATAAAGGGAACCTGGCCTTCCTTCTATGTGAATAAGTATGCTGACATAGCACTTTGGGGGAACTTTTATAGGTAAACATTCAGTCCAGATTAGGAAAGCTGGAATGAGGGCTAAAATAGGCTACATGGTAAGCAGTTATAGGAATTTTGCCTTTCCCCAATACAGCAAAGTGTGAAATTTTCCATTTAAAAGTTGTATGATGTTCTACTAGATTACTCTACTAGAATATTTCTCAAAACAGCTGGAATAAATCTATTAACAAGCTGTCCATGATAGGGAATGGCTATTCGGGTGAACAATCTCTACTTGATGTTGAGTTATTTATACAGGAAACTCAACAGTCAGACTGACATCTGAATTGACAATCGATATAAAAAGCTAAATATATCAAAACCAGGACATAGCTATAATAATTACTGCGAAATTGTCTTTTGCAAAGTTCTAGAATGAGAGGAGAGACTAGAAAGGTGAAATTTGTGCTTACTTGCTAATTTCCTTTCCTTGAATCCTGCTAGACCAGACGAGTGGGCTATGCTCCCCAACCAGCAGAAGGGCAGGGAACACTGACATTTCACTGATGTCAACAAGTAGGGGGTACAGCCCTGGAACTTGCCAGTACATTGTTGCCAAAGCAGAACTGAAACACTTAACACATTATAACTCAAGTTTATGGCTTTAACAACATAAATAGTATGGATCCTCAACATTGTGATCAATATTATAATTTTACAATTTAACTGCACGGATCAAAATCACGATATCCTGAATGAACATCATGAAAAAATCCCCATCATTAAACCAACATCATAGACTACCATTATGGATCATCATGGACCATCATTATAGATCAGCACTTGGAACCAATACTATAGCACCATGTTCCTGTTCTCAGCCCTCTCAGGACCAGAAAACTTTTTCCTGGATCTACTCCAGGACACACCTAAGAGGTCTCGTAGATGAAACAGAAATGAAAACCCCAGTCTCAGTTTTCCTGGACAGGTCTTGGACTGGTGTAGCAGGACTTGAAGTAAGGAAAATAGCAAGTAAGAACAAATTTCACCTTCCTTATCCTGCTAACCAGTCCAGACAAGTGGGATGTACCAAAGATCCATGGCCTTGAGTAGGAGAAAGACAAAACCCCCTTGGATACTGCTTCTGTATAACACTATCCACCTCATTCCAAAATCCCCTCTGTGAATGACATGCCACAGGGGAAGGAGAAAGGGAGACAATGAATAGATCTGCATCCAGTCAAGAGCCTCATGCTATACCACCCCAGGGCAAGCCGGGGGTTTCATCTAAGCCACCAGGGAGCAGTATGGAACCTATGAACAACTTGTCTAATCCCAAAAAGGAAAGGGGTCATAGCTTGACTAGTTCTCTATCCCATTCTGTTCACCAAGCAGAGCAGCAACAAACACCTTGACTACCGAGAAAAGAACCTAGAACCTAAGACCTCAGAGCCTGAACTACAGGATGGGCTCTGAATAACCAAATGGATGGATGCACAGAGGATCCAGTAGAACCCCTGATAGCAAAGTATAGTTCAAAAACCTTTATTGTACTACATAACCAAAATACCTGATGTGGCCATGTTTTGAAGTATCTTAATCAGAAGTACAAATGTACTTAAGAACATGAAAAAAAGGCACCAAAGGCCTCCAAGGTTGGGATAGCAAAGCAAGTCTTTATGACAGATCCAACATGGATTGTGTTTCAGTATAAACGCCAGCATCGGGGGTCAATTATTGAAATCTACTCTGTCAATAAATACTATTGAACAGACAAAGTTGATTAGTCAAGAGTTTGCCTCATTAGCACAACTTCTCAGACACCACCGCATCAAACTGCTTTGGGGCACACCAAAAGAAAAGAATTACACATGCACAGTTTGCTTCTGTTTTAGGGAGGGCTCAATAAGCGGGACTTAGAAGAAGTGCTAGTGAGGCAAACTATTGACTAATCAACTTTCAATGTATTGGATAATATTAGGTCTCTCATTAAAGAGCTGCTTTGCTAACCCAACCTTGGAGGCTTTGGTGCTTTTTTCTGCTATTTTGCCTTGTGCTGTACACTTTGGAATCCCTCTCTTCTGCTGTTAATAATTAAGAAAATACATACAAAAATGACAAACATAAAATACATACTATAATAAAATGCATGATTCCATATAATCAAAGAAATACACAAATATTCAAAGCATAAACTTTAAAAACAACAAATCAATAATTCATGTACATAAAAACAGAATATCAGACAGATAAATAATGAAATCCGAATCCAACTCCAACTGATATCAGGCTTAAATTTTTTTTTTGTTCTGGATCTAAGTACTGGTAAATATAACACATTTACTGGTACTTTAAATCCAGGACAAAAATATAAGTATAAAATGATACATTTACCATATATTATAATGTTGTAAGTTTTTATTTTGAAGATGAAGTCGACACATTTTTACTAACTTCACCCAAAATTGCTTCTGACTGACTCCATGACTCAGACTCCACAGCCCTCTAGTGCTTCTACTGTCAATTTTAGAGCTTGCTTGGTTTCTTCTGGGTAAAAGCCCTTCACCTGCCAATCATTTAGATAAGCAAAGACAGATACTTTTCCAGTTGAGGTAAACTGCCATTACCGCTAAGCACTTTATGACAAGTCTTGAGGTTTCTGAGACCATAACGGCCATCCAGTCCGTCCACTTACATCAGCAAATAAGTTCTTAAATTCCTTCCTCTCTCTCAAGATCAAGGTTTCTCAACTTCAAGCCAAGTACCCCCTAAGTCTAACAAATATTAACCAAGTATCTCCGACCATCGATCAGCAGATATTTTGAAATGGACATTTTATTATGAAGCAGGTATATTAGTGAAAGGAGAATGACCAAAAAGGGAATTGTGAGACTAAAAGATACTGCGAACCGTTATGTAGATAGTGATGAAGAAAAAGCAAATTTGCTAAATAGATACTTTTGTTCTGTTTTCACAGAAGAAAATCCTGGAGCAGGACCGCGATGGACTGGAAAAAGTACAAATGAAAATGGAGTGGATACAGCATCATTTACAGAAGAGAGTGTGTATGAACAACTTGTAAAGCTAAAGGTGGACAAAGCCATGGGACCGGATGGGATCCACCCCAGGATATTAAGGGAGCTCAGAGAGGTTCTAGCGGGTCCTCTTAAAGATTTGTTTAATAAATCCTTGGAGACGGGAGATGTTCCGAGGGATTGGAGAATGGCGGAGGTGGTCCCTCTTCACAAAAGTGGTGATAGGGAAGTAGCTGGAAACTACAGGCCGGTAAGCCTCACTTCGGTTATTGGAAAAGTAATGGAAGCGACGCTGAAGGAAAGGATAGTGAATTTCCTGGAAGCCAATAAGTTGCAAGATCCGAGACAACATGGTTTTACCAAAGGGAAATCGTGCCAAACGAATCTCATTAAGTTTTTTGATTGGGTGACAGGAGAATTGAATCAGGGACGAGCTATGGACGTAATCTACTTAGATTCAGCAAAGCTTTTGACACTGTTCCCCACAGGAGGCTTTTAAATAAACTGGATGGGCTGAAGATAGGACCTAAAGTGGTGAACTGGAATAGGAACTGGTTGATGGACAGATGCCAGAGGGTGGTGGTGAATGGAGTTAGCTCGGAGGAGGGAAAGGTGAGTAGTAGAGTGCCTCAAGGATCGGTGCTGGGGCCGATTCTGTTCAATATATTTGTGAGTGACCTTGCCGAAGGGTTAGAAGGTAAAGTTTGCCTATTTGCGGATGATACTAAGATCTGTAACAGAGTGGACACCCCGGAGGGAGTGGAAAACATGAAAAAGGATCTGAAGACGCTAGAACAATGGTCTAAGGTCTGGCAATTAAAATTCAATGCGAAGAAATGCAAAGTGATGCACTTAGGGAATAGAAATCCACGGGAGACGTATGTATTAGGTGGCGAGAGTCTGATAGGTACGGACGGGGAGAGGGACCTTGGGGTGATAGTATCTGAGGATTTGAAGGCGACGAAACAGTGTGACAAGGCGGTGGCTGTATCTAGAAGGTTGATGGGCTGTATAGAGAGAGGTGTGACCAGCAGAAGAAAGGGAGTGTTGATGCCCCTGTATAAGTCGTTGGTGAGGCCCCATCTGGAGTATTGTGTTCAGTTTTGGAGGCCGTATCTTGCTAAGCATGTAAAAAGAATCGAAGCGGTGCAAAGAAAATCTACGAGAATGGTATGGGATTTGCGTAACAAGACGTATGAGGAGAGACTTGCTGACCTGAACATATATACCCTGGAGGAAAGGAGAAACAGGGGTGATATAATACAGATGTTCAAATATTTGAAAGGTATTAATCCGCAAACGAACCTTTTCCGGAGATACGAAGGCGGTAGAACGAGAGGACATGAAATGAGATTGAAGGGGGGCAGACTCAAGAAACATGTCAGGAAGTATTTCTTCATGGAGAGAGTGGTGGATGCTTGGAATGCCCTCCCGCGGGAGGTGGTGGAGAGGAAAACGGTAACGGAATTCAAACATGCGTGGGATAAACATAAAGGAATCCTGTTCAGAAGGAAAGGATCCTCAGGAGCTTAATCGAGATTGGATAGCAGAGCCGGTAGTGGGAGGCGGGGCTGGAGGTTGGGAGGCAGGGATAGTGCGGGGCAGACTTATACGGTCTGTGCCAGAGCCAGTAGTGGGAGGCGGGACTGGAGGTTGGGAGGCAGGGATAGTGCTGGGCAGACTTATACGGTCTGTGCCAGAGCCGGTGGTTGGGAGGCGGGGCTGGTGCTGGACAGACTTATAAGGTCTGTGCCCTGAAGAGCACAGGTACAAATCAAAGTAGGGTATACACAAAAGTAGCACACATGAGTTGTCTTGTTGGGCAGACTGGATGGACCGTGCAGGTCTTTTTCTGCCATCATCTACTATGTTACTATTATGAAGCAGTTAACTAATTTGACAACATACATAACACACACAGATCACTTGAAATGGTATTCAGAACAAGACACAATTATGTTTCACTCCCATATAAACTGTTTGGCCTCTTGACAGCTAGTGTGTTCTTACAAACTGAGGAGCCCATTTACTAGAGAATTGGCATGCTGTAACAGGCTTGCCATACGCCAATCCGGAACTACCGCCAGGCTAAGGGAGCCCAGTGGTACTTCCCACCCATAGTGCACTCCACTTCCGGCACTACAAAAATATTTTCTATTTTTGTAGCACCGGTGTTAACCCGACAGTAATCGCTGCCTGGTTACTGCTGGGGTAGTGCAGAAGCCCTTACTGCCACCTCAATGGGTACAGTAAATATTTCTCCCCGAAATGGCCGCATGGTAAATGGTTCACTTACTGCACAGCTGTTTCTTTTTGAGAAACCCCCCCCCCCCAGCCCTTTACCCGCTGTAGTAAAAGGGGGACTTAGCACACATCAAAAACATGCACTGATGCTAGCGCAGGCCCCCTTTTACCGCAGCTTAGTAAAAGGACCACTGAGTAAAAATAAACAATGAGATTTACAGATGGGTCTATTTATAAAAACAGGAGAAAAGAAAGTTCTCCACAAAAGTGAAGGACTTCCCCATAGTGATCAGTCAGATTCCTTGTTTCATTTTTCTAGAGAATGAAAGAAAAAAACTTGATTGGCTAGAAATTTCATTTTTTTCTTAATAAACAGTTCCCAATTACCAAAGGCACTTTTCTGTGCACATAACATTTGAAAACTAAAAATAAATAGCACCTAATAATGTCACAGAAGTGCATACTGTCTTCAGAATATGCAAAGAATTCAAACACATACCCTTACATGCAAAGTGTGGCCTGTTACCTCTTAGAATTCTGTGCTTACAAAATCAGCACAGTTAGCATTATTTATTATATTTCATGCTCATGTACAATCCAAAAAACTGACATATTCTAATCACACCACAGAAAATAAAATTACTTTTTCTACCTTTGTTGACTAGGCACATGCTAATCAGTAGCACCACTTTGAAAAGGGGACCCTTAAGATTTGTAGTGGTGTCCTTTGTTCATACCAGAACATATCCTTACAGTTCAGTGCACCAAATTTCAGCAGTATTCTGTTATGATCTCAGAAACCTATGATTCTTTAATCTTCATCTGTCCATTGGCTTCCTCTGTTGACATCATGAAAGTGGACAGGGAAGCACTTGGGGAAACATGCGATGCTCAAGTAAGAAGGCCTCGGTGGCCCCAACATAACGCCCCCAGAACAAGGCAGTAGCTCGACATATCACCTCCCACCACCAGAGAAAGAGAGGTTCAGTGGCTCCATCAAATTACCTCTCAGTGGAATGTTACAGATAGGGACTGCCAAGACTTTCTTGCTGTTTTTCTGAGGCTGGGAGATGTCCATCCCTGAGAAAACAGGATGAAGGGCTCAGCAGACTCAACGTATCATGACTGTTGCACCTACTCAGATGTGGCAAGACCCAAACAACTGCAACAATCAATGAAGCATGCAGCGGATGCATAAAAGAACCAACATCTCTCCTTCCAATCCCAGAGAAATATCAAGAGGAGCTTGGCAGCTTGGGCTGTGGAGTCACCCACAGTAGTACAAATTTGTAACATTATCAACAAAAATCTTGGACTAATCAGTGTTTTTCTCAACATTTATATATTTGATACCATAGTGTTCTCCTCAGGAAGTTTTGGCAGCTGGGTGGCATGAAGGAGTGCTACCCTGCAATGGCAAAAAGAAGCAAGTGTATTTTTACTGAAGCAGCTTCCTTTAGCCAATGCAGGGGCAGAGTAGCTGGGTTGGAGCAGCAGAATACTTACATTTTCAAAGACCTTAGGTCTGACACAGTACAGCAGTTCGTATGAATTAAATGTAAACATTCTCTGTATCCACAAAAGTCCAACCTCCCTCCAATAACAGGTAGGACATTTCTCCTTAGAAGTCACTAAAACAAAAAATATTCTGATTCTCATGTCATCTGAACAACATCAACATAAATCTCTCCATTACTAGGCACATTAAGAAATACGAAACCTTAAAAAAATTCCAACTCATCATACATGTAGCAAACCTGACATACAACAGTATCACTAATTCCTAAGATTCAAATAGCAAGAACCCTACCTACAAATAAGCAACACAAAAAATATTACACTGGGCCAAAGAACACTAATACACCTACTACTGGTAAAACAGAACAAGTGGGATTTCTATAGATACCTACACAAACTACATGCAAACAACAAACCGCACCTCAAGTCACAGGCAAAACACAGCCACACAGGAGCTAGATCTGTGGATCTAGTGGGTGCTGAGCTCCCCAATATTGAGCAAGCTCCATTATATACAGAGGGGTTATTTGTATTGTGTATGGCACCCTCAATCATTGTGAAATGTTGGCACCTATGCACAGACAGACCCTCACTAAATAGAGATAACAAATTAGAAATATGAAAAAAAATTGAACTGGTAACCCCAAGATGTCAAAATTCAGCACTTAACACTGGAAAAATAAAACCAAATTAACTTCTCTTGTACTGAATACAATATAAAGATACCCGCAATATATATTTCCCAAAACTAACGTTTTCAGTTCATAAATTCAGAATAAAAATATTTTCCTACCTTTGTTGTCTGGGTATTTTATTTTTCCAATCATGTTGGCCACGGTGAGTTTTTCCCTTCTCCTTTCCTGTCTTCTTCCCACTTTCTCTATTTGTCCTTTCTTCTTGTTCCTCCTGTCTTCTATCCCCTCACATCTGTCTCTGACATATTTATCTTTCCCTTTTAGCTTTCTGCCTTTTGGTCCATTAAGATTTCACCCTCTCTCTCACCCTCCAGTTCTTCTTTTTACTTTTCACGTACCTACCAACTTTCCATCTCCTTCGCTCAGTCCTTAGCTCTCCTATTTCTGATCTCACTCCTTCCCATTCTCTTACTCCCTTCTGTCTCTCTCCCATTACCACATTTTTACACTCTGTGCTTACCACCCTTCTCTCACTCATGACAACCCCTCATGGCCTCTCCCACATGGTTCCATCATGTTCAACATTTCTCATCCCTCCACCTTTGTAGTTTGTCTCTCTCTCTCCTCTCTTCACCCTCATACTCTTGTAGCCCAATATCTTTCCTGTTTCTCTCCTCCTTGCCATTCCCACTCTTAGAGCCCATCTTCTCTCTCTCCACCCCTAATCTTGTAGACACACGTCTTCCCTCTCTCCCCCCTCCCAACATTTGTAACCTCCCTGTCCCTTCTTCATTCCCTACCCCAACAACGCAGTGTCTCTCTTTTCTGGCCAACGATGTAACTTCTCCCTTTCTCTCTCCTTCCCTCCATAGTCAGCATCTCCCTTTCAATCCCTTTCTTCTACTTCCCTTCATTGGCAGTGTGTGTCTCCCCTCTCTCTCCCTCTCTCTCAATAGTCAGCATCTCCCTACTCTTTTCCACTTCATATATAGAATCCCACTGTCTCTTCCCTCCCCTTGTCCCCATTATGCCCTCTCCTGCCCGTCTAGCATTTCTCCTCCCCACCCCAGCGGTTCAATATTTCTCCTCCCCCATCCCACCCACTCATTGGTCCAGCTTTTTATCCTCCTTTGTTCCATCCACCCATCACTGGTCCAGCTTTTCTCCTACCATTAATCCAGCTTTGCACCTTCCCACCATTGGTCCAGCTTTTATTCTCTACCTATCCACCATTGGTCCAGCTTTTATCCTTCTCCCACTCACCTCAACCCAGCTTTTCTCGTTCTCCTCCCCCTACCCCATCCACCACTGATCAAGCTTTTCTCTCACACCCAACCTACCTACTCACCATTGGTTCAGCATTTCTGTTTCTCCCTCCATGCCCAGGCCCACCCCCACCAGTCCAGCATTTTTCCAGCTCCTTCCCTCCCTCCAGCCCCCCCCCCACCATTGGTCCAGTTTTTCTCCTCCTGTCTTCATTTTACCCCACCCACCCAACAATGGTCCAGCATTTGTCTTCCTCCCTCCCCATAGGTCCAGTTTTTCTTCTTCTCCCTCCCTCCAGCCCCCCCCATTGGTCGAACGTTTCTCCTTATCCCTCCCTCTACCCAACCATTGGTCCTGCATTTCTTCTCCCCCCCCCCCCCCCCCCGGTGGTCCGACTTCTCCCCTTTTTGCTCCTTCTCTCGCAATAGCATACCTCCCTCCCTCCATACATTTTTTTAAAGCTGTCTTAGAGGTTGCCGGCAGCGATTCACAACATGTTGCTCATGCCAACATCTGAGCCTTCTGTCTGACCCTCCCACTTATGCGTAAACAGAAAGTTGTGCCAGAGAGAAGGCTTTGATGTTGACATGAGCAGCGCATTGTGAATCGCTGCTGGCAACCTCTAAGATAGCTTTAAAAAGGTATTAGTAAGCAGTCTCTGTCATAAAACATTTAATGATAGGCTCATGAACCTTAACATGCATACGCTGGAAGAGAGGCGGGAGAGAGGAGATATGATAGAGACGTTTAAATACCTCAGTGGCGTTAATGTACAGGAGGTGAGCTTTTTTCAAATGAAGGAAAACTCTGGAATGAGAGGGATTAGGATGAAGTTAAGAGGAAATAGGCTTAGGAGGAATCTAAGAAAATCCTCTTTCATGGAAAGGGTGGTGAATGCGTGGAATGTCCTCCCAGTGGAGGTCGTGCAAACGAAAACTACTACTACTTAACATTTCTAGAGCTGTGTCAGAATTTAAGAAAGCTTGGGACAGGCATGTGGGATCTCTTAGGAAAAGGAGGAGTTAGTGGGTACTGACAAGCAGATGATCAAAAGCCCCGCGCTGTTCCAAACAGCGCTCTAAAATAGCGCTGGAACAGCATGGGGCTTTACCGCACCAATGATCAGAGATAATTGCACGCAATTTTAAGCACGCAATTATCTCTGATCATGGGGTAGAAGTGCGGGAGCCTGCACTTGTTTGACAGGTCTGGGCTGCCAAAAGCCCAAACCTGTCAAACACAGGGGCTGGAGGTCCAAAGGACCACCAGGCCCCAACTACCCCTGCCCCGAGCAACGGGGGCTGGAGGTCCGGTGGACCTCCGGTCCCCCCCTTCCCCCCAGGTTCAGGGAGAGATGGAGATCCGGTGGGTCTCCAGCCCCCCCCCCCAATTCCCCTCAACAAACAGTCCCTGGTGGCCTAGTGGACGACCAACCAACCCCCCCCCCAGCGACAGCCCCGCCCAGCGCATCCCAGGATACACTGGGCAGGGCTGGGCACCGCCATTTTGCGGCATTGCAGGAAGAGGAGGGAGGCAGGTTACCCTTGTAACCAGGTGCCCCTAGGTGCAGCCAAGGATAGAACAATCTCCTCCAGCCACAGGCTCCCGGCACAATGAAGAAATAGATGTCCATCAGTAACTTCAACCTTAAAGACTTTTATTCCATGCAGGTTTCTAGTACACAGTTCCAACAGCAGCATAGCACATACCAGGATTCAATACAGGCTTACAGGCTTCAGTCTGGGCTCTTTATCCAGTGCACAATAAACAGTAATTCAATTCCCAAGACAAACAGTTCTTTCAGTTCAGCATCACAGTTCAGTCACCCAGCAGCGTTTTCTACCTTCTATCCTCTTTACCTTCAGGAGAGTTCAATATTTTAGGGACTCCTTCTACCCAAGCGTTTTCCCCTGCATCAGCTTCACAATGAATTCAATACTTTTGGGGCTTCCTCTCACCCAAGGAATCTCAGCCGGCTTCAGTACTTTAGGGACCTCCCTGCCCAAGGGTTTCCAGCCTGCAACTGCCTCTCAGACTTCAGTACTTTAGGGACCTCCCTGCCCAAGGGTTTTCAGCCTGCCACTGCTTCCCTCTTTCCTTGGGCTCTCCCTGAACTGAACTCCAGAGACTCCTTCCCACCTGCCTAATCAATCCCTGGCTTCTGCCTTCACAACCAATCATTTCCCACTCATTAGCTTCTCTACACACCCATACCAGCTGAGTTGAGCATGAGCCTAATGAGGAGCTCCTGCACACAGGGTTTCCTAGCTCTTTTCCCCTAGTGGCAGCCAATCTATACCTCCTCCTAGCTTACACCCATGTCCTCCCTTATTGCAGCTAGGAGTCCAGTCCGGGTTTTCCATCTCACCCCCTGGCTCCTTGCCTGCAATGCCTTCTGGGACTTGTAGTTCAGACTGAAGCTGCCTTAACCCAACTATCCTGGATGTGACTTTATCACACCCTCCCTCCTCCAACATAGTAGATGACGGCAGAAAAAGACCTGCATGGTCCATCCAGTCTGCCCATGACAAACTCATATGTGTATACCTTACCTTGAATTTGTACCTGTCCTTTTCAGGGCACAGACCATATAAGTCTGCCCAGCAGTATTTCCCGCCTCCCAACCACCAGTCCCGCCTCCCATCACCGGCTCTGTTACAGACCGTATAAGTCTGCCCTCCTCTATCCTCGCCTCCCAACCACCACCCCCTCTTCCCCCCAACTGCTCCGCCACCCAATTTCAGCTAAGCTTCGGAGGATCCATTCCTTCTGCACAGGATTCCTCTATGCATATCCCACGCATGTTTGAACTCAGTTACCATTTTCATCTCCACCACCTCCCGCGGGAGGGCATTCCAAGCGTCCACCACCCTCTCCGTGAAAAAATACTTCCTGACATCTTTCCTGAGTCTGCCCCCCTTCAATCTCATTTCATGTCCTCTCGTTCTACCGCCTTCCCATCTCCGGAAAAGATTCGTTTGCGGATTAATACCTTTCAAATATTTGAACGTCTGTATCATATCACCCCTGTTCCTCCTTTCCTCCAGGGTGTACATGTTCAGGTCAGCAAGCCTCTCTTCATACGTCTTGGAACGTAAATCCCATACCATCCTCGTAGCTTTTCTTTGCACCGCTTCCATTTTTTAACATCCTTCGCAAGATACGGCCTCCAAAACTGAACACAATACTCCAGGTGGGGCCTCACCAACGTCTTATACAGGGGCATTAAAACCTCCTTTCTTCTGCTGGTCACTCCTCTCTCTATACAGCCTAGCAATCTTCTAGCTACTGCCACCGCCTTGTCGCACTGTTTCGTCGCCTTCAGGTCCTCAGATACTATCACCCCAAGATCCCTCTCCCCGTCCGTGCCTATCAGACTCTCCCTGCCTAACACATACGTCTCCCTTGGATTTCTACTCCCTAAGTGCATCACTTTGCATTTCTTCGCATTGAATTTTAATTGCCAAACGTTAGACCATTCTTCTAGCTTCTTCATATCTTTTTTCATGTTTTCCACACCCTCCGGGGTGTCCACTCTGTTGGAAATCTTGGTGTCATCCGCAAAAAGGCAAACTTTACCTTGTAACCCTTTGGCAATGTCACTCACAAATATATTGAACAGAATCGGCCCCAGCACCGATCCCTGAGGCACTCCACTACTCACCTTTCCTTCCTCCGAGCGAACTCCATTCACCACCACCCTCTGGCGTCTGTCTGTCAACCAGTTCCTAATCCAGTTCACCACTTTGGGTCCTATTTTCAGGCCGTCTAGTTTATTTAAGAGCCTCCTGTGGGGAATCGTGTCGAAAGCCTTGCTGAAATCTAAGTAGATGACGTCCATAGCACGTCCTTGATTTAATTCTCCCGTCACCCAGTCAAAGAATTCAATGAGATTCGTTTGGCACGATTTCCCTTTGGTGAAACCATGTTGTCTTGGATCTTGCAACTTATTGGCTTCCAGGAAATTCACTATCCTTTCCTTCAGCATGGCTTCCATTACTTTTCCAATTACCGAAGTGAGACTTACCGGCCTGTAGTTTCCAGCTTCTTCCCTATCCCCACTTTTGTGAAGAGGGGCCACCTCCGCCGTTCTCCAATCCCTCGGAACCTCTCCCGTCTCCAAGGATTTATTAAACAAGTCTTTAAGAGGACCCGCCAGAACCTCTCTGAGCTCCCTCAGTATTCTGGGGTGGATCCCGTCCGGCCCCATGGCTTTGTCCACCTTTAGCTTTCCAAGTTGTTGATACACACTCTCTTCCGTGAACGGCGCTCTATCCACCTCATTTTCAGGTGTACTTTTGCCAGTCTCTCTCGGTCCTTCCCCAGGGTTTTCTTCAGTGAAAACAGAACAAAAGTATCTATTTAGCAAATTGGCTTTTTCTTCATCATTTTCTACATAGCGTTTTGTTGTATCTTTTAGTCTCACAATTCCCTTTATAGTCTTTCTCCTTTCACTAATATACCTGAAGAAGTTTTTGTCTCCCCTCCTTACATTTCTAGCCATTTGTTCTTCCGCTTGCGCCTTCGCCAGATGTACCTCTCTCTTGGCTTCTTTCAGTTTCATCCGGTATTCCTCCCCGTGTTCCTCCTCTTGAGATTTTCTATATTTCTGGAACGCTAACTCTTTAATCTTTATTTTCTCAGCCACTTGCTTTGAGAACCATATCGGTTTCCTTTTTCTCCTGCTTTTATTTACTCTCCTTACATAAAGGTCTGTGGCCCTGTTTATTACTTCTTTTAGCCTGGACCACTGTCCTTCCACTTCTCGTATGTCCTCCCAGCCCATCAGCTCCTTCCTCAGGTATTCTCCCATTTTGTTAAAGTCAGCTCGCTTGAAATCGAGGACTTTGAGTTTAGAGTGGCCGCCGTCCACATGAGCCGTTACATCAAAACAAACCGTTTGATGGTCACTGTTTCCAAGGTGCGCAGCTACTCGGACATTTGACACACTATCCCCATTCGTGAGCACCAGATCCAACGTGGCTGCCTCCCTCGTGGGTTCGTTCACCATTTGTCTGAGCAGAGCACTTTGGAAAGCATCCACAATCTCTCTACTTCTTTCCGATTTTGCAGACGGAACCCTCCAATCTACATCCAGCAGATTAAAATCTCCCAACAACAGTACCTCTCTTTTCTTCCCCAACGTTTGAATATCAGCGATCAGATCTTTATCTAGTTCTTCCAATTGTGTCGGGGGTCTATAGACAACACCCACGTGGACCAAGGTTCTATCCTCTCTTTTTAAGGTGATCCATATCGCTTCTTCCTTTCCCCAGTTCCCTGTTATTTCAGTCGCTGGGATATCATTTCTCACATACAGAGCTACTCCTCCACCTGTACGTCCCTCTCTATCCTTCCTAAAAAGATTATAGCCTGGTATGTTTACATCCCATTCATGGGAACCATTGAGCCATGTCTCTGTGACTGCAACTATGTCCAAGTCAGACTCCAAAATCAGGGCTTGAAGGTCAGGAATTTTATTGCTTAGACTGCGAGCATTTGTGGTCATCGCTTTCCATGTACATTTCCTAGTATGTGTTTTGGTTTTAGTGATTTGTGAGGGTGTTTTTTCTTTGGGTACCTTCTCATATTTTTGTTCCCCCTTCCTTGCTTTTTCTTCTTTTTCTGCTTCAGTTTTATTTTCAGGAATATCAGAGTGCTGTAGTGGAGCAAAAGAATTTTGTAGTGGCAACACTTGTGCGGGCGGATGCTTCTGTGTCACATGATGAAGTCTGCCCGAGCCTACTGTGAACCATCTGTTCTTATGTGGTTTTATTCTTTGAGGCAGTGGTGAGAAGTTATGATTCTGCACAGTCCTATAAGTTGCTTTAATTGCTTCTAATTCTTGCATTACTTTACAGAGCTCTTGTTTTAAAGTAGATAGCTGAAGACAGATAGGACAAGCTTTAAGTCTCCAGATGATTGGCCTTGAAACTAAAGCATCACAATTATAGCAGAGAATAAAAGTCATCCTGATTGGTTGAAATGGGTATGAACAGGTGTACTATGTTGGAGTAATAGCCTGCAAGACTGCCTGTGTATGATTGGGTAAAGTTAATGAGGACTGGTTTGTCTATAAATGAGTGGCAAACCCTGGGGTGGGTGGGATTATAAGTCCCCAAGTGTCAGCTAACTGCTGTTTTATCAAGGGAATTCTGTAGCTGGGTGGGACCAGGACCAAAGGATTTCTAATTGAATTAACCTTTAAAAATGTCTAAGAATATAACTTTTTAATCTAAATATTCCCAATAATTACAGCTGTGTAAAATGTTACTTTTGAGTCTCAAATGAATTCAATGCTGTTTTAACAGCCTCTCCTCTCTCTTCTTATCAATCAGAGCTTGGCAGGACAAGATAGAAAGAAAGAAAAGGTTTCACAGGGCTAATTAATTAATTAATTAAGCAATAAGCATTAAATTTAAGAGAAGAATCAGGTATCTCACCTCTAGCCTGAAAGTTGAGAAGTTTGGACTTTATTTTAAAGTCAGAATTTACTTTAGTGTGCAGGGGTCCAATAACCTCTAGCCTGAAAGTTGAGAAGTTTGGACTTTATTTTAAAGTCAGAATTTACTTTAGTGTGCAGGGGTCCAATAACCTCTAGCCTGAAAGTTGAGAAGTTTGGACTTTATTTAAAGTCAGAATTTACTTTAGTGTGCAGGGGTCCAATAACCTGGAAAAATTTCAAACACAATTGGTTTGTCTCCCCCTTCAAGGCCAATCTATCTCCTGTTGTGCAGTGACAAGGTAGGGTGGTAGGGGGGACTGGACCACCAGGGACCCTTTGTTGAGGGGAGTTAGGGAGGGCTGGAGACCCACTGAATCTCCAGCCCTCCCTGAACCTGGGGGGGGGGGGATCTTCGGGGGGACCGGCGGTCCGCCAGACCTCTAGCCCCCTGTTGCTGGCAGGTTTGCTGTTGGGGAGGAATGGGGGCCTGCCAGCATGCAAATGCATGCTAGACAGGGCTCACCAGTCCTCCCCAATGATCTGCAAACCCTAACGCCAGCTCGGAGCTGGCGTAGGGTTTGCCGCAGCCAGCGACCCAATCTTTGGCGCGCTGGCCGCTGATCATTGGGGATGAATATGTTTAGCCCTGTTTAGCATGTATTTGCATGCTAGTTGTGTTCAGAGCCCTTGAGTGTGTTGTTTCACGCGCTCGAGGGCTCTGATCATGGGTTGGTAGCAAACGTTGGCGCTAGTGCTAACAGCCTCTAGCACCGGCGTTTGCTTCTGAACATCCCCCTGTGAGGAAGGGCAGACTGGATGGGTCAGTTGGCCCTTATCAGCTATCATGTTTCTATGTATTGGGGGGTGAAGGTGGGAAGAGGGATGCCATTGCCATTAGAGAAGCAAAAGGGAGAGAAGCCCAACAGCGAAAGGAGAGACAGAGGGTGCAACTGAGAGTTTTTTGGGTTTTTTTGCCAAGGGCCACACACTGCATTCCGCATGGGGAGGTCTCGCGCACCCTAAGGGGTACATGTACCACATATGTTGGGAAACTCTGCTCTAGATGTTTGCATTTAAATTTGCTCGGAGGTATGCTAACGCTCATTTGGACTGGGGGTTATACAATAGAGTTTTTTGAAATTGGTTCCTTACCCAGCTCTTCTTGGGACATCCAGTTTTGTCACATCTGGCACTTATTCATGTATGTTGTAAAACTGGCACTCAAGATGTTTAAAATGTTGAGTGATGCCACTTTTCTTTTTTTTTTTAACATGTTCCTTTGTAATTCTCGCTGGGTGTGCTGCAAGCTACCCATATATACCATCATCCTTTTATGTATTTTACAAAATGCTCTATGTTCAATGCGCCTTTTATAAACTAATCAGGAAATCATGCATGTCCCAACCTTGGATATCCCATTTCCTATGTAGATACACTATACAAAATTGGGTTTAAAATGTTTATTTCATACCACTAAAAAATTAGTGTAGTACAAATTTTTCACTCACTGCAACACAATTTGGTTTGATATTACAGCTAAAGTGGAGAGCGGTAAAATGGGGGAATACCTGAGGAAGGAGATGATGGGCTGGGAGGAAATACGAGAAGTGGAAGGACAGTGGTCCAGGCTGAAAGAAGCTATAAATAAGGCCACGAACCTTTATGTAAGGAAAGTAAATAAAAGCAAGAGAAAAAGGAAACCGATATGGTTCTCCAAGCAAGTGGCTGAGAAAATAAAGGCTAAAGAGTTGGCGTTCCAGAAATACACAAAAACTAAAGAAAAGGAACACGAGGAGGAATACAGGATGAAACTGAAAGAAGCCAAGAGAGAGATACGCCTGGTGAAAGCGCAAGCGGAAGAACAAATGGCTAGAAATGTAAGGAGGGGTGACAAAAATTTCTTCAGGTATATAAGTGAAAGGAGAATGACTAAAAAGGGAATTGTGAGACTAAAAGATACTGCGAACCGCTATGTGGATAATGATGAAGAAAAAGCAAATTTGCTAAATAGATACTTTTGTTCTGTTTTCACAGAAGAAAATCCTGGAGAAGGACCGCGATGGACTGCAAAAAGTATAAATGAGATTGACGTGGATAGAGCACCGTTCACGGAAGAGAGTGTGTATGAACAGCTTGAAAAGCTAAAGGTGGATAAAGCCATGGGACCGGATGGGATCAGATATTGAGGGAGCTCAGAGAGGTTCTGGCGGGTCCTCTTAAAGATTTGTTTAACATATCCTTGCAGACGGGAGAGGTTCTGAAGGATTGGAGAACGGTGGAGGTGGTCCCTCTTCACAAGAGTGGTGATAGGGAAGAAGCTGGAAACTACAGGCCGGTAAGCCTCACTTCGATTATTGGAAAAATAATGGAAGCGATGCTGAAGGAAAGGATAGTGAATTTCCTGGAAGCCAATAAGTTGCAAGATCCAAGACAACATGGTTTTACTAAAAGGAAATCGTGCCAAACGAATCTCATTGAGTTCTTTGATTGGGTGACAGGAGAATTAAATCAGGGACGAGCTATGGACGTAATCTACTTAGATTTCAGCAAAGCTTTTGACACGGTTCCCCACAGGAGGCTCTTAAATAAACTGGAAGGGCTGAAGATAGGACCCGAAGTGGTGAACTGGATTAGGAACTGGTTGACGGACAGAAGCCAGAGGGTGGTGGTGAATGGAATTCGCTCGGAGGAGGGAAAGGTGAGTAGTGGTGTGCCTCAGGGATCGGTGCTGGGACCGATTCTGTTCAATATATTTATGAGTGACATTGCCGAAGAGTTAGAAGGTAAAGTTTGCCTATTTGCGGATGATACTAAGATCTGCAACAGAGTGGACACCCGGGAGGCAGTGGAAAACATGAAAAAGGATCTGAGGAAGCTAGAAGAATGGTCTAAGGTCTGGCAATTAAAATTCAATGCGAAGAAATGCAAAGTGATGCACTTAGGGAATAGAAACCCTCGGGAGATGTATGTGTTAGGCGGGGACAATCTGATAGGTACGGACGGGGAGAGGTATCTTGGGGTGATAGTATCTGAGGATCTGAAGGTGACGAAACAGTGTGACAAGGCGGTGGCCGTAGCTAGAAGGTTGTTAGGCTGTTTAGAGAGAGGAGTGACCAGCAGAAGAAAGGAGGTGTTGATGCTTCTGTTTAAGTCGTTGGTGAGGCCCCACCTAGAGTATTGTGTTCAGTTTTGGAGGCCGTACCTTGCGAAGGATGTAAAAAGAATTGAAGCGGTGCAAAGAAAAGCTACGAGAATGGTAAGGGATTTGCGTTATAAGACGTATGAGGAGAGACTTGCTGACCTGAACATGTATACTCTGGAAGAAAGGAGAAACAGGGGTGATATGATACAGGCGTTCAAATATTTGAAAAGTATTAAATCCGCAAACGAACCTTTTCCGGAGGTGCGAAGGCAGTAGAACGAGAGGACATGAAATGAGATTGAAGGGGGGCAGACTCAAGAAAAATGTCAGGAAGTATTTTTTCACAGAGAGAGTAGTGGATGCTTGGAATGCCCTCCCGCGGGAGGTGGTGGAAATGAAAACGGTAACAGAATTCAAACACGCGTGGGATAAACATAAAGGAATCTTATTCAGAAGGAATGGATCCTAAGGAGCTTAGCCGAGATTGGGTGGCAGAGCCAGCCGGTGGTGGGAGGCGAGGATAGTGCTGGGCAGACTTATACGGTCTGTGCCAGAGCCAGTGGTGGGAGGCGGGGCTGGTGGTTGGGAGGCGGGGATAGTGCTGGACAGACTTATACGGTCTGTGCCCTGAAAAGGACAGGTACAAATCAAAGTAGGGTATACACAAAAAGTAGCACATATGAGTTTGTCTTGTTGGGCAGACTGGATGGACCATGCAGGTCTTTTTCTGCCGCCATTTACTATGTTACAATTATTTTTATTTTTCGTTGCTGTGATATTTATTAAGATTTATTTACCGCCTTTATGAAGGAATTCACTCAAGGCGGTTTACAGTAAGAATAGATTAAACATGAGCAATAGTCAGTTATAGCAGTAAAAATATTCAAATAATACAAAGTATGGCATAGTATATTACTTACAATGTCAACATAATATGTAATAGAACAATTTAATTGATAGTGAAGGGTAAAGCAAAGATGGAACATATAGATACAGTAGGTAAGAGAGTAAGAAGAGTTAGAAAGTAAGGTGACTAATTTAAAGAAAGTTGCTCATGAGGTCAGAGAGATGGTTAAATATCTCAACTAGGGTAGGAGTGGATAAACATGTCCTGCTGCACTATGTGCAGCCCGAGCCACTCTTTGTGTGTGTGAGTGAGACTAACAAGTTAATTACTTCTTCCATTAAAGGCCTAGTTGAAGAGCCAAGCTTTCACCTGCTTCCTGAGTACAGATAGTATTGTGTTAAGCGGAGCCTTTTAGGCAGTGCATTCCAGAGTGTGGGAGCTACTCGGGAGAAGGCCCGCTTGTGGTTATCACATTAGTACATAAGTAATGTCACACTTGGAAAGACCAAGGACCATCGAGCCCAGCATCCTGTCCACGACAGCGGCCAATCCAGGCCAAGGGCACCTGGCAAGCTTCCCAAACGTACAAACATTCTATACATGTTATTCCTGGAATTGTGGATTGTGTAATGTGTGGTTAGTGATAGCCCTTGAGAGGACCTTAGTGTCCTTAGCGGTGTGTAGAGGATCATTCTATTCTTCAAGTACTTGGGGCCATTTCCTTTAAGGGCCTTGAAGAGCAGACACAAGAGTTTTAAATTTAGCCCTGTATTGTACTGGTAGCCAATGAAGTTTCTGCAAAAATAGTGTGATGTGGTCACATCGCCCTTCAACCTTCTATGAGTCTTGCTGCTGCATTCTGAATCAACTGGAGCTGGTGCAGGCCCTTTGTAGTCAGGCCATTGTATAGTGCATTGCAGTAATCCAGTCTTCATGTTATCATGGCATGCAGAACTGGAATAAGATTTGCCTTCTCGATGTAAGGAGAGAGGCAGTGTAGCTGTCGCAAATAGTAGAAGCAGCTCTTGAAGGTTGCCTGGATTTGGGGAATCAGAGTTAAGTGTTGAATCTAACTGTATTCCAAGGTTCATGACTTGTGATTTGAGGGGGAGTTCATACTTCCCAAAAGGGATTTTGATATCAGGCACGTATCCACTTGTGTTAGGGACTCAGAGAAGCTCGGTTTTACTTGGGTTCAGCCAAAGTTTGTTGTGTTTAGCCCATTCTTGAATTGATGTTAGACAGGCAATCAGTTTATTCAAGACTGTAGGTAAGTCAGGTTCAATGGATATGAGTAGCTGCACATCATCTGCACAGATGTAGAACTGAGTGTCCATTGACCGAATCAGCTCATCTAGTGGCTTGAGGTAGGTATCGAATAGAATAGGTGACAGTATCGATCCTTGTGGTACCCCACAGGTCAATGTCCATGGTGGTGATGAGTTGCTGCCAAACATTATAGATTGTTGCCTGTCAGATAGGATCTAAACCAGGCAAGTACTGTTCCACTGATACCTGCTTCTGTCAGTCATGCTAGCATATCATGATCCACAGTGTCAAAAGCTGCTGAGAAATCTAGCAGTACTAACACCGAGGCGAATCCCCTGTCTTGGTTTCTGTGACGATCATCTAGTAGGGATACAAGAACTGTTTCTGTTCCATAACCGGGTCTGAATCCTGACTGACATGGATCTAGCCAGTTTCTCTCTTCTAGCCAATCATTATGTTGAACACAGACTATTTGTTTTATGAGATTCCCTAGATAATGGCCATTAACTTTCAAGTTTGTCCTGGTCAAGGTTGTTTTTCTTTAGCAAAGGGCAAACCACTGCCCTTTTTAATGCTGTTGGTAGTTGCCCATTAGGAGGAGAGGTGTTTGCAATTTTTGTGGCGCCTTCTATGAGGCTCATACTTGCCTGCACTATCTTTGATGGGCAGAGGTCGAGGAAGCAGGTAGCTGGTCAAAGGTCTCTCAGGACTTTGTCAAGGCTCTCCTCCGTGACTGGGTTAAAAGTGTTCCATCTGTCTCTGTCAGGAGAGGGTGAGTTTGTGCACTCCTGGTTAACTGGTTAAGGACTGGGTGGGACTGTCTGTAATGCCTGGCGGAGACTTAATTTTGTTGGCAAGGTATTCAGCAAAATCATTGCAGTTCAGTTTAGACTAGGCAGGCTGGGTCTGTTGTGGGGGTTACAGTAGGCTGTTTACTATACTGAACGACTGCTTGGTTGAATTGGCAGCCTGTGAAATGCATTGAGAGAAATTCTGTTTTTTAGTTGCCGTTAAGGCTTGACAGTACTTTTGTCATGTGCTTCCTACAGTTTAGCATGTCTTCTTCCAGGCAAGATTTATGCCATCTCCTTTCCAGTTTCCGTCCTTCGCGTTTAAGAATCCAAAATTCTGGAGAAAACCAAGGTGAGTGTTTGTGAGTGGGGCATAAGACCTTTTTTCATGGTGCCATTTTCTCTAAGGTCTTGGCTAAGTGTGAATTCCAGATGTCAACCTGTTCTGACACTGTAGTTATCTTTTCATCCACATGTGGATAATCCAAGGCCTCCAGGAAATTCTCAGCAGTCAGCTTTTTTTTTTTGTCTCTGATCTCCTTCCAAACTCTGGGAGGTGCCATTTGTTTCAGGTGGTCACTTAAGGAAAACTTTATTAGAAAATTGTCTGTCCATGAGAGCGGTGTTATTTCAATACTATTATTCCAGAATTCTGGGATATCCACCCCTTTGTAGAATACTAGGTCTAGTATGTGACACTTTTTGTGGGTTGGAGAATTGATCACCTGTGTAAATCCTAGTGCTGTCATCGCATCCAGAAAGGCAGCTGTGGTGGTACCTGGGGTTTCGATGTGTAGATTGAAATCTCCCATGATCACCAGCCTGGGGTAATTCAGGGTCACTTGAGTAATCAGGTCTAGGAGTTCTTGCACAGATGTGTTGTTACAAGGTGCTTGGTATACCATGAACAGCCAGATTGGTTTCTTCTCTTCACGTTGGATTAAAAGAGATTCTGATTCATGTAGCTGGTCATTTCTATAGCGCTACCAGTCGTACGCAGCTCTTCACAATTCTGCACAGTTTGATTGTATCCTGAATCAAGACTGCTACCTCTATACCCCGTCTTCCTGGTCTTGGTTGATGTTGGGATGTTGAAACCTGTTGGGCATAGTTCAGCCAGTGGTAAACCCCCACTTTCATCTAGCCAGGTTTCACTTATTCCTAGGATGTCAAGATGCTGTTCATGTATGGCATCATGGATCACCGAGGATTTCTTTGCAGCTGAACTGACAGTCACCAGACCTATAGTTCCCAAGGGTGGTCTGGGGGTAGCTTTGATGTGACATGATCTTTTAAGTACTGTTATGTAGGCGTTTGACCTCTTGCACTTTTGCCTTCTTTTTGGTTGGTGGGGATTATGGTTTCTTCTCCCACACACCACTAGGATGATCGAAGTCTCATGGTCGGTGGGACCAAGGCACATTTTTTTTGTGTTAGAAGCTAGATAGGCAAACTTTCACTGGGTGGCACTGCAGTCCACTCTGTGTTTACCCTGTGGATCAGCAATCTTACTAGTTGGCAATGCATGGTTAAGGTTTTAAATAATCTAAAAGAATAGACCTTTTTTTATGTTTAAATCTATTTTTATTGGATGGCAGTCATAATCGACATCACATTTTACACAATTCTTCCATATATACTTAAACCCAAGTATTTGACAAAACTTTCATCATATGATTATACATATTATGGGCGAATGCTATCGCCTTGTCTCTTAAACTTTTAGTAACAAGAACATCTGTATTGACAGCTTTCACTATACATCTGAATTTGGTTATCTTTTATCCTTTTGATAACTTTTATCTCCCCTCTCCCTCCCATTCTAACTCCCCTCTCCCCCACCCCCCTCCCCCCCGTTCCTTTTAAGTCATAGCAGTTTAGTCAGTAGTTCAGTATGTGGCTGCGTGCTGCAGATGTCATTGAGTCCCAAAACGGACTCCAACGCTGTTGGAATTTCACTCCAATCCTTGACTCCAAGTCCCTTATAGACATGCGCTCCATACGTAATAGGGACACCATACGAGCATGCCACTGCTGCCATGTAGGGTATTGATAGGATAGCCATTCTGCAAGGATCGCTTGCTTACCAACAATTATTACTCTCTGCATAAATGCAGCATATCCTTTTTTTTTTTTGAGGACACCCCCAAGTCTGGATGTCCAAATAGCAACAGTGGGTCATAATGCCACGCTTGTCTCCATATCTTGGTGACCCAGGCTATGATTTGTTTCCAAAATTTCTGTATACCGACGCAAGTCCAAAACATATGGCCTAGAGTAGCTCCTGGGGCACCACATTTTACACAATCTCCCCAGGGCGATAACCCCATGTAAAATGCTCGTTTTGGTGGGATGTACAGGCGTAGAGCTATTTTATATTGTAATTCCCAGTGGGTCGCAAAATCTGTGACTCGTCTTATCTGCAGGACATGAGATTTCAGCTGTTGCTCCAAGACTGTTATTTGCAAATCCCCAGTCCACAAGTGTGCCAATCTGCGGTATTCCAGTTCTGGGGTTGTATCCCGTATATGTCTGTGATGATACGACATCGGTACTCTCTGCTGTGACTCCAAGGTAAAAGCTGAAGAGAGTTCTTCTTGAACATCTTCTGTCATCGATGTCCATGGTAGTGTAGAGATATAGTGGCTCAGCTGTCCATAATAAAATTTATCACTGTCCAATAGTGTATATTCGTTTTGCAAGTCTGGAAATGTTCGTATATGACCTTCTCTAGTCACAACTTGTAACAAATATACTATTCCTTTTTGTTTCCATTTTTGAAATACAGAGTACATTTGACCTGGTACAAAAGCAAAGTTATCACAAATTTGTAAGTATGGTGTCACTTTTATATCAAAGTGGTGTAATCGGCACACCCATCTCCATATTGCTCTAGCCGTTGTCATAATCCCAGAGTATTTTAAGGTATATGGCATGGGTGCGCCTGTAGCGTGTAGGTAATTGCTAAAATGTAATTTCGGGGTAAGGCTCAATTCTAGGGCTGTATTTGTGTAATCACTGGTATTCCTATACCAGTCATTTATGTGTCTCATTCTGCTAGCAACATTAAGATAGCGGAGGTTTAAGAGTCCCAACCCCCTCCATATTCCACTGGTATACTTAAAGAATTAACAGATAAACGGGCCTTTTTCCCTTTCCAAAGAAATGTCTGTAGCTGTTGATTCAAAATCTGTTCATCTTTTCTCCTCAAATACAGTGGTATAGTTTGAAAACAATAAATCCATCTGGGGGCTATAATCATATTAAATAATGCTATTCTCCCTAGTAACGATACCGGGAGTGCACTCCAAGTTTGTAAACTTAATTTTGTGTCTGTAAGCAATTTTTGTAAATTAAGTTCATATAGCTGTGACAACTGATCTGGAATGCGGATTCCCAAATACTTAATAAATCTCTTCTCCCAAGTAAGGGGAAAATTATTCTTCCAATCTTGGTTATCTCCCTTAACTACCTCTAACGCTGACGATTTAGACATATTTAGCTTAAGACCTGATAGTTGTCCATATCTATTTATTTCAGTTAACAGAACTCGCATTGATCTAGGTGGGTCAGTGACAGTCAACAGCAAGTCATCAGCGAAAGCCAGTACCTTCACCTGCTGTCCTGCCACCGATATTCCTGTAATGTTTCTTTGTTTCATGAGTGTACGTATGAGTGGTTCTAATGATATCACAAAGAGGGAAGGTGAAAGAGGGCAACCTTGCCTAGTACCCCTCATAATCCCAAACTCTTTCCCTCGCAATCCATTAACCAACACTTGTGCTCCTGGCTTGTAGTAAAGAGCCTGAGTCGCCCACAGAAACCAGCCTGTAATTCCCATAGCTTCCATAGTATGAAATAAGTATTCCCACCCTACCCTGTCAAATGCTTTATCTGCATCTAGACTCACTATTACTGATGGGATCTCCCCCTCTTGGCTGGATGCCATCGCCAATAATAGGCGGCGTACATTATGCGTGGCTTGCCTATTTCGAACAAAGCCTACTTGCTCCATTCCAATTAATTTGGGCAGATATTTTGCAAGTCTTTCCGCCAGTATTCTTGCCAACAGTTTTGTGTCTACGTTCAACAGAGATATTGGTCGGAAATCTTCTGCTCTATTATGCGGTCTTCCCGGTTTAGGTATTAATGTAATTAAAGCTGAGTTGGTATAACGGGGGAAGCCCCTCCTCTCTATCACCTCCTCATAATATTCTAGTAATGCCAGTTGTGCTTCCAGGGGCAAGCTTTTATAATATTCCCCGGAATACCCATCGGGTCCTGGTGCCTTGCGTAATTTAAGTTTCTTAATCGCCTGTTGCAGTTCTCCCAGGGTCAGTGGTGCATTTAGCACAGTCAATTCTTCACTCGTCAACTTTGTGAGCCCCGCCTTATCTAAGTATTCGTGTACCAAACTTGGTTCTGGTGGAGCACTGGCCGAGTAAAGTGAGGTGAAATGATTAGTAAAAGCCTGCCCAATTTCATTTTGTGTGACTATAATTTTACCTGTATCATCCTTTAACGCAGTCACCACCCGAGGTGCACCCCAATTTTTGATAACTCTAGTTAATAACCTCCCTGTTTTATTACCAAAACGTTGCAATTTATATTTATAGTAGATCGAGGATCTGGTCTCATTTTCATGCAATAAAGTGTTTAGAGTTATTTGGATTGCTTTCATATTCTCTAAAGCAGTTAATGTGTGTTTATGTGCATATATTCTCTTAGCTTTCGCTAGCTGTTTTTCTAGGCGCAGAATGTTTGCCACCCGCCGCTTTCTCCTAATATTACAATAGGCTATGAGGTCACCTCTCAAGACTGCTTTCGAGGCAGACCAAAATAAAGATGGGTCTGTTTGTGCATGTTCCTTATTATTAATGGCGTAATCACCCCACTTATTTGCTAAGTATTTCTGAAACAGGGGGTCGTTATGTAAATATGCTGGGTATCGCCATCCTGTTCCTCCAACACCCCCGCCCGTAATCTCGAGATCTAGTCTGGTCTGATATTTCTTCCGGTCCTATATGGGCTGCCTTTACCTGGGAAAACATAGTTCTTTCTATGAATATGTAATCTAACCTCGCTAAGGTGCCATGTGCCCTGGATCTATGTGTGTAATCTTTTTCCCCAGGATGCATCACTCTCCAGGTATCTACTAGGTTTAGAGCTTTTGTGAACATTTTCAATCCTTTCGCCCTCTGTCCTAAATAATGTGATGAAGTGGGATTTGAGGTATCTTCTCTTGGATTAGATACTAAATTAAAGTCACCCAATACTAACAATTTATTTATTTTATGTTGGATACAACTATTTTCTAGCGATCTGAAAAACCCTGGGTCATATTCATTTGGGCCATATACCCCCACTAATAAAAATTCAGTGCCTTGCATCCATACCTTTAAAAGGAGGGTACGCCCGTGTTTCCCTTTCTCCACTACTGATATTTTACATGCTAGCCCTTTTCGGATTAATACCACCACTCCACCTCGGCGCCCTTTGGCTGCTACTGCATGGCATTCCCCCACCCATGATCTTTGCAACTTTGCGTGTTCCACATCATTACGTCTCGTTTCCTGAAGGCAAACTATATCAGCCTTATACCTTTTTAAGGCCGTTAAGATTTTATTCCGCTTTATAGGGGAGGTTATACCCCCCACATTCCAAGATATTATTCTAATTGGCATACCATAAAAGTAATATTAGTATTCCCACCATCACCACCATATAAAGGCACCCCCTTGTTCATTGAGCACATATTGTAATTTGTCAGGTTTCTCATAATCTGTGCACATAAATATTCTATTAATAAGTTTCTAAATAAACATTTCTTACTGACCATCTGCCAAAGATTTTCCCCCAATCTATTTCCCCTTCCCCCCTCCCATCCCCTTATCCCATCAACCCCACATATACCCTTCCTCATCCACCTACACTAGTCAGGTGTTGAGATAAGGACTTCAGTGAACAGTAGAGACCCCAAACTCCACAGATTAACCAAACATGCATACATACACTTATTCTGAAGGTTCCATACATTGTAACTCCCACAGAACGCTTCTGCACAATGGAAATAAACTTATGTTCAAACAGCATCAATGATGTTATTTTCGACGAGATATTTTTTCGCATCTGATACTGTAGGGAATATTTTCCACTGGTCCTGTATGAGCACTTTTAATTGAGCTGGGTATTGCAATACAAAGCGGATTTTCTTAAGTACCAAGGTTGAACAAATCACATGATATTGCCTCCGTTTCTCTTGAACTAGAGTAGAAAAGTCTTGAAAAATCAACACATTCTTTTTATTGTATTTCAGCGTATCTCTTTTGTGCTTGAATCCTTGAAGGATTTCTAATTTATGGCGGTAATTTAGTATTTTCGCGACAACCACGCGTGGGCGGTTATTATGGCGATCCTCTGTTCGGCGGCCCACGCAGTGTGCTCTTTCCACAATAAGCGGTCCCATCGTATCTGTAATCGCTAACTCTTTTGAGAGCCATGTTTCCAGCCACGTGTCAAGGTTTCTTTCTGGGAGCGCCTCGTCTAGCCCGACAATCCGTATATTATTTCGACGTGCTCGATTTTCAAAGTCATCCAACAAGTTTCTTTGATCTGCGAGCTGGCGTCGTAGGTTTATAATATCTGGGCTAAATCCACGTGTATCATCTTCAACGGCTGAAATTCTGGCCTCCAAATCTCCTACCCGGATTCCCATCCCGTCTAATGTAGTTTGGTAAGCTTCTATTTTGGTATTCAGCGCTTCCCATTTCGGCTCCCATGCTTTCGTGATCGCCTGGGTAAGCTGCAGGAGTTGATTTTCAGTAAACGCAGGTCCCATAATCGCGGGTTCCTCCGCCATCTTGGTATCCCCGCTGCCTGTTTTAAGTTTGTCTTTTTTCGCGGATTTTTGAGCCATGTCTTTCGGAAGCACTTTATAGTATTTTTCCATACAGTGAAGTCGTTCCGTATGTTTTATTTATGCAAGATTTAAATTTTAGTGGAGTCAGGGGTCTCAGAGCTTCGACAGCACGCTGCTCCCTAGCTCATGACGTCACCGGAAGTCCTCGACCTTTTTTTAAAGTTGTAAGTTCAGACCAGGCCTGTGAGATCAAAGGCTTCCAGCAACAGAGAAAAAATACCTGTACTTAGCACTTGTGAATTTACATAAGTATTGCCATACTGGGAAAGACCAAAGGTCCCTCAAGCCCAGCATCCTGTTTCCAACAGTGGCAAATCCAGGTCAGAAATACCTGGCAAGATCCCAAAAAAGTACAAAACATTTTATACTGCTTATCCCAGAAATAGTGGATTTTCCCCAAGTCCATTTAATAATTGTCTATGGACTTTTCCTTTAGGAAGCCGTCCAAACCTTTTTAAAACTCTGCTAAGCTAACCACCTTTACCATATTCTCTGGCAACAAATTCCAGAGTTTACACGTTGAGTGAAGAAAGATTTTCTCCGATTCGTTTTAAATTTACTACATTGTACAGTGGGGGAAATAAGTATTTGATCCCTTGCTGATTTTGTAAGTTTGCCCACTGACAAAGACATGAGCAGCCCATAATTGAAGGGTAGGTTATTGGTAACAGTGAGAGATAGCACATCACAAATTAAATCCGGAAAATCACATTGTGGAAAGTATATGAATTTATTTGCATTCTGCAGAGGGAAATAAGTATTTAATCCCTCTGGCAAACAAGACCGAATACTTGGTGGCAAAACCCTTGTTGGCAAGCACAGCGGTCAGACGTCTTCTGTAGTTGATGATGAGGTTTGCACACATGTCAGGAGGAATTTTGGTCCACTCCTCTTTGCAGATCATCTCTAAATCATTAAGAGTTCTGGGCTGTCGCTTGGCAACTCGCATCTTCAGCTCCCTCCATAAGTTTTCAATGGTATTAAGGTCTGGTGACTGGCTAGGCCACTCCATGACCCTAATGTGCTTCTTCCTGAGCCACTCCTTTGTTGCCTTGGCTGTATGTTTTGGGTCATTGTCATGCTGGAAGACCCAGCCACGACCCATTTTTAAGGCCCTGGCGGAGGGAAGGAGGTTGTCACTCAGAATTGTACGGTACATGGCCCCATCCATTCTCCCATTGATGCGGTGAAGTAGTCCTGTGCCCTTAGCAGAGAAACACCCCCAAAACATAACATTTCCACCTCCATGCTTGACAGTGGGGACGGTGTTCTTTGGGTCATAGGCAGCATTTCTCTTCCTCCAAACACGGCGAGTTGAGTTCATGCCAAAGAGCTCAATTTTTGTCTCATCTGACCACAGCACCTTCTCCCAATCACTCTCGGCATCATCCAGGTGTTCACTGGCAAACTTCAGACGGGCCGTCACATGTGCCTTCCGGAGCAGGGGGACCTTGCGGGCACTGCAGGATTGCAATCCGTTATGTCGTAATGTGTTACCAATGGTTTTCGTGGTGACAGTGGTCCCAGCTGCCTTGAGATCATTGACAAGTTCCCCCCTTGTAGTTGTAGGCTGATTTCTAACCTTCCTCATGATCAAGGATCCCCACGAGGTGAGATTTTGCGTGGAGCCCCAGATCTTTGTCGATTGACAGTCATTTTGTACTTCTTCCATTTTCTTACTATGGCACCAACAGTTGTCTCCTTCTCGCCCAGCGTCTTACTGATGGTTTTGTAGCCCATTCCAGCCTTGTGCAGGTGTATGATCTTGTCCCTGACATCCTTAGACAGCTCCTTGCTCTTGGCCATTTTGTAGAGGTTAGAGTCTGACTGATTCACTGAGTCTGTGGACAGGTGTCTTTCATACAGGTGACCATTGCCGACAGCTGTCTGTCATGCAGGTAACGAGTTGATTTGGAGCATCTACCTGGTCTGTAGGGGCCAGATCTCTTACTGGTTGGTGGGGGATCAGATACTTATTTCCCTCTGCAGAATGCAAATAAATTCATATACTTTCCACAATGTGATTTTCCGGATTTAATTTGTGATGTGCTATCTCTCACTGTTACCAATAACCTACCCTTCAATTATGGGCTGCTCATGTCTTTGTCAGTGGGCAAACTTACAAAATCAGCAAGGGATCAAATACTTATTTCCACCACTGTATATATATATATATATATATATATATATATATAAATACAAAACCAAACCAAACACAACAAAAAAATCTTATCACTTTTGTAAGAAAAAAAAAAAAAATTTTAATGAACATTAACCACGGCTGGATTCTGGAATGGTCTGGAGGGACTCAAGGAAACAAAGTTAGCAGGCAAGACCTAATTTAACCTTCCTTATCCCATCAGATCAGCCCAGATGCCTGGGATGTACCAAAGCAGTAAATTACATAGGGTGAGTACTTGTAATCTCAGCCTTCAAAACCTCAGCCTCAAGGACCACATCATGTCTCGCATGCAAATCTAAAGGAATGCATGGAAATTAGAAATATAAAGACAAAAAATGAACTCAGAACCCCCAAATTCAAGGTTTGGTAAAACACATTGTTTTCAGCTTACAATTAATCTCTTACTTACTTAGATGTGCTGTGCACAGCAGGTATAATCTCAGAGCCACCGTATCTTAATTGACTGCCCCTTTCGGACTGACCACTTGTCTTTTAGATTGTAAGCTCCTTGAGCAGGGACTGTCCCTCTATGTTAAATTGTACAGTGCTGCGTAACCCTAGTAGCGCTTTAGAAATGTTAAATAGTAGTAGTAGTAGTAATTGTATGTTATGTCCTTTGAATTAATGCATTCTTTCCTATTTTTAATGGATTTCCTTTAATCACTATTTTATAAATTTCGTAAACTGCCTTGGGCTTTTATTAGAAAAGGAGGTATATCAAATTTTAAATAAGTCAAACTAGGCATGTACCATAACATTAAGAGAAATAAAAACATAAATGCATTTCCTCTTGTACTGGGAAAAAACAAAACAAAACAAAAAACACCTATGATGGACGTTTCCCAAAGATAATATATTCCACCAAATAAATGCAAAAGAAAACATGTTTTTCTACCTTTATTGTCTGGGTACTTTATTTTTCCAGGCATGCTGGTCCCAGTTTCTTCTTCTCTATTTTCTGTCTGTCTTCTGCTCTCTTTCCAGTGGGTGTGATCTATTTGTCCTTTCTCCACTTTCCTCTTTTCTTCTATCTAGATTGTAAGCTCTTTGAGCAGGGACTGTCTTTTGTGTATGGTGTATAGCGCTGCGTATGCCTTGCAGCGCTATAGAAATGATAAGTAGTAGTATTTCCTCACTATATTTGTCTCTGATATACTTCCTCTCTCTTTTTTCTGTCTCTCCCCACAAATTTCACCTTTTCAGTCCTCCACCCATATTTCACTTACCAGTACTTATCAACTTTCCATCTCCACCGCTCATCCCCTACCTCTCCTGTTTCCCTCCTTCCCTGGACTCCAATTCCCTTCTTCATCCACTCCCCATTACTACACTTCTACCTTCTGTACTTACCATCCTTCTCTCACTCATCTCCCTGAGAATCCCCATGGTCTGTTCCACATGGTTCCACCATGCCAAGTATTTCCCCTTTCTCTCCCTTCTTACATCTTTGAAGTCCGCCATCAACCTGCCCCCCCCCCCCACCCCTTATGGTCCAGCAACTCTCCATCTCTTCTCTCTACCCCCCCTTCTCTCTTATGGTCTGGAAACTCCCCACCTCCTCTCCCCCTCTTCTCCCTTATGACCAGCAACTCTCTGTCTCCTCTCTCCCCCCCACTTCCCCTTATGGGCCAACAATTACCTGTCCTCTCTCTCTTCTCTCCACCCCTATGCAGCAGCAACTTAATATACCTTCTTCTTGCTTTTTCCCCTTATGATCCAGTCCTTTCTCACTCTCTCTTCCTTCATCACCTTCCCAAAAAAGTGCAGTTTCAATGTACTGCAGGGCAGCAGCTTGGAGAGGAAAACCTACTCAGGAAACCCCACCTGATGACAGGAGATACAACTACACAAATCCCAATGTTATGCACTTTCCTGGGCTGTGTAGGCGGCAAACTGCACACCGTTAAGTGAAAACCTATTACATGTGGTTTACTGCCTACACAACCCAGGAAGAAGCACAGCATCAGGGTTTGTGAAGCTACATCTCCTGTGGGTTCCAGCATCTCTCCCCTTCTCTTACTCTCTCCCTCCCCCTATGGTCTGCTAGTCCCCCCATGGTTCATCTCCTCCTCTGCCCAGTACCTCACCCCAGTGGTCTGCCATCTTCCTCCACTCTCCCTGGTTCCCTCACCCATAGTCTGGCATCTCACCTGTCCCTCTCCCTCTTGAGACCAGGGCTGCTCCGTCTTCTAACCTAAGCCTCCCTCGTCCAGAACCTTTCCTTCTTCCCTCGCTCCCCTCCCCCATGAGTCCAGCAACTCTCCCTCTTCTTCCTATGCCTGGAATAGGCTCCCTGCGCCAGTACGTCAGGCTCAGTCTCTGGCTGTCTTCAAGTCTAGGCTTATAGCCCACCTCTTTGCTACTGCTTTCGACTCCTAACCATGACTCTCTTACTCAACACCCTCACTTATCACCCCTACCACTGCAATTTCCCCACCCCTAGCTGTCTGTTCGTCTGTCCAATTTAGATTGTAAGCTCTGTTGAGCAGGGACTGTCTTTTCATGTTAATTTGTACAGCGCTGCGTAAGTCTAGTAGTCTAGTAGCGCTATAGAAATGTTTAATGGTAGTAGTAGTAGTTCTTCCCTCATAAGTCCATGTTATTTATGCTATGTCTATGTTCCTTAATATATATTGGTCACACTAGAAATATGAAAAGTAATGCAAATTTTCCACATAACTGTTAAACATTTTGAAAGATCTGCTGCAGAATTTGCTAATTTTGTTGAACAATTTTCCCATAATTTGCTGCAGGAAGTGGGAGCCTTCTATGTAATGTTTCAAGAAGGAAGCAAACTAACAAAGTGTAAAGTCCTGTTTAAATCCAGGATGGTCGAACTCAAGTTCCTAAAGCAAGGAGGGTAACAATACATTCCAATCTCCCTTTTGGATTGACTAGACACAAATTATGCCCACAAAATGGTGTACAGAGTGCCTGGGTAGTCTAGACAGTTCTGCCCTGAAACTTAAAGTTAGGGGAGCATGGTGGGAGAAGCTAGAAGTTCTCAAACCTGTCTACGGATGGAGCTAAATAAAATCCTGACTCACTTCCAACAAACCATCGAGTAAGCTCCATGTGGGGAACTATAGTTCAGTTCTGGTTGCAATATTCTTGTAGATTGGATATTAGACTCAAGTTTTCCAGTAACGGTAGAAGGATGCGCTACTAATAGAGACAACTATCAAAGTAAGACATCATTTGACAGGATATTAAAGCAGGAGCCACCTATTCAATTTAATTAGTACCTACTAATTTAGAATTTAGTGGATAGTGTGCTCCGAAATGCAGAAAATCAGGGGGGAAAAAGCGTAAATTATTTATTGCAATTAGCAGTAAGTGGATTTAAGCAGACTGTTTTATTCTTTTGAAACTGACTTTTATCCTCAAACAAAGTAAGTCCCTTAAAACTAAGCAGCCTTTATGTAGAAAGTACATTTTGTGCTACTACAAGATGCATAATGAGAAGATTTTCTGAATCAAAGGACTAGAAGGGAATATCTCCTTCTTCTAACCTAAAAGAACTCTTAAGCTTGTGCACAGACTAGCACAGCATAAGCAACATCTTAGAAACCAGACAAGTAACATTTCAGAAGCTCAACATGTACATCCTAACGTCTAATTACTGCACGACTATTATTGCCATCTTGGACCCAGCTAAAGAACAAAGACCATAATGAGTACATTACCTTTGCTGAAGTAAAGGCTCAAAGACTGCGATGAGAACAGTTTTGTAGACCTTTCATTATCTGAATAAGATCTGACTTTCATGTATCTTCTGGAATGCAGTGCTATATAAAATACCTGCTGAATTTTACAATCAATATCCTGTTAAAAAGAGGAGACTGTACTTGGAGATTTAACAAAACAAAGAAAGGAATACACCCACCTCAGCTTGTTTGCACCATATGCTGATGTTCTTACGCTGGGCTTTGCTGAAATTGTCCCACGCCTTTTGTTTGCAGGCGGAATGGTATACAGCTACTATCTGTTCAACTGTAGAGTCAAACCGATGATCATAGGCCCAGAATCATCCAGAAGGGGCAATCGAGAGAAGTAAAGGAGTAAAAGAGAGGAATCAGGAAGATGGGTTTTGCTAATCCATTTTGTACGACACTGTGCTCTGCTGGGGTCATGCAGAGACACACCACATGTAGTGTTCCAGTGTACTTATTCCCATACAAGGGAATAACAGAAAAGGGGAAAAATAATTAAGTGGCAAGAGTCTTAGTTAATTTTGATCTACATGGTATGTTGCATTATCAAGAAAAAAAAAAAGGAAAAGCCATTCATTTAAAACTTTATTTTGATATTTATGCACACAGTTTGAATAAGTTCAGATTACTTTCATTTCTTGGGACACAAAGGAAAATGTGCAAATTTACCAGAAGAATAGCTTCTTGCTCTGTACTCCTTTTAGATTAAAAGGATAGAAACCCTGAAATAGGAATCCCAAAGTTGATGTGGTCTTTCCTGGGCTAAAGTCCCAAAGCAGAGAGCCACATAAAGCGACTTACCTGTAGCAGGTATTCTCCGAGGACAGAAGGCTGATTGTTCTCATATGTGGGTTGACGTCCACGTTGGCCCAGGAATCAGCATTTTGCCAGCAAAATAAAGTTTTGCTAGAGTCTTCTAGCACGAGAGCTGCGTGCACCGTGCATGCACGGACGACTTTCCACCCTGTAGCGTGAACGTATTACTTCAGTTTAATCTAAAAGCACAGAAGCAAACAAACAACAAACACTCCAAAGGGGAGGTGGGCGGGTTTGTGAGAACAATCAGCCTGCTGTCCTCGGAGAATACCTGCTACATGTAAGTATCTTCGCGTGGAGGAGTAGCCTAGTGGTTAGTGCAGTGGACTTTGATCCTTGGGAACTGAGTTCGATTCCCACTGCAGCTCCTTGTGACTCTGGGCAAGTCACTTAACCCTCCATTGCCCCTGGAACAAAATAAGTACCTAAATATATGTAAACCGCTTTGAATGTAGTTGCAAAAACCTCAGAAAGGTGGTATATCAAGTCCCATTTCCCTTTCCCCTTTCTCCGAGGACAAACAGGCTGCTTGTTCTCACATGTGGGGTATCCCTAGCACCCAGGCTCACTCAAAACAACGAACACTGGTTAATTGGGCCTCGCAACGGCGAGGACATAACATAGATTGACCAGAAACCACAAACAACTAACTGAGAGTGCAGCCTGGAACAGAACAAAAATGGGTCTAGGGGGGTGGAGTTGGATTCTAAACCCTAAACAGATTCTGTAGCATTGACTGCCCAAATCGACTGTCGCGTCGGGTATCCTGCTGAAGGCAGTAGTGAGATGTGAATGTGTGGACTGATGACCACGTTGCAGCCTTGCAAATCTCCTCAATGGAAGCTAAGTGAGCCACTGACGCAGCCATGGCTTTAACATTATGAGCTGTGACATGACCCTCTAAAGACAGCCCAGCTTGGGCATAAGTGAAGGAAATACAATCTGCAAGCCAATTTGAGATTGTGCATTTTCCGATGGCGACTCCCCTCCTGTTGGAATCGAAAGAAACAAACAACTGGGCAGACTGTCTGAAGGGCTTCGTCCGCTCAATGTGAAAGGCCAATGCTCTCTTACAGTCCAAGGTATTCAAACTGCTTTCGCAAGGGTGGGTATGAGGACAGGGAAAGAATGTTGGCAAGACAATTGACTGGTTCAGATGGAACTCAGACATCACCTTCGGCAAGAACTTAGGGTGCATGCGGAGGACTACTCTGTTGTGATGAAACCTGATATAAGGTGAATGCACTACCAAGGCCTGAAGCTCACTGATTCTACGAGCTGAAGTAATGGCCACCAAGAAAACGACCTTCCAGGTCAAGTACTTCAGATGGCAGGAATTCAGTGGCTCAAAAGGAGCTTTCATCAGCTGGGTGAGAACGACGTTGAGATCCCATGACACTGGTGGAAGTCTGACTGGGAGCTTTGACAAAAGCAAACCTCTCACGAAGCGAACAACTAAAGGCTGTCCAGAGATAGGCTTACCCTCTACAAGGCGATAAGCACTAAATTGCACTAAGTTGAACTCTTACGGAGTTGGTCTTGAGACCAGACTCTGATAAGTGTAGAAGGTATTCAAGCAGGGTCTGTGTAGGACAAGAAAGAGGATCTAGGGCCTTGCAAACCTCCTCCATTTGAAAGAGTAACACCTCTTCGTGGAATCTTTTCTAGAAGCAAGCAAGAATCGGGAGACACCTTCTGAAATACCCAAGGAGGCGAATTCTAAGTTCTCAACACCCAGGCCATGAGAGCCAGAGACTGGAGGTTGGGATGCAGAAGCGCCCCCTCGTTCTGGGTGATGAGGGTTGGCAAACACTCCAATCTCCACGGTTTCTCGGAGGACAACTCCACAAGAAGAGGGAACCAAAGCTGACATGGCCAGAAGGGTGCAATCAGAATTATGGTTCCGCAGTCTTGCTTGAGTCTCAGCAAAGTCTTACTTACTAGAGGTATGGGAGGATACGCATACAGAAGGCCTGTTCCCCAATGGAGGAGAAAGGCATCTGAAGCTAGTCTGTCGTGGGCCTGAAGCCTGGAACAGAACTGAGGGACCTTGTGATTGATCTGAGTGGCAAAAAGATCCACCGAGGGGGGTGCCCCATGCTCGGAAGACCTTGAGGATTACTCCCATGTTCAGTTACCACTCGTGAGGTTGCATTATCCTGCTCAGTCTGTCGGCCAGACTGTTTACGCCTGCCAGATAAGTGGCTTGCAGAAACATGCCTTGACGGCGCGCCCAAAGCCACATCTGGACGGCTTCCTGACACAGAAAGTGAGATCTGGTGCCCCCCTGCTTGTTAGTGTAATACATGGCAACCTGATTGTCTGTCTGAATCAATATGATTTGGTTGGACAGCCGGTCTCTGAAAGCCTTTAGAGCGTTCCAGATCGCTCGCAAGTCCAGGAGATTGATCTGAAGACCTTTTTCCTGAAAGGACCAAGCGCCTTGAGTGTGTGAAGCCCATCCACATGAGCTCCCCACCCTAGGAGGGATGCATCCGTCGTCAGCACTTTTTGTGGCTGAGGAATTTGGAATGGACGTCCCAAGGTCAAATTGGTCTGAATCGTCCACCAATGTAGAGAATTCCAGCAGTCGGTGGAAAATTGGATCACATCCTCTAGATCTCCCGCAGCTTGATACCACTGGGAGCCCAGGGTCCACTGAGCTGATCTCATGTGCAGGCGTGCCATGGGAGTTACATGAACTGTGGAGGCCATGCGCCCCAGGAGTCTCAACATCTGTCAAGCTGTGATCTGTTGAGACGCTCGTACTAAGGACACTAGGGACAGGAGGTTGTCTGCCCTTGCCTCGGGAAGATAAGCACAAGCTGTCGTTGTGTTCAACAGAGTTCCAATGAATTCCAATTTCTGAACTGCGGTGAGATGGGACTTGGAATAATTTATCACGAACCCCTGAAGTTCTAGCACCTGAATAGTCATTTGCATGGAGTGCTGAGCGCCTGCCTTCGAGGTGCTCTTCACCAGCCAATTGTCGAGATAAGGGAACACATGCACTCCCAGCCTGCGTAGCGACGCTGCAACTACCGCCAGGCACTTTGTGAACACCCTGGGTGCAGATGCCAGACCAAAGGGCAGTACAAAGTACTGAAAGTGCTGAGTTCCCAGTCGAAATCGCAGATACTTCCTGCGAGCTGGAAGTATCGGAACATTTGCGTAAGCATCCTTTATGTCCAGAGAGCATAGCCAATCGTTCTCTTGAAACATGGGAAGAATGGTGCTCAGGGAAACCATCCTGAACCTTTCTCGAACTAGAAATTTGTTCAGGCCCCTTAGGTCTAGGATGGGACGCATCGACGTCGAAGGTCCGGACTGAGCCCCAAAATGTTTTTCTCGTTGCGCTTCTTGAGACGCTTGAGTCCGTTTCTTCATATGAAGACACAGACTACAAGCGGCTGGGCGATTGTCGGGCCCAAGGCACTGGATACACCAGGCGTGGGTATCGGTACCTGAGATAGTCCGGTTGCACCATGTACAACACTTGAAGCCGCTGGGTGTCTTCGATAACATGGAAGGGAAAATGGCTTCGGCGAAATCAAACAACACGATTGTGCCTTGAAAAGAACAAAGGGGCACAAAAGAAAGGGAAGAACTTGGCCGTGCGGCCTGAAAATTGTCCGCATTGAAAAAGAAAGAAACCTTATAAAAAGGCCTAAAACCTAGAAAAATACGTGGAGAACTGTTTTTTTTTTTTTTTTTTAAATAAAATGAGGAAAAAATAAAATAAAAGTTAGCAAACTCGTCGTCAGATTTCTCCTGGGCCAAAAACGAAGAGCAGTGTAGAAACGCTGTTTCTCTGCCGCGGACAAGAAAAAACTGAAGTAGCACGTTCACGCTAAGGGCGGGAAGTCATCCACACATGCGCAGTGCACACGCGCTAGAAGACTCTAGCAAAACTTTGTTTATTTTGCTGGCAAAATGCCGATTCCTGGGCCGGCATGGACGTCAACCCATATGTGAGAACAAGCAGCCTGATTGTCCTCGGAGAGTGATCATTATAACACACCACAGATAACCACAAAGTCTTCAATTCCCTGTGCTTTGAGAATTACAAACTTGCTCCGTCTCAAAAGGTAAGAGGAACATTTACAGTAAACTGAAGGCTAGGCTTCAAACTGTTTTCATACCAACCAAACATGATTATATATTGAAAGAAATGTAAAACCATTTCTACCTTGAAGTACATAATTGGAAATAAGAACTATAATTGAATTCATGGTAAAACAAAAAGTGACAATCACATTCGGCTCATGAGCATTAGCCTGAAAATAGATATTTGTTTAATTACTTAAATTTATATTACTATGTATGCTGCTTCTGTATCTATAGCTTTACTTCTAAAATCCCAGAAGCTGGTCACAATGCTGTGTCAAGTCTCAGGTGTTGATAAGCATCAACGACATGAAAATAAAATCTAAGAATGCTGACATAACCATAAGTAAATGTTTGCATCATGGTTTCAGGGTGTGTTATGATGAGGGATAGTTCATACTCCCATGAAACTCCCTGTTACCTCTCTAGTGTTACTTACTGTACCCTGGGATTTTGCAGACTTCTGGCTTCTCCTTTAGTATTTAGAACCAGTTACTGTTTTCATATTAAGAAGGTTATTTTATAAGCAACTTGAACATGTATAACAGCATTTTACATGTTCATATATATGCTAATAAAACTGCCTGGAGATATAGGTGCAGAAAAGTGCAAGTTTGAAAATCTAGTGCCTACCTTTATGCAATATATGCTGGGGGTGGAGAATGCAAAGAATGGGGGTGGGGAGGAGGGAGGGGAAAACAAGAATAGCATATTTATTTTATATAATACACCTAATTTCTCCATATCTGTTTTGCCTGATAATTTTCTTTCCATTAGTCCTCACTATTTCAGAATCTGTGGGGCAGTTGCGTCCATCAACCAGCAGGTGGAGATAGAGTACTGAAAACTGAGCTGACATCTCTTGCAATCCAGTCCAGCTCTTCAGTATTTATGTAGACAAGCAGTAAGGATAATACTCAGAATAAACACAACAACCTTAACCCTAGAACGCATGACGTTAAAAATATATATATTAACGTCATGGGGGCCCCCATGCACATAATGTAGAAAAACACACTTAAATAACTTTCACAAGTTTATTTCAAAATTGCTCAATAAAATATGAATAGTGGACAACATTTTAATTATAATTTTTCACAGAAAACACCAAAAAATCTTTTTTTTCCCAAATTTCACGCAAAGACATGAAAACACACAAAAATGCATAGAAATCTATAGCAAACTAGCTGCAGCTACATTTTTATTCTAACTTTCTTTTCTATTATATTAGTCTTCCAAACAATTCTGACGTTATTTTTTCAGAAGAGTGTTCTTTGCAAACAGTTTCCTTACAAGTGGAACAATATCGCTCAGTTTTCCTCTCTATGTTTCTTGGACACATGAAACAACGCTTTCGTTTTCTTTCTCCTGGCTCTGGAGTAATCTGAAACTGTACGCCACACCGTTTCATTGCTTCTTTAGTTTTCTTTGGCAAGCATTTCAAGTCGCTTCGCTCTATCATGTGAGGTATTACAAGTTCATGACAAAGGTCCTTCAAGAATAAGCGTCTCCTGTCCTTCCTCTGTGCATGAAATTCAGGATGAGTTTCTGTATAAATAATGAATGAATTTAGGGCTGCTACATCAAGCATATTTGAAAATAGTACTACAGGCCATCGTTTTGTTTGCCTCTTACACGAATATTCTCCCACCATCTCATCCATTTTATCTACACCTCCTTTTGTTGCATTGTAATGCAGGATGATTTCTGGTTTCAATTTTTGGTTATTGCTGTCAACACTGCAATCGTGATGCATGGTACTGAGTAAAATTACAGATTTCTCCTTCTTTGCCTTGTAAGATACCAAAGTCGCTTTGTTATTGAATCCAAAGACACTCTCATAAAGTGCTCGCTGACGATTGTGTTTGAGTGCTGCTGGAATTTCTCGTCTGTTTTGCTTTATAGTACCAACAAGTGTAATAGCTTTTGCAAGCAGAAAATTGCCTAGTTCAACATTGGTGAAATAATTGTCCATGGTGATGTTTCTACCTGAATTGAATATTGGAACAGCAAGAGTTTTGACTATTTCAGACCCCAGATCCTTCTGTACTGGTGCACCAACCTCTTTGCCACAGTAGATTACGCCATTTATGCCATAATAATTTGCAGAATCACACATCCAGAAGATTTTTATACCGTACTTGGCTGGCTTGCTGGGCATGTATTGTATGAATTTGCAGCGTCCTCTGAACGGTACAAGTTGCTCATCTACAGTAACATTAGTACTAGGATTGTAAAGTTTTCTGCAATTTTTGATAAATATGTTCCAGATATAACTGATAGGGGCTAATTTGTCTGTTTCAAACCTCGCTGCACGAGTTCGCTTATCATCAAAGCGAATGATCCTTCTAATTTCCTCATATCTGCCCACTGACATTGTCGCCTTATAGTGTGGATCAGAAAGTGGGTCCAGAAATAATTCTCGTATTGGGACATCATACGATTTTTGACTCCCTGCCAGCAGGAAAAGTCCAATATATGCATAAAGTTCCTCTTTTGAGATATTTTTCCAGGACTTATTTTTTGCTGAAGCGATACGTCTTCCTTCTAGGTTTGAACATAATAGGACCTCTTCTGCAATATTGTCAGAAAAATAAGTACAGAATACATCTTTAGGGGTAAAGTAACTGGGACTTCCCACAGCTCCTTGAGCCTGTCTCACAATATTGTGTATTGGAGTACGTCCGACTAATGTAGGATTACTGTCCCAAAAAACATTCGTTTTGGATGTTCTACTTATCACTTCTTGAGGATCCACTAGATTCACTTCTTCATCATCAGAAGAATCACTGGATGAGGATGTTTGATTAGCTGGTGGCAGATATTCTTCATCAGACAAAGATAGTTCACTTTCATCATCGCTTTGAAACATAATCGCTTCAATCTCTTGGTCAGTCAGACACTTGGAGGAAGACTGTGCCATTGCTGACTAGATGTTAGAAAATGAAACAGATTTCCTCTCAACAGCTTATCTTATCACAGGTCCTTCAGCAATTAGCTCACAGTGTATACTGTCCTCAGTGTTCAGAGGACCTGAGGTGATGTCATGGCCTTATCACTCCCTCCAAAAATCACATGACATCCTCACATGTTATTATCCACACCCTGGCCCCTCCACCAGCATTACTGAGTACAAATAAAGTAACTTGAGACACAAACACTTCTGAGAACATGATAAAAACAGCGGGGGCCTAAAAGGCCCCCAATTCGTACAGATGTAGTTTTCACCAAACAAGCATTGTTACACCATAATGCCTATGAAAAAAAATTATATGAACAACTGGATATTATCAACAATGACATACTTGAGTAATACCTTGAGTTTCAAAATTCTAACTAAAGTAATTTTGCAGATAATAGCAAAAATGTAAGCATGGGGGCCTAAAAGGCCCCCAATATGCGTTCTAGGGTTAAACAACTCACTAACCTAACACTAACCAAACAAGCAAACACATGGATGTCTTGTCTGTGGACAACTTGCACAGAATAAGAAATATGAAGAAAGCACGATGCAAAAGTGACAGTTGTTATTTGGCCCGTTAATTTGCAACGACTAAACATCTCAGAAACCTCAGGCGGGCCTCTGTAATAGTGGGAAGGACTAATGGAAAGAAAGTTATCAGGAAAGACCTAATTTATCCTTTCATTATGTAGCTCCCCATTATTCCAGAACCTGTGGTATGTATAAAAGCAATAACTAGAGTGGATGGGATCCTGATGCCACTGAGGGCCGCAGCCCCAAAAGTGGTTTCCGAGCACGCCGCAACGTCCATCCTGCAGTGCTCTGCAAAGATATTCAAGCGTTGAGCAAGTTGGCGCCTTGCAAATATCCACAGGAGATAGTAAGGTAGTCTCCACTCTGGATGTCGCTGAACCCCTCATAGAATAAGCCCACAAGGCCCAAGGAGCCTGCTTCCCTGCAATCAAATAAGCTGCTGTGATAGTCTCCTTCAGTTATCTAGCAATTGGGGGCTTCCCAAGCCTTTGTTTACCAAAAAGCACCAACAGTGTCTGATTTGCGAAACTCATTTGTCGCTTCCAGTTATCTAATGAGGACTCTATGCACATTGAGAAGCTTCAAGGAAGAATACTGAGCCTCTTTGTCCTCTCTGCTCAATGTAAAAATATTTAAAAAATAATATAAAAAAATAATATAAAAAAATAAATAGAAAATAAAACTGGTCACCCTAAATAAAACAGTGTGCAATTGTAAGACCAGATAAAAGAGGACTGCAGCCAAAAAAACAGTTGAAAATAAAATAAAAAATAAAAATCTACCTCTTTAAAAAAGCCTACCCCAACGACCCCACGTAACCCTCTTCACCTACCAACACAGCATGACTATGATCGAACAGGACATCACGCAATCTTCATCCATTCCGACCCTCCACTTATACCTCGTACGATCACTACACAACTTTGTATTTGTTATCCACTGACTGGGCAAACGCCTTTGACGGTACTATGTAAGCCACATTGAGCCTGCAAATAGGTGGGAAAATGCGGGGTACAAATGCAATAAATAAATAAATTATATTTTATGATAACATTTGGTATTAACAATAACTTATAGATCGTTTGCGTGAAGGATCCGTTTTAAAAATATTTTGCGAGTTTTTTTATACTCTGCAAGTTCTTTTAGTGATGTTTGTAACGATCTTTTATTTTGGCGAGATTTTTTCAACTCTGACCCGGTAATGACGTATAAAAGGACTTTATGTAACTTCAGTCGTCTTTTCCAGCATTACTAGCGGTAGCGTCCATTTGCGATTAGATACACAACAGTAAGTATATTTCCGATTGCAGGTTTTCATACCGTTCCAACTTTGGGCTTTTAAATTTGGGTCACATCGTTCACGTATATTTTGATTAATAATGGAGAAAGGCATATAGTATTGCATTTTGAGTAAGACAGATCACTGGAGAATGGATATTTACATTTTGTCCAATTTATTTAGGTACTTGCTGTAATTGCTGGTTTTTCTTTTATGAAAGTTAAAAGTGAGTATTCAATTCTTTAACCATTTTTTTCATGAGTGTTGTAAGTGAGCATTCAATTTATTTAGGGACTTGCTGGATTTGTTATTTTTCTCCTTTTGGGTTTTTAAATTTGGGTCACATTGTCCACGTATATTATGCTGTTGCATGCTGGATTTTTTGATTAATAATGAAGAAAGGTATATAGGTATTGCATTTTAAGTAAGACAGATCATTGGAGAATGGATAGTTACATTTTGTCCGATTTAGGGACTTGCTGTATTTGCTGGTTTTTCTTTTATGAATGTTAAAAGTGAGTACTCAATTCTTTTATCACTTTTTTTCATGAGTGTTGTGAGCATTTAGTTTATTTAGGGACTTGCTGGATTTGTTTTCTCTTTTTCTTTTGTGAGCATTCTTTTTTTTTTTTAAACAATCTATTTATATTTTTCATTTTTTTCATATTATATATTTATTATTCTAATTTATATTCTTTTTTTCACATAGTTATTCATATTGGAACGTTCTTATTTTAGGTACGTGTCCTATTTTTTCTTCTTTCTTTTTTCTTTCTTTGTTGTGATACAATATGACTGTGTTCTTAGTATTCATTGTTTGCCATGATATAATACAATTATGTTCACAGTATTTACAAGTTTGAATAGATGCCTCTAATGGGATATAGTGAATCCCGGAGTTACCACTTGAATATACATATGTTTTTTTATTATTTTTCATTTATTTGGTTTTCATTTAGCCTTGATACATGGGTATAGCAACATTGTGAATGGTTCTCTTCATAATTAATGTTGTTTTATCAGTGATATATGCCTTATATTTATTAATGTATTTAATGTACTTATTAATATTGTTTACATTTTTAAATTATGAGGAATATTTGTGTTTATTATTGTTTGTATATATATTTTATATATATGTATTTTGATTAAGTGTGATATATAATGTTTTTATTTTATATTTGTAATCTTATGTGTTTGTCTATTTTAGCCTCTGACGCAGCCCCTTTGGGCGAAACACGGCCTGTGTCGGGCAATTTCTTGGTATATGGTAGTATTAATAAAATCTTTACAACTTTACATTTTATAGAAATCTACAGTGGCCTGAACCTCAAACGCCTTGGTTCCCTTTCAACAAGGAGACTGCAAGAAGAGAGGAGAGACCGCGTGGAAGAACTCCCAACTTGTAACTTTATGTAAGAGTATCCAGAACCCACTGCTCTGATATGATTTTGGCCCACTCCTCCTGAAACTCCTGAAGATGTCAAGAAGGCCTTAGAAGGACTGCTAAGCCTCCTCATGGCCAGCGAAAATGGAACTCTTACTGAAGCAGACGGTGGAAAGCACCACCAGTGCCTCAGAAATAAGAATACTGAGCTCTTAAGAAACAACCTCAGTACTTGTGGGTCATTCCCTTCCACAGGAGGGCGCTCTCCCTCCTCTAAACGGCTTCTTCAATGATTGCTCTTCTGAATAGATCGAGGCCACATCAGATAAAGAGGAAGAAGCAGAGTGCCTCATCGGTCCACTCCTGGAGGTCTAATCGAGATCTCTCAGGAGCTGGAGAGGCAGAAGGGCGAGAAACTGAAGAACCTTGCAGCAACTCTGGACTGTCCCTGCTTCAGTAAATAGGCCTGGTATAAAAGCAATATAAACGCTAGAGAAAACAAAGATCCTGAATGATCTGTCGGGCCCTGAGTTTGTAAAATGGTGGCTGTGCTTCGAACGTGATCACACACAGGCTGTTCTTTACTGCTATCAGAAGACCTAAAGTTCCTGGCATATTCATATGCTATGCCATACCTGAAGACGTGCTGCTGCCGACTATTTCCCTTACATCCCGCAGGATTCCCAGCTTGCATGCACTGCAATGCTCCAATGCTGGCTGGTGGGTCTCACAGCTGGAAACCCAATTAACTGCCTTTGAAGGAGTCTCCATTCATCCCAACTGTCACAAGCAAAGCACAGCACAACACAGTCCCAAGCGGTGAGTCGGGATCTCTCCCCTGCACCAAGAAGAACTTGAAGACCTCCAAGCGGTTCAGAGTCAAACTTCACTTACACTTATCAGTGCCAGCTGCTCCTCCCAAGTTCACAGTCTCCACAAGTCTTACCCCAGATGAGAAAGAATCAGGACACGATCTCCAGTAAACATCTTTCCTTCTTTCTTTTTTAAGGTTATTGTGCTGGAAAAGGAGAGCTCCACAGGAAACAGGGGAATGGTGAAGGGAAGGAAGAATTAAATCCATGAGGCACCAGACACAGGGATCTGAAGACTTCCAGATATGATTCTGCAGACTTAAGCCACCAGCAAAGCTCAACATGAGAACAGTTGACCAACTGGATCAGGAGCAAAGCACTCAGGACCAAAGGCTGAAAATACTGCGGAGTTTGACCAGATGCCAAGAGAGATATGTCTCAGTTCTGATGTCAGTTCTATCTCCACCTGCTGGTTGATGGACACAACTATCCCACTGGTTCTGGAATAGTGGTAAGCTACGTAATGGAAATGTCAATTCTTACTGCCACATACACACACAAATTTACTCCTTTAAAAATAGCCAGGCAGTATACAGGCTTAAATTAAAAAAAGAACTCAAAAGTGAATTTCATACTAAAGGTGGGCTGGCAATAAAACAGAATACAAGCTGAGGGCTATACTTGTCTCTATTTTGAGTGCGAGTACTTTTGTAACAAGAACTGCACCTCTAGAATTCTAGAGATGAACGTAGTTAGGGCAGAGATATATACATGGAAACATAGGAAGACACAGCGACTTCCTACAGGTCTCACCCAGATATGTGTTAATGTACTAGTAAAGGAGATAGAGAGAAAGCTGGGATGGAAAAACAGAGGAACCAATGGAATAAAGGATCAATTGGGAATAAGCATTATGAATGTACTTTCCAGGACCTGTGTGCATAAATCATCCTAGCATAAATAACCCAAAGAAGCAGCCCAGCGTCTTATAATTCAAACCAGCATATAGTCAATTGGATTGGGCATCTTTGCTGTGACATTTAGATGTGTGATTGGTTGGATAGATTGCAGTTTCCATTGGTTGGGGGATTGTAGTTGGAGGCATTTAAATATGTGAGCGTTGATGCCATGTTTAAACAGTCTTTGGATATTGGCATTCAATGCGATAAGTTCTTTATAACTAGGATGTTTTTAAATAAGATGATTTTGTAAAGTTGTCATCATGGGTTTTTTTATTTGTATTTTTATACTGGACCGAACCCTGACGAAGCAATAGCGAAATATGACATATGTTGGCCAGCGGTCCTTTATCTACCACTCTGAAAACAGATGACTTAAGCTATCCTTATAAACTGAAAAATTTACAAATTTACAAATCCAATTGAGTCGGAGTTTATACTAAGTGGAATTTGGAGCTGAATTTATGTCAAGTTGAATTTATAAAAAGAAACATTTTTATACTTTTTCAAGAAACAGAATAAAGAACTTGATTAAATTATAAGACACTAGGCTGCTTGTTTGGATTATTTGTGGTATTTTTACCCCCCCCCCCCCCCCCAGGTCTTTCAGTTGAATTTGATCTTTAAGTGTATCCGTTTGAAGTTCATAAATAATCTTAGCAGCATATCTATGGGACAACAACTATATTTTACTAAAGGGACTTTAGAAAGCATCTGTAGCAGGAAAATAGAGATTTTTCTGAGGTGATGGATCTTGAATTTCAAACCAGGACACTAATGGTAAGATAATAGACCAGTTTTCCATAGTTGTCTCAGCATCTGTCCCTGTCTTCTCTAGAACAGTAGTTGAGAATCTCCAAAAGGCCTGGCTAGAAGGGTAAACAAGATATGCAACTTGCCCTGGCTCACAGACCAAGTATATGGAAATATATCCTGAAAAATAGATCAGGGGAGGTTCTCAAGCACTGAACTTAGAAATCAGTGTTCAACTATTCACACTGACACCAAGGAAATGGTCTCACTCTAAAGCAAAGCAAAATGCTAAGAAAAGTACTCAGAGAATGACTCACCTTCCAAAAGTTTGATCCATCAGGCAGATGGGATAAGACTTAGACAGGTTTGTGCTTCTTACCTGCAATGATTCAATCTTGTGTATTCTAAAAGAGCACAGGCTGACAATAACTTACCTTATGGCTACTTTACATCAGACAACTTATGCACACAGACCACAGTTAAATAGCACAAACTTGTAAAAGGTTTTTTTTGTTGTTGTTAAAGAGTTCAAAGGAGGGAGGAATACTGTAATTCTTGTTGATTCCCTTAAGATGGGAAAGTGAATGATACATACCTGTAGCAGGTGTTCTCCGAGGACAGCAGGCTGATTGTTCTCACGACTGGGTTGACGTCCACGGCAGCCCCCACCAACCGGAACAAAACTTTGCGGGCGGTCCCGCACGCAGGGCACACCCACCGCGCATGCGCGGCCGTCTTCCCGCCCGTGCGTGACCGTTCCCGCTCAGTTGAATGACAAGCAAAAATGATCAAACGCAACTCCAAAGGGGAGGAGGGAGGGTAGGTGAGAACAATCAGCCTGCTGTCCTCGGAGAACACCTGCTACAGGTATGTATCATTCACTTTCTCCGAGGACAAGCAGGCTGCTTGTTCTCACGACTGGGGTATCCCTAGCTCTCAGGCTCACTCAAAACAAGAACTCAGGTCAATTGAACCTCGCAACGGCAAGGGCATAACAGAAATTGACCTACGAAGAACAACTAACTGAGAGTGCAGCCTGACCAGAATAAATTCGGGTCCTGGAGGGTGGAGTTGGATTTACACCCCAAACAGATTCTGCAGCACCGACTGCCCGAACCGACTGTCGCGTCGGGTATCCTGCTGGAGGAGTAATGTGATGTGAATGTGTGGACAGATGACCACGTCGCAGCCTTGCAAATCTCTTCAATAGTGGCTGACTTCAAGTGAGCCACCGACGCTGCCATGGCTCTGACACTATGAGCCGTGACATGACCCTCTAGAGTCAGCCCAGCCTGGGCATAAGTGAAGGAAATGCAATCTGCTAGCCAATTGGAGATGGTGCGTTTCCCGACAGCGACCCCTATCCTGTTAGGGTCGAAAGAAACAAACAATTGGGCAGACTGTCTGTGGGGCTGTGTCCGCTCCAAGTAGAAGGCCAATGCTCTCTTGCAGTCCAATGTGTGCAACTGACGTTCAGCAGGGCGGGTATGCGGTCTGGGAAAGAATGTTGGCAAGACAATTGACTGGTTAAGATGGAACTCCGACACCACCTTCGGCAGGAACTTTGGGTGGGTGCGGAGCACTACTCTGTTGTGATGAAATTTGGTATACGGAGCATGAGCTACCAGGGCTTGAAGCTCACTGACCCTACGAGCTGAAGTAACTGCCACCAAGAAAATGACCTTCCAGGTCAAGTACTTCAGATGGCAGGTATTCAGTGGCTCAAAAGGAGGTTTCATCAGCTGGGTGAGGACGACATTGAGATCCCATGACACTGCAGGAGGCTTGATAGGGGGCTTTGACAAAATCAAGCCTCTCATGAATCGAACGACTAAAGGCTCTCCAGAGATGGCTTTACCTTCCACACGACAATGGTAAGCACTAATCGCACTAAGGTGATTCCTTACTGAGTTGGTCTTGAGGCCAGACTCTGATAAGTGCAGAAGGTATTCAAGCAGGTTCTGTGCAGGACAAGAACGAGGTTCTAGGGCCTTGCTCTCACACCAAACGACAAACCTCCTCCACTTGAAAAAGTAACTTTTTTTAGTGGAATCCTTCCTAGAGGCAAGCAAGACACGAGAGACACCCTCAGACAGACCCAACGCAGTGAAGTCTACGCCCTCAACATCCAGGCCGTGAGAGCCAGAGACTGAAGGTTGGGGTGCAGCAACGTTCCGTCATTCTGCGAAATGAGAGTCGGAAAACACTCCAATCTCCACGGTTCTTCGGAGGACAACTCCAGAAGAAGAGGGAACCAGATCTGATGGGGCCAAAAGGGCGCGATCAGAATCATGGTGCCGCGGTCTTGCTTGAGCTTCAGTAAGGTCTTCCCCACCAAAGGTATGGGAGAATAAACATACAGGAGGCCGGTCCCCCAATGAAGGAGAAAGGCATCCGACGCTAGCCTGCCGTGTGTCTGAAGTCTGGAACAGAACAGAGGCAGCTTGTGGTTGGTCCGAGAGGCGAAAAGGTCCACCGAGGGGGTGCCCCACTCTCGGAAGATCTTGCGTACCACTCTGGAATGGAGCGACCACTCGTGCGGTTGCATGACTCTGCTCAGTCTGTCGGCCAGACTGTTGTTTACGCCTGCCAGGTATGTGGCTTGGAGGAGCATGCCGAACTGGCAAGCCCAACGCCACATCCCGACGGCTTCCTGACACAGGGGGCAAGATCCGGTGCCCCCCTGCTTGTTGATGTAATACATTGCAACCTGATTGTCTGTCCGGATTTGGATAATTTGACAGGACAGCCGATCTCTGAAAGCCTTCAGTGCGTTCCAGATCGCTCGGAGCTCCAGGAGGTTGATCTGAAGATCCTTTTCCTGGAGGGACCACAGTCCCTGGGTGTGAAGCCCATCGACATGAGCTCCCCACCCCAGGCGAGATGCATCCGTCGTTAGCACTTTCGTGGGCTGTGGGATTTGGAATGGACATCCCAGAGTCAAATTGGTCCGAATGGTCCACCAGTGCAGTGCGGCAACTGGTGGAGAGACGGATGACATCTTCTAGATTCCCGGTGGCTTGAAACCACTGGGAAGCTAGGGTCCATTGAGCAGATCTCATGTGAAGACGAGCCATGGGAGTCACATGAACTGTGGAGGCCATATGACCTAGAAGTCTCAACATCTGCCGAGCTGTGATCTGCTGAGACGCTCTGGTCTGGGAAGCCAGGGACAGGAGGTTGTTGGCCCTCGCTTTGGGAAGGAAGGCCTGAGCCGTCTGAGTATTCAGCAGAGCTCCTATGAATTCCAGAGACTGGGCTGGCTGGAGATGGGACTTTGGGTAATTTATCACAAACCCCAGCAGCTCCAGGAGGTGAATAGTGCACTGCATGGACCGGAGAGCTCCTGCCTCCGAGGTGTTCTTGACCAGCCAATCGTCGAGATATGGGAACACGTGCACTCCCAGCTTGCGTAGATACGCTGCTACCACCACGAGGCACTTTGTAAACACCCGTGGGGCAGAGGCGAGCCCAAAGGGCAGCACACAATACTGAAAGTGCCGTGTGCCCAGGCGGAATCTGAGATACTGTCTGTGAGCTGGCAGTATCGGGATGTGAGTGTATGCGTCCTTTAAATCCAGGGAACATAGCCAATCGTTTTTCTGAATCACTGGCAGAAGGGTGCCCAAGGAAAGCATCCTGAACTTTTCTTTGACCAGGAATTTGTTCAGGCCTCTCAGGTCTAGGATGGGGTTCGGTCCCGAGGGCCCTGGGTAGAGGGAGTGACCGGGGCCGATTGCCCACGCGGCCTCTCACCCCTGCCTTCACCGGAGGACCGGCGGGCCGACGGGACCTGTGCTCCTGGGGTCGATGCCATCGGTGCCGATTTCGTGGACATCGATACCGGTACCGAAGAACCGGCCATCGATACCGATGCCGTCGAAGTCGACGTCGAGGGGCCGGCGCAAGTTCCAAAAAGACGGTCCCGAAGAACTTGCCTCACTACTTGTGTCCGTTTCCGGAGACCGAGACACAAAGTACATGTCTTGGTATCGTGCTCCGGCCCGAGGCACTGGAGGCACCAAGCGTGAGTGTCGGTCTGCGAGATATGCCGGCCGCACCGACCACACTTTTTAAATCCACTCGGGACCTTTGAGGACATCGACGGAAAAATCACGTCGGCGAAATCAAAGTCGTCGATGGTGGCGGTAAAAATCACACCTCGAAAATAAATCGACCGTGCGGCCACAAGGCCGCAACGCGACGCCCCCGCTAAGAGACGAGGGAAAAATCAAGTTCAGCGTTTTTTTTTTTTTTTTTTAAAGAAACTAAAGAGAAACGCGAACAACGAAAAAATAAGAAGATTCGCGCGAAAACGCGATCCGGTTTCCGGGGCTGACAGAGAGAGAGACGAACACGGCTCTCTCCAGCGCGGAAAAGAAAAGACTGAGCGGGAACGGTCACGCACGGGCGGGAAGACGGCCGCGCATGCGCGGTGGGCGTGCCCTGCGTGCGGGACCGCCCGCGAAGTTTTGTTCCGGTTGGTGGGGGCTGCCGTGGACGTCAACCCAGTCGTGAGAACAAGCAGCCTGCTTGTCCTCAGAGAAGTTTGTCATTCGGTAATGTAAAATCTTTTTTGAATTTTTTTTTAGCAAAACTAATATCTATTCTATACTGGAAACGCTTTGGCAGATGCAGATTTTCAAGGCTCAATTTCCTTACCTACTACAGTAATGGAGAGATAAACTGTGTCCTATGAAAAGAGGACTACATCTCAATGTTTGCAATGTGGTAAAACCAGGACTAGCTCAAACTTGTTCTCCTTGCCATGGAGGTATATGATCAACCTTATCCCCTGATTATTTGCATTTCAATACAGTTTTTGACTTACAACTTGGAACACTATTCTTTCCTAGAAAAAAAAATATTTAATTTGGCTACACCCTTAGCCTGCTTCTTCTCTCACCCACTACAGACCATCACCTCTTGCTCTCAAACTTTCTATTAAAAATGCTCATTTCTGGTGCTTTATTCGTAGCCTGGAGGTATTGGTAGGTCTTATTCGTATCTCCTTCTCATTTAGCATATATACATTTAAATCCTTAAGTTGCATAACTCTGGTTCCTAATTTGTACCCCTCATCTCTACTGATTCTTAAATCTCTACAGTAGGGGATTAGAAAATGATTCTGCACCTTTTAAGGAAGGAAAGATACCATAAATGACACCTTGTAAGTATAAATGAAAAGTTGGAGTGTATTGTGTTGTGAGTGGAACATGCAGATTTAGTTAACAGAGGAAAAACAATCTACATACCCCTAGACCAACGGTCCAGATATCCTAAATAAGCCACTAAGGAGAGTATGAGATCAAAGAAATTAAAATACTGCTTATTGAAAGCCTTAGCATTTCATTCAACAAGCTGTCATATTTCTCCCTAAAATTACACATATTGGTTTTTCCAAATGCTAAAGAGAGAGGTGATTAAACTTCTGTTCCGTGTGCTGTTACTTGCTGTAAACCCATTTGCTATAAAGCCTGTGGTTTTGAGTTTGTACTGGACTTGTTTCAGGGTTCAGGCTCCTGTGAGGTGAATGCTGGTTGCAGTTTGTTCTTGCAAGATGAAGCCACCCATTCTGGAAAAGGACTTTTCTCCTTGTCCAGTGAAAGAAGTATAACAGCTGTTCTGCCACTAACTGAAGAAATCAGTAACTGATAAAGGGTTTGGAACCCACCCACCAATAAAAGTTACAGTTGAATATCATAGGAATTATGGTGTGCACATTGTACCATTTTGGTAGCCCCCTGCTTTACACTGAAAACCTTCTCTGTATTTCTCTAGACAGAATACAACAGATGGGGACTTTGCAATTATTTGTACGGCGGCGAACCCTTGTTATTGTTGGTTATATCATTTCACCATGCCCTATACCATTCTATTGACTCTTACTACTTATCAGTGTTTGGCAACCCTGAAGCCATCAATATTACTAACCCCAGATACTTATTTGGTGCTATTTGGTACCCAGTGATGTGTTATTCATTTCTTATTTATGGGGCTCCTAGTGGTACCAATTTCTATGTGCTATTCAGCAAGAAACGCTTTGTTTTCATAATATAATTTGACAAAGGGCTCTAGAAAATTAAAATATCGCAATTTTCATTATTTTCTTATTCCCTGGGGCTTCTGCACACAAACTGTAGGCCTCCACACTTATTTCCATTAGCTTTTAGCTGTCACACTTCTGATGTCTCCACCAGCAATAAGATGTCACATTTTTCCCACTCTCTTGGGATTGTTAATGCTTGCTGCAGATGCTACATGCAAAATGACATACTTTCCCTTCAACTTTTTTTTTTACAATATCACATTACAGAACACTAAAAACCACCACCCCAGAACAGATACATATGGGTCCCTGCTGGTTGGCCTGTTCTCCTTAGAGTCAAATCTGTTTACCATAGGAACAAAAGTCTCTTTAGGACTTACTAGAGATGAAACTCAAACCATGCTTGAAACCCTGTTTCAGTCGCTAATATTTCTCAACAAAGAGGTGCTGCTCACACTGCAAAAGAATACCAGCAGAAATTACTAGTATTACCCAAAACTAAGGTGCTACTCACATTGCATTATAACAACTCCTGTAAAAAAAAAAAAAAAATCACTAAAGTTGCCCAGCAGAGAGGTGCTACTCACACTGCAGTAAAATTCCTGACAATGAAACCATGTAGCTTTCCTTAGCAACTTCCATTGCCTTCTCATGTGCTGCTTTCTCATTCACAAGCCTACGGATGTGGCTGTTCGCAGACTGAATCATAGAATAGAAGTGGTTGGCAGTTCGGCGGTTCACTTCTCCTCTCTCTATCCATGCCAGCAAGGTCTGAATAGCCTCCCGAAACTTAGAATCATCTGAATTGCACAAAAGAAATGTTGTAGCTGGTGAGATCTTCAACAATGTACAGCTATTACCTTGGTGTATTATTACTGTATCGATACACAGAAGTATTACGATGTACCTAGGCTAACAAGGCACTAGGGTGCGTGAGGAGAAATTTGATCTTACCTGCTAATTTTCTATCCTTTAATCCCACCAGATGTGGTTGTGTCCATCAACCAGCCAATGGATACAGAGAAAAAAATCCTGTGTGCTTCGCCCTATACAGGAAATGTGCAGCACGAGTTCATCAGTATTTTGAATGACAAAACAGATTATAACAACTTATTCTTCTAATGAACTGTACACATCTTAACTCCAAGAAAACCCCACAAGGGGAAAAGGAGAGTAAGAAGGAAAATACTTGGATTCCTCTCCAAGTATTTCCTAGCAACATTTTCTCTCTTGCAGCCATTTTCTTGTATGCTGAGAGGAAGATTAGGCCTACCTTAAACAGGTACCCCTGGTTTGAAACCCATGTAGCCTGATGAGTCTACTACCTGTAAGGAGAAACATCTGATATGCCAGAGAGGGAATCTGGACAGGTCTGGTGGGACTAAAGGAAATAAAATTAGCAGATATCTAATTTTTCCTTCCTTAGCATCCCCACGACCAGCCTAAAATCTTTGGGACATAGCAAAGCAGGCCTAAATGTCGGTGAACTCCTCAACTCCTCTCTGAGCCAGTGTTCAAATGCAGCTTCCGACTCTCTGCCGCATCTAAACCACAGTGGTGTCGCGAATGCCTTTAAAGAGCTCTACAATATTGCTAGAACACTTCTCGCAAAGTGAGTTCTCACAGTTTAGGAAAGATGCTTACTGTGACACAGAAAGACTAACCAGTTTCTTTGTCCAACAAGCAAACAGTGGAGGAGTGGCATAGTGGTTAGGGTGGTGGACCTTGGTCCTGGGGAACTGAGGAACTGAGTTCGATTCCCGGCACAGGCAGCTCCTTGTGACTCTGGGCAAGTCACTTAACCCTCCATTGCCCCATGTAAGCCGCATTGAGCCTGCCATGAGTGGGAAAGCGTGGGGTACAAATGTAACAAAAAAAAAAAAACAGTTAGCTAGAAGCAGTTTGTTCTACTCTACTTCCAGAAGGAGGACAATAAACTCTAGGACCCGCAAATAACAGAAATTTCTAAGAACCTCAAGAGCTCTCAAGCAAGTATACCAAATCTTAATTCTATCCGATACTCTTTTCTAAATAGGGATGAGAGAGACACTATTAAGGAGGAGCTTCCAAATGAGAACAAACTATGGGAGTTAGTAAGAAAGCTCTTAATGAACCAAGCGCAAGCTGTTTACAAAGACCATCTTGAAGGAAGACCCAATATGGTCAATGTAGAGCCAGAAGGCAATAAGGTGCTAATTGATGGGCAGGAACAACTTTTTTTTTTCAAATTCTCATATACAATACAAAGGATTAGTACTTTCAGAATGAAGCCAGAAACAGGCCAAACCAAGAAAGCTTAGCTCTCAAGGCAGTTACTCAAAAGAAGACATAAGATGGAATGGAGAGCGAACCATTACCACAGGATCCCAAAGTGCCTTTTCTGCGAAAGTTGCTTGGACAGTCAAGAGATTGAAAAAAATTCAGGGACCAAGAACACCTTGACTAACATGGAGGTTAGGTGTGCCTTGGAAGACCCACTGTGTCCAAGTACCCAATCCAGACTAGGGAACGGAGGAAGACCATATAGAAACTTCCTGCAGCAAGAGAAAAAAAAAGGGAGATAAGGGCTCAACATGATTTACGCCCAAGAAGATAGACCTTTTGTCAGTGAGGTATCCAGAATACCAAATATGGGAATATCTGTTGCTATCCCTTATACGGAATATGTGTCCAAACCTACAAAATTGCTTCTCCTCCATCGAAGGAGAAACCCTAAAATCTGCTATTGAAGGCAATATCTCAACAGAAGACCTCAGAATTTTTATAAAGGAGGAAGTCCTATGTGGAGAACTTCCACTGCACTAGAATGGACCATCTGCTGAGATAGTCCGCCAGAAAAAGGAGTATTACTGCAAGCAGCACTTATGAAAGAATTTCTAAGCACCATTCATCCTACAAGGAAAAACCAGAGCCTCTCAGATCACCATCATGCCTTCCGCCATGCTAAACTCACTCCTATCTCTTTGACTTGAAGGAAAGGAAGTAGAGTTAGCAGAAATTTCTGAGTGCAGATGGTTGAAGGAAAAGGAGGCTTTGGTTGAAATACACTCCTCCTGAGTAGTCTGATCAGGAAGGAAACCCCCCAGCTGAAGAGGCTGTCAATCATAAACCACACTCTGATTTGGAGGAATCCAGCTTACCCCCTCAGAAGTGCTAGCCAAGTTTTACTCCACACACAGCTCATGGGCAACAGCCTAAGCTAGGAGATTTTCCTAGCTTCATTATTAATTGGGTGCTAAAATTCCAAAGATCATACCTGCCCAGCTGGCACCTGCCTACCAAGGTTAACCTGCGATTCCTTCTCTGTAGAGATGCCTGTAAGGGTCACTTTAGGGCATAAGGCCAATAACCATATCTAAGACTAAAGGTGTATGGTTGGGAAGCTCCCAAATCTGCTAGGTCTTGAGATGGATCAAACTAGTTTCTGAGCAGATAACACAGCAATAGTAAAGAAAAAGTCCCGGGGCTGACTGAGGCGCCTCTCTCATAGAGCACTGCTTGAAAAAGAAAACGAAGCCCGCTATCTTTTTAGCAAGACCAAAGAAAAGCGTTCTAGGAAAGGTTGCCCAACTAAAAACCTTGCTGGCAGTGAAAACATCTACCCCAAAACTAGAAAGTTAATTCATGCAGCCAGTCACACAAGAACAATAAAAACAAATATCTGAGAACTCTTCTGGCCACATGACTGTTACTGTCAATGACAAAGTTACATTCTGGTATAAAATTAAGAGAAACTCAAATTACATCTCTGAGATGAAGAATTAGAACAATATGCTCTATATTTTTGGCCCTAAAGGCAAAAAGAACATTATTTAACCTTTACTCAAGCTAAAGAAGCATAACCATCGCCTCTTGATCCAGACGATTATAACGAAAATTTGCAATTATGCCACTCAGGCAGGCACAAGATATTGAAGGAAATTAAGGAACTGATGCAACTATCTGCTCCTGTTGTGAAAAGAACCACAGGATATCATCTAGTACGTTGAAGAGATGCCCAAGAAAGAAATCCTGCAAAATTTCTCTTATAATGATTCAAAGAGCACTGACAAGCTATGAATTAGCACAATGAAAGGAACCAGGAAGAACTGGTTATAAACTATTTCTTTATGATCAATAATCCTGTATAGAGGAACTATTTATTTATTACATTTGTATCCCACATTTTCCCACCTATTTGTAGGCTCAATGTGGCTTACATAGTACCGGAGTGGCGTTTGCAGACTCCGGTGTGAACAAATACAAAGTGATGTTGCGGTAAGATAAAGTTCATGTGGCACAGCCATATTAGGGTATCGTATAACGGAAGAGTTGTGTTATGTCCATTACGTACTTTAGTTTTGTTGTGTTGCAGATATCAGGCATTTATGTTGGATCGGCAAGGTATGCCTTTTTAAACAGGTTAGTTTTTAGTGTTTTCCGGAAGTTTAGGTGATCGTACGTAGTTTTCAAGGCTTTTGATAATGCGTTCCACAGTTGTATGCTAATGTAGGAAAAACTGGATGCGTAGGTTGATTTGTATTTGAGTCCTTTGCAGCTTGGGTAGTGCAGATTTAGGTACGTTCATGTTGATTCGGATGTGTTTCTAGTTGGTAGGTCGATCAAGTCTGTCATGTATCCCAGGGCTTCACCACAGGGAGCCAGTGTAGTTTTTTGCGGAGGGGTTTTGCGCTTTCAAATCACGTTTTTCCAAAGATAAGCCTAGCTGCCGTGTTTTGAGCGGTCTGAAGTTTCTTTAAGGTTTGTTCTTTACATCCCGCACAGATTCGATTGCAGTAGTCTACATGACTTAGTACCATTGATTGTACCAGGTTGCGAAATGTTTCCCTCGGGAAGAAATGCTTCAGGCGTATGAGCTTCCACATTGAGTAGAACATTTTCTTTGTCGTGGATGTCACTTGGCTCTCTAGTGTTAAGTAGCGGTCCATTGTAACGCCGAGGATTTTCAGGCTGTCTGAGATAGGGAGGGTGTAATCTGGGGTGTTGATGATTGTGGGGTTGTCAACGCTGTGTTGGGTCAAGAGGATGCGACAGTGTGTTTTTTCTTTGTTGAGTTTTAGTTGAAATGCATTAAGCTCAAGAGTCCATGATATTCAAGCTGTTCTTGATTTCGTTGGTAATTTCTGTCAGGTTACATTTATAAGGAATGTATATTGTGACGTCGTCTGCATAGATGAAAGGGTTAAAGCCTTGGTTGGATAAGGACTTGGCTAGAGGGGTCATCATTAGGTTGAAGAGGATCGGTGATAGCGGTGATCCTTGTGGTACTCCACAGTCTGCTTACCACGGTGATGATATGTTTGAGTTTGATTTTACTTGATTTGTTCCTGTGGTTAGGAAACCCTTGATCCAGCTAAGTATGTTTCCACCGATCCCGAACTTATCTAGTAATCTTATTAATATAGTATGATTTACCATGTCGAATTGGAGGAGGAGGAGGATGTTTTTGCCTATTGCTATTTCCTGCTTGAATTTGGCTAGAAGAGTGAGTAGTACTGTTTCTGTGCTGTGGAGGGGGCGAAAACCTGATTGTGATTCGTGTAATATTGAGAATTTGTTTATATAATCTGTAAGTTGTTTGGCTACCATTCTTTCCATCAGTTTGACTAACAACAGGATGGATGCTACTGGACGGTAGTTAGTGATTTTGTTTTTTTCTTGGTGTCTTTTGGTATTGGGTTGAGTAGGATGTTGCCGTTTTCCTTAGGGAAGAGACCTTGCTGAAGCATGTAGTTTAGGTGGGATGGGATGTCTGCTATGAAGCGGTCAAGGGCGGATTTCATTAGGTAGTTGGGACAGGTATCTAGCTTGCAGTGAGTGTTGGAGAACCTGCTGATCGCCTGTGTAACTGTATCGACGGTCAGGAGGGCGAAGTTTAACCAGGTTTGGTCAGCCAGGTATTCTCCAGTAGTTGGGTCGAACACATTAAGGAAGTTTTCGATGTCAGTGTTGTCATGAGGTAGCGTGTTGCGTAGGTTTACAATTTTTTCATTGAAATACTTAGCAAGTTTATCTGCAGATGGAATGTCTGTATTCGTTGTAGTGACCAAGTTGGTGTCTAGGAGTTTGTTCAAAAGTTAGTATAATTTCTTCATGTCTTTGTAATCTGTCCCTATTTTAGTTTTATAGTATGATCTTTTGGTCTGTCTTATTGCATATTTGTATTTTCTTTGTGATTGTTTCCATGTGTTGAGTGTGTGTTCATCTTTTGATTTTTTTCATGCTCGTTCGAGTTTCCTGGATTGTGTTTTTAGCTTTTTCAGTTCATCGTTGAACCATGGTATCGAGTTACGCTTTCGTGAGGTTCTTGTTCGCAAGGGTGCTATTTCATCTAGCATGCATTTGCATCTTTTATCCCATTCCATGAGGAAGTATATGGAGTCTGTTCATTCATTGTTATATATCAGTTGTCAGAATGTTTTCGTGTCTACTCTTGTGGTGTAGGATGTGTGTTCTTGTATTTGGTGTAATCCCTTCTTCCGTCAGTGTAGGAATAAGTTAAGTTTGTAGTGATCAGTCCAGGATGTTTCAGTCCATTTAATATCTGTTATTATTAAGTTCTGGTCTGTTGAAAGTTTGTGTGAGATGAGATCAAGTGTGTGCCCTTTGATGTGGGTTGCTTGCATTTGTGGCCATAAGTGGAGGAATTCCTTACATTCCCATGTGTTGATTGAGTTTGGGTCTTCTAAGTGAAGGTTGATGTCTCCTAGTACTAGTACATTGGAGTTGGTTACACATGTGTTTGAAATGAAGTCCATGAAGTTAGTTTGGCCTTCATTCCAATTACCTGAAGATCTGTAAAACAAGACACAATTCAGATGATCACGTAGGGTTTTGTTGTGGATTCTGATTGAGGCAATTTCAAGTTGAGGTGTCATGGACTCGGCCATGGTTTCGGTGGTAAAGTGCGATCGATAGATTAGTGCTATGCCTCTGCCTCTCTTTTCCTTTCTGGCCCAATGTGTGTGATTTTGTATCCTGGAGAGCATAGGTCTAGGATAGTAACATAGTAGATGATGATGACGGCAGAAAAAGACCTGCACAGTCCATCCAGTCTGCCCAACAAGAAACAAGATAACTCATATGTGCTACTTTTTGTGTATACCCTACTTTGATTTGTACCTGTGCTCTTCAGGGCACAGACTGTATAAGTCTACCCAACACTATCCCCACCTCCCAACCACCAGCCCTGCCTCCCGCCACCGGCTCTGGCACAGACCGTATAAGTCTGCCCAGCACTATCCCTGCCTCCCACCACTGGCTCTGGCACAGACCGTATAAGTCTGCCCAGCACTATCCACGCCTCCCAACCTCTCTGCGACACTGGAGATTAGAGGCAGAGAAGAGATTCCTCTAACGGCTGAATATGAGCCCGTGCCCACGGCACCACTTCCATTGTCGCTGTCATTTGACCCCAGAACCTGGCCCTGCCCTGACTGAGAAGACGAACCAGTGTTGACATCTGTGCTCAGTGAGGAAGTTCCTCTCCCATGCTGTGTTGAACAGAATGCCCAGATACTCCAGGGTCTGCGATGGAGTTAGTCTGCTCTTCTCAAAAATTGATCACTCAACCCAATGCCTGAAGAAGACAGATAACCTTTGTCCATTGCTGCCATGCTGTCCGAATAGGACAACGCACAAATGAGCCAATTGTTGAGATACGGGTGAATTCTGATTCCCCAGCACCGAAGGAAGGACACTATCACCACCATAAACTTAGTAAACATTCTTGGAGCTGTGGCAAGACTGAAGGGCAAAGCCCTGAACTAGAAGCGATAGCTCAGCACTGCAAAATGTAGGAGCCTCTGATGCAGCGGTCATATGGGTATATGTAAGTACATCTCCTTGAGATCAAGGGTGATGAGAAATTCTCCCGCTTGAACTGAGGCTATGACTGCTCTTAGTGTCTCCATGCAAAAGCAGGACACTCAGAGGCAGCAGTTTAGACCATTGAGATCTAAGAATGGATGGATGAAAGGAGCCTTCCCTTCTTTGGGACAACGAAGTAGTTGGAGTATCTGCCTTGCCCGTTTGGTATGGGGAACTGGAACTATGGTCCGGAGTGCCAGCAAGGTATCCACAGTGACCTGAATCTTGATCACTTTGGTTCCTTTTCGACAAGCAGACTGCAAGAAGAGAGGAGTGACTGGGTGGGAGAACTCCAACTTGTAATCTTTTGTAAGAATATCCAGTACCCACTGGTCTGACGTGATTTTAGCCCACTCCTCCCAAAACTCCTGAAGATGTCCTCCCATCGGAGGAAGAATGGACCAGCTTTGCATCATTGTGAAGATCTGGAGATACTGGGTGCTCTAGCTGACAGAGGAGAACTTTTTGACCCTATGAAAGGAAAATTGGCATGCCTGAAAGAAGAATTCTGACCATATTGCAGACAACCAGGCTGGTACCGTCTGCTGTCTTGAAACAGAGATCAAGAGCCCCCTGAAGACAGATGACCAGGGGCTTTTGGCTTTTCTTCCAGCAACCACTGTAGCTTAGCTTTCCCCAGTTCTTTCACCAAATTATTGAGATCATCTCCAAACAGCCACTTGCCCTGAAAGGGCAGTTTAACTAGATGTGACTTTGATACTGCATCCGCTGTCCAGTACTGCAACGGTGAAAGACACACTGCGGGCTGTAACTTGTCATAAACAGATCTGCCAAGTAGGCCAACCCAGCTTCCAGCTGGGCGTTATAGCACCTGTTTTGTGTTGCTGATTGGTCTTACCACTGTCACTTGAAGGCCCAAAGAGGCCACTTCAAAGGCTGGTTTCAGCAAGCCTTCTACTTTCCTATCACATAGGCCTTTTAGGGCAATGCCCCCTTGCACCACCAAGGTGGTCTTCTTTGTCACTGCTGTAACCAGGGAATTCACCCTGGGAAGCTGTAATTTATTTTTCTCTTCTGGTACTAGCAGGTAGAAAAAAGCCATGGCTCTTCCCACTCTCAGCCCCGTGTCCAGCGAGACCCATCTAACTATATAAATGAGATGGGATTATAAGGTCCTTTTGGTCGTGGATCCAGGTTTCAGTGATGAAGAGTAGGTCAAGGTCTTCTGCCATGATCCAATCTGTTAGTATTGCTGTTTTGTTTACAGTAGATCTGGCGTTGATGTAGCCCACTTGGATTGCTTGGAATGGGTCTTCTGCGTTTGGTGTTGTGTGGACTTTTATTAGTTGCCGTTTCTTTGTTGAGGTGAGTTTGTTTGGACCCTTCTTTGCATTTTGTGGTGGCTGTCCGCATGATGGTGTTCTTCCTTTGTTTAAGTTGTTGCCAGTTTGATGAGATGTGGTGTATCTAATCAATCTTTGATGATTGTATAGTATGTGTATACTGTTACTTTCTGCTAGAGGGGTGGTTTGTGTTAAGTGGATCAGTGTTAAGTAGATTATTAGTAGTAGTTTGAAGGTATTCATTTTGGTTTCCAATCACTGTGGACTACTAATAAGACCATGTTCTGATGACTGGATGCTTGGTAGGATTTTTGTTTTTTGGTGCGAGGTCTGGTGTTCTGGTCTTGTGTGATATTTCAGCTTGCCTTTCAGCTGTTAAGATCAGTACTGGATCAAGTTTCAGTGATAAGTTAATGAGCAGAGGAGATGCAAGGGAGGAGAGTAGCTGAGTCAGGGTCCTCCTTTAATCTGTCTCTTAGCAACTAATTGCTTCCCACCCTCCTTGCCCAGGGATCTTCAGAGCACTTTCAAGGTAATTAGCAGGGAAGTGTCACATATGCAACACTGAGAACTCAGGTCTGAAGATTTCAAATTCAGAGCTCCTTTCAGGTAATTAGCAGGGAGGTGTTATACAAGCGACACAAAGAACTCAAGTTGGGAGATTCCTTCTCACTCTGATATCCTGCTTCAGAGTTTCTGATCAGTTCTGCAATAGTCACTTTAAGCTACTTTCATTTCTAATCTTTCTTACGCTTGCTTAAAATGTTAAAATGTTCACAGATTTGCCTACACAGAAACAGTTTCTCTTTCTGACATCTCTGGCTGTCTTTGATTACTGACAGGTCAGTCCAGAGGGGAGGGGTTGCTCTTGATCAGGTAGAGGTACTTGAAGGACAATACTACTACTACTTAGCATTTCTATAGCGCTGCCAGGGTTACGCAGCGCTGTACAAGTTTAAACATGGGGAAGGACAGTCCCTGCTCAAGAGAGCTTACAATCTAAAGGTAACAAACTATGTAGTCAGTGTAGGTATCATGAATGGGGAAGGTGGTTAGGCGCCAAAAGCAAGGGAGAAGAGATGGGCTTTGAGTAAGGACTTGAAGATGGGCAGGGAGGGCGCATGGCGTATGGGCTCGGGAAGTCTGTTCCAGGCATAAGGTGATGCGAGGCAGAAGGGGCGGAGTCTGGAGTTAGCGGTGGTGGAGAAGGGTACAGATAGGAGTGATTTGTTCTGAGAGCGGAGGTTACGGGTGGGAACATACGGGGAGAGGAGGGTAGAGAGGTAAAGGGGGGCTGCAGATTGAGTGCACTTGAAGGTCAGTAGGAGAAGCTTGAACTGTATACGGTAGCGGATCGGGAGCCAGTGAAGCGACTTGAGGAGAGGGGTGATATGAGAGTATCGGTTCACGCGATAGATAAGGCGTGCGGCGGAATAGGAGGTACTTGACTTAATTGCTCTCAACTATGAGAGTGGAGTCCCAGACGACTATCCTCAGACTTTACAATATTAAAAAATCCATCCACATAAACGCTACAGAGATTAGTCTGGAAAATGTACTTATATAGACAGTCAAGCCTCATAGCATCGGGCCAACTTGCTACTGCCATAAAATTAGATAACTTAAAAGAGAGTAAATTAGGGAAGACTGGGCAAAATGCTGAGCATGAAACAAAGTATGGTAGAGAAAAAATATTTGGGGGCTACAGAAGGGCAGCAATCCCATCTTAAGATTAGACATTCCCTGTAAGGTGCAATACATCAAAAATCACAGAAAAGACTGGAGGTGATCTATAGTGCCTGTCTGTATATATAAACAGCTTGTTATACCATCTAAAAAACATGCAGAAACCATGCACGATAAACCGGAGGCCTTAATACTAACTGCTGTACTAAGCTTTGTTCTATCAACTCCAGGAATACTGGAGGAGTATCAGTGCCATAAGCACAGCCTATGTGGGAAGATTCCTCAGAAGCTTAAAAAGGTCTTACCATTCTTTAAAAATTAAAAGACCCAGTAAGGCAGATTTCCATATAGAAGAGTAGAAAGGAAAGGGAGGGGAATGGTATTTGATATTCTGCCATTTTGTGGTTACAATCAAAGAGGCTTATATATTATGTACAGATACTTATTTTTGTAATTAGGGCAATGGAGGGTTAAGTGACTTGCCCAGATTCACAAGAAGCTGCAATAAGAATATAACCCAGTTCCCCTGGTTCTCAGCCTAACACAAGGCTACTTCTCCAACAAAGGAATCAAATGAGTCTCTCATATTGAGCCATCACCCCCCCCCCCCCCCCCCCCAAAGCATACAAGGCTTCTCCCACCAGAAACTCTCTTCTATTATTTATTTTTTAAATACAGATAAGGAAGCCTATCTGATTGGCAGAACACCAGTAAGCTCAATTGAGACTCCAATTATTGCAGTACATGGAAGGGCACCCTTTCATAAAACCTTCTGACTGTGACATAAGGTATGAGAAAAAAAAATATTTGCACCCAGAGCTTCCAGAGTATAAGTTAAAAAAAAACAAAACTCCTAAGGTTCCCAGGATATAATCCAAGTCTTTTCATAATTGCAAGGAGTTCCTGACTCACAAAGGATTCTGTCTACCAATCTGATGCATTGGCTGGCACTAGCCATAAGCTGAGAATGGAGCTACTAGTGAAAGTGGGAGAAGGAGTTACAGCTCCTGCGCAATTTACTTGAGCCACAGGCTTGAAGAAGCACCATGAAAAAAAAAAAAGCCTATTTAACCAGTAACTGATATAAATGGGACTCCTGGAGTCTTCAGGACTCAGAGAGAACCTAGAATCACCAATGTTTCTTACTTGTGGAGATAACAGTCAGTGATACTGTAGTTGGCGCAAGCCAGCAGGGTCTCATTTACAAATGCTGTCCAAGAATTCTCAGACAAAAGCAATATGCTGATATGGCAGCACGCTGTTTTGGCCTAAGTGCCTAAATCAAACAGTTCTTCCAGTGAGAAACCTGAAATCCCAGCTCCCTAGAGACTGGCCATAACAGAAAGACCATGCCCCCCATACTTCTGGTGCGAAAGCATGAAGACTTACCTCTGTATGCAGAAATAGCAGGCTACTACTGATCAATTCTATAGCGCTACTAGACATACGCAGCGCTGTACACAATATATACAGGTACTTTCTCTGTCCCTAGGGGGCTCACAATCTAAGTTTTTTGTACCTGGGGCAATGGAAGGATAAGTGACTTGCTTAAGGTCACAAGGAGCTGCAGTGGGAATCGAACCCAGGTTGCCAGGATCAAAGCCTGCTGCACTAACCATTCAGCTACTCTTCTACTCCAGGCATGAAAAGATTCTGCCAAGTTAAAAAGTCTTTTGTTTGAGTAGAAAAACTCTTAAATAAGGATTAGGGGAAAAAAAAGGGAAGCCATAGGGGCAAAAAGAAAAAGGTGAACTACTCAAAAACCTCTGAGTGATATCCATGTTTCATCACCAAAATTGCTCTTCTCCATAAATGGTCAGATCACTATAGAGGCTTTTCTCTGCTGGCATAACGTTCTGCTCAGGGAAACAAAACGAAGACAGGAGAAGTGGGGGATGGGATTAGAACAGCTCAGAATCCCAACTCCAGGCAAATATAGCTTCTCAAATTTTGTTTTATGGGAGTTCAGGCCTTAAAAGCCACCCCAAGATCAATTGAAGCTCCATTCTCCAAATGGCTTAGGAGCTATTACATTGACCAGTTCAGGAGATACATGGTTTGTTACTTATCCCCATCCGCTGGAGACAGAGAAATACTGATGAACGCTGTACCCCTATAGGGTATAGCCCCAGCACTTTTTTTCCCCTCTGTCTCCATCTGCTGGTCAATGGACACAACCATATGTTTTGTTCTGGTAAGGATGCCGAGGAATGGATCTATTTCATAAAGGCAGCTTATGCGCCTTTATACAATTATCACAGAGAAAATAGGAATACACTCTTACACATGATGCGAGGTAAATGTAATAAGGTAAAATTATGTATAATCATACCTGATAATTTTCTTTCCATTAATCATAGCTGATCAATCCATAGACTGGTGGGTTGTGTCCATCTACCAGCAGGTGGAGATAGAGAGCAAACTTTTGCCTCCCTATATGTGGTCATGTGCTGCCGGAAACTCCTCAGTATGTCGATATCAAAGCTCCATCCGCAGGACTCAGCACTTAGAGAATTACACCCACGAAGGGACACTCTGCCCAGCTCACCACCGCCGAAACGGGGGAGGGGAATTAACCCAGCTCATCCCCACACAAGTGGGGGAGGGGAATCCGTCCAGCTCATACCCGCGGAGCGGGGGAGGGACACCACACCCGCCGATGCGGGGGGATCTGGCTTATCCTGCAACCGCAACCGCGGGAGGAGCTGACTGACCCTAACACCGCCGAAGCGGGAGGGGTACAAAGCTGCCCTACAGCCGCACGAAGCGGGAGGGAGTGCCGGCAGAATTTATGTCTCAATCCAGCCCCGTAAAACGGAGGGGAGAGGAATGCAGCAGCTCACTGTAACACAAACTCGTCTCAACTCTTGAAGAATCCAAGTGAAAGAAGAACTTGAACACGAAGTCCTCCTGAAGTAACTGAAGGCTAAACTTGAACCTAAAATTCAACCAGAATATAAACAGTACAGATATCTGGGAGGGGCTATGGATTGATCAGCTATGATTAATGGAAAGAAAATTATCAGGTATGATTATACATAATTTTACCTTCCATATCATCAAGCTGATCAATCCATAGACTGGTGGGATGTACCGAAGCAGTACTCACCCAGGGCGGGACATAGAAATCCCTGACCTCAACACTGAAGCTCCAAACCGGGCCTCCGCCCGTGCAGCCACAGTCAAACGGTAATGCTTGGAGAATGTATGAGCCGAAGCCCCGTTGCCGCCTTGCATATCTCTTCCAAGGAGACGGATCCGGCCTCTGCCATCGAGGCCGCCTGAGCTCTCGTGGAGTGAGCCTTCAGCTGGATAGGCGGCACCTTCCCCGCGGCCACATAAGCCGCTGCAATGGCTTCCTTGACCCATCTTGCCACTGTAGGCTTAGCAGCCTGCAGACCCTTACGAGGACCTGCAAACAGGACAAACAGATGATCCGATTTCCGGAAATCATTGGTCACTTCCAAGTATCTGATGATGACTCGTCTCACATCCAGATATTCAAGAGCGGAGTACTCCTCTGGGTAGTCCTCCCTACGAAAGGAAGGGAGACAGAGCTGCTGATTCACATGGAAGCGAGAAACAATCTTGGGCAGGAAGGAAGGCACTGTGCGAATAGTCACTCCTGCCTCAGTGAACTGCAGAAAAGGCTCTCGACATGAGAGCGCCTGGAGCTCGGAAACTCTTCTGGCTGAAGTGATAGCCACCAAAAAGACTGCTTTCAACGTCAGGTCTTTCAGAGATGCCCTCGACAAGGGTTCAAAAGGCGGCTTCTGCAATGCTCTTAGCACCAGGTTGAGATTCCACGCAGGCACCACTGAGTGCAGAGGAGGGCGCAGGTGATTAACTCCCTTGAGAAAGCGCACCACATCTGGCTGCGAAGCCAGGGAAGCACCCTTCAGGCGGCCCCTGAAGCAAGCCAGAGCCGCTACCTGAACTTTCATGGAACTGAGCGACAGGCCTATGTCCAGACCTTCTTGCAGGAACGCCAACACTGAAGAAATTGGAGCAGTGAAGGGAGAAAGTGAGCCTGCTTCACACCATGCTGCAAAGATACGCCAAACCCTGGCGTAAGCAGTAGAAGTAGAGCGCTTCCTCGCTCTCAGCATAGTGGCGATGACCTTGTCTGAGAAGCCCTTCTTCCTCAGACGCTGCCGCTCAATAGCCAGGCCGTAAGACCAAAGGGAGAGGGATCCTCCATCACCACGGGACCCTGACGTAACAGGCCCTGCTCCACTGACAGCCGCAGAGGATCGTCGACTGAGAGCCTGATCAAGTCCGCATACCAGGGACGTCTGGGCCAATCCGGACCCACCAGGATTACCCTGCCGGGATGCTTTGCCACCCGGTCTAGCACCCTGCCCAACATGGGCCAGGGCGGGAACACATAGAGGAGCTCTTGTGTCGGCCACTGTTGGAGAAGAGCATCTACTCCCAGGGATCGAGGGTCCCGTCCTCTGCTGAAGAAGCGCGGCACTTGGCAATTGGCCGATGACGCCATCAGATCTAGGCTCGGCTGGCCCCAGCGCTTCGTGATGTCCAAGAACGCCTGAGCAGATAGTTGCCACTCTCCGGGCTCCAAGGTATGGCGACTGAGAAAGTCCGCCTTGACATTCATGACTCCGGCAATGTGGGCCGCTGAAAGCTGCTCCAGGTTCGCTTCCGCCCACTGGCAAAGACTCATAGCCTCCTTGGCTAGAGGGGCGCTCTTGGTACCTCCCTGGAGGTTGATATAGGCCACAGCCGTGGCATTGTCCGACAGGACCCGTACAGGCTACAACACCAGTACCGGGATGAACTCCAATAACACCAACCGAATGGCTCTGAGTTCCAGGAGGTTGATAGACCACTTGCCTCTGCAGGAGACTAGAGCCCCTGCGCTGTCCTTCCCAAGCAGTGGGCTCCCCAGCCCATCAAAGAGGCGTCTGTCGTGACGACAATCCACTCCGGGGTCACCAGAGGCAATCCTGCAGACAACTTGTCTGTCTGCGTCCACCAGCTCAGCGCCTTGCGCACTGCTGGGTCCACGGGAAGGCGCACAGCATAATCCTCCGACATCGGAGTCCAGCGCAGCAGCAGAGATAGCTGTAGTGGTCTCATATGAGCCCTGGCCCAGGGCACTACTTCCATCGTGGCCGTCATAGAGCCCAACAGCTGCACGTAGTCCCAAGCCCGAATAGGAGAGGCTACTAGGAACTAGTCCACCTGAGCCTGAAGCTTGACAATCCGATTGTCTGGCAGGAACACTCTGCCCACTTGGGTGTCGAATCGAACTCTCAGATACTCCAGGGACTGAGTCGGGCGCAGCTGGCTCTTCTTCCAGTTGATGATCCATCCCAGGGAGCTCACCAGAGCAACTACCCGGTCCATAGCTTTGCCGCACTCTGCATAAGAGGGGGCTCGGATCAACCAGTCGTCCAGATAAGGATGGACTTGTACTCCTTCCTTTAGCAGGAAGGCCGCTATGACCCCCATTACTTTGGAAAAGGTCCGCGGAGCAGTAGCCAACCCGAAAGGGAGGGCTCTGAACTGGAAGTGTCGTCTCAGGACTGTAAAACGCAGAAAGCGTTGGAGAGGAGGCCAGATGGGAATATGCAGGTACGCTTCCTTGATGTCCAAGGAAGCCAAGAACTCTCTTGCCTTCACTGCCGCTATAACAGAGCGGAGAGTCTCCATGCGAAAGTGCCTCACTTTCCAGGCCCGATTGACCCCTTTGAGGTCGAGGATAGGCCGGACAGAACCTCCTTTCTTTGGAACCACAAAGTAAATGGAGTAACGTCCCTTGCCAAGCTGATTTTTTGGCACCGGAACGACCGCACCCAGGCGGATCAGGTTGTCCAAGGTCTGCTGCACTGCCACAGCTTGACCGGAGACTTGCAGGGAGAGAGTACAAACCCGTCTCTTAAGGGTTGGCAGAACTCTAGCTTGTAGCCGTCTCTGATGACTTCCAGCACCCACGCGTCTGAAGTTATAGTGGTCCACTCGCCCAGAAACGAGGACAGCCGTCCTCCAATCTGCACTGGGGCGTGGACCAAGGCCCCGTCATTGGGTACGAGACCCTGGGGGAGGACCGGAGGGAGCACCTCCGGGACGGCGGTCTCTGCGAAAGGAATGCTGCTTGGGGGAGAAATTCCTCTTGAAGGAAGAGGGGGCAGAGGAACCTGACTTGCCCGGGCGGTACTGACGGGCTTCCTGCAACCGTCCTCTGGAGGTACCGGGACGAGTACTAGCCCGAGCCCTGACCTCTGGTAATTTCTTGCCCTTAGACGTGCCGAGATCGGTCACGATTTTGTCCAGCTCGACCTCAAAGAGCAGCTTGCCTTTAAAAGGCAACCTAGCCAGGCGGGATTTAGAGGCGTGGTCATCAGACCAATGTTTCAGCCAAAGCCACCGCCGCGCAGAGATTGTCTGAGCCATGCCTTTCGCTGAGGCCCTCAAGACATCATACAGCAAGTCTGCCAAATAGGCTAAGCCCGTTCCAGGGCCGGCCAATCAGCCCTCAAGGAATGATCCGAGGGGGAAGCCCGCTGCACCATAGTCAGGCACGCCCTGGCCACATAGGAGCCGCAAACTGAGGCCTGCAAACTTAAAGCAGCCGCCTCAAAGGACGACCTTAAGGCCGCCTCCAATCTTCTGTCTTGGGCGTCCTTTAGGGCCGTGCCACCTTCCACCGGCAACGCCGTTTTCTTAGTCACCGCAGTGATTAAAGAATCCACGGTAGGCCACAGATAGGCCTCATGTTCACTCACAGCCAAAGGATAGAGGCGGGACATAGCCCTAGCCACTTTAAGGCTCGCTTCTGGGACATCCCATTGAGCCGAAATTAGGGTGTGCATGGCATCATGCACGTGGAAGGTTCTAGGCGGGCGCTTCGTCCCCAGCATAATGGCAGAGCCAACAGGGGCTGAGGGAGAGACGTCCTCCGGAGAGGAAATCTTCAAAGTGTCCATGGCCTGTAACAACAGGTTGGGCAAATCCTCTGGGCTAGAAAGCCGCGCTGCAGAGGGGTCATCCGCTCCATCCGAGCGGGGATCCGTCTCCTCCAAGGAATCCGCAAAGGACCGTTGGGAGATCTCAGACACGCTGCCCTCATCTACATCGGAGGAGACAAATTCCTCCAAAGCCTGGGAATCAACCCGAGGGCGTTTACCTCTGGGAACCTCAACCTCTTTACCAGACGAGGGAGCAGGGGCAGCGTTTTGCATGAGGAAAGCCTGATGCAGCAGCAAAACAAACTCGGGGGAGAAACCCCCCAGACTGTGCACTTCCGCAGCCTGGGCAACAGCCCTAGACGCACCCTCAACCGGCGCTCGCAAGAGCGGGGGAGAGACATGCTGCGCATCCAAAATGGCGTCCGGCGCGACACTCCGCGAAGGAGCCGCGCGGGAAGAACGGCGCTTAACTTTAGCCGCTTTTGTGCCGTCGCCCAAATTAAGGGCGTTCATGGCATTAATGTCTCCAACCTCAAGGGCGGCCCAAGAAGAAGCCGTCCGAGCCGCGTGGCCGGCCAAGATGGCGGAGGCGAGGAGCGGGGGATGGGCGTTTATGGCGGGAAAAACCGCCACGCCGGAGGAAGGACCGGGACATTCATCGGTCACGAAACTGTCACCCAACAAGGGCGAATCAGGCTGTAAGACCCCCGCATCCCCTCTAGAAGCGCTCAAGCGATCCGGGGAGCGACCCTTTGCGCCCTCGCCCTCCGATGCCATATGCCACGAGGAGAAGAATCGGGGAACCCCCTGCCCGCTATAAAAAGGTAAAAATTACCTGCTGTCCGCTCCGAGCTGTAACGAACTGGTGTCCCAGTGAGTAGCTGCAATGAACGTTTAAATAAACGTCGAAATAAACGCCTTTAAGGACGTTTAAAATTTTTTTTTTTTTTTTTAACGGAGCCAGCGGGAGGGGGGAGAAAAGGAGGGACCTGGCACCACCAGGTTTGCACTTGCTCAAAAGAGCCCTCAACCCCAGGCACTCAACAAAACCTAAAAATTAGGCTTGGAGGCCTAGCCAGAGCTGCTGCTGTGTGTGACCACCACCTGCTGAGATAGAGAACATACTGAGGAGTTTCCGGCAGCACATGACCACATATAGGGAGGCAAAAGTCTGCTCTCTATCTCCACCTGCTGGTAGATGGACACAACCCACCAGTCTATGATGATATGGAAAAGAGAAATGTAAAATAAAAAATAAAATAGAAACAAATGATTCCAAGTTTGTGCATTTATAACAATTATTATTATACTAGTAAAAAAGGCCCATTTCTGACACAAATGAAACGGGCACTAGCAAGGTTTTCCTCGGAGTGTGTATGTTTGAGAGAGTGTATGTGCGAGTGTGTCTGTGAGAGAGAGTGAGTCTGGGTGTGAGTGTGTCTGTGAGAGAGAGAGTATGTGTGTGTGTGTGAGAATGAGAGTGTGTGCAAGTGCGTATGTGAGAGACAGTGTGAGAGATTGTGTTTCACACAGACAGTGTGTGCGAGAGTGTGTGTGAGAGACAGACTCTCTGTGAGACTGAGTGTATGACACCAAGAGAGTGTGTGACTGTGTGACACATAGAGAGTGAATGTGATACAGTGTGAGACATAGAGTGTGTGAGAGACAGAAAGAGAAAGAAATTGACTGTGAGAGACAGAGAGTGTGTGTGTGTGTGTGTGTGTGTGTGTGTGTGTGACAGAGATACCCCCCCCCTGTTGGAATGTAATTGTATTTTACATGCATTGCCTGTCACCTATTATTTCTCTGTGATTACTCTGTGACCTCTGATGTGAATTACTTAGAGAGGTCACACAGCTATGCAACTTCCTGTGGGGGCAGATGCAGCACATGCAGCACATGGAGCACATGGAGCTCATGATCTCTCCTAACCTGAGAGGATCTATGGTGGTGTGAGCATCCATTACCATCTAAGCACATGGAAGGAGCTGATAATACAAATGTATAGTAATATGTATATATAAGCCTGTCTGACTATAATCTAACTACAAACTGTGAGTAAACAGATGTTTTGTTACTTCAACTTTAAAGTGACTCAGCAGTGAATTATTCAGGGGTGAATGAGAGAGAGATGAAGAAAGAAATTAACATTTCTAAAGCTGAAGCTGTGTGTACTAAAATCTGCTAATTATTTACTACAAATAATCCAACAAAAGGGTTATGGGCCCAGGGGCCAGGAATTGAAAAAGAAGAGAAATATTACCAGGCAGAAAAAAAGGCCACATTTTTCTCTTAAGTTTTAAAGGAAAGATTCAGTCTGTCTCTCTCTCCCCCCACACAGCAGACAGAAGGCTAAGAAAATGGCTGAGGGAAGAAATTCACCATTGTTCTATTCTCTCAAGGTGCCTAAATTAACTGAGTTTAATTATCAGCAGTGGGAATTAAGATTCATATGTCTCCTTCGAGCAAAAAGATTAAATATATGCTTAGACCAAGACAGAACAGCTGAAAATATGGCTGAATGGGACAATGCAAACTATTATGTGAAGTGCATGCTTTTGGAAGCTCTCTCAGAGAAACAAGCCATATTAGTGGAGGGAAAAGATACACCAAAGGACATTTTATATAAACTGAGAACTATGTATGCAACTACATATGCAAAGCAGCAACCAATTTGGTTGGCAGAGTTGAATGAAACCAAATTAAGGGATAAAAGTAAATGTAATGATCACATTATGCATCTTATGTCTTCATTTCAAAAGCTAGAACTTTCTGGAATTCCCATGTGTGATGCATTGAAAAGAGCATTTCTTTTTACCTCACTATCAAAGAAGTTTGATGTTTTTAGGTCTGTAAATGAGGCCATTGAAGGGCAATCTTTTGAACAGACAACATCAAAACTAAGGCAGGAATGCATAATAAATGATTCTGAGGAGATGTGTTCTCAAAGCAAGTCAGAGAGAAATGAAACAAATTTCTTGGCAAAGAACAGAGGAAGGCGGAGCTATGGGAAAACTCCACCCAAGGGCAAGCTGATTTGCTACTCATGTGGAAAGGAGGGACATGTATCTAAATGGTGTAAGGAAACACAAAACACTCCCTCTAGCTCACCTAAGCCAATGGAACTAAAGAATTTTCAAACCAGGAAATGTATGAAGGACAAAGATAAACACAAGGGCTTTCTAATGGCAGAAAAATCTTTGACTATGGTAAATAATAATTCAAATGAAAGTACTTGGATTTTGGATTCGGGGAGCACATGCCATTTAACCAATTGTAAGGGTTTCTTTCAGGAAATGTGTCCAGAGGAAGGTATTCTTAAAACTGCAAACGCAGGGACTGCTAAGATCCAAGCAAAAGGTATTGGATTCTTAAAATGCAAAGTGTCTAATGAAGTTAAAGAAATTCCTGTAAGTGATGTCTTGTATATTCCCCAAGCAGTTTGCAATATGCTTAGTGTATCTACATTAGATAAGAAGGGATTTGTGATTCATTTTGAAAACAGTAAGTGCACAATCTCTAAAAATGATGAAGTGTATGCTGAAGCTTTTATGCATAATGATGTTTATAAACTGAGCATTTCAGGTGAAGCCTCACATATGGCGCAAGTAAGGAAGAATGATGGTAAATGTAGTCTGGAAATCTGGCACCGCCGCCTGGGACATCGTGATTCTAAGGTGATCCAGGATCTTTACAGTAAGCAACTGGCCACCGGCATTCAGATAAGTGCAGATGCTGGTAAAATGGAGAAATGCATAGACTGTGTTACTCAAAAAGGTGTGAGACCCTCATTTCCTGCATACACAGGAAATAGGAGTAATAAAGTACTGGACTTAATACACAGTGACTTATGTGGACCGTTTAATATCCCATCATTGGGAAATAACAGATTTGTGCTAATATTCTTGGATGATTTCTCTAGATATTGTGTGGCCTATTTGCTGAAAGAAAAAAGTCAAGTCACAGACATGCTGAAGAAATACGTAGCCATGGTGAGAAATAAATTTGAAAGAAAACCAAAGGTTCTTCAGACCGACAATGGTGGTGAGTTCACTTCACAAAGCATGCGCACATTTCTAGAACAAGAAGGCATTCAGCATATCACAACAGTAGCTTACACACCAGAGCAAAATTCTGTTGCAGAGAGAAAATTTAGGTCACTTGTGGAAATGACCAGATGTATGCTGTCAGATAGCAATCTCCCTAAAAGACTATGGGGGGAAGCCATTCTCACAGCAGTGTACCTACAAAACAGAATGCCAACTAAAGGCGCTGAGCGCACACCACATGAGACATGGCATGGTAGGAAGCCAAATCTGTCACACATAAGAACATTTGGAAGTACAGCATATGCTCATGTACCAAAGCAAAGAAGGCATAAGCTGGATTCCACAACAGAAAGGGGCATTTTAGTTGGCTATGCTCCAGGACACAAAGGATATAGAATTTTGAATCTGAAAACTGGCATTGTTGGCATAAGACATGTTACATATTTTGATGAAAACAAAAGGGTTGATAAAGGCTGGATTATCCCAGATGAGCCTTATCATCCAGAATATGAAACTAGAACCATAATAGACATGCCAGTGTATATAAATGCCATACCAAGGCAGATGTCTGAAAGCAACTCATCTGTATCTAACGAGGAACAGGCAGAGGAAGCAGACACAGAAAGGATCATTGAAGAAGACAGTACAGTTGGAGAAGGGGAATCAATTGGAGAAGGACTCTCAGATTTAGAGGATGCGGAAAGGTCAGACCAACCTGTTGTCAGACGCTCATCCAGGGAAAACAAAGGTGTTCCACCCCTAAGACTGTCTTACCTAACAAAGTCAGCAGAAGCTCAAGAGCCCTTAACATGGGATGAGATTGAGAAAATGCCAGCAGAAGAAGCTGCTGAATGGCATAAAGCTGCACAAGAAGAAATTGATGCATTGGATAAAAATAATACTTGGATTCTTACAAAATTACCTCCTGGCAAGAAAGCTATAGGATGCAAATGGGTATTCAAGTTAAAAAGGAATGCACAAGGAAAAGTGGAAAGGTATAAAGCCAGATTAGTGGCAAAGGGATATCTTCAAAAATATGGAGAAGATTTTGATGAAGTGTTTGCACCTGTAGTGAAACACACGACAATAAGAACACTTCTGAGCATTGCAGTCTCAAAAGGCATGCAAGTCAACCACATTGATGTGAAAACAGCGTTTCTTCATGGAGAAATAACTGAAGATTTGTACATGGAACAACCAACAGGTTTCATAAATACAAAACAAAGACAGCTAGTGTGTAAATTAAACAAAGGTCTTTATGGATTAAAGCAAAGTGCAAAATGTTGGAATGAAAAATTGCATGAAATATTGACAAATTTAGGATTTAAGCAAGGTGAAGCAGATAAATGTTTGTACACTAGGTGCAGAAATGGACAATATGCATACATTTTAGCTTTTGTTGATGATCTGCTCATTGCAAGCAAAAGTGAGCAAGAGTACAAGGACATTGTAAAGTGTTTAAACCTCAATGTTGAGATAAAAGAACTTGGTAATGTGTCATACTATCTTGGTATAGAAATTGAGAAACAAAATGATGGTTCTTATCTTCTAAGCCAGAAGCAGAAAATAAATGAGCTTATTGAAAGTTTAGGTATGCAAGATGCCCAAGTTGTAAGCACTCCCATGATCACTGATTTTCTGAAGGATGAAACAGTAAGAGAACCTTTACCAGATAACATCCAATATAGATCAGCCATAGGTAAGCTTTTATATCTAGCTACCACATACAGGGCTGATATAGCAAATGCAGTAGGAATTTTGAGCAGAAGGGTCAGCTCACCTACCAAATCAGATTGGACTGCAGTTAAAAGGATGGTAAGGTATTTAAAGGGTACCATTGATTGTAAATTAAAGATTTCAGCCAATAGTAATCCAAAACTAATATGTTACTGTGATTCAGATTGGGCAGGGGATCATTCTGATTATAAATCCACAAGTGGATATGTGTTTATGTATGGAAATGTACACATTTCATGGGCCAGTCATAAACAAAGTATTGTGAGTTTGTCTTCTACAGAAGCTGAATACGTGGCCGTATCGGAAGCGTGCAGAGAACTGATGTGGATTGAAAAACTTTTGCTGGATTTCGGAATAGCTGAAAAGAGACCAATCCAGTTAATGGAAGATAATCAGAGCTGCATCCGACTGTCACAGAATGACAAGGTTCAGTCACGCACCAAGCACATCGCAACGAAATACCACAACGTGCGAGAGTTGGCGAAAGAAGGGGTCATCAGTCTACACTATTGTCACACCAGTGAGATGACAGCTGACATCATGACCAAACCGTTACCCAGAGAACATTTTGTGAATCTGCGTATAAAGCTTGGACTTTGTATGAATAAATAATTGCATGACAGTTATGCATGAGAAGGGGTTTGTTGGAATGTAATTGTATTTTACATGCATTGCCTGTCACCTATTATTTCTCTGTGATTACTCTGTGACCTCTGATGTGAATTACTTAGAGAGGTCACACAGCTATGCAACTTCCTGTGGGGGCAGATGCAGCACATGCAGCACATGGAGCACATGGAGCTCATGATCTCTCCTAACCTGAGAGGATCTATGGTGGTGTGAGCATCCATTACCATCTAAGCACATGGAAGGAGCTGATAATACAAATGTATAGTAATATGTATATATAAGCCTGTCTGACTATAATCTAACTACAAACTGTGAGTAAACAGATGTTTTGTTACTTCAACTTTAAAGTGACTCAGCAGTGAATTATTCAGGGGTGAATGAGAGAGAGATGAAGAAAGAAATTAACATTTCTAAAGCTGAAGCTGTGTGTACTAAAATCTGCTAATTATTTACTACAAATAATCCAACACCCCCCTCCCTCTCTCTGAGCCTTACTGTGCAGGACGCTGAGCTCTGGCTGTGCTTCAAGGAACTGACCAATCCTATTTAATAGAATGCACCTCCAACATTCTGAAGCCGAGAAACCTTGTGTGGTTGGTCAACTCTGCTTGTGACGAACCCGGAAGTACATGATGTCAATTCAGGAGATGGATACAGAGCGCAGGGATGCCTCAGCCATGCAGTCAGCTTCAGAATGTTGGAGGTGCATTTTATTATATAGGATATTTAAATAAGTAGTATGTTTAAATAAGTACTCCCTGGTAAGAAAAATGATATAAGGAAATGAATACTTCTTAATAAGAGTTTTTTTTTTAGAAAGATATAAAACATGAAAAACTAAGAAAAAACAGTGGACTATGTTGAAACACTGAGAGCTAAACTATCAGCAGGAGATGCCAAGACAGACAGTAAAGATTGCGTCAAGCCACAGAGAGGCAATGGGGAAAGTGATGCCCTAAGTGAAGAGGGCCTTGTTCGAAAAGAAGCAAGGGCATCTGCAGAAGGCTGACTGGGGGGGGGGGGGGGGGGGGCAGTAACAATTTTGCCTGACCAGTAAGAAAAGCAGAAAGGGAGAATAATGTTCTACAGGGATTGCTTCAATTACTCAATTAGCTACTTTAAACTGAAAAGAATAATGTCGACAAGATTCTTTATAATTTGATAACAATTATGAAGTTTTGTACTTAAGCCATTTTTTCTCTACATTACATACTTGGTGACTAGTAGATCAAGACCACTATGGTACCAAGGTTGAAGAGAGGCATGATTTGTGATAGTGGGGGAAGAAGCTTGGGGAGATAGCTGGAAAGCCACCCTCAACTTCAGTAAATTCATCAGATGATGATTTTCTGGGGAGACCATAATCCCCAAACAGGCCCATGTACATGGGCTCCCCAGCCCAATTTGGATGCATTGATGAGAGCAATTTGTATTGAAAGAATTTGGAAGGAAATTCCTTTTATCAGATTGGACTGATCCAACAGGACAGACTCTTACAGAGAACTGGCGACACAGATTACATCCCACAGGTACTGAGTGGCCTGAGTCCACTGTGTGCTCAATGAGATCGTTTCATTTTCAGATGTTAACAAGAAAAGTAAGCCGACTGCAGCATGTAAACAGACAACAACAGTGAAGGTGCTCCAAGGAAAGAAGCGCTGCCAAATTGTCACTAATCAATGTTTATTGAAAAACGTTTTTGACGCATTGCCTGAATCGGGGGCCATCTAATCCTTAACAAAACAGTTGAAAGGCAGTTATGTGGAAAACAAATGGTTGCTCCTCTCTTTACAATGGTATGATCTACACTTGTAAATGCCTTTGAATTCAGAATGGGTGCAGATCATACCACTGTAAAGAGAGGAGCAACATTTATTGGCGAAAAGCCTTTGGCAGCTCTATTTTCATATGTGTCAAGAGTTGCATTAAAAACATCAGTGTGGTAATCTTTTCTGTGGGAGAAAGGCCTTTGAGGTGTGTATAAAAGAGCTCCTATAAATTCCAACTGAGTTGACTTAGCAATTCCAGCATAGAGATGGTTGTATGAATGGACCTTTGGATTCCTTCTGGAGATGTGCTCTTGATCAACCAATCATTGAAACAGGGAAACACATTCATTCCTAGTCTGTAGATATGCTGCTACTTTGGCAAGGTACTTTGTGAACACCAGAGGAGCTGATCTGAATCCAAATAGGACCAATACTGGTAATAATGTTTCCCTATTACAATTCTGAGATACATCCAAATCACCAGAAATCTCTTATTTGAGTGTATGCACCCTTTGACTTGAGAGACCATAACCAGTCTTCCTTTAGAAAGTAATGAATGAGAGTGCCAAGGTAAACCATCTCCCCTCGCCCATCTTTGACAGAAGGCACACCATCTCCCTTCCCTCATGTTCCCTTTACCTTGGTGGAATGGGTTTGACTGCACTGGCTCCAAGAGTGAAGAGCTCCTTGGTAAGTATTTCCTCATATGAAGAAATCAACCATGGTACTCTCAGAAAACAAGCTTGTGGAGTGCGAATAGATGAAGTCAGTGCCCTAGGAGGACGAGTGCATGCACAGTGATGCAAAGTGAGTGGCGTAAGCAGCTGAGTCATTCACACATTTGTAGGAATCAGGGAAAGCTTTGTGGTTCCAGTTCCCGGAGCTAAATAAAGTGCTATGCCACTAATTATTTATTAAAGTGCCAGGGGAAAGAGTGTATAGGCAAGGGGCTATCAGACACAAGGCCCTTTTGCCCTTTGCGATGTATTCTCTTGAACTGTACTGGATATGGTGTCACAGGTCTTATTATGTATTAGCCATTTCCTTTTGTGTATAATTTTATAAAAACCTCAATAAACAAATTTGAACATAAAATGCTGGATCATCAATAAAAATTGTTGAAAAATAAAGTGCCAGGGGACTGGCAAAGATGCAGAGGGGTCCTTTTATGCAGCAGCAAGTCTGTAGCATGATTCGCGTTTAAAACCTATAAGAACAGACATGTGATGCTAGGCTAGGGTTAGGACGCCGCAGGACAGAGCTCTGAGGCCCCTGAGATAACATCTACTCCCCCGCAGTGCAAGAAGGCGGTTTAGCAACCCACAAGTGGCGAAAGTACGTTCAGAACATCACAGTAGAGCGAGCCAAAGGAAGTATACAACAAAAGCAGACGATATGACTTCCAAAACACAGCGTAAAGACGGAGCACGAGGGCGAGCAGGAGACGGCGGATCCTGGCCCCTTGGGAGAAACAGTGAGCTCCGCCTGGGCAGCGGAAATCACAGCGGAGGTTTCGCAACTGTTGGAATCATCGGTGGACATAAAATTACAGAAGATATCTGAAAAGTTGGACACAATGGATGGCAAGTTGGAGGGGCTGCGCACTAATATGACAAGCTTCCAGCAAAGACTATCGGATATGGAGGATCGGTGCACGCAGCAGGAAAGCCAACCTAAGGAGTGGAAGAAGAAGATATTTCAGTTAGAACTGAAACTGGAGGAATCTGGAAAACTAGTGAAAAAGGCCCGTTTCTGACAGAAATGAAACGGGCGCTAGCAAGGTTTTGCTCGGAGTGTGTGTTTGAGAGAGTGCGTATGAGATTCACTGTGTGAGAGTGAATGTGCGAGTGTGTATGTGCGAGTGTGTATGTGCGAGTGTGTGTGTGTGTGACAGAGAGTGAGACTGGGTGCGAGTGTGTCTGTGAGAGGGAGAGTGTGTGTGTGGGAATCAAGAGTGCGTGCCAGGGGCCCCTCCCTCCCAGTTCCAGGGGCACCCCTCCATTCCCGCCTCCGAGTTCCAGGGTCATCCCCCCCTCCCTCTGAGTTCCAGGGTCCCTTCCAGTTTCAGGGCCCCTTCACCCTCCCTCATAGTTTGAGGGTCCCCACCCTCCCAGTTCCAGGGTCACCTTCCCTCCCTCCCAGTTCCGTAGTCCCCCTCCCAGTTCCAGGGTCCCCCTACCAGTTTATTTATTATTTATTGCATTTGTAGCCCACATTTTCCCACCTCTTTGCAGGCTCAATGTGGCTTACAATACATGAATGGTGGAAATATATTAGAAAATAACATTTAGTGTTACAGAAGGATCTTGGTCAACATGATAATGATAAAACATGATAGTAGTATTACAAGCAGATATTGTAAAATAGTCCTGAATATATGTGAGGAGTTGTGTGTATTCACATTGGTTGATCTTTGTGGTATGCCTTGTTAAAGAGATGGGTCTTCAGTAGTTTGCGGAAGCTCGTTAGTTCGTGGTTCGTTTTTAAGTTGCGTGGCAGTGCGTTCCATAACTGTGTGCTCAAGTAGGTAAAGTTTGACGTGTGCATTAATTTGTATTTTAGACCTTTGCAATTAGGGAAGTGCAAATTAAGGAATGTGCGGGATGATATTATGGCATTCCTCCCCCTCCCTCCCAGTTCAACGGTCCTGTCCCCTTCCCTTCCTCCCTCCCTCCAAGCTGCTTGGGGGGGGGGGGGTTGCTATTTGCTGTCAACGTAAGGAGAGACTGCTTCTGGCGTCCAGCAGCTAAGTCCTGTTGTGACCAACAGGCAGCTGGAGCTCCCTCATACTCTGACACACATTGACAGGCAACGGCAGGCCTGACGCAGCCATGGGCACTTACCTGGATAAAGTTTGTATTGTTGACAAATGATCTGACAATACAGAGTTTAAAATTGCTGTTTCTACCAGGTAGAATATTTTTTAAAGCTGTTTTAGTGATATTTAATTTAGATTTCATGATATTCATATGTACAGATGGGTAGTTTTCAAATAAATGAAAAAGGTGTGCAGTAAGAACTCAAAAACCTTTTGTCCTTTACCTTTTAAGGCGCAGTTTATCCAGTAGAAACAGCTTTAGACGTGTTTCAGATGGAAGAAGAAAAAAAAAAACGACAATGTGGATCAGCAGCTCCTAGGTGTGCTTGGTTTTGAGTGTATGGGAATGACGGCTGTGTTGGGGAGTGGAAATAGAGATTAACCAATGGGCTTCCTTGCTTACACAGTGTAGTTGATTGGGTCACTTTCACTCGTGTGTAGTAATCGTCCTGCTGCATGGCCAGAGTCGGAGAGGAGAGGGGGTGCAGCGGCGATTTTGTTGGTTTTGTGTGTTTGGGAATGACGGCAGCGTTGTGGAGTGGAAACAGAGATTAACCAATGGGCTTCCTTGATTCGTTGAGTGTCAGTGCTCCGCCCTCAACGTCATCACGTTTGACGTGAGGGCGGGGCAGACACTCATGGGCAAACCAGATATCTATGCCACTTCAAGTTTCTGGCCTGAGGCTTCATTAGAACGTTGGAGGTGCGTTTTATATATAGAGATAGGGCAAGAAGGAATAACCTTAGACTGGTTGGGATCCCGGAACCCACGAGGGAAGTGGATTTAAGGGAATTCCTTGAGTCATGGCTGCCCAAGGTGTTGAAGCTGCAGAACTTGGAGAAAAATTTGAAAATAGAGCGAATGCACCGTTTCGGCCAGTCGCGACAAGATGCATGTTACGTTTTCAAAGCAGGAACTGGGTTGTGAGCCCTTGTGCCACTGCCGAGGAGCGGCAGTGGCAGGCAAAACCACCCCACACCGGAGACTAGGCAAATCTCAGGCAAGCAGTTAGGCTTCACCTGCACTTGGCCACTTTTCACCCAGAGTTGAGCTCTGGGCTTCAGGTGGCCGGCAGGACTTGCTGGACAGGGCAGGACTGGATAACAGCAAGGCAGCACAGGGTCTGAGGGTCAGAGGGGAAAGGGAGGAACAGAAAGCTGCAGAACAGCCAAAAAACAGGGAACAAACACTGACTAACAAGACACAGAACTCAGAGCTGCAAGCAGCCCCAAAGCCAGAACACAGACAAACAGAAACTAAACACAGAATTACAAACAAGAAACCAGGCTAGGCAAGCAAACCTAAACTAAACACAGACTAACAAGAAACAGGCAAGAATCTCAGGCAACAACCGAACTAATAAGCCCAGCAGGCAGCTGAGACTCAGGTGCAACAATCACCAAGTAACTAAGGGTCGGGCAGCCTGGAAGATCCGGACTGGGCTGAGCTGAAATCTGGAACGGGTGACAGCACACCGACAATCTAATACAGCCAGCACACAGAGACAGAGACAGAACTAACTTACAAAGAACAGACAGAAGCCAGCTCAGAAGCTGACCACAGGAAATAAGGCGAGTCTGAGAGGGGTCACGGCCACAGACGTGACAATGCACAACGCCCGAGAGTGGTAATCTGTAAAATATTAAATTACACTCACAAGCAGGAGATTTTGAGAGCTTGGCGATCGATGGGCAAAGTGTGCTATGAAACACATAGCATATTATGTTTTCAAGATTATTCATCGGCAGTGGTGGCGCAGCGCAAGCAGTTTGTGGAAGCATGTACGGAGCTATTCAAGAAACGTGTCCGTTTTGCGTTGCTGTACCCTGCTCGGTTGAGGGTCCATCATGATGGCAAGCCTCACTTTTTCAGCAGATAGACGGTGGAGCGGAGAAGGGAGTCGGAGAGACAGCAAGATGAATCTAGTTGGGACTTCAGCATGAGAGTCAACGGTGGTTGGAGATGCTTGTGAAGAACAGAGGGAGACTCCAGACCCGTAAGAGTCTTGAGGGGAACAAGATCTTTGTATTAAACTCTAAGAGGGACTAAACTGAGTATTGATAATAACTGGAGGGGGGGGGGGGGGGCTTGGATCCGAGATTGTCTAAAAATGGGAACTGAGTGGTGCCTCGGGGTATTACATTTAAGTATGGTTATTGGCAGTTAGAGATATGACTGTGTTAGGTCGTATGATTTGGTGGGTTAGTTTTTCTTTACAAAGTTGTGGTTGCGGGGGATGGGGGCAGGGTGATAGCGTGACTGGTTCTCTAGAGAGAACAATGTTAGGTTGTTTTATGGGAGGAGGGAGGGGTTGGGAGGCGGGGAGAGGGTGGGAGGTGGGGGGGGGGCTTCAATGTTTTTTTAATTATTTATTTCTTTGTATCATATATAAGAAGATGTTTGATGCACATTACACAAGAGTTTGTTATACCTTTTAATTTTTCAGCCAAAAGGATGCACTCATGGTCAGAATAATGGACAACAGGAGAAGGAGAAGGAGAGGGAGGGTGAAATTTCTCTTCCTCTATCCTTCTACGATGACGCTCTTCCCTTGCTAGCATCCGCTGCTTACACTCCCACTCATAGAAATCATCACGGGCCTGTGCAAAATCTACATGTAAACGGCCTGTATCTTTCTTGTCTGTGCTAGACCCCAGTCTTATTCGGTACCCTAAAACAAAAATATAGAACATGTCAGTGGCTAGGAGAAAATAAAGTCAGAAACAATACCATCTTAGTAAAAGAAAGCCAGACACACATGCCATCTTTAGTAACGGGCTACTGAAGCACTAATTCTCTGATTCTCAAGAATGACCCCATGGTCCCATAGATGGACAACAATGGTCTAATTTTTCAGCTTGCCCCAAGGAATTCTGCAAGACTGAAAGCATCACAGTGGATTAAATGACACACAGAATACCAAGATCAGCTCAAAATATCTGGCTGCAAAAGCTGCTGCAATATTTTAGAAAAAAATTTTTTTTTTTTTTTTTTTGGGGGGGGGGGGGGCAATTATTTAGATTGTTTTTAATATAAAGCAAAATGATGCATCTATAATCTTAAAAAATTTTCAAGCATTTGTAGGCTGGATCTATGTATAAACTGGAGGAATTGCCATCCCATTTACAAATTAGCAAATAAATTAAGGCCAACAAAAATTTGAAGGGAATAGCTCCTCATTGGATTAACTTAATACATTTCAGAATTGCCTTTCAGAGCTACACTCTCCTCTCTGACTATATTGGTTCCACTGAGTATTCAGTTCCTATTGAGCCTACCCCATAATGGAGTCAAGCAAATGAAGTCACATGAACTGAGGCTGTCATGTCACCTATAAAGATTATCACGGAGAGAGTAGAAACATACTGACTTCCTTCAATAGCAAATTATGCCATTTCTTTCCTTTTCCCTTTGATAGGGCAGAAATATTTTTTACCAATGTAGTGTTTAGAAGTGTCCTTATAAACTGGATAACATATTTGATTTCTGGAAGAACAAACAGAAGAATTCAGTATTGACAATGTATAATGTTCAAAGTGAAAAGAAGATATTTCAGAAGAAACAAAATATGAGAGCATATATCCATTAAATTCAGCAATCACTGCTAATTGTTCTTGCCCAACATCGAAGCGTGATTTCTAGGAAATTCATGTTCAATTTTTCTTTCCAAGGAAATTTATTCAGAACTCCAAGATCTGATACTGAAAACAGACCACCTGATTTTTGGGAATTCTGGCACTTTGATTGCATTCATCCTCAGAAGAGGTATGAGCTCTTGCTCTAGGTGTTATATTGCCACATGCAGTAGGAGGCAGCAACTCCTGGCTGTTTTGAAGATGAGGTTGATACCCTTGGGATACAAGTTTTAAAACCTTTATTTGATATGACATAATATTACACTTTGTTGTAAAATTTATTTTATTTGATTGGAGGAGTGGCCTAGTGGTTAGAGCACCGGGTGCCCGAAGGAGAATGCACAGTGGGAGACTCCTGAGGCAGGCCTGTGGCCGAAACACAGTACTGTGTCGAGTCTACAATAAAGTTTGCTCCTTTATATACCACCACAGTCTCAGCGTCCTGGAGTCATTGGTCCACTTCCCACTTTTTTTTTTTAATCTGTCGGCTTATTAGGACTGCATCAGGAGTCTACTACAAAGCAACATTGAAAATCAATAAGTCATATAGAATATACAACATGAAAGTATAAAAACAAATTGTGACACAGTAATATCAATTAAAATAAGTAAATTAAAGGATATACACAGAAAACTTGTTGAAATACTATTGTTTCTCAGAAGAATTATTATACAACAATCAAATCTTGGTATAATTTCACTATAGAACAATGACAACATTGCTTAAATTAAATAAAATCTTCTAAGGAATATATAAAAAGTTGTTTTTTTTAAATAAATACTTCGTGTTCAATAATTACATCTACTTGTAGTATCTAGTAAAGACTATGTATAGAATTAGAACTTGAATGCCTAGATATATATCCAAACTAGTGAAAATGATCTATTAAACTATATAGATTGAACAAAAGGAACGACATTATAAAGATCTGTCAGTGTTATATATTAAACTAGTAAAAAAGGCCCGTTTCTGACACAAATGAAACGGGCGCTAGCAAGGTTTTCCTCGGAGTGTGTATGTTTGAGAAAGTGTGTGTGAGAGTGACTGTGTGAGAGAGTGAATGTGCGAGTGTGTGTGTGACAGAGAGAGAGTGAGACTGGGTGCGAGTGTCTGTGAGAGAGAGAGTGTATGTGTGAGAATGAGAGTGTGTGCCATGGGCCCCCCTCCCTCCATTGTCGTCCCCCCCTCCCTCCGTGTTCCAGGGTCGTCCGTCCCCTCCCTCCCTCCCTCCGAGTTCCAGGATCCCGCTCCCTCCCTTCCAGTTCCAGCACCCCTCCCTCCGAAGATTAGAAGTCATCTTCACTTACCAAATCGGGGTTACGGCGTTCGTCAGCAGCGTTAAAAAGCGTGCAGGCTCGGCCCTTCTCTCTCAGCTCTGGCAAGGGCGGGACAAGAGCTGAGAGAGAGAGAGAGAGAGGGGCCGAGCCTGCACGCCTTTTACCACCACTGCTGCTGGCCGCCATAAACCCGACCTGGTAAGTGAAGATGACTTTTAAAATTTGGAGGGAGGGGGCCTGGAACTGGAAGGGAGGGACGAAGACACCCTCATGCGTGTGACGTCGCGTTCCGTTGTCTGGCAACTCTGCAGCGTTCCCTTCCAGTGATTGGTCACTGCTGCTGGTGATGAACCAGGAAGCACGCAAACGTCAGGACAGGACATGGATACAGCAGGAGCACAAACCCTTCAAGGCTTCACTGACACGGAGTCAGCTTCAGAATGTCGGAGATGCTTTTTATTATATAGGATAGTAGTGTGGAGGAAATTAAATGTTCTCAAAAAAACAGGTGACAGGAAACAACTTCTACTACAATTACACTTTATTTCTTCATACATGTACTTTTTCTCACTATATACCATCTTGGTTACTTTATTATCTCACATGGGGTGTGAAACTGGATATCCAGCTTATAATCGAAAGTAATCGCTGGCTATTTCCCCGACACAAATCGGGATATGGCCGGAGATTTCGCAAAAGCGGCGAAAAGCGTATAATCGAAAGCTACATTTGTGATAGCTTCGCCGCTTTCCCTTCACCTCACCGGCGAAAGTTCAAAGGGGCGTGTTGGCGGCAAAGCGAAGGCGGGACATGGGCAGGCTTGGGCGTGGCTACCAGATGGCCGGCTTTCGCGGATAATGGAAAAATAAAACCCGGCGATAAGCAGTATTTCGCTGGGTTTACTTGGTCCTTTTATTTTCACGACCAAGCCTCAAAAAGGTGCCCCAACTGACCAGATGACCACCGGAGGGAATGGGGGATGACTTCCCCTTACTCCCCCAGTGGTCGCCAACCCCCTCCCACACTAAAATTATTAAAATACAAACCTTTTTTGCCAGCCTGTATGCCAGCCTCAAATGTCATACCCAGCACCCTGACAGCAGTATGCAGGTCCCTGGAACAGTTGTTGTTGGTTGCAGTGGACTGCAGAAAGGCAGAGCCAGGCCCATCCCCCCCTACCTGTTCCACTTGTGGTGGGTAATGTTGAGCCCTCCCAAACCCCCCAAAACCCACTGTACCCACAGGTAGGTGCCCCCCTTCAGCCCTTAGGGCTAGGGTAATGGTGCACACTTGTGTGCAGTGGGTTTGGGGGGGGGATTTGGGGGACTCAGCACACAAGGGAAGGGTGCTATGCACCTGGAAGCTAATTTGGTTGTTTATAAAAGATGTTTGAAGTGCCCCCTAGGGTGCCCGGTTGGTGTCCTGGCATGTGAGGGGGACCATTGCACTACAAATGCTGGCTCCTCCCACGGCCAAATGCCTTGGATTTCGCCGGATTTGAGATCGCCGGCAGTTTTTTCCATTATCGCGGAAAAACAAAACTGGCGATCTCAAACCCACCGTATTATCGAAAAAAAAGATGGCCGGCCATCTTTTTTGAAAATACGGTTCCGGCCAGCTGTTGCGCCGCCGCCAAAATAGATCGCCGGCGACCTATTTCGCCGGTGACGTTCGATTATTCCCCTCTATGTCTCTTATAACACTTGACATATACTATTCTGTAATGTTTTTTTAGGGCACCAGAAATGAACCTAGATTCATATAACCACACAATTGCCATCTCTTTCATTCATAATATACTTTTACTTTAACTCTATTTGGATTTAAATACGATTTAAACAATTAGTACACACGTTAGACATCACCTTTTCACATGAGCGCTTTTCCTCACGTTCACCTCATATATTTTCACCTAAGAGTAGATTGTTTTTGAATTTCAGTTATTGTAATCCGCAACGTTTCTTTTTTTGCTAACGTCAATCTATACTTACTCATTAAGATGCCATTTTATGAAACATCCTCACAATGTGCCATTATATTATCTTTTTTTTTTTTTTTTTTTTTTACTCAAAAAAAAATATTTATTCAATCTTTCCAAAATGTAACAAGAGTACTGTTCAAAATTGCTCAAAATCTAATGGAGCTCATATAGCAAATACAAAAATTTAAATTTTTGAAGAATCTTGAAAGTCATAGTAATGCTGAACATGTCAGTATCTTACTCCATGCTCAGACTTAGTCTGCCGATGGGACCCATTTCGCCAACTTTATGTTTAAACTTTTTTATTATCAAAAGGCACAATACAATGCAACTTGGAGGCTTCATACAACAAAGTTCAGTTTTCCAATCAGCATTGCAATAACATTATATCTGCTTCATTCACTGATTCCCATTTTTCTGTTCCCCCCTCCCCCTCAACCCCCTCCCCTTCTTATATCATTATTGTCCACAATTGTTAAAAGAAAGTCATAACACATTAACAATATAACACAACTTTTGCTTTGGCAAATATACAATTGTTAATCTACCATTGTTATACCGTGATGTAAGGTGATCCGCTTATCACACTAATGTAATTCAAAACCTCTTATTCCTCTATCCCCTTCCCTACACCCTCCTCCCACTCTTCCCTATTAACCCCCCCCCCCCCACCCCCCTTGACTAACTCAAATTAATATATCCCAATATTGTAGTGATGTGTGGTTCTTTTATAAAGTATTAATGACCAAACTTCGGCCTCTCTGTGTCATTTTTTCCAGGTAGCTACCCCATATTTTAAGAAACCTTATTTTCCTTTTGTATTGTCCTTTAACTTCTTTCGCCTCCCACACTAACAACTGATGCACCCTGTTACGCCAATGCCAGTAAGGTGGTGAGCTGGCTACAGTCCAATATTGCATAATACATTTTTTCGCCACCAGACATAACTTTCGATATAATAATGTTTTGTCAGCATTGAGTCTTAAAGGTTCATCCTTCAAATCTAATATCAACTGTCGTGGATTCATGGCTATTCTACTACCCAAAACATGTGACAGGTAAGTAACTATTTGTCTCCAATATCTCTGTAGTACTACACACCCCCATATCGCATGGTATAAAGTATTGTCATGTCTATTACATTTCAAACAGAGCGCTGTCTCTATACCCCCTGATTTATATAGTTGTACCTGCGTAAAATAAGCTCTGTAAATTATTCGATACGCGCATTCCCTGTAATCTGCGCCCCCAATTATTCTTGGTATATTTTTTATCTGCGCAATAATATCCCATGATTCCAAATTACAACTCATATCTTTTTCCCATCTCTGTCTAATCGTGGCTATCTCCTTCAATGGAGCCAGCTCCCACAACTTCCGATGTATCTGGGATATAGATGGGGCGTTGTCAGATATCTCATCAAAGAATTTTTTGATTTTGTTGCCCAGTTTACACTGCAATGCTGTTTTATCTAATGTTTGTATATAATGTTTAAGTTGACAATGCGCGTATACATCACCCCAGATCTGCTCCCTCTGAGCCAATAGTTGTGACAGTGGCAGTATGTCCCCTCTCTCTCCCAGTACATCAGCTATACAAGTAACACCTGCCTGTGCCCACCTATCAAATGTTTTATTTTCCAGCCCGGGAACGAAAGACGGATTCCCCCTAATGTTTAAATACTCAGTTACTCTTGAATCTCCCCCCAATAGTTCCCCTAAGAATCTCCACGCTGCTCTAAGTGATAATATCAGAACATTTTGTCTAAGTCTATACGGTATCTCCTTTTTCTGTAAATGTGCTAATGTTATCCCATGATATGGACTATATAACGCTTCCTCCATCTCTAGAGGTGTGTGCTCCTGGGTTTGGTATAGCCAATCTCGTGTTTGGCGCAGGAGGCATGCCATATTATAAAACTTTATATTAGGTATTCCCAGGCCCCCTTGCCTCCATCCCCCCAACATATGTTTCAACTGCATCTTAGCCCGTTTTTTTGCCCAGCAGAATCTAGATATCAATCGATATAAGCGCTTGATATCTTTTTGCAATAACACTATGGGCAGTACCTGTAATGTGTATAGCCATCTTGGCAATATCACCATTTTGATAAGACTAATCCTCCCCATCAAAGATAGTGTTAAACTGCCCCATGAATCCAACTGTTGAGTTGTCTGTTCCAACATGTTTGTAACATTTAAAGTATAAAGCTCCTTCAATTTAGCCGGTAGTTGAATCCCTAAATATGTAAAAGACTTGCACGTACGTTTCAAAGGAAATCCTTCCGGCCAATAGGCCCGAATGTCTAAGTTTATCCCAAGAGCTTCAGATTTGTCTATGTTTAATTTAAAGCCCGAGTAATCTCCATATTCTTGAATTAACTCTAGTAGATTGTACAGGGTCTCCTTCGGTTTTGTAATAACCATCATTAGGTCATCCGCAAACGCGGCAAGCTTAAATTCCTGATTTTTAAGTTGTACCCCAGGAATCGCCGCACAATCATATATGTCTCTAATTAAGGGGTCCAACTGCAGTGCAAAAAGTAAAGGTGAGAGCGGACACCCCTGTCTAGTACCTCTACTAATCTGGATCTCCTCCGATATATTCCCATTCACCATCACCTGTGCTCTAGGTTGGTGATACAATGCCCTGATCGCCTGTACAAATCCACCCTGAAATCCATATCTTTCCAGCACAGAGTACAGGAAGGGCCACTCCACTCTATCAAATGCTTTCTCAGCATCGAAACTTATCATTAATGCTTGTGCCTGGGAGTGGCCCAAACCTTCTAATGCTGCCAGTATACTCCTCAAATTTTTGGAAACTGATCTACCTTGTACAAACCCCACCTGAGCTGTGTGGATAAGATGAGGAAGCACTCGCCCCAGTCTATTTGCTAGAATTTTTGCAAATAATTTTGCTTCCTGGTTAATTAATGAAATAGGTCTATAGGAGGTTACCAGTTTTTCATCTCTTTTAGGCTTAGGAAACACAACTATCCTAGCCAAATTTAATTGGTCTGGCATCCTACCATTCTCCATCCATTCATTAAACACCTTGACCAGTGTTGGGACCACCGAGTCACCCATCAATTTATAAAATTCTGCTTTATACCCATCCGGGCCCGGGGCCTTACCCATTTTACTTTGCGTTATTACCCATGTCACCTCATCAGCATTAATTTTTGCATTTAATCGAGTACTATCCCCATCTTGTAATTTAGGGGTCTGAACCCCATCTAAAAATAGCTCTCCCGGAAGTCCTTCTTGTTCCGACGCCTTATAAAGGCTTTGGTAATATGTCTGGAACGCTGATCTAATCTCTTTATTAGTGTGGAGATATTTCCCCTCTTTATTTTTAATAGCTGTTACATTTTTAGATGAATATTTAGATGCTATAAGTCTAGCTAGAAATTTGCCTCCTTTATTTCCATGCTTATATAGCTGAAAGCGATAATAGGCTTGAGATTTCACTTCTCTATCATGTATCAGGGAGTTCAAAGTTGTTTGTAGTTCTATCACCTCTTGTCTAATCTGACTACATGGGGTTAGACCATATTGTCTATTCAACTTAATTAGTCTCTTCTCTAGCCGCACAATTTCCCTATCACGGGCACGTTTATATTGTGACACATAACTTATTATCTCCCCTCTTAATACTGCTTTCGCGGCTTCCCAAAAGCTGGTGGAACTGTCTACCGTACCCTCATTAAAGTGCTTATATTCAGTCCATTTAGCCCGTAAATATTCCCCAAATCGTGGGTCTTTAAACAAGTAGCTTGGAAATGTCCAACTATTTAATTTCTCTTCCTCCCCTCCTCCTTTCCAGCACATTCTAATCACTGAATGATCCGATATAACACAAGGTTCTATATGTGCCTCAGTAATATCTGTTAATAAAGTGTGGGAAGCTAGCAAATAGTCAATTCTAGCCGAGGTGCCATGTGCTCTAGATTGATGGGTATATTCTTTGTCTAGTGGATGCAGTGTCCTCCATATATCTATGAGCCCGAGTGTTGTGCATAGATCCGGCAGACCTCTGGTACTAATCCGCCTTAAATCAGCCGGGGGATGTGATCTGTCCATTATAGGGTCCCAAGTCATATTAAAATCACCTCCCAGCAATAAGGGCAATGGTTCCAGTTGAGTGATCTGCCTAAGCAATCTTTTATAAAATTTTAAATCCAATGTATTAGGAGCGTAAATACTACCCAAGATTATTTTTTGTCTATTTATTGTGGCAATGCAGAGTACAAACCGGCCTTCTACATCTTTAATCGTTTTATGTACTTGGACAGCTATACCTTTTCTAAAAAGTATTGCCACCCCCCCTTTCCGGCCCAAGGCCGCCGTTGCCACACAGTCCGCAACCCACCACTTAGCCAATTTGGTGTGCTCAGCATCTGACAAATGCGTTTCTTGTAACAGCGCTATATCTGTTCCAAGACGTTTAAGCTGTCGCAGAATCTTGGAGCGCTTAATAGGGGAGTGTATACCTCCTACATTCCATGAGGCTACCTTAATTGTTTACCCTCCAAAGTCCCGCCAATCTGTATCAGATTCATCTTCTCCTTTTGAGAGAGGCCAGCCCAGCCTCCAGCCTCCCTCTCGTAAATTTCGGTCTTCTACAAGTTGTGAGAATTTCACTTTTAATACAACTTGAGTTAGTCCCCCCCCCCTCCCCTTTCCCAACCCCATGTTCTCCCTCTTCCCGTTCCCTCCCAGTTCCCCTTCTCTACCCCTTCTGTTCCCTAAGGAAATGGATCACTTCCGACACCCCTTCTCCTCTCTTAATAATATTCTTCTATATGATTCTTATCTCTTGACATTTCAACATTACAGTTTTTCATTCCTCTTCTAACCATATAGGTCTATATATCAATTGTGCTATCACATCCGTTCTATCATATATTTCTTTACCGCATTTAAGCTTTCTTATCAATTAAATTGTCTATCTTTTCTCTTCAGTATGTCTCATATCAGTTGCTATCTGGGAGATTATTTCCCCTTCTTTATACGATACCTGAAGCATTGATAAACAGTTCACTTTTACTTCTGTCTATGTTTACCAGGTTGACAAGTTATAATGCCTTCTTCAATTATTAAGGTTTACCAAAATAGTCCAGTTTCCAACGACATTTATCATCAACTGTCTTAGTCTCTATGATCTTCTCCTTGACTATTTGATATAGCCTCATCTTTTAATTTACTCTTCCCGCTGAGTTTCCCCAGTGGGATATATCTTAAGGGTCTATATGCAGACTTTTTATGATTTCTTGGTGCGTTTTTTATCCGTAATCAGTCCCCTTACAAATTATTCTCAATCTCAGATTTTATTGCATCGCATCATTTCACCGCATTATTGTCCATTTTCCATCTGTTGTACAAAAAGTTTTGCTGTTTCCACTGAGTCAAATATTTTTATTCCCGAGTGATGATTAATTCTCAATTTCGCCGGGTATAGCAGCGCAAATTTAGCTTTCCGGTTGACGAGTTCAGAACAGATTGGTGAAAACTTTTTCCTTTGCGCTGCCACTGCTGCTGAGTAATCTTGAAAACATAATACTTTGCGATTTCCACTGTGCAGTTCTTTCCCATTCCTTAAGGCCTGCAAAATCGCGTTTTTATGGGCAAAGTTTAAAATTTTGCAAATGACTACACGTGGTCTACCTTCTGCCGTCTGCTTTGGGCCTAGACGGTGAGCTCGTTCAATTTTCAGCGGGCCCAAAGATTCCGGTAGTTCAAGTTCCTCTGCCAACCATGTTTCCAAGTATCTGCTTAAGTCTCGATCTCCTTGTCCCTCCGCCAGACCCACCATCCGAAGATTATTTCGTCTTGACCTGTTTTCTAAGTCCTCAAGCTTTTCTTCATAAGAGGCAAGTGTTTTTTTCAGCTGATTTACTTCTGACTCTAAAGTACCAACGCGATCTTCAGTATCACTGGCTCGCTGTTGGTAAGTCACCATTTCTAGCTGAATTTGGTTTACACTGTTATGCAGCGATTCTAACTTAGTGTCTAGTGAGCTGAGTTTTTTCTCCAAAATAGCTTCCAAAGCTTGCGTGACTTCGCCCACTATCTCGGCGGCCCATGCGGATCCAACCGCTGAAGTTCCCGGGCTCGCCGGCGCCGCCATTTTGTCCTCAGCTTGCCGGTTCTTATCTTTCTCTTTTCTGGTTGATTTGGTCGCCATTAGCTTTTGAATCGATAGTAAGTAAATCCTCTAACGTTTCCCAAAGCTTCCTCTTGCCGATAACAATCAAACAAACGCTTTTAGATTGAGTTTTTCAACTCGATTCTTGAGGAGAAGGCAGGAGCAATTCGACTAGCGTCCGCTCCTGTGCATAGCGTCACGTGATCCCCCATTATATTATCTTTATACTATTTTCTATAATTCATTTCTCTATTCCACATACCTTTTTACCTTTATGTCAGCAATGTTATTAAGTTCTAGTCATTTATTATGTCATGGCCGGTGCCTTTTAAGATGACACGGTATATATTTAGTATTTTTTTTATTTTTAAACACAAGCTCATCTTCGAAGTTTTACTGCTAACTATAAGTAAGAAATGTTTTTTTTCTCCAATATATTTTTAAATCCCAGGTTGGGTTTTCATAATACTTTGTTTTAACTATGTTTTCAATAGCGGTGTCACCTTCATTCATGAATACTTCGCTTTTTTTGGTTAGGCACTTTTTTTTAGTGAAGTCGATATGCACTCATTTCACCAAGATTATATAATTTACCCACTCCTTGTGAGTTTTTCATTTATAAGTAAGTATACAGGCTTTACAATTTTGGGGTCTAAAGTTTGAGATTCACTTTTGGGACTGAAATAATCTTTCTAGTGGGTATTTTAGAACATAAGGCATTTTAATAGGTTTGTGGCTTGTGAAAGCATGATCATATGACCTTAGCCAGGTCAGATAAACTTGACCACCAAGCAAGCTAGGATTTCACTTTACAATACTATGCAAAGCTGGGACTGCCACTTAGTGAGTATGGATATATGTAGTCATTTTGGACTGTATGATTTGTATCATTCTGACCATTTTGATTTGTTTTTAATAGTGATTGTGTGCCTTTGAGATTTATACAATTACCTTGTTTCTTTGATCTCTAGTTCTAGTGTTTTTGGAAAGCATAAACAGACGCTTCACATCTACCCGTTCAACTCCACTCATTATTTTATAGATCTCTATCATATCTCCTCTCAGCCGCCTCTTCTCCAAGCTGAAGAGCCTTAGCCGCTTTAGCCTTTCCTCATAGGGAAGTCGTCCCATCCCCTTTATCATTTTCGTCACCCTTGTCTGCACCTTTTCTAATTTCACTATATCTTTTTTGAGATGCAGCGACCAGAATTTAACGCAATATTCGAGGTGCGGTCGCACCCTGGAGTGATACAAAGGCATTACAACATCCTCAGTTTTGTTTTCCATTCCTTTCCTAATACCTAACATTCTATTTGCTTTCTTAGCCACAGCAGCACACTGAGCAAAAGGTTTCAACATATCATCAACGACGACACCTAGATCCCTTTCTTGGTCTGTGACTCCTAATGTGGAACTGTGCATGACGTAACTATAATTCGGGTTCCTCTTTCCCACATGCATCACTTTGCACTTGCTCACATTAAACATCATCAGCCATTTAGACGTCCAGTATCCCAGTCTCGTAAGGTCCTCTTGTAATTTTTCACACTCCTCCCGTGATTTAACAACTTTGAATAACTTTGTGTCATCAGCAAATTTAATTACCTCGCTAGTTACTCCCATCTCTAGGTCATTTATAAATATGTTAAAAAGCGACAGTCCCAGCACAGACCCCTGGGGAACCCCACCAACTACTCTTTCTCCATTGAGAATAATGACCATTTAACCCTACTCTCTGTTTTCTATCTTTTAACCAGTTTTTAATCCACTATAGAACACTACCTCCTATCCCATGACTTTCCAATTTCCTCTGGAGTCTTTCATGAGGTACTTTGTCAAATGCCTTCTGAAAATCCAGATACACAATATCAACCGGCTCACCTTTATCCACATGCTTGCTCAATCCCTTCAAAGAAATGTAGTAGATTGGTAAGGCAAGGCTTCCCTTCACTAAATCCATGTTGACTTTGTCCCATTAGTCCATGTTTTTGAATGTGCTGTGTAATTTTGTTCTTTATAATAGTCTCTACCATTTTGCCCGGCACCGACGTCAGACTCATCAGTCTATAATTTCCCGGATCTCCTCTGGAACCTTTTTTAAATATCGGCGTTACATTGGCCACCCTCCAATCTTCCGATTTTAAAGATAAATAGCATATCTCTAACAGTAGCTCCTCAAGCTCATTTTTTAGTTCTATCAGTACCCTAGGGAGAATACCATCCGGTCCAGGAGATTTGCTACTCTTCAGTTTGCCAAACTGCTCCACTACATCTTCCAGGTTTATAGATATTTCATTAAGTTTCTTCGACTAGTCAGCCTCGAATACCTTGTCCGGCACTGGTATCCCACCCAAATCTTCCTCGGTGAAGACCGAAGCACAGAACTCATTTAATTTTTCTGCTATTTCTTTGTGTTCCCTGATTGCCCCTTTTACACCCCAGTCATCCAGCGGGCCAACCGATTCTTTTGCCAGCTTCCTGCTTTTAATGTATCTAAAAAAAATGTTTACTATCAGTTTTCGCCTCTAACGCTATCTTTCTTTCAAAATCCCTCTTTGCCTTTCTTATCAGCGCTTTGCATCTGACTTGACATTCCTTAGGCCGCTTCTTATTTTCTTCAGTCTGTTCCTTCTTCTATTTTTGGAAGGATTCCTTTTTAGCTCCAATAGCCTCCTTTACCTCACTTTTTAACCATGCCGGCTGTAGTTTTGTCTTCCGTCCTCCTTTTCCGATACGTGGAATATGTTTGGCCATCCTGGTAGGGCAGACGGTAGTATACCCGTATTGCCGTCCTTTTCCCCTTAACACTTGGAATGTCGATCCACAATGATTACAAGAGGTCTTTTGTTTCCTGCAGAATTTTCAATCTATTTGATTCAAGGCTCTCGTTAATATACAGTGCTACTCCTCCTCCATTCCGGTCCACCCTATCACCACGATATAATTTGTACCCCGGTATGGCAGTGTCCCACTGGTTATCCTCCTTCCACCAGGTCTCAGAGATGCCTATTATACCTAATTCTTCATTCAGTGCAATATATTCCAATTCTCCCATCTTATGTCTTAGGCTCTTAGCATTTCCATATAGACACGTCAAGCTAGGCTTGTTATTCCTTATTACAGCATGTTGATTACATGACAGTATTAATTTGCTATCCTTTGTCAGGTTTTTATTATTTTTATTTAAGGCCATTGAATCTACTACAATCTCTTTTTCATCCTCACTATCAATAAACACTGTCTTCCCTGTTTGGGCAATATCTTTGCAAGATACCTTATTCCGAACCATATGCTTTTGTGCAACTGTCGGCCTGCCCCCCCCCCCCCCCCGTTCCTAGCTTAAAAGCTGCTATCTTTTTTAAATGTCACTCTTTTTTTCAAGCCATCAAACTTCATCACTTACCCTGTGCGTTGGTTCTCTGCTTCCCGCCAACCAGTTTCCAAATTGTTCTTCTCTGCTCTTGCTGCTGCCGGATATGGCGTCTTGATCTGTACAGTTGGGCAGTTCCTTTCTGTCGCTTCTTCCTCTATAATGTTAGCAAAATCCACCCTTTCCTCTCTGAGCACACCACCCAAACTCTCATCCACTCTCTCGTTACCTCTCGCCTTGACTACTGCAACCTACTCCTCACTGGTCTCCCACTTAGCCACCTATCCCCCCTTCAGTCCGTTCAGAACTCTGCTGCACGTCTTATCTTCCGCCTGAACCTATATACTCTTATCACCCCTCTCCTCAAGTCACTTCATTGGCTTCCGATCAGGTACCGCATTCAGTTCAAGCTTCTGCTACTAACCTACAAATGTACTCTATCTGCAGCCCCTCCCTTACCTCTCAACCCTCATCTCCCCTTATGTTCCTACCCGTAACCTCCGCTCTCAAGACAAATCCCTCCTTTCAGTACCCTTCTCCACCACCGCCAACTCCAGGCTCCGCCCTTTCTGCCTCGCCTCACCCCACGCGTGGAACAAACTCCCCAAGCCCATAAGCCAGGCCCCCTCCCTGCCCATCTTCAAATCACTGCTTAAAGCCCACCTCTTCAATGTCGCCTTCGGCACCTAACCACTACACCTCTACCCAGGAAATCTAGACTGCCCCAACTTGACATTTCGTTCTTTAGATTGTAAGCTCCTTTGAGCAGGGACCGTCCTTCTTTGTTTAATTTGTACAGTGCTGCGTAACCCTAGTAGCGCTCTAGAAATGTTAAGTAGTAGTAGTAATGTCCCTCTTTCAGATGCTTCTTCAATTGTTTGTTCCAGGTTAGCTGTGACATTTTGTAAATCTATTGGATTCTCTGTCTCTACTTTTTTCATTGTGCTTGATATATAATAAATCTTGTTCAACGGGGGAAACACTTCCTGAGGAAAATTTAAGTTTTCTTTCAAATATCTACTGAACATATCATTTGGGGATACACCCAACAATCTAGGAAAATTCAATATACGGAGATTTAATCTCCTATTATAGTTCTCCACTTGTTCTATCTTCCTTCTTATTTCCATATTGTCCTTTATCACAGCCACTTTGAATTCATCAGTTTGCTTAGTCTCTCTCTGCAAGGCCTCAATTTTTAGGGAAAGGTCTTGTTTCACCATATCTAGGGAGTTCTTCACCTCCTGTACATTTAAATTCAAAGTCTTTACCTCTTCTGAAGATTGTCTCAGGGTTTTTTCCATTTCTAAAAGCTTCATCCAGATCTTACCCAGGCTCACCTCCATCTCTCCTGCAGCCTCAGATGTCTTTATGGAGTCGGACTCTTCTCTGGGCTCCTCGGTATCACCCTATCCAGGTTCCGAGGGAAACCCCGTTCGACTCACAACAGTTGCAGGGCAAGGAGGCGTCATAGAGCTTGGTTGGGAGAGAGATATTTCTGCTTCCAGCGGGGGGGGTGGGGAAAGAGCGCTTCACCGCTAAGGACTCCGCTCCACTTCTCTGGGAAAGAGCGGGGAAGAAGTGCTCCAAACCCGCGCTTACCAGCGTGGACGTCCCACAAGGTAGGGAACCCCCCGAATCGTTCCCTTGCATTTTGTATGTGGCATATTCAAAGCAGGTAAAACTGGAAAAATTCGGTAATTGAGGGCAGGAGTTCGCTTCAAACGTGACCGCTCACGGCGCCATCTTGACACGCCCCCTCTTATTATAAAAATGTGGTTTAATAACAGTGCCTTATACAGAATTCATGGTTAACAATAACACTGCCTTTAGAGATGTAATGGTCTGTTCATAAATATTCAAATTCATTCTGAAAAAAATCTTTCATTTAACAATTTAACAGTAAGTGCATACAACATGTGTTTTAAAACTGACATTGGGATAGGATGTTGGTTGATAAAGAAAAACAACTGTGTAAACCTCATTGTGAGTCAAAATCTAAAAGAAACATGCAAATGAAAACCAGGTACCTGCGGCGAAGGCCGGCCATCCGTGGCGGCCCCGGGCCCCACTGGTACCGGCGGCGAGCAGGTGAGTGTTGGTCCCGGCGGAAGACGGAACAATAAGGTTTATGCTGCCATGTGTAAAAAAAAAAATAGAAGAGAAAGGGAATTGGGACTTGATATACCGCCTTTCTGAGGTTTTTGCAACTACATTCAAAGCGGTTTACATATATTCAGGTACTTATTTTGTACCTGGGGCAATGGAGGGTTAAGTGACTTGCCCAGAGTCACAAGGAACTGCAGTGGGAATCGAACCCAGTTCCCCAGGATCAAAGTCCACTGCACTAACCACTAGGCTACTCCACCACTCTAGAAGAGTAAAGAATAATAGTTATAACATTTAAAGCATACCTTAAGACAAGCACAAAATCTATCCACAAGCAGAAAAGGACCTCCATTATTTAAAAACAGGAAATTTATACTGTGGTACAATTCTTAGTTTGGTGCCAAAACTTATCAAAATGGATGCGTCTGAACTGTGTGCGCTCCAAGATGGTGCTATATTCTGAATGGGTGTGTATATATATATATATATATATATATATATATATATATATATATATATATATATATATATATATATATATATATATTGTAAGGAGGAGGTAGAAGGAAGGCAGAGAAGAGCTGATAGTGACAGTAAGCAGGGAAAGGAGAAAAACCCTCAGAGGGGAAAGGGAGGAGGAGACTGATGAAAAGGGAAGAGAACTACAGAGCCCAGCAACACTTGCAAGGAAGGAGGGAACATGAGAAACAGTACCACAACTCCCAGCAGGTAGTAGAGTCAGGGGGTGATTGGGAGATGGAGGATAATCAGGGGGAGGAGCAGCACCTGGGAGAGAGGGTGGGGGGAAGACTCCATGGAGTGGGAGGAGATTGAACTAGGAGAGGAAAGCGAAAGGAAAGAGGTTGGTGAGGAGCAAATGGAGTTCTTTTGCTCAGGACAAAGGGCGGTGGAAAAGGAAGAGACTGCAGAGAGAGAGAAGCCAGAGATTTGGGGCCGCTAAGTGACATTGCCTAGATGCGGTCTGGCTTCATGGAACTGTGGGAATTAATTACCTGAAGGAGGTCAGTCTGAACATTTGTGGGAGGTTGTCAGAGTGTTGGTGTCTGGCAAATGAGGGTGGTGAAAATGCCTCTAACTCCTAGGCAGTAGCAGAGAGGAGTGGAGGAATAGACTGAACCATAGGTTTTCCCAAGTCTTTAGCTAATTCTAAGACTGAACTGTTGTTTGTTTGGTGTGTTGGAAAAGTGAAGCAAAGTGCACGGAGACCAACAGCTGTGGTACAGTGAACATACTGTTTTTCCCACTGGTACCGCGGTGTAATAAAGTACTCTGCAGGATAAGTTTGGTACTGTGAATAATTACTTTTTGCAAGTGAGCAGAAGCAGTTCCTCTTAGGAGGTGGATTAGCCCCAATTGTGTGGGTGAAGACAGACAGCACGAAGAGGTGCGGGTCGAGAGCGGACAGCATGGAGAGGTACTTGCTGACTATATATATATATATATATATATAAACCTATATACTTGATTGTTATGTCAATTTTAAAAGAAAGGGGTGTGGTCTTGTGGATCTGCCACTTAAGTGCAATTAGCGTGAATTTAATGGGAATCCAGAATAATGTTGATACTTTAAAAGTGGAAGGTAAAAGAAATGCAAAGTGAATAAGGTCTAATGAGCATATGAAACTAGCTGTGCATTCCTATGTGCGGTGCATCCTTACAAAAACAGCACAGACAACTGTTGCACAATACTGCATCTGTAGGACTGCAGCAAGGAACATGAACGTGACTACTGCCAATGCTAATAAATACATAAAATAACAAAAGTTGCGTGCCAATCATGGAGGTAAAGAAGCAAATTAGATAAAAACTATAAAAAAAAATAAGAATCTGAAAATTGTATTTTGACAAAGTCAATGGAAGCAAATGCTTTAAACAATCTCTTAAAATGTGACAATTACTGATTTTAATAAATACATAAAAAAAGAAAAACAAATAAAACAGAAAAAACATGGCAATTAAAAATAAATAACAGAATGACATCAATCGCAAAAACTAAAAGAATAGGGCATAGGTTGGAACGAATGCTTTAAACAGCTAGTAAAAAAGGCCCGTTTCTGACACAAATGAAATGGGCGCTAGCAAGGTTTTCCTCGGAGTGTGTATGTTTGAGAGAGTGTGTGTGAGAGAGGGAGAGTGAATGTGCGAGTGTATGTGTGTGACAGAGAGAGAGTGACACTGGATGCGAGTGTGTATGTGAGAGAGTGTGTGTGTGAGCATCAGAGTGTGTGCGCCAGGGCCCCCCCCCTCCCTCCCAGTTCAAGGGTCCCCCCTCCCTCTTGTTCCAGGATCGTCGTCCCCCTCCCTCCTGTAGGGTGTAAATAAATAATTAGGACAATAATTATTCCCTGATAATACTTATTACAAGGTTCCTAGCTCAGCCTAGGGGTATATTATACAGGAACCTTGGTGCTGGCACCCTGCCAGTGTTTTGTTCCCCGCCAAAGAACAGAAGCCACGTCACAGATGATATTATTATTATTTATTATAGGTAGAAAAAGCAAATGCTACATACCTGTAGAAGGTATTCTCTGAGGACAGCAGGCTGATTGTTCTCACTGATGGGTGACGTCCAAGGCAGCCCCTCCAATCGGAACACTTTCTAGCAAAGTCCTTTGCTAGTCCTCGCGCACCGCGCATGCGCGGCCATCTTCCCGCCCGAACCGGCTCGTGCCGGCCAGTCTCATATGTAGCAAGACAAAGAGAAGGGAAGACACAACTCCAAAGGGGAGGCGGGCGGGTTTGTGAGAACAATCAGCCTGCTGTCCTCGGAGAATACCTTCTACAGGTATGTAGCATTCGCTTTCTCCGAGGAAAAGCAGGCTGCTTGTTCTCACTGATGGGGTATCCCTAGCCCCCAGGCTCACTCAAAACAACAACCATGGTCAATTGGGCCTCGCAACGGCGAGGGCATAACTGAGATTGACCTAAAAAAATTTACCAACTAACAGAGTGCAGCCTGGAACAGAACAAACATGGGCCTAGGGGGGTGGAGTTGGATTCTAAACCCCGAACAGATTCTGAAGCACTGACTGCCCGAACCGACTGTCGCGTCGGGTATCCTGCTGCAGGCAGTAATGAGATGTGAATGTGTGGACAGATGACCACGTCGCAGCTTTGCAAATCTCTTCAATAGTGGCTGACTTCAAGTGGGCTACCGACGCTGCCATGGCTCTAACATTATGAGCCGTGACATGACCCTCAAGAGCCAGCCCAGCCTGGGCGTAAGTGAAGGAAATGCAATCTGCTAGCCAATTGGATATGGTGCGTTTTCCCACAGCCACTCCCCTCCTGTTGGGATCAAAAGAAACAAACAATTGGGCGGACTGTCTGTTGGGCTGTGTCCGCTCCAGATAGAAGGCCAATGCTCTCTTGCAGTCCAATGTGTGCAGCTGACGTTCAGCAGGGCAGGAATGAGGACGGGGAAAGAATGTTGGCAAGACAATTGACTGGTTCAGATAGAACTCCGACACAACCTTCGGCAAGAACTTAGGGTGAGTGCGGAGGACTACTCTGTTATGATGAAATTTGGTGTAAGGGGCCTGGGCTACCAGGGCCTGAAGCTCACTGACTCTACGAGCTGAAGTAACTGCCACCAAGAAAATGAACTTCCAGGTCAAGTACTTCAGATGGCAGGAATTCAGTGGCTCAAAAGGAGGTTTCATCAGCTGGGTGAGAACGACATTGAGATCCCATGACACTGTAGGAGGCTTGACAGGGGGCTTTGACAAAAGCAAACCTCTCATGAAGCGAACAACTAAAGGCTGTCCTGAGATCGGCTTACCTTCCACACGGTAATGGTATGCACTGATTGCACTAAGGTGAACCCTTACAGAGTCGGTCTTGAGACCAGACTCAGACAAGTGCAGAAGGTATTCAAGCAGGGTCTGTGTAGGACAAGAGCGAGGATCTAGGGCCTTGCTGTCACACCAGACGGCAAACCTCCTCCACAGAAAGAAGTAACTCCTCTTAGTGGAATCTTTCCTGGAAGCAAGCAAGATACGGGAGACACCCTCTGACAGACCAAAAGAGGCAAAGTCTACGCTCTCAACATCCAGGCCGTGAGAGCCAGGGACCGGAGGTTGGGATGCAGAAGCGCCCCTTCGTCCTGTGTGATGAGGGTCGGAAAACACTCCAATCTCCACGGTTCTTCGGAGGACAACTCCAGAAGAAGAGGGAACCAGATCTGACGCGGCCAAAAAGGAGCAATCAGAATCATGGTGCCTCGGTCTTGCTTGAGTTTCAACAAAGTCTTCCCCACCAGAGGTATGGGAGGATAAGCATACAGCAGACCCTCCCCCCAGTCCAGGAGGAAGGCATCCGATGCCAGTCTGCCGTGGGCCTGAAGCCTGGAACAGAACTGAGGGACCTTGTGGTTGGCTCGAGATGCGAAGAGATCTACCAAGGGGGTGCCCCACACCTGGAAGATCTGTCGCACTACACGGGAATTGAGCGACCACTCGTGAGGTTGCATAATCCTGCTCAACCTGTCGGCCAGACTGTTGTTTACGCCTGCCAGATATGTGGCTTGGAGCACCATGCCGTGACGGCGAGCCCAGAGCCACATGCTGACGGCTTCCTGACATAGGGGGCGAGATCCGGTGCCCCCCTGCTTGTTGACGTAATACATGGCAACCTGGTTGTCTGTCTGAATTTGGATAATTTGGTGGGACAGCCGATCTCTGAAAGCCTTCAGAGCGTTCCAGATCGCTCGTAACTCCAGAAGATTGATCTGCAGATCGCGTTCCTGGAGGGACCAGCTTCCTTGGGTGTGAAGCCCATCGACATGAGCTCCCCACCCCAGGAGAGACGCATCCGTGGTCAGCACTTTTTGTGGCTGAGGAATTTGGAAAGGACGTCCCAGAGTCAAATTGGACCAAATCGTCCACCAATACAGGGATTTGAGAAAACTCGTGGACAGGTGGATCACGTCTTCTAGATCCCCAGCAGCCTGAAACCACTGGGAAACTAGGGTCCATTGAGCAGATCTCATGTGAAGGCGGGCCATGGGAGTCACATGAACTGTGGAGGCCATGTGGCCCAGCAATCTCAACATCTGCCGAGCTGTGATCTGCTGGGACGCTCGCACCCGCGAGACGAGGGACAACAAGTTGTTGGCTCTCGTCTCTGGGAGATACAGTGGTGGAAATAAGTATTTGATCCCTTGCTGATTTTGTAAGTTTGCCCACTGACAAAGACATGAGCAGCCCATAATTGAAGGGTAGGTTATTGGTAACAGTGAGAGATAGCACATCACAAATTAAATCCGGAAAATCACATTGTGGAAAGTATATGAATTTATTTGCATTCTGCAGAGGGAAATAAGTATTTAATCCCTCTGGCAAACAAGACCTAATACTTGGTGGCAAAACCCTTGTTGGCAAGCACAGCGGTCAGACGTCTTCTGTAGTTGATGATGAGGTTTGCACACATGTCAGGAGGAATTTTGGTCCACTCCTCTTTGCAGATCATCTCTAAATCATTAAGAGTTCTGGGCTGTCGCTTGGCAACTCGCAGCTTCAGCTCCCTCCATAAGTTTTCAATGGGATTAAGGTCTGGTGACTGGCTAGGCCACTCCATGACCCTAATGTGCTTCTTCCTGAGCCACTCCTTTGTTGCCTTGGCTGTATGTTTTGGGTCATTGTCGTGCTGGAAGACCCAGCCACGACCCATTTTTAAGGCCCTGGCGGAGGGAAGGAGGTTGTCACTCAGAATTGTACGGTACATGGCCCCATCCATTCTCCCATTGATGCGGTGAAGTAGTCCTGTGCCCTTAGCAGAGAAACACCCCCAAAACATAACATTTCCACCTCCATGCTTGACAGTGGGGACGGTGTTCTTTGGGTCATAGGCAGCATTTCTCTTCCTCCAAACACGGCGAGTTGAGTTCATGCCAAAGAGCTCAATTTTTGTCTCATCTGACCACAGCACCTTCTCCCAATCACTCTCGGCATCATCCAGGTGTTCACTGGCAAACTTCAGACGGGCCGTCACATGTGCCTTCCGGAGCAGGGGGACCTTGCGGGCACTGCAGGATTGCAATCCGTTATGTCGTAATGTGTTACCAATGGTTTTCGTGGTGACAGTGGTCCCAGCTGCCTTGAGATCATTGACAAGTTCCCCCCTTGTAGTTGTAGGCTGATTTCTAACCTTCCTCATGATCAAGGATACCCCACGAGGTGAGATTTTGCGTGGAGCCCCAGATCTTTGTCGATTGACAGTCATTTTGTACTTCTTCCATTTTCTTACTATGGCACCAACAGTTGTCTCCTTCTCGCCCAGCGTCTTACTGATGGTTTTGTAGCCCATTCCAGCCTTGTGCAGGTGTATGATCTTGTCCCTGACATCCTTAGACAGCTCCTTGCTCTTGGCCATTTTGTAGAGGTTAGAGTCTGACTGATTCACTGAGTCTGTGGACAGGTGTCTTTCATACAGGTGACCATTGCCGACAGCTGTCTGTCATGCAGGTAACGAGTTGATTTGGAGCATCTACCTGGTCTGTAGGGGCCAGATCTCTTACTGGTTGGTGGGGGATCAAATACTTATTTCCCTCTGCAGAATGCAAATAAATTCATATACTTTCCACAATGTGATTTTCCGGATTTAATTTGTGATGTGCTATCTCTCACTGTTACCAATAACCTACCCTTCAATTATGGGCTGCTCATGTCTTTGTCAGTGGGCAAACTTACAAAATCAGCAAGGGATCAAATACTTATTTCCACCACTGTAGGCGCGAGCCGTCCGAGAATCCAGCACAGCTCCTATGAATTCGAGTTTCTGCACTGGGAGAAGATGGGACTTTGGATAATTTATCACAAACCCCAGTAGCTCCAGGAGGTGAATAGTCATCTGCATGGACTGCAGGGCTCCTGCCTCGGATGTGTTCTTCACCAGCCAATCGTCGAGATATGGGAACACGTGTACCCCCAGTCTGCGAAGTGCCGCTGCTACTACAGCCAAGCACTTCGTGAACACTCTGGGCGCAGAGGCGAGCCCAAAGGGTAGCACACAGTACTGGAAGTGACGTGTGCCCAGCTGAAATCGCAGATACTGTCTGTGAGCTGGCAGTATCGGGATGTGCGTGTAGGCGTCCTTCAAGTCCAGAGAGCATAGCCAATCGTTTTCCTGAATCATGGGGAGAAGGGTGCCCAGGGAAAGCATCCTGAACTTTTCTTTGACCAGATATTTGTTCAGGGCCCTTAGGTCTAGGATGGGACGCATCCCCCCTGTTTTCTTTTCCACAAGGAAGTACCTGGAATAGAATCCCAGCCCTTCTTGCCCGGATGGCACGGGCTCGACCGCATTGGCGCTGAGAAGGGCGGAGAGTTCCTCTGCAAGTACCTGCTTGTGTTGGAAGCTGTAAGACTGAGCTCCTGGTGGGCAATTTGGAGGTTTTGAGGTCAAATTGAGGGTGTATCCTTGCCGGACTATTTGGAGAACCCACTGATCTGAGGTTATGAGAGGCCACCTTTGGTGAAAAGCTTTCAACCTCCCTCCGACTGGCAGGTCGCCCGGCACTGACACTTGGATGTCGGCTATGCTCTGCTGGAGCCAGTCAAAAGCTCGTCCCTTGCTTTTGCTGGGGAGCCGAGGGGCCTTGCTGAGGCGCACGCTGCTGACGAGAGCGCGCGCGCTGGGGCTTAGCCTGGGCCGCAGGCTGTCGAGGAGGAGGATTGTACCTACGCTTACCAGAAGAGTAGGGAACAGTCTTCCTTCCCCCCCAAAATCTTCTACCTGTAGAGGTAGAGGCTGAAGGCTGCCGGCAGGAGAACTTGTCGAATGCGGTGTCCCGCTGGTGGAGCTGCTCTACCACCTGCTCGACTTTTTCTCCAAAAATATTATCCGCACGGCAAGGCGAGTCCGCAATCCGCTGCTGGATTCTATTCTCCAGGTCGGAGGCACGTAGCCATGAGAGTCTGCGCATCACCACACCTTGAGCAGCGGCCCTGGACGCAACATCAAAGGTGTCATACACCCCTCTGGCCAGGAATTTTCTGCACGCCTTCAGCTGCCTGACCACCTCCTGAAATGGCTTGGCTTGCTCAGGGGGGAGCTTGTCCACCAAGCCTGCCAACTGCCGCACATTGTTCCGCATGTGGATGCTCGTGTAGAGCTGGTAGGACTGAATCTTGGCCACGAGCATAGAAGAATGGTAGGCCTTCCTCCCAAAGGAGTCCAAGGTTCTAGAGTCCTTGCCCGGGGGCGCCGAAGCATGCTCCCTAGAACTCTTGGCCTTCTTTAGGGCCAAATCCACAACTCCAGAGTCATGAGGCAACTGAGTGCGCATCAGCTCTGGGTCCCCATGGATCCGGTACTGGGACTCGATCTTCTTGGGAATGTGGGGATTACTTAGAGGCTTGGTCCAGTTCGCCAGCAATGTCTTTTTGAGGACATGATGCATGGGTACTGTGGACGCTTCCTTAGGTGGAGAAGGATAGTCCAGGAGCTCAAACATTTCAGCCCTGGGCTCGTCCTCCACAACCACCGGGAAGGGGATGGCCGTAGACATCTCCCGGACAAAGGCAGCGAAAGACAGACTCTCAGGAGGAGAAAGCTGTCTTTCAGGAGAGGGAGTGGGATCGGAAGGAAGACCCTCAGACTCCTCGTCAGAGAAATATCTGATGTCTTCTTCCTCTTCCTACGAGGCCTCACCATCGGTGTCAGACACAAGTTCACGGACCTGTGTCTGCAACCGTGCCCGGCTCGACTCCGTGGAACCACGGCCACGGTGGGAGCGTCGAGAGGTAGACTCCCTCGCCTGCACCAGCGAAGCTCCCTCCGCTGACGTAGTCGGGGAGCCTTCCTGGGAGGCTACCGCACTCGGTACCGCAAGCGGCACCGATGTCGGAGACCTGACAATGGGCCAGCCGGCGCCTTGCTAGACGGTACCGGTGGCGCAAGCACCCCCGGTACCAGAGGGGTAGGGCGCAACAGCTCTCCCAGGATCTCTGGGAGAACGGCCCAGAGGCTCTCGTGCAGAGCAGCTGTGGAAAAAGACATGGAAGCCGATGCAGGAGTCGATGTCAGAACCTGTTCCGGGCGTGGAGGTTGTTCCGGGCTGTCCAAAGGGGAGCGCATCGACACCTCTTGAACAGAGGGCGAGCGGTCCTCTCGGTGCCGATGCTTACTGGGTGCCGACTCCCTCGGCGACCCAGAGCTCTCTGTGCCGACACGGGAAGGGGACCGGTGACAATGCTTCTTCGATTTTTTGGAACGAAGCACGTCACCGGAGCTTCCCGGCACCGACGAGGAGGACGTAGAATCCAGCCCTCTCTTCCTCGGGGCCGAGGCCGAAGAGGGTCGGTCTCGGGGGGGGGGGGGGGCTGTACCGCAGGAGCCCTCAGGGTAGGGGGAGACCCACCCGAAGGCTCACCGCCACCAGCAGGGGAATGGACAGCCCTCACCTGCACTCCAGATGAAGCACCACCGTCCGACGACATCAGCAGACGAGGAGGTCTCGATACCACCGACGCCGACGCAGCCCTCCGATGTCGCCCCGATGCAGAGGGCCGATGCCTCGATGCACTCGATGCAATCGGGGGCGAGGATGAAGGTCCGGGTGCCGACGACGTTGAAGCAGTCGATACTCCCGGTGCCGATGCCGACGAAGAGCCCGAGAACAGAACGTTCCACTGGGCTAATCTCGCTACCTGAGTCCGCTTTTGCAAAAGAGAACACAGACTACAGGCCTGAGGGCGGTGCCCAGCCCCCAGACACTGAAGACACGACGCGTGCCTGTCAGTGAGCGAGATTACCCGGGCGCACTGGGTGCACTTCTTGAAGCCGCTGGAAGACTTCGATGTCATGGGCGGAAAAATCGCGCCGGCGAGATCAAAACTCGAAATGGCGAAAATGGCACCACAAAAATAGGGGGAAGAAAAACTTCGACCGAGGCCTAAATAGGGCCTACCCCGACGACGAAAGAAAACTTACCGGGGCAAAAACTAGAAGTACGGGAAGGGAGAAAACCATAAAGGTCTCCTTCCGACACCTTTTTTTTTTTTTAAGAACGAAGTCGATAAATGACGCGCGAGGTCAACTTTGGGGCGCGAACGGCGAAACACGACCGTACCGAGCGCGGACAAAAGAAGACTGGCCGGCACGAGCCGGTTCGGGCGGGAAGACGGCCCGCGCATGCGCGGTGTGCATCGGCGCGCGAGGACTAGCAAAGGACTTTGCTAGAAAGTGTTCCGATTGGAGGGGCTGCCGTGGACGTCACCCATCAGTGAGAACAAGCAGCCTGCTTCTCCTCGGAGAAATAGAAACACTCTGCAATAGCTTATATGCAATATAATATCTCTTACTGATATGCACACTAACAAAATATATTGTCTAACTACACTCTGATTATCCTGAGACTACGTACAGTAATACTTAGAACAGTACACGATATCCTAATGATCCTTATGAAAACTTATCACATCTTATGCAAAATACACATTAGCAGCTTTCCCTGACCAAGAGCTGACATAAACCAGTCGTACTTAGATAAAACCACTGCCTAACCCCAGACTAGGAAATATATCACTGTGATCTCACCACGCTGTCCTGATGACGGCTTCAGATGAGACCGGAGCAGAATCTCCCCAGATGCTATCTCAGCTGTCTGTGTCTTAGATGTAGTGCAGGTCTTTCTCAGCAAACAAGCAGGTTTCCGTCTCTCCGTTGGTTTTCAGAGCCAATATCTCTGCCACAGGTATTTGCACCAGTTATGCAAGTCACAAGGTTGGTATTATACAGTCTCTGGCTCACCCCGAGCCTTGCTGGATTTCTCAGGTCCTTACCAGGTACTCCTCCTCCGAGGGTCTCCGACTAACTAACTTCTCCCACTCTTCCCGCGTTCTTCCAGACCTCCCGGTCAGGTGATAGCCCGGACCAATTAGCCTCTCGTACAGTCCAGTGCATGGGCAAGAAGAGTTCTTTGTTTTGTGACCTTGGAGATGGTAACTTCTGGTGCCATGAGTATGACTCTCTTCCCAGCTTCTCAGAGATAGCAGGGGGATGGTTGGAACACAGAATGTCCTTGGCTTCAGCAAGCCTGTCAGTGATTTTCCACAAGCTGAAGCTGGATTTTGCTGACACAGATGTTCAGGTCAGAGGGTTGCCGCAGTCATCTTATTGTACCAAGATGTCATAGGCTTGTATAGGCCAAGACCAGCTCAGGCTAGATCACAGGGAAATACCCCTACACTCCCTCCGAGTTCCAGGGTTGTTGTCCCCCCCCCCCCCCTCCGAGTTCCAGGGTTGTCGTCCCCTCCCTGCCTCTGAGTTCCAGGGTCGTCCCCTCCCTGCCTCCCTCCGAGTTTCAGGGTCCCCTCCCTCCCCTGCATTCATCCATATGCAGGCAACATCCTCTGTGCTCTGCCCCCTCCATCCATCCATGTGCAGCATTTCTCCCCTGCTCCCTCCACCTCCCTCCGAGTTCCAGGCCCCCCTCCCTCCCCTTCCGAGTTCCAGTGTCCCCCTCCCTCCCTCCCATTTCCAGGGTCCCCCCTTCCTCTGTCCCTCCCTTCCAGTTCCAGGGTCCCGTGGAACTGGGAGGGAGGGGGGACGGAGAACGTTGGAGGAGTGACGTCAGCAGGTGGTTACAATCCCAGACACACACATTGGAACGTTGGAGGAGTGATGTCAGCAGGTGGTTACAATCCCAGTGAGACACATTGGAATGTTGGAGGAGCAAATTATTATATTAGATATGAATAGAGTACGTGTACTGAATACTAAACTCAAAGGACATTTGGTTATATTTATGCCTAATTGGAACAGGTAGGTGTAGAATACATAAAGTACTAACATCAAGGCTCATATGTAATTGGAAAAAATAGGGTTTTAGTCAGGTACTTTGGAGATCATAACACAGTTCTAAACCACTAAGGGTATGTCGAAAAACCTTCATGTGATCCTGTAGGAGGAATGATGATGTAAATTCTGCATCACTAGGTAAAACAGTAAAGAAGCAGCTTCTATTTCCTATTTGTCTACTTAAATGAAAGGCTTATAGTCTATGTCTTGGCTTAACCCTAGTGAAGCTAAGGTTTGTAATTGAAAAATGAGTCTCTGTTCTTCACGAATCAGCATTTGGTCCATAATCTTCCTTTGCCAGTTGCACTTGAGGATCTTGAAAACAAAAAACTTAAGATCATCTATAGAGAGTGTCCTGAGGATTTCTAGTGGTCCACAAGGGGTGCAGATTAGATACTTCTACTGATACGTCAAGGTTCTATTATACAGCTTTTGATAAGTCTTTTGTTTTTTCCCAATGTACAGCAGTAGGCACAGACACTGTATAACATAGATGACATTGGTTGCAATTAGATGTATGGAGATGCTTGTAGTTACATCCATGAGTAAACCCATGTAGTGCATCAGTTCTGCCATCTGTTGATGAATTATGGAGGTGGCAGCATTATTTTTCATTTAACCCTCAGAGAAATTCTTTTCAACATCTCTCAGTCTGAAAGGTTTCCCACCTCCAAATTAATCATTAAATATACATACACAGAATTCTGTGTTTAAACCAGGTCTAAAAAGAACTTTAACCCTGCCTAAGACTTACCAGAGAGATAGACTGCTTTATCTATAGCGAGCTCATCTGTAAAGCGAATGTGACAGAAGTTTTTCTTACTCTTGCGAATGGCTACAAGCTCCCCACACTGCTCAAATATCTCTAAAATAATCTCATCTGTTGCATTTTCTGGCAGGCCACCCACAAACACTGTTTTACATCCTGGTGGCCTTTCCCTTCTGGCAGGAGGAGGGAGATCTAAAATATAACAAAAAAATAAAGTTGAGAAAATCAAAACAGCAGAATATAGTGAAAGCTACATACCTATAGAAGGTATTCTCCGAGGACAGCAGACTGATTGTTCTCACATGTGGGTGACGTCCAACGGCAGCCCCAGATCGGAGATCTTCCTAGCAACAAACGTTTGCTAGCCCTCACGTGCGCATGCGCGACCGTCTTCCTGCCCGCACGAGAGCGTGTTCCTCAGTCCAGTAAACAGCAAGACAAGGGAAGAGACAACGCCAAAGGGGAGGTGGGCGGGTTGGTGAGAACAATCAGCCTGCTGTCCTCGGAGAATACCTTCTACAGATATGCAGCTTTCGCTTTCTCCGAGGACAAGCAGGCTGCTTGTTCTCACTGATGGGGTATATCCCTAGCCCCCAGGCTCACTCAAAACAATAAACATGGTCAATTGGGCCTCGCAACGGCGAGGACATAACTGAGATTGACCTACAACTTAACCAACTAACTGAGAGTGCAGCCTGGAACAGAATAAAAATGGGCCTAGGGGGGTGGACTTGGATTCTAAACCCCAAACAGATTCTGCAGCACCGACTGCCCAAACCGACTGTCGTGTCGGGTATCCTGCTGGAGGAAGTAATGAGAGGTGAACATGTGGATGGATGACCACGTCGCAGCCTTGCAAATCTCTTCGATAGTGGCTGACTTCAAGTGGGCCACTAACGCTGCCATGGCTCTAACACTATGAGCCGTGACATGACCCTCAAGAGTCAGACCAGCCTAGGCGTAAGTGAAGGAAATGCAATCTGCTAGCCAATTGGATATGGTGCGTTTCCCAACAGCCACTCCCCTTCTGTTGGGATCAAAAGAAACAAACAATTGGGCGGACTGTCTGTATGGGCTTGTCCGCTCCAGATAGAAGGCCAATGCTTGCTTGCAGTCCAATGTGTGCAGCTGAAATTCAGCAGGGCGGGTATGAGGACGGGGAAAGAATGTTGGCAAGACAATTGACTGGTTAAGATGGAAGTCCGACACCACCTTCGGCAAAAACTTAGGGCAAGTGCGGAGGACTACTCTGTTATGATGAAATTTAGTATAAGGAGCATGAGCTACTAAGGCCTGAAGCTCACCGACTCTGCGAGCTGAAGTGACTGCCACCAAGAAATTGACCTTCCAAGTCAAGTACTTCAGATGGCAGGAATTCAGTGGCTCGAAAGGGGGTTTCATCAGCTGGGTGAGAACGACATTGAGATCCCATGACACTGCAGGAGGTTTGATGGGGGGCTTTGACAAAAGCAAACCTCTCATGAAACGAACAACTAAAGGCTGTCCAGAGATCGGCTTACCTTCCACACGGTAATGGTATGCACTAATCGCACCAAGATGGACCCTTACAGAGTTGGTTTTAATACCAGACTCAGACAAGTGCAGAAGGTATTCAAGCAGGGTCTGTGTAGGACACGAGCGAGGATCTAAGGCCTTGCTGTCACACCAGACGGCAAACCTCCGCCATAGAAAAGAGTAACTCTTCTTAGTGGAATCTTTCCTGGAAGCAAGCAAGACACGGGAGAGACCCAAGGAGGCAAAATCTACGCCCTCAACATCCAGGCCGTGAGAGCCAGGGACTAGAGGTTGGGATGCAGAAGCGCCCCCTCATTTTGAGTAATGAGAGTTGGAAAACACTCCAATCTCCACGGTTCTCTGGAAGACAACTCCAGAAGAAGAGGGAACCATATCTGACGCGGCCAAAAGGGAGCGATCAGAATCATGGTGCCTCGATCTTGCTCGAGTTTCAGCAAAGTCTTCCCCACCAAAGGTATGGGAGGATAAACATACAGGAGGCCTTCCCCCCAATCCAGGAGAAAGGCATCCGACGCTAGCCTGCCGTGGGCCTGAAGTCTGGAACAGAACTGAGGGACCTTGTGGTTGACTCGAGTGGCAAAGAGATCCACCAAGGGGGTGCCCCGCACTTGGAAGATCTTGCGAACTACTCTGGAATTGAGCGACCACTCGTGAGGTTGCATTATCCTGCTCAACCTGTCGGCCAGACTATTTACGCCTGCCAGATACGTGGCCTGAAGAAACATGCCGTACCAGCGAGCCCAAAGCCACATTCTGACGGTCTTCTGACACAGGGGGCGAGATCTGGTGCCCCCCTGCTTGTTGATGTAATACATGGCAACCTGATTGTCTGTCTGAATTTGAATAATTTGCTGGGACAGCCGATCCCTGAAAGCCTTTAGAGCGTTCCAGACCGCGCGCAACTCCAGGAGATTGATCTGTAAACCTTGTTCCTGGAGGGACCAACTCCCTTGGGTGTGTAACCCATCGACATGAGCTCCCCACCCCAGGAGAGACGCATCCGTAGTCAGCACTTTTTGTGGCTGAGGAATTTGGAAGGGACATCCCAGAGTCAAACTGGATCGAATTGTCCACCAATGCAGGGATTGGAGAAAACTCGTGGACAGCAGGACTACGTCCTCTAGGTCCTCAGCAGCTTGGTACCACTGAGAAGCTAGGGCCCATTGAGCCGATCTCATGTGAAGGCAGGCCATGGGAGTCACATGAACTGTGGAGGCCATGTGGCCAAGCAATCTCAACATCTGCCGAGCTGTGATCTGCTCGCACCCAGGAAACAAGAGGCAGGAGATTGCTGGCCCTCGTTTCGGGGAGGTAGGCACAAGCCATCTGAGAGTCCAGCAGAGCGCCTATGAATTCTAATTTCTGTACTGGAAGAAGATGGGACTTTGGATAATTGATCACAAACCCTAGTAGCTCCAGGAGTCAAACAGTCATCTGCATAGACAGTAGAGCTCCTGCCTCGGAGGTGTTCTTCACCAGCCAATCGTCGAGATAAGGGAACACGTGCACTCCCAGTCTGCGTAAAGACGCCGCTACGGCAGCCAGGCATTTTGTAAACACCCTGGGCGCAGAGGCGAGAACAAAGGGTAGCACACAATACTGAAAATGCCGTGTTTCCAGACAGAATTGAAGATACTGTCTGTGAGCTTGCAGTATCGGTATGTGAGTGTAAGCGTCATTTAAGTCCAGAGAGCATAGCCAATCGTTTGCCTGAATCATGGGAAGAAGGGTGCCCAGGGAAAGCATCCTGAACTTTTCTCGGACCAGATATTTGTTCAGGGCCCTTAGGTCTAGGAGGCATCCCCCCAGTTTTCATTTCCACAAGGAAGTACCTGGAATAGAATCCCAACCCTTCCTGCCCCGGTGGCACGGGCTCGACCGCATTGGTGCTGAGAAAGGCGGAGAGTTCCTCTGCAAGTACCTGCTTGTGGTGGAAGCTGAAGGACTGAGCTCCCGGTGGACAATTTGGAGGTTTTGAGATCAAATTGAGGGATTATCCCAGCCGGACTATTTGGAGAACCCACTGGTCGGAGGTTATGAGAGGCCACCTTTGGTGAAAAAATTTTAACCTCCCCCCCCCCCCCCGGCAGATTGTCCGGCACGGACACTTTGATTTCGGCTATGCTCTCCTGGAGCCAGTCAAAAGCCTGTCCCTTGCTTTTGCTGGGGAGCCGCCGGGGCCTGTTGAGGCACACGCTGTTGACAGGAACGAGCGCGCTGGGGCTGGCGAGAGGGAGGATTGTACCTACGCTTATTAGAAGAATAGGGAACAGTCCTCCTTCCCCCATAAAAATGTCTACCAGTTGAGGTAGATGCTGAAGGCGTCCGGTGGGAGAATTTGTCAAAAGCGGTATCCCGCTGGTGGAGTTGCTCTACCACCTGTTCAACCTTTTCTCCAAAAATATTATCCCCCCGGCAAGGAGCATCCGCAATCCGCTGCTGGAGTCTATTCTCTAGGTCGGAGGCACGCAGCCATGAGAGTCTGCGCATCACCACACCTTGAGCAGCAGCCATGGACGCGACATCAAAAGAATCGTAAACACCCCTGGCCAGGAATTTACGACACGCCTTCAGCTGCCTGACCACCTGCTGAAAGGCTTGGCCTGCTCAGAAGGGAGCTTGTCCACCAAGTCCGCCAACTGCCGCACATTGTTCCGCATATGAATGCTCATATAGAGCTGGTATGACTGGATTTTGGAAATGAGCATTGCAGAATGGTAGGCCTTCCGCCGAAAAGAATCCAAGGTTCTAGAGTCATGGCCCGGGGGCGCCAAAGCGTACTCCCTAGAACTCTTGACCTTCATAAGGGCCAGATCCACCACACCAGAGTCATGGGGCAACTGGGTCCTCATTAACTCTGGGTCCCCATGGATCTGATACTGGGATTCAATTTTCTTGGGAATGTGGGGATTAGATAACGGCTTCGCCCAGTTCGCCAGCAATGTCTGTTTGAGGACATGATGCATGGGTACAGTGGATGATTCCTTAGGTGGCGAAGGATAGTCCTAAAGCTCAAACATCTCGGCCCTGGGCTCATCCTCCGTAACCACAGGGAAGGGAATGGCCGTAGACATTTCCTGGACAAAGGCCGCGAAAGACAGACTCTCGGGAGGAGAAAGCTGCCATTCAGGAGAGAGAGTAGGATCAGAGGAGAGACCACAAGACTCCTCGTCAGAGAAATATCTCGTGTCCTCCTCTGCTTCCCATGAGGCATCACCATCGGTATCTGACACCGTGAACTTCAGTCCGAAGCCAGGTCCATCTCGACTCCGTGGAAACTTGGCCACGGTGGGTATGCCGAGAGGAAGACTCCCGCACCGGCGGCGATGAAGCTCCCTCCATCGATGTCGCCTCTCTCAACGGCACCGGCGGCACAAGCACCCCTGGTACCGGAGCGGACGGGCGTAGCAGCTCTTCCAGGATCCCTGGAAGGATGGCCCGGAGGCTCTCGTTCAGAGCGGCTGTCGAGGAAGGCAGTGGTGCCGGTACAGGCGACGAGCTCAGAATCTGCCTGGGGCGCGGAGGCGGTACCGGGCTGTCCGGAGCAGAATGCATCGACACCTCTTGTATGGAGGGTGAGTGGTACTCCCGGTGTCGACGCTTAGTGGGTGCCGAATCCTTCGGCGTCCCGGAGCTTTCGGTACAGAGACGGGAAGGCGACCAATGATGATGCTTCTTTGCCTTCGTACGAAGCACGTCACCGGAACCTCCCGGTACCGAAGAGGAAGACATTGAATCCAAACGCCTCCTCGGGGCCGGGTCCGAAACAGGTCGATCCCGGGGGGCCTGTACCGCAGGAGCCCTCGAGGCAGGCGGAGACCTACTCGAGGGCTCACCGCTACCAGCAGTGGAATGGACAGCCTTCACCTGCGCTCCTGATGACGATGCACCTTCCGACGACCTCGGTACCACGGGTGTTGAAGTACCGGACGAGGCTCCGAACAAAAGGTTCCACTGAGCCAATCTCGCTGCCTGGGTCCTCTTCTTCAACAGAAGACAGAGAGTGCTGGCTTGGGGACGATGACCAGCCCCCAAACAGTGAAGACACGAAATCTGCCTATCAGTGAGTGAAATCATCCGGCTGCACCACGTGCACTTCTTGAAGCCGCTGGCAGGTTTCGATGTCATGGGTGGAAAAATCACGCCGGCGAAATCAAAATTCGCGATGATGCCAAAAAGAGAGCACCAAAAACAGGGAAAAACCCATATGGCCGGCCGAAAAGGCCGCTTCCGATGAACAAAAGAAAACTTAATGGGAAAAAACTAAAGAATAAAGGAAAAGTTTTTTTTTTTTTTGACAAGAACACAACAGAGAACTTTCCGAACACTTTCCGAAAGGAAGAAAGCGGCGAAAAATGCGCGAGGGGTTTCCTTGAGGCACAGCACGACTGTAAACAGCCGTCTTGAGTCACAGAAAAAAGAAGACTGGACTGAGGAACACGCTCTCGTGTGGGCGGGAAGACGGTCGCACATGCGCACGTGAGGGCTAGCAAATCTTTGTTGCTAGGAAGATCTCCGATCTGGGGCTGCTGTTGGACGTCACCCACATGTGAGAACAAGCAGCCTGCTTGTCCTCGGAGAAAAATATTTACGTAGTAGCAGACACACGCCTCTCATAACCATTTAAGTCAAAATAAAGGTCAATCATCATCACTTTAAATTTGATATAGCACGTATCTCAGCAGAATCTTTGTCCTTGACAATAAATATGAAAAGAAACATACAAGGGTAAGGAAAAGAAAACAAAGTCTAACAATAGGAAAACCTAGGTTACATTTCACAAAATCTTATCAACTAGGAGTACAGAATAAGGAGGGAGGGATAGGGCAATCTATATTTATAAGCCACATACAACCAAATATATTTGGAGAATGAGGGATATAAATACTGCTATAAATAAATAAAATATAAATAAGGAATGGCATGTCAAATGCAAAGCACTGATAAGGAAGGCAAAAAGACTTTGAAAGATTGCATTGGAGGCAAAAAACACAGTCAAAATTTTTTTTTTAGGTATATTAAAAGCAAGAAGCTTGCAAAAGAATCAGTTGGAAGTTGGACTGCTAAAAGGGGCACTCAGGGAAGTCAAGGCCACTGAGAGAATAAATGAATTCTTTGCTTCAGTCTTCACCACGGAAGATATGGGAGAGATACCAATGTCAGAAATGGTATTCAATGCTGATGAGTCAGAAAACTGAGTCAAATCTCTAAACCTGGAAAATGTAAATGGGGCAATTTGACAAACTGTAGAATAGCAAATCCACTGGACCAGATGGTATACATCCCAGAGTACTGATAGAATTGAAAAATGAATTTGCAGAACTACTGTTAGTAACATGAAATTTATCTTTAAAATCAAGCATGGCTCTGGAAGATTGGAGGGTGGACAATGTAACGCCAATTTTTAGAAAAGGTTCCAGAGGTGATCCAGGAAATTAAAAACCAGCAAGCCTGACGTTGGTGCCATGCAAAATGGTAGATACTATTATAAGAACAAAATTACAGAGCATATACATAAGGATGGATTAATGAGACAAAGCCAACATGGATTAAGTGAAGAGAAATCTTGCCTCACCAATCTACTACATTTTCTTTGAAGGGGTGAACAAACATGTGGATAAAGGTGAGCTGATGATATTGTGTATCTGGATTTTCAAAAAGCATTTTAAAAAGGACATAATGAAAGACTCCTGAGGAAAGTCATGGGATAGTGTAAGCGAGACCCCCCCCCCCACCTATGCCTGTGGATGACGTAAATAGAGCAGGAAACTGGGAAGCCAGATGTTGATAGTCGTGGCGACTTCCCAGTTACCAGCTCACAGGCATGAGGGGCAAGCTACAAAAACTAACCTCGTCGCTAACCCTCTAAGGATGAGCGAGGAATTGAAACTAAATTCAGGATTTTACCCCTTTTTGTGGACAACAAAACACAACTTCTCAATTAGCAAGTAAAACAATTTAAAAGATTTATTTATAACATGCTTCAATTGTATGCACAACTACAGTAGCACTAATGAATTCAGAAAAACCTAACTAGACATTTTATGTAATATGAATCAATGTGGTGTCAGTATCCTTATGTCACCTCTTTGTCTCCCTGCAGGAACTCTTGCAGCATACAGAAAATATATCAGATAAGTACTTAAGTTTATTTCCTAAATTCCCCAGCCAAAATAGACAGTTACTTTTCTTTTTTTCCAACTATTACGTGTAGAATTTCCCCTGCAAGAAATTGATTCTTTGTGGGGTTTTTTTTCTCTCTTTCTTTTCTAGGTACCACGGATCAGCTGTCTCCTCAGGTAAGTATTTAATTGAATTGTTTTTGTTTTTTTTTCCACAGAATAACCTTCACTTAACTGTCCATGAAAATTTTGTGTTTTTTTCCTCTGGAAATCTGTCTTGCGTTGGAGCCCTGGAACTGATTCCTCCGATGTCCGGTTCTGTAGCTCGTCTTCACCCTACACCTCACTCTTAAAAACTTAAAATGGGAATAAAACCCTCACTCCCTAACCTCATATGAGTTTTCCCTATCCTAGATGGGTTTAAATTTTGGATCATAAAACTGTGGCCGGTTTCACTAAAATAAAACCAGATTAATTTTCCCTATGTCCTTTTAACCTAAGCTCAATCACTGGTTTCCTATCTATAGAGGAGGCGCACCCAACTCTTCAGGAACCCATGCATCCTCATTCAACTCAAACCTTTCTCACAGCTATTTTTCCCCTTCCCTGACAGGTTAACACCCCATTCACTCTTTTTCTCAATCCCTTGGAACCCCCTTTCAGACACTTTAGGTACACATTCACAATTCCCCTATTCCTCTCACTTACCCTTCATTCACCCTTTAACATTCTCATTCTCCTACATTCATTTCTTAAATTTTCCTTTAATTCCTTCCCTTTTCTCACAAACTCCGCCAGCACTGCACACACACACCCTCTCGCCTCGCTGTCTTCAGCCTCCTCTGACCACAGCCAACTCACCGTCTCCTAGGTAACGGAACCCCAGCGCAGAATTCCGCTCCCCCTCAGCCAGACTCACCCTCAGAATTCCATTTTTTTCCAGTAGCAAACGGAATTCTGAGAAGCCCAACTGTAGCCCCATTTTACTTTTATTTTTCCCATAGACTTTAATGGAAAATTACTAAAAATAATAATTTAACCCCAAAATTTCCATCAAACTGTCCCAAATTTACACCCACCACCAAGCACTACCTATACTCCTGATCTATGAATTTATTTTTCAAATTTAACCCTTTTTAATACCCGCCCCACAATATTTACCCCTAAAATCCCCCCAAAATCCCCAAATTATTTTAAACCCACCTTAAAAATTTCCTTACCTTCCCCTCTACCTGCTACATCGAATTCAATTTGTTAACCCTTTCCTAACTCCTTCAAACTAGCACCCCTCCAAAATACCCTCTAAAAATATTTAAATTTAAAACCTAACCCACCCCAAAAATCCAGAAAAATTCCCCGATCACGAATATATAAACCAAATTTAAAAAACTTAAACTCCTGATTTTTAAAAAATCAAAAACTGTATTTACTTAATTTAAAAATAAACAGAATAAAATTTCAGGTCAAAAGACCCCTTACCTTGTCCGTGATTTTCACCTTATTCGAAGACCCCCTCCGGTTCTGGTCCCGGACTTCCGGACGCAAAAACGGAGACAAAAATCAAAAAATCAAAAAAACTCCCGGAGCTCCGTCCGAAAATTTAGGCCCCGGCTTAGGCCTAAACGGAGCTCCGGTCCGGCGTGCGTTCCCGAAACGCCATCGGGAGCACGTTTCCTCTCCTCTCGTCGCTTCTCCTCTCCAACTCCAGGCCTAAAAACAGGCCTCGCCCGCTTCTTCGGCGCCTCTGCGCCCACCACCGAACCCGACCTCATCTCATCTGGTCCGGGGACGTCCCCAATCGTCCCCGGACATGAAAACGGCGGCGCCTCTTCCCACAACCCTACGCCCGAACCCCGAAGCAAAACGGCCCTAAAACAGGGCCCGAAGACCTACCAAATTTGTCCCGCTGCCTGCTGCAGCGCCCCTTTAAACACCGGGCCCCGAATTGGCCAAAAAAAACCTCCCCAGCTTCCCTAACGGGCCTGAAATCGGCCCCGAACATCCAATCCCTCCCTGGACTCCCAAATTTACAATGCTGCTTTTCGCAGCACCCCTTCTCGGCCCCAACTCAGCCCCGAATCCTCGGAGGTCTGGGGCCCCAGACCGGACCCCGGGTAAGTTTTTTTTTTTCTTAGACCCTAGGTTACAATAGGAGATAAAGTCCTATTGTGGACTTGAAACTGATTAAGAGATAGAAAACAGAGAGTAGGGTTAAATGGTCAGTATACTTAATAGAGAAAGATAGATAGTAGGGATCCCCAGGGGTCTGTGCTAGGACCGTTGCTTTTTAACATATTTATAAATAATCTAGAAATGGGTATCTAGTGAGGTAATTAAATTTGCTGATGACTCAAAGTTATTCAAAGTTGTTAAATCACAAGAGAATTGTGAAAAATTGTAAGAGGACCTTGGGAGACTGAGCATCCAAATGGCAGATGACATTTAATGTGAGGAAGTGCAAACCGATGCACGTGGGAAAGAGCCCAAATTATAGCTATGGGATGCAAGGTTCCACATTAGGAGTCGCTGATCAGGAAAAGGATCTAGGTGGTGATACTTTTAAACCATCTGCTCAGTGTGCAACAGTGGCTAAGAAAGCAAATAAGTTTGGTATCATTACGAAAGGAATGGAAAGCAAAAATCAGAATGTTATAATGCCTTTGTTATCGGCTCCATGGTGCGAGCACACCTCGAATACTGTGTGAATTTCTGGTCACTGCATCTCAAAAAAAGATAATAGTGGCATTAGAAAAGTTAGACAGAAGGGTGACGAAAATGATAAAAGGGATGAGACGTCACTTTGGCAATCTCACTTGACCTTTTGAATGCCCATGTCTTAATTAGAGAACAGTCATTCTAATAGAGCCACCTTTCATTGAGATCACAAAATAAATGGAGTAGCAACGTTGCTCCTACTCTGGAGGCAGTATGGGTTCCATCATGTCCAGTTTTAGCAGATGCTGGAGAGTAACTGAGACGACCTGCAGGTGTATAGACAAGCCACAGTGTGAGACAATGAAGGCATCATGGACTGAATGAGCAAACTCCAGGGTGTAGCCTGCCCTCTATCTGAGCTAGCGAGAGGCCCAGCTACCCTCACTGTGCATCTCTTGAGCCTCTGGAAGAGCCAGAGATCCGAGAATCTCCTGACCTCAAAGGATCACAAAAGTTGGCCTCGAGGAAGCCTGAACTGACCCCTATCTAACTGAAAGTGGCCTCCTCTCCTAGGACAGGACTTGAACGAGACAGCACACAGACTCTTGGGAAGCCGGAATGGACAAGTCTTCCTCAGGTCCTTATCCAGTTTCTCCTGACCCTCCCCAAAATGGAGACAACACCTGAAGGGAAGTTTGATCAGACCCTTCTTGGAGGCTGTGTCCACCACTCAGTGGGCCACTACAACTGAGGCCACAGAATTAGAGGTTATTTGCACCAAATCAGAGAAGATATCTGCTAGGAAGGCCACTGCCAATTCCTCCTAGGTCATCTCTGGGAACTCAGGCAGCTGTTGCAACTACTGCAACATGGCTCTAGCCACATAGCCCCCACACATGGACGTCTGTACATCTGCTGTAGTGGAGGAAAAGGCCAGCTTGAATTATAGTTTCATCTTCTTCTCATGCATCTCTGACAGCCAAGCCCTCACAGAGATGGCATTCTTCTTGGTCATAGGTGTAACCAAAACATTCACTATGGGAAACTGTCAATACTTCACCTCCTCAGGAGAGAGAGGATAAAGCATGAACCCTCAAACCAAGCACAGCAAACCAACAAATTGAAGAAAAAGGCATTATTCAAGGCGCCCCATGTGACCATGTTTCACCAGGTGTAGAGTCCCCACCCCGGGAATAAGTCACTGCCGCCTTTCAATATTGATTTGAAAATTTTATTTCCATTTTACCTGCTTATGCAGTGTTTTGTCATTTCCCTGATGCAGGCAGTTGCAGAAATGTGGCTATGTCAGGTTTTTATACAAGAAGTTTTATCAATGAAGCTGATTTTACTATACTGATGTATCTCTCTTTCCAGCTGGGACCCTATTCCTTCTGATCCACTTCACCGTCACCTGCCTCTCCTTTTTCCACTCCCTAGTCTAACATCAGACTGATTAGGATTGTAAGCACAAGCCTGCTCAATATGGTACAAAAACTGGGAAAAGACCAGTTCGGTGAGCTTAGAAGTATGTCAGGTTTGACACAGGCCTATAACTAGAAACAGAGCATTTGCTGTGAGAACTCTGGAAATATAAATCAGTACATGGAAAAATTAGGACTTGCCTGATAATTTTCTTTCCTTTAGTCACAGCAGATGAATCCAGGAACTGGTGGGTTGTATCCGTCTACCAGCAGGTGGAGATAGAGAACACTAAAAGAAGGCAGTGACCCAGAGATCCCAGGTCCTCTCCTCTTTAGTATATCACACATTTCAAAGCAGAGAAAAGCTCAGCGCAACCAAACATTACTCACAACAAAAAACATTCCTGAAACGCAGTGAATCAAAGTCCAACACATGAACCAAGAAACTCTTCTCTTCTTAACTCCTGAACTATATATACACAACATGAAACCAGGGAGGGACCCTGGATTCATCTGCTGCGACTAAAGGAAAGAAAATTATCAGGTAAGTCCTAATTTTTCCTTCCTTAGCTTCAGCAGCAGATGAATCCAGGAACTGGTGGGATGTACCCAAGCACTCCCTAAACCGAGTGGGAAGCCGCAGCACCTCGAGAGAGGACCACCACTCCAAAACTAGCATCGTTATGGGCTGCCACATCAATCCTATAATGCTTCACAAATGAGAGGTGAGAAGCCCAAGTAGCTGCCCGGCAGATTTCTAGCACAGAAAACATGGAAGTTTCTGCCCAGGAAGAGGCCTGCGCCCGCGTAGAATGCGCCTTCAAGACCTCCGGAGGACACTTCCCGGCCAGAATATCTCTCTATATAAAAGGCAACACCAACGTTCTATGAAGCCTCCAGCCGGAAGTGTGAAGGGGGAGAGATATCCGGTTTCCCCATGAGTGTCTGCCCCGCCCTCTCTGTAACACAATCAGTCAGTGAAGGAAAACACAGCAAAGCAGTGAAGGACTCAGAGGGGGGAGGGGAGAGAGGGCAGGGACACACACACTCCCACAAGCACACAGAAGAAAACCTTGCTAGCCCCCGTTTCATTTGCATCAGAAACGGGGCTTTTTTACTAGTAAGCATATAATTGCTTCCTTAACCCAACGAGCAATAGTAGCCTTGGACGCTGGAAAACCTCTCCCCAGATCCGCCAAAAGAACAAAAAGGTGGTCTGAACAGCGAAATTTGTTCGACATCTGCAAGTACTGCAACAATGCGCGCTTAACATCCAAACAAAACAGTTGCCGGAAGGATTCCTGACAATCTTCCTTCCTGAAGGACAGAAGGAATAGAGGCTGGTTGAGGTGAAATGCCGAAACCACCTTAGGCAGGAACGAAGAAACCGTCCGGAGGGTAACCCCAGACTCAGAGAACTGCAAAAATGGATCCCGACACGCGAGAGCTTGCAACTCGGCCATTCTGCGCGCAGACGTCATGGCTACTAAAAACACCGTCTTCAGCATAAGATCTTTTTGAGAGGCTTGCCTAAGGGGCTCAAACGGCGCCCTCTGCAAAGCCCGCAACACAAGTCCTAAATTCCAGGAAGGACACAGACAACGCAACGGAGGATGAAGGTGCAAAGTCCCCCCCCGCAAAAAACATCCTACATCCAGATGAGCCACCAAAGAAGAACCAGCCACCCGGCCCGGAAACATGCTAGCGCTGCCACTTGAACCTGCAGGGAATTATAAGCAAGACCATTCAACCTTTCCTGCAAAAAGGCTAGCATTTGGGACATGGACACCCGAAAAGCCGACCAAGCATGGGCCTCGCATCACGCTTCAAAAGTTCGCCACACCTGGGCATAGGCCATAGTCATAGATCGTTTATGAGTGCATAGCAAAGTTGCAATGACTTCCCTTCCCCCTCAATTTTGCCCTTTCAAGAGCCAGGCCACAAGACCAAAGCAGCAGGGCTCTTCCATAAGTACCGGTCCTTGATGCAGAAGGTTCGGGAGCAGCGGAAGACGGAAGGGAGGTTCTACGAGCATCTGAATCAGATCTGCATACCACAGCCGGCGAGGCCAATCCGGCGCGATCAAAATCACCCGACCCGGGTGAAGTCGAATTCGATGAAGAACCTGCCCTATCAAGGGCCACAGGGGAAACACACAGAGAAGCGGGGACACTGGCCACTGTTGCGCCACAGCATCCAACCCCGCAGAGCCGGACTCCCTCCGTCTGCTGAAGAACTGCTCCACCTTGGCATTCTTGCTGGACGCCATCAGGTCACTCCGAGTGCCCCACTTGAGACAAACCTGCTGAAAACACCTCCGTCGCCAGTTCCCATTCCACTGGGTCGAGGGAGTGTTGACTGAGAAAGTTGGCCTGCATATTGCTTACCCCGGCAATGTGCGCTGCCGACAGAAAAAGATGATGTCGTTCTGCACGCCAGGATGGCTGCTGCCTCTGCGGCTGTCGGTTGAGTGCCGCCTTGACGGTTGATGTAAGCCACCGCTGTCGTATTGTCCGATAGCACTCGCACCGCCGCCCTTCCAGAATTGTGTGAAAGGCTAAAAAGCCTGCTGAATGGCTCTCAACTCCAAACGTTTGATGTACCAGCCTGACTCCAGCCCCGGCCACCTGCCCTGAGCATAGAGATGTAGGCAGTGAGCCCCCCCCATCCCGAAAGACTGGCATCGATGGTCACCAGAAGCCAATGCGGCGTGGCGAGCGGCACCCCCCCAACGTAGATTCGCTTCAGAGAGCCACCAATCCATGGTGCCCCTGGCTTGTGGCCTCCAAGGAAAATGTCACTACAAAATAAATGGAGTAGCGGCCTGTGCCCAGCTCGCCCTGAGGAACTGGTCTTAACGCTCCCAATTGCAGCAAAGATGCCAAAGTTTAGTGCACTGCCTCCCATTTGATGGCTGTGGCGCAACGGGATTCCAAAAAGGCGTCCCCAACGAGAGTGGAGAACTCCAACTTGTACCCTGTTTTGACCACGTCGAGCATCCATTGGTCCGTGGTAATTTTGGCGCACTCTTTGAAAAAGAGGGACAGACATCCCCCTATGCTTGTAACTGAAGAGTTGACCGGTACATCATCGAGTGGCCCGCCCTGGGCCTCCCTGCTTCTGGGCAGCCAATGTGGATCTTTTCTCTTAACAAAAGGAAGACCGCTGTTGATATTTGGAGTGCTGAAATGAGCCGGAAGACCATCCAGGACGGTATCGCTGTGTGTCACGAAACCAAGGCTTCGAAGCCGTATTCTTGATAGTCGCTCGAGACCAATCCTCAGGCAGCCGTTGGGATTTGGAATCCCCCATCTTCTCCAAATCTTCGCCAAACAAAAGCTTTCCCAGAAAGGGTAACTTGGTAAGGCGCTGTTTAGAAGCTATATCTGCTGCCCAATGACGAAGCCATAACAATCATCTGTCACCGCCAACGACAACTGTTTGGCGGAGGCTCTCACCAAATCATACAGGGCATCAGCCAAAAAGGCTAGTCCTGACTCCATGAGAGGTGCCACCTCCGCCAGAGCATCCGCGGATTCCAAGCTGGACTGGAATGCCTGCTGAAGCCAGGCCAGGGACGCTCTGGCCACACACGAACTGCAAATAGAAGCTTGCAAAGCAAGGGCTGAAACCTCAAAAAAAGAACGCTTTAAAGAAGCTTCTAAGCGACGACCCTGCATATCCTTCAACGCCACCCCTCCTTCCACAGGGAGAGTGGTCTTTTTAGTGACCACCATCACTAGCACATCTACCTTAGGAAAGGCAAATATCGAAAGATGAGGTTCTCCCACAGGGTAAAGACAAGACATAGGCCGGGAAACTTTGAGGGCCCCATCCAGCACCGTCCACTGTGCTGTAATGAGATTATTAATAGCCTAATGCACCGGAAACGCCCGGGTTTTCTAGTGCTGGCCATCTTCACATTAACAGAAGCAGCCGCTACCGCCTTCGGGTCTCCAATATTTAGAGCCTGCAAGGCGTCAGTAATAAGAGAGGGAAGCTCTTCCCTATGAAAAATCTGGACTGCGGATTGATCATCCTGTTCCTCTTGTTTAATCTCTCCCTCTTCTAGTTCCTCCACCCCAGAAAGTCTGGAGGAACTCTCCGCTGCCCCCACCAGGGACCACGCAGAAAAATGCACTCTCAGCGAATCTGCCGCCGACATAGAGTGGGCCCTCATACGCTTCAGCGGGGGGCGTCTCCCGCAAGCGAAGACAAGGCTTCATCATGAGCTGCTGTACTGCAGACTGCAGAGGTAATTTGCCAGTCACTGGAGAGGCCTGCCTCATTAAAAGGCTTGATGCATTAATAAAATAAACTCGGGGGAAAAAGTACTCCCCTGTTCCCCAACAGTGGCAAAAGCAGCAGTTGGAGCCCCTTGATGCTCTCTGGGCAACAAAACCCCCTCAGAGACACTGGTCGGCATTCTGCCTAAGGGCTCCGCTGGAGGAATCGCATGGTCAGGCTGAAACGGTGCTTCCAAAATGGCGCCCAAGCCGCAATTGGGAGCGTGGGAAAATTCCATATCAGTCGCCGCTGCCCCCAAGCCTTCCAGGCATGATGAGCTACACAACCCCGCTGCAGTACGGCGCAGACCATAGCACCAGCAGCACTTCACAGTTTCTGCCACCAGAACTGCAACGGAACAGCGCCAGCCCTAGGAGAAGAGGAAAAAAATGGCGTGACTTACCCCTCCATCGCTATGCCTGCAGCTGACCTCCCCAGACGAGCCAAGCAGCAGCTCAGCGCTCCAACACCCGGTCCAAGGAGCTCGGGTCTGAAAACGTGCTGTGCTCTTTTTTTTTTTTGCTGTGAGGAAGGTCCAGGCAAACAGCAAGCACAGCACAGACAGTCAGCACAAAAAGGCAGCAGAAGAAAGAAAATTTCTGGGTAAGGCAGGGACTTGCAAATAGGTATGCCTTCAAAGTGGGCACCTGAAGCCACACAACCCAATATCAACTGGACAGACCAGGAGTCTACAACTTCCCCACAGAATCCAGGAGCTGGTAAGATCGTCTAACACCTGCTGGAGATAGAGATATACTGAAGAGAGAAGGACCTGGGATCTCTGGGTCACTGCCTTCTTTTAGTGTTCTCTATCTCCACCTGCTGGTAGACGGATACAACCCACCAGTTCATGGATTCATCTGCTGCTGAAGCTAAGGAAATGACAATACCATTCAGATGGGAAGCACCATTCTCATGAAGCTGTAGGGATCTAATATAAATATCAAGCAAACCAACACACAGTGTATTACAGCAGTCAAGACATGGTACAAAAAATATCAGTAAATCAACTAAAAATCTTCAAGCTTCTAAAGACAAGAGGTGACATACCAAAATATACCACACTTACAAAAGACAACTATGTGCAGTTTATTCTTTTTTTTAGATCCCAAAGCACTCCCCCTGTCAACTACAGGTCAATCAGAACACTTCTATCAAACCTCCTCATTGAACTAAGCGTTTTGAGAGGTCACTCTCTTACTGTATGCTAAACACTGGCTTTCTATATTCTCCCGCATCCGTTTTAAAATGTTCACTACTGGGTCATTCCATGTCAGGTGGGCTGATTTCAGAGAAGTGCCCTGCTCAACCATCACGGATTTCGATGAAATTTTCTGTGAACATTCATACGTCCCCAATGAACATTGGTAAAGTTTTACGTTCGCCGATGCAATACTTGCTGAGATATAGTAATCTGTCTGACCCCATACAGTAGCCTTCTATGGTATGACGCCGAGATTTCGGCAACTTTGAGATACTGTATCTCCAGCAATATTTTGTTGAGAGAAACAAAACTGGGCCATCTTGTACAACGTTTTGCGCTCTATTAAACAAAATAATAAAAAAGTCTTCATAAGCGATTTCCATGAAGACAATCTGGAGCAAACTTGGTCCGAAAAATATGCGGCACGAAAAAATTGTAAAAAAGTTTGGCTTTTTATATCTCTGGAATTAAAGGTGTGATAAACGTGAAACTTTGCACACAACTTATCAATACAAGGTTTTCGAATATAAAATTTCATTCTCCTAACATTTTCCATTAGTTCACAAATTGAGTGTAAAGTTGATGATTTTTGCAAAAACGCCAAAAATAGGGTATTTTTAGCCCACTTTTACAAAAAAAAGACCTTCTGAAAACTCTTTTTAATCATTTTCATTAGAAAGAGCATGTTTCAAACCCCTTGAAAAAGTAGGGTTGGCTTTTCATTGCTGGCATATAAGGCCCTAGAAATAGGGACAAAGTTGAGGATGTTGCTATCGCATGCTGCTATCGCAACATCACATGCATTCTATTATTTTTGTTTTATACAGACATTATTAGTACCTAAATTGTGTTGGTCAATGTGACATTGTCACTACCAGTTCAGGAACTTGAACTAGTAACCGCATTACTACTACTACTACTTAACATTTCTAAAGCGCTACTAGGGTTACGCAGCGCTGTACAATTTAACATAGAGGGACAGTCCCTGCTCAAGGAGCTTACAATCTAAAAGACAAGTGAACAGTCAGTCCGAAAGGGGCAGTCAAATTGGGGCAGTCTGGATTACTGAACGGTAAGAGTTAGGTGCCGAACGCAGCATTGAAGAGGTGGGCTTTAAGCAAAGACTTGAAGATGGGCAGGGAGGAGGCTTGGCGTAAGGGCTCAGGAAGGTTGTTCCAAGCATAGGGTGAGGCGAGGCAGAATGAGTGGAGCCTGGAGTTGGCGGTGGTGGAGAAGGGTACTGAGAGGAGGGATTTGTCCTGTGAACGGAGGTTTCGGGTGGGAACGTAAGGGAAGATGAGGGTAGAAAGGTAGTGAGGGGCGGCAGACTGAGTGCATTTGTAGGTAACAAGAAGAAGCTTGAATTGAATGCGGTATCTGATTGGAAGCCATAGGGGTCACACCAGATAGCTGTGCAATACCAGCCACGGGTGGGTTTCTTGGATGAGGATCCCAAGCCTCTAGTATGGTTTCTTCATCAAGGTTCCAAAGCCGAGTAATGAGCATTTTTCTATATTGTGTCGTTTTCTTTCCATTTCTGCTGAAGTTTAAAGTGTATAATTCATTTTTTGTATGCTATATGAATCTGTTAGTCTACTAGCGGTGCTTCTACACTAATGACATTGGTTAAATATTCTGTAAGTACCTTATTGATGCCGTGCATTAGCATGTTTTGGCTATAGGATTCTGTACTGTGCAGGTGTAGTTGTATGTTTCTGTCATAACATAAAAATCTTTATAACTTCTCTTTTTCAGATTCGCATTAATTTAATACACTTCCTTCATATTATTAATTATTGTGATTTTGCTTAATATGCGAAAAATGAATGTCAGAGTCAACTGACTATCCCACTTTGCCCATTTGCGTTGTTGGAAAAAAATTGTCGTAACTTGCCACCATGGTTCATTTTATTCTAAAGAAATTGGGCTGCAGTATGTGCACAGCTTGTCGGCCAATGAAAAAATGCTCATTACTCGGCGATCAGAGGTTGAGTTCACAGATGACGACCAAATCTGACTGCATCACAAAGCGATGTATTTGGAAAAGTACGAAATGAAGCAAGTCGTGCTGCAACCCATTCGACAAACAAAATCACATAGTTAAACATGGACTGTTGAAAGCCATGTCCGATGATTTGAAAAAATTGAAAACAAATGTGAAGCCGGGCCAAAAAATGTGTTCCAAGTGTAAAGCCAAATATGTTTCTATGGTCGAAAGCAAGGCAGTGTCATAGTCATCAGAAAATTATGATATGGACATTTCAGACACTCTTGATCAAAGTTTGACTGATTTAGGGACTTCTCCATTAAAAATTTGGAGGTTGGCCAGTAGGGATAAAACTGGATATGTGAAACGAAAAATTGAACGTGTGCAGAAAGTGGTAGCAGAAAAAATAATGGTAGCCACTGCAGTATCAGCCGAAGATATTGGACAAACTAGCAAGTTGGCTGCTAAGGAATGCCTGTCATGCCAAGATTACACTGACCTAATCGAAGATGTGAAAACGAAAATTAAAATATCCAATAAATCCATGAAAATTCAATTATTGATTTTGGCCCCAAAGAGTTGGTCAATACCAGTGACAGCAAAAATGTTTAGCGTTTCAGAACGTATGGTTAAAACAGCGCGAAAATTAAAGCAAGAGAGAGGCATTTGTGCACTACCGGATGCAAAAGTTGGCAAACTGCTACCAAAGGCAATCGCCGACAAAGTTCAAGATTTCTACGAGGATGATGAATTTAGCAGGATGTGCCCTGGTAAAAAAGATTTTGTTTCTGTTCGGCTTGATGTCATCAAGGTTCAAAAACAAAAGTGGTTGCTACTGTGCAATCTGAAAGAACTGTATGTAGCATATCAAAACAAATATGGTGCTGAAATTGGTTTTTTCAAATTCTGTGAGCTCAGACCAAAGTGGTGTGTTACTGTCGGTGCCTCAGGCACACATTCCGTCTGTGTCTGCACCATCCATCAGAATGTTAAGCTTATGCTACAAGGTGTCAACATTAAAGAAGACTACAAGATGCTCATGGGAAAGGCAGTTTGCGATCTGGACGCCAAAGATTGTATGTTGCAGCGATGCCAAAATTCCTGGTGAAGAGGCACTGATAGCATATTTGGAAGAAATATTTGAGGACTGGGACTCAGAAGAATCAATAGAATTCAAACAATGGGTTCATACTGACCGTGAAACGCTCGAAACACATGTTCTCACTGTTGACAACTTTATTGAAAAACTTGCTAGCAAAATTTGGAAACTGACTGGCCACCACTTCATTTCAAAACATCAAAGCGAATATTTGAAGTCATTAAAAGCTGGCCTAAAAGAAACCAAACTTATCGTACTGATGGATTTTGCACAGAATTACTCGTTTGTTGTCCAAGATGCTGCTCAAGGCTTTCACTGGGAGAATTCACAATGCACAGTGCATCCATTCATCGCTTATTATAGCAATAAAGATGGCGTGCTGCAAATTGTCAACTGCTGCATAATTTCTAATCATATGCAACATGATACGGTTTCCGTGCACATGTTCATTCGGAAGTTGATTGAGTTTTTGACGAATAAAACGAAGATTACAAGAATATACTACTTTAGTGACGGTTCAGCAGCACAATACAAAAATTACAACATTTTTGTCAATCTGTGCAATCACAAGAATGATTTTGAAATTGAGGCCGAATGGAACTTTTTTGGCACGAGTCATGGCAAGTCACCATGTGATGGAGTTGGTGGCACGACTAAACGTTTGGCTGCTCGAGCCAGCCTCCAGCGACCATTAACTGACCAAATACTGACGCCAATAGATCTGTTTAACTTTTGTGACAAAAACATTCATGGAATTAAATATATGTATGTTCCGACTGAAGAAATCCAAGAAAACAGGATGCTGCAAGAAGAAAGATGGAAAGCTAGCTGCACAATAGCTAGCACACGAGATCATCACCAGTTTGTGCCAGTTGATTCGAATTTGATTTCTGTCAGCAAAGTTTCAAATGACACGATTAACTTTGTGGCCAAAATTTCCGATATCGTCGATCCTAATTTAAAATTGGCCAAACTATTGCCTGGTTGTTATGTTGCCTGCATTTATGACAATAAGTGGTGGGTAGGCAACGTTGTAGAAATTTCCATCGAACAAAATGATGCGTTGGTAACATTTATGCATCCACCAGGCCCGGCTCATTCATTTTATTGGCCTGAAAGAAAAGATGTTTGTTGGGTTCCAGCACAACATCTTATTTGTGTGCTTCCAGCGCCATCAGTTACGTCGTCAGGCCGCCAGTATCAATTCCCAGAAGTGACACTAAAGAAAGTGGCTCGTAAATTGAATAATAAGCAATCGTTGGAATTTGGCAGTTCATACAAACATTACGGACTTCGGCTTGGAAACCATTTAAGATACCCACTATAGGCTTAGGAACCTAGGATAAGCTGCCCAATCGTCGGCTTGGGAACCGGATAGATACCCACACAAGGCTTTGGAACCTTGATGAAGAAACCAAACTAGAGGCTTGGGATCCTCATCCAAGAAACCCATCCGTGGCTGGTATTGCACAGCTATCGGGCGTGGCCCCTATGGCAATGCAGTTACTGGTTCAAGTTCCTGAACTGGTAGTGACAATGTCACCATGGACCAACGCAATTTAGGTACTAATAATGTCTATATAAAACAAAAATAATAGAATGCATGTGATGTTGCGATAGCAGCGTGCGATAGCAACATCCTCAACTTTGTCCCTATTTCTAGGGCCTTATATGCCAGCGATGAAAAACCAACCCTACTTTACAAAGGGGTTTGAAACATGCTCTAATGAAAATGATTAAAAAGAGTTTCCAGAAGATCTTTTTTTTTTTTTGTAAAAGTGAGCTAAAAATACCCTATTTTTGGCGTTTTTGCAAAAATCATCAACTTTACACTCAATTTGTGAACTAATGGAAAATGTTAGGAGAATGAAATTTTATATTCGAAAACCTTGTATTGATAAGTTGTGTGCAAAGTTTCACGTTTATCACACCTTTAATTCCAGAGATATAAAAAGCCAAACTTTACAATTTTTTCGTGCCGCATATTTTTCGGACCAAGTTTGCTCCAAATTTTCTTCATGGAAATCGCTTATGAAGACTTTTTTATTACTTTGTTTAATAAAGCGCAAAAAGTTGTACAAGATGGCCAAGTTTTGTTTCTCTCAACAAAGTTGCCGAAATCTCGGAGTCATACCATAGAAGGCTGCAGTATGGGGTCAAACAGATTACTATATCTCAGCAAGTATTGCATTGGCGAACGTAAAACTTTACCAATGTTCACTGGGGACATGTATGAATGTTCACAGAAAATTTCATCGAAACCCGTGATGGTCGCGCACGGACCACCAGACCACGTGACATGGAATGACCCTACTGCCCACCAGGCTTTCTGTTCTGTTTCAGATTCCACATTTCCTCTGTAGTTCCCTTGACCTTATACTCCCTCATATTCGTTTATTTTACTATACCGTCACTTATTGCAAGCAAGTCAGAACGGTTTATATACAAACAATAAATGACATAAAACAAATTAATTAAACTAAAAATAAAAAAAAAATAGGAAAGCCATAAAATATAGGAAAGAACAGACAAATCTAGCATTTGAAGAGCAACATATACATCCATACAAATCTCAATCTTACAACATGTGGGAAAATTAGGTTCTTACCTTGGTAATTTTCTTTCCTTTAGTCATAGCAGATGAATCCATTACTAGTGGGTTGTGTCTATCAACCAGCAGGGGGAGATAGAGAGCACTGAAAAACCATAGTGCCCCATGGCCAGCTAGCTCCATCTGCCTCTTCAGTATTTGAAGCTTCCAAAGCAGTGTTACACCGCAAAGCATAACAACATGAACTTTCCTCACAGTGGATGAACGCCCCAAAACTGGAGCTATAATTCAAAGGAGGGAATGAACTCATCCTCCTGTAACTGAACAGAAATCCTGAAGACTGTTTTCCAACTTCTCCCAATGAGGGAACATATCTACAGGAAAAACTGAACATAAAAGTAACATAAATCACATAATGAACCACTGAGGGAGGGCTAACGGATTCATCAGCTATGACTAAAGGAAAGAAAATTACTAAGGTAAGAACCTAATTTTCCCTTCCTTGTCATCAAGCAGATGAATCCATTATGAGTGGGATGTATCAAAGCAATCCCTAGATAGGGTGGGAACAAGCCACACCATGCGCCAGCACTTGTGCTCCAAAATGCGCGTCTCTCCCGGCAGCCACATCCAGCCTGTAATGTCAGGCAAACGAGAGCTTAGAAGCCCAAGTAGCTGCACTACATATCTCTTGAAGAGAGAGTGCTCCAGTTTCAGCCCAAAAAGAGGAAATCGCTCTTGTGGAATGTGCCTTAAAGGCTTCAGGCGGAGGCCAGTCAGATAGCAGATATGCTGAAAAGATAGCTTCTTTGAGCCAACGGGCTATAGTGGCCTTAGACGCTGGAGACCTTCTGCGCGGACCTGACAAAAGAACAAAAAGATGGTCAGAGGTCCTGAAGGCATTTGACATGCGCAGATATTGCAACAGAGCCCTTCGCACATCCAGAAGGTGCAACTGCCCATAGGCTTCTGGAAACTCCTCTTTGGAAAAGGAGGGCAGAAAAATAGGCTGGTTTAGGGGAAACGCTGAAACCACCTTAGGCATGAAGGAAGGCACCTGTGTTGGAGTATAATACTTATGATATGATACTTATGCTGACCCAGAATATTTGTTTTCTGAAATGCAGAATGTTTGTTTTGACCTGTTGCTACCAGAATATTTGTTTAACAGGTTGCTACCACAATGCTCCATTGTAGTGGGTAACTCACTACAGGACTGTGCTGAGAAACAAGTCCAAAGGCTGGTGTTTTCATCAGAGGGTGCCTGGGAGAGAGGAATGCAGATTGGCCACTCACTGTTCTGTTCTAGGCACACTTGTTTGTGAGCTGTTATAAAAAGAGGGGAAGCCCTGGCTGAACAGAAGCTCTATACCTGGTTGGAGGGACGCCTCTTTCCAGTGTGGAATTGTCCCGCAGAATCTCTGGGCGGTCATCGGTGCTTCCCCGATTGATGTTGCAGCTCAGATGAAGGCTACAATCCTGTGGTGATGTATGTATACTGCATAAGAGTGTTATGTAATATGTGGGTGCCTATTGATGTGTGAACTGCATAAGAGTGTTATGTAATATGTGGGTGCCTACTGATGTGTGAATAAACAATCTTTAAAGCAATATCCGAACCCTTGATTTGCTACAGCACCGTACGTACCATTACTCCGGACTCTGAGAATTGCAGAAATGGGTCTCGACAGGACAGCGCCTGGAACTCAGATACCCATCTCGCCGATGTCACGGCCACCAAAAAGACCGTCTTTAAGGTCACATCCTTCTCCGAAGCTCGCCTAAGCGGCTCAAAGGGCGAACACTGAAGGGCCTTTAAAACTAACCCCAGGTTCCAGGCCGGACACGGGACCCGCACGGGAGGACGGAGCAGAAGCACCCCTCTAAGAAACCGTGTCACATCCGGGCAAGCAGCCAGAGAGAGGCCAGCGACCTTCCCTCGAAAACATGCTAAGGCTGCCACTTGAACACGCAGGGAATTATAGGCCAAGCCTTTTTGTAAACCATCCTGCAAAAAGTCAAGTATCGGTGAGACAGAAGCCCGCATGGGTGTAATCGCTTTAGAAGCACACCAAGCCTCAAACTGGCGCCAAATCCTGGCATAAGCCACGGAAGTGGAACGCTTGCGGGCCTATAGGAGAGTGGAAATGACTTGACTGGAATATCCCTTGTCTCTCAATTGCGCCCTCTCAATAGCCATGCCATAAGACCAAAGCGGCAGGCGTCCTCCATGGTCACCGGGCCCTGTGACAACAGGTTCGGTACCAGAGGTAACAGCAGGGGATCCTCTACTAGCATCTGCCGGAGGTCCACATACCATGGCCTCCTGGACCAATCCGGGGCAATGAGAACCACATCTCCTTGGTGGAGCCGAATCCGCAGGAGTACACGCCCTATCAAGGGCCACGGAGGGAACACATACAGGAGGCCCTGAGGTCAGGGTTGAGCCAAGACATCCGACCCGGCTGAGCGAGGATCTCTCCGTCTCCTGTAGAAGCACGGGGCCTTGGCATTTGTGCTTGACACCATAAGATCCATTACGGGCTTTCCCCATTAGGCACATATCTGCAGGAATACTTCGACTGCAAGTTCCCACTCCGCTGGGTCGATCTGATTCCTGCTCAGATAATCGGCTTGCACGTTGCTCTGACCTGCAATATGAGCTGCTGACAGAAACTGCAGATGAAGCTCGGCCCAGTGGCAAATCTGCGCGGCCTGCGCGGCTAGTGCAATGCACTGAGTGCCTCCTTGGCGATTTATGTAGGCCACTGCTGTCGTGTTGTCCAACAGAACTCTGACAGCCAATCCTTCCAGGGTCAATTGAAAGGCCAGAAGCGCCTGGAAAATCGCTTTCAACTCCAAGCGATTGATGGACCACTCTGACTCCTCGGGTGTCCAAAAACCCTGGGCATGCCTTCCCCGGCAATGTGCACCCCAGCCCTTCAGGCTGGCATCTGTTACAACCAGGCACCAATCGGGGAGCGCATGCGGCATTCCTCGCCACAGCATGCTGTCTGAGAGCCACCACTCCATACTGAGCCGGGCCGCAGGGAGCCACGTGAGTCTGCATTGATAATCCTGAGATATTGGAGACCACTGTTGAAGCAGGGAACACTGCAGGGGTCTCAGGTGCGCTCTCGCCCAAGGCACCACTTCCAAAGTGGCCGTCATCGACCCCCAACAGCTGGACTATGTCCCAAGCTTGCGGACGAGGCATCCTCAGGAGCAGACGGACCTGGTTCTGAAGCTTGCACCGCCTTTGCTCAGGTAGGAAGACCATCCCCGAGGCTGTGTCGAACCGGACCCCCAAATATTCTAGAGATTGAGAGGGGTCAGGTGACTTTTGGCTATATTGACGACCCAGCCCAGAGATTGCAGTGCTGAGACCACTCTGGCTGTAACCTGATGACTCTCTTCTACAGAGTCTGCTCTGATGAGCCAGTCGTCTAGGTACGGGCGAACCCGGATACCCTCTCACCTGAGAAAAGCAGCTACTACCACCATTACCTTGGAAAAGGTTCGGGGAGCTGTGGCGAGGCCAAAAGGCAAGGCCCGAAACTGGAAATGTTTTCCCATCACTGCAAAACGCAGAAACCTCTGGTGCAAGGGCCAAATTGGTATGTGCAAGTAAGCTTCTTTCAGGTCCAGAGACGTGAGAAACTCTCCTGGCTGTACCGCCGCTATGACGGAGTGCAGGGTTACCATGTGAAAATCCCGCACGTTCAGAGACTTGTTGACTAGGATAGGATAGGCCGAAAAGACCCTCCTTTTCGCAGCACCACGAAGTAAATGGAGTAATGGCCAGAACTGCATGCGGCGGGAGGCACGGGGGAAACCGCCCCTATATGAATCAAGCCTTGCAAGGTCTTCTCTACCGCCGCCCATTTGGCGGCAGAACCGCATCGGGACTCCACAAACACGTCTCTTATCGGGGCATTGAATTCTATTCTGTAGCCTTCTCTGATCAGGTCCAAGACCCACTGATCTGAGGTAATCTTGGTCCACTCCTCGAGTAAAGAGGGAACGTCGTTCTCCTATCACAGGAATCGAGGAGGGGGCCAGCGCACCATCATTGAGAGGGTCGCCCTTGAACTCCAGGTCTTGAGCCTGCTGCTGTGGAACGTTTGTCCAAGCGAAAGGAATTCCTCTGCTGAAAACTGGCACGCGAAGTGAACCCAGCAGAACGCCCCGGGCAGTACCTTCTAGCTTCACGGAAGCGAGGTCTGTTAAGAGGAGGGAACCGCCTGACCCTTGGAAGAAGGCCGCGGCCTATCCTGGGGTAAGCGCTGGGGTTTGGCATCCCCCAGGCCTTTCACAATTTTCTCCAACTCCTCACCAAACAGGAGAAGGCCTTGAAAGGGCAACTTCACCAACCTTTAATTAGAGGCCATGTCAGCTGCCCAATGCCGTAGCCACAGAAGACGGCGAGCCGCCACCACTACAGCCATCTGTTTAGCCGAAGCTCTGACCAGATCATAAAGGGCGTCAGCCAAAAATGACAAGGCCGACTCCATCCGCGGTGCCACCTCCAAAAAGCGCTCCGCTCCATCTCCGGGCTGTTCCACTGCCTGTTGTAACCAAGCGAGGCAGGCTCGGACAGCGTAGCAGCTGCATGCAGACGCCCGTAAGGATAGGCCTGAAATTTCAAAGGACCGTTTCATAGCTGCCTCCAGGCGACGGTCCTGCATGTCCTTCAGGGCAACTCCTCCTTCCACTGGGAGGGTATTTTTCTTTGTCACAGCCGTGACCAGGGCATCCACTTTAGGCACTGCTAGGCGTGCCAAATGCTCCTCAGAGGGTATAATTGCCCCATAGCCCTGGCGACTTTCAAAGGCCCCTCGGGGTCAGCCCATTGAGACGTGACAAGCTCTTGGATGGAGTCATGCAAAGGAAAGACTCGAGCAGGCTTCTTAGTACTTGCCATCCTCGGATTACCGGAGGAGGTCTCAGTACTCCCAGGGTCTTCTATAGAGAGGACCTGCAAGGCATCAGTAATAAGCGCTGGCAGCTCATCGCGGTGGAAAATCCTCACCACGGAAGGATCATCTGGATCCGGTGGCAATCCTACACCTTCTTCTGGCTCTCCAGACCACGAAGGCCTACCAGACCCCTCAGAGTCCTCACATCCCGACCACGGGGGGGGGGGGGGGGGGGGGGGGGGGGGGGGGGGGGGGGTGCGCCACTCTCTGAAGGGGAATCCACCCTTCTGCGCTTGTCTTGCGGCCATCTGTCAGGGGAAAACACGCCTGACTGTAATCCAAGGCCAGACTCCACTGGAGGGGATACAGAAAGCAGAGTCGCAGAGGACCCCTGCGGAAGAGCTCTTTTTAACAGGTATGCATTATGCAGCAATAAAACAAATTCAGGGGAAAATGGCTCATCTTGGCCTCCCGGTTCCAGTCCGGGGGAAACAGCTCTTTAATCAGCCTCCACATGAGGCGCCCCTCCAGGCTCAAACCCCTCCGCCTCAGCGGGGGTCGCACCATGCTGTTCCAAAATGGCGCCCGCTGCCAGCTCCACGGAGCGGGAAGGAACATCGCTCGCCATGCTCGGGTCGGCTCTACCGTCTGAAAAGCACGCCTTACAGAGCCCCGCTGCAGATTTGCGCTTGACACAAACGGAACAGCGCTTAACTTTCTCAGTAGCCATCACCGAAAGCGGCAGAAATTCAAAAATCGTCCCAAACGCGGGCCCTCCCCGGATGAGCTACAAAATGCTCTTACCTCACCAGACCGAGTCTCCAAGCTCCGGTCACGTTGCACAATCAGAAGAAAACCTCTTTTCTGGGATCGCAGCGCAAAAGCACGACGCAACTTTTTTTTTTTTTTAAATGCTGTGAGGAAAGCTTGAGGCAACAGCGAGAAAGAGGCAAATTTCCAACTCTGGAGGATCAGTAGCGTGGTAAAGGCAGGGAAAGGGCGAACCCTATGTGCCTGCATCCACAGCATGGGCAAAGACAGGGCCAGGGCTTGCCTATTTGTCTACTTCCACATCGGGGGCCGGGTAAGGCAGGGAAAGGGCTAACCTATTTGCGTTTAAAGTGGGCACCATCAGCCACAACACCCCTGCTACAACTGGCAAAAGCACAGGAGCCACCCCAGGCAGATTTTCTGAAGGAGCTTGAACAAGCTGCAACCGAGATAGAGAATACTGAAGAGGCAGATGGAGCTAGCTGGCCATGAGGCACTATGGTTTTTCAGTGCTATCTCCCCTGCTGGTTGATGGACACAACCCACTCGTAATGGATTCATCTGCTTGATGACAAGGAAAGTAGAAATATAAATATCTCTCTGCTCTAGGTCAGAAACCTGCATAGCTCTCCTAATACATAGTACCAGATCTAGATCTGAAAAGCTTGTTGAAAAAAGTGTGTTTTTAGTGCCGTTCAGAAAGAAGCATATGTTTCCAACCTGATTTGTTGTGGTAATGAATTCCATAATGTGGGGGATAAAAAAATAAAATGCAGCTGCACGGGTAGATTCCCACCTAGATCTGGAGGGCAAGGGTATTGTCAATCTATTATCTTGCAGTGAACAGAGAGTACGGGCGGGTGTTATTGGAATAGTTAAAGCTGCAAGATATGATGGAGTAGCACTATGAATTGCCTAGTGTGTTAAAATTAGAACTCTGAATTTAATTCTATATTCATTCGAGATCCAATGAAGACGCTGTAGGAGCGGAGTACGTAAGTACATAAGTAATGCCACACTGGGAAAAGACTAAGGGTCCATCGAGCCCAGCATCCTATCCACGACAGCGGCCAATCCAGGCACCTGGCAAGCTTCCCAAACATACAAACATTCTATACATGTTACTCCTGGAATTGTGGATTTTTCCCAAGTCCCTGTCAAATTTTGAGGCACGGCATATTGCACAGGCTGCTGTGTTCTGGATGGTTTGAAAACGTTTCAAGCTAGTTTTTTTTAACACCAGCATAAATAATACTACAGTAGTCCAAGCGTGATGTAATGTATGCAAACGACAAAGTCCGCAATGACTCTTGGTCTACCAAATTTCTAACTGAAATTTGATCGGTAAAGGATAAACTTTGAATATATAATCACTAGTATCTAAAAGAAGGTACAGGATAAATTTGTCTGTCAAATAATATTGGAATTAGTGAGGGCACTGAACTATGCCCTGTTATCCAGGAAGGGAAAATTAGGTTCTTATCTTTTCTTTCCTTTAGTCACAGCAGATGAATCCATTAATTGATGGGTTGTATCCGCCTACCAGCAGTGGAGATAGAGAACACTGAAAAACCACAGTGACCCTTGGATGGCTAGCCCCACTGCCTTCAGTATTTGAAATTTCCAAAGCAGAGTGAATAACATAGTAACATAATAGATGACGGCAGAAAAAGACCTGCACGGTCCATCCAGTCTGCCCAACAAGGTAACATAACATATACTCTCCTCACAGCGAACAAATGCCCCAGAACCGGAGCAATAACCACACAAAGGAGGGACAAACTCAACCTCCTGCAATAGAACAGCATGTAGAAACTCTGAGAACTGTTCAACTCCTCCTGATGAGATATAATATCTGCATGAGAGAACTGAACAAAACACACAAAGTCAAACAGGGAGGGATCATGGATTCATCTGCTGTGACTAAAGTAAAGAAAATTACCAAGGTAAGAACCTAATTTTCCCTTCCTTGTCATCAACAGCAGATTAATCCATTAACTGATGGGATGTACAAAAGCACTCCCTATCCCTTCGTAGGGTGGGAACAGGCAACTCCGCGAGCAAGCACCTGCGCTCCAAAATGCACGTCCTGCTTCGCTGCCACATCCAGCCTGTAATGTCGTACAAACGAGAGCTGAGAAACCCAAGTAGCTGCACGACAGATCTCTTGAAGAGAAAGGACACCCGTTTCAGCCCACGAGGAAGAAATCACCCTCGTGCAATGCGCTTTAAACACTTCAGGAGGAGACCATCCTGAAAGCAGATACGCAGAAAAAATTGATTTCTCTGAGCCAACGGGCTATAGTGGCCTTAGACGCCGGACACCCTCATCAAGGACCTGCCAACAATACAAAAAGATGATCAGAAGTCCTGAAGTCATTTGACATCTGCAGATACTGCAACAGAGCCCTGCGGACATCCAAAAGACGCAATTGCCTAAAGGACTCCGGAAAATCCTCCCTAGAAAAGGAAGTGGAGGAGTGGCCTAGTGGTTAGGGTGGTGGACTTTGGTCCTGGGGAACTGAGGAACTGAGTTCGATTCCCAGCACAGGCAGCTCCTTGTGACTCTGGGCAAGTCACTTAACCCTTTATTGCCTGCCGCATTGAGCCTGCCATGAGTGGGAAAGCGCGGGGTACAAATGTAACAAAAAATAAATAAAGGTAGAAAAATGGGCTGGTTTAGGTGAAACGCTGAAACCACCTTAGGCATAAAGGAAGGCACTGTACGTACCGTCACCCCCAACTCTGAGAACTGCAGAAAAGGGTCCCGACAGGAAAGTGCCTGACACTCAGTTATTCGTCTAGCCGATGTAAAGGCCATCAAAAAGACTGTCTTGAGAGTCACATCCTTCTCAGACGCTCGCTTAAGCGGCTCAAAAGGCGAACACTAGAGCGCCTTCAACACCAGCCCCAGGTTCCAGGCCGGATAAGGCAACCGCACGGGAGGGCAGAGCCAAAGCACCCCTCTGAGAAAACGGGCAATGTCCGGATGAGCTGCAAGGGACAAGCCAGAGACTCTCTCTCAGTAGCATGTCAATGCTGCCACTTACACCTGAAGGGAATTGTGCCAGGCCTTTTTGTAAGCCATCCTGCAAAACGTCCAGGACCAGTGAGACTGTAGCCCGCATGGGTGTGATCGCCTTTGAAACACACCACGCCTCAAACTTGCGCTAGATCAGAGCAAAAGCTGCGGAGGTAGATCGCTTGCGGGCCTGCAAGAGAGTGGAGATGACCTTGTTAGAATAGCCCTTATCTCTCAATTGCGCCCTCTCAAAAGCCAGGCCGTAAGACCAAATCGGCAGGGATCCTCCATAGTCACCGGGCCTTGAACCAACAGGTTCGGCATCAGAGGAAAAGGAAGTGGAGCCTCCACCAGCATCTGGCAGAGATCTGCATACCACGGACGCTGTGGCCAATCTGGAGCGATTAGAATCACCAATCCTCAGTGCAGCCAAATCCGTAGGAGAAACTCCCCTATCAAGGGCCAAGGAGGGAACACATACAGGAAGCCCGAGCCCAGGGTTGAGCCAGTGCATCCAACCCTGCCGAGCGAGGATCTCTCCGTTTGCTGAAAAAGCGAGGGACTTTGGTGTTTGTACTTGACGCCATGAGATCCATTGCGTGAGTCCCCCATCTGGCACAAATCTGAAGAAAAACTTCTTCTGCCAGTTCCCACTCCGCCGGGTCGATTAGATGCCTGCTGAGAAAATCAGCTTGCACGTTGCTCTAACCTGCTATGTGAGCTGCTGACAGAAGCTGCAGGTGGAGCTCGGCCCAGTGGCAAATCTGAGCAGCCTCCGCAAACAGGGCCCTGCACAGAGAGCCGCCCAGATAATTTATGTAGGCCCAGGGAGCCACGTTAGTCTGCGTTGATATTCCTGGGAAATTGGAGACCACTGAAGGAGCAGAGCAATCTGCAGTGGCCTCAAATGCGCTCTCGCCCAGGGAACCACTGCTAAGGTGGCCGTCATCGACCCCAGCAGCTGGACAAAGTCCCAAGTTCGAGGGCGAGGCATCCGCAGGAGCAGACGGACATGATTCAGAAGCTTACACCGCCCATCGTTGGGGAGAAAGACAATCCCCAAGGCCGTGTTGAACCAGACTCCCAAATACTCGAGAGACTGCGAGGGGGTCAGGTGACTTTAGGGTATATTGACCACCCAGTCTAGAGTCTGCAGGACTTGAACCACTCTGGCTGTGACAAAACGACTGTCAACTGCCGAATCCGCTCTGATGAGCCAGTCGTCGAGATAAGGGTGAACTCTGATACCCTCTCGCCTGAGATAGGCAGCTACCACCACCATTATCTTGGAAAGGTACGGGGAGCTGTGGCGAGGCCTAAGGGCAAGGCTCGAAACTGGAAATGCTGGCCCAACACCGCAAACCGGAGGAACTGCTGGTGCGGGAGCCAAATAGGAAAGTGCAAGAAAGCTTCCTTGAGGTCCAGAGACGTGAGAAACTCTCCTGACTGTACCGCTGCAATGACGGAGCACAGGGTTTCCATGCGAAAATGATGCACTCTTAGGGCCTCGTTGATACTCCGTAAGACGAGGATCGGTTTGAAAGACCAGCCTTTTCGAGGCACCACAAAATAAATGGAGTAGCAACTGCAGCTGCGTTCGGCGGGAGGCACCGGGATTACTGCTCCGAGGTGCAGCAAGACTTGAAAGGCCTCCTCTACCGCTGCCTGTTGACAGCAATGCCGCATCGGGACTTCAAGACACGTCTCTCACCGGGGCACCGAATTCCAATTGGTAACCTTCTCTGATCAGGTCCAGGACCCACTGATCCGAAGTAATATTGGTCCACTCCTCGAAAAAGAGGGAAAGACGTCCTCCTACTGCATGAAAAGAGGAGTGGACCGGCGTCCCATCATTGTGGAGGACGCCCCTGAACTCCTGGCCGCGACCCGGCCGCTGCGGAGCGCGTGTCCGAGCGAAAGGAGTTCCTCTGCTGAAACGGGCAATATCTGCGAGCTTCACTGAAGCGAGGTCTGGAAAACAAGGGAAAAACAGGACCCTTGGAAGAAGGCCTCGGCCTATCCTCAGGTAACCGCTGGGGCAAAGAATACCCTAGGTCAGTGATGGTGAACCTATGGCACGCGTGCCAGAGAGGGCACGCAGAGCCCTCTCCCTTGGCACGCGCGCTGTCGCTGGTCCGCCCACTCTCCCTCCCTCCGGGTACCAAGCCGGCCTCCCTCCCTCCCACCAAGCACCAGGCCGCCCGCCCTCACTCCCTCCCTCTTCCAACCAAAAACATCAGGCCACCCGCCCGTCCTCCCTCCCAGCACCAGGCCCCCCCCCCCCTCCTCCTCTGAAATTTAAAAAGCGTACCGGGTTAAGGCGGCGTCAGCAGTGGCAACGAAAAGCGTGTTCTTCACTCGGCGCACCTTCCCTTCTGTCTCTCAAGCTTTGGTCCAGCCCTCATAGGCAGGAACAGAGCTTGAGAGACAGAAGGGAAGGCGCGCCGAACGAAGAACACGCTTTTCGTTGCCGCTGCCACTGCCGACGCCGCCTTAACCCGGTACGTTTTTTAAATTTCAGAGGAGGAGGGGGGCCCTGGTGCTGGGAGGAAGGGAGGGAGGACGGACGGGCGGCCTGATGCTTGTTTGGTTGGAGGGAGGACGGACGGGCGACCTGATGCTTGTTTGGTTGGAGGGAGGGTGGGAGGTAGGCCTGGTGCTGGGTGCTGCTGGGTGGGAGGGAGGCCTGGTGCTGGGAGGGTGGGTGGGAGGGCAGTGGGGAGAGGACAGTTGCTGGACATGGATGGAGGGCAAGAAATGAAGAAGAAAGGAGGAAAGTAAAGAAATAAATGGAGGCAAGAAATGAAGAAGAAAGGAGGAAAGTAAAGAAATAAATGGAAAGGAAGCCCTGGAAACGGAGTTAAGAGAACAGATAGAGAGCAGCAGAATCAGCGACTAGGACCAATATGGATAGAAAAACAAAATCACCAGACAACAAAGGTAGAAAAAAATCATTTTATTTTCATTTTAGTGTTTGGAATATGTCCAATTTGAGAATTTACATCTGCTGTCTTATTTTGCACTGGGTATACTGGAACTATAACAACTTATACAAATTATTTATAATGAAAGAAAATCATGTTATTTTTTTTCACCTATACTAGTATAATATTTTCAATGATGTCTGTTTATATGCGCCATGGCTAGTGTAAGGGGTGTGGCTATCATGGGGTGGGGTCATAGGTGGTGACCCGCCCATGAGTACTGGCACTTTGCGATAAATAATTAGATTTTGGGTTGCTGTTTGGGCACTCGGTCTCTGAAAGGTTCGCCATCACTGCCCTAGGTCTTTAACAATCTTCTCCAAATCCTCTCCAAATAACAGGAGGCCCCGAAAAAGTAACCTCACCAGCCTTTGTTTAGAGGCCATGTCAGCCGCCCAAAGCCGAAGCCAAAGAAGGCAGCGGGCAGAAACCGCCACAGACATCTGCTTAGCCAAAGCTCTGACCAGATCATAATGGGCGTCAGTCAAAAATGACATGGCCGACTCCATCTGTGGGGCAACTTCAGAGAGGGAACCTGCACCCTCCACGGGCTGATCCACCGCCTGTTGTAATCAGGAAAGACAGGCGCGGGCTGCATAGGAACTGCAAATAGATGCCCTTAAGGCAAGGCCCAATATATCAAAGGACAGTTTCAGCGTGGATTCTAGCCGCCGGTCCTGCATGTCTTTGCCGTGACCAGCACGTCCTCTTTAGGCATCCCAAAAAGAGCCAAGTGAACCTCACTCAGACGGTAAGGCTGACCCATAGTTCTGGCACTTTCAAAGGCCCATTGGGTTCAGACATTGAGCTGAAATAAGCTCCTGGATGGAGTCATGTACAGGAAAGGCCCGAGTAGGCTTCTTAGTACTCGTCATCCTAAGATTAACAGAGGAGGCATCGCCCTCGGCGGGATCATCAATCGAGAGGGCCTGCAAGGCATCAGTAATGAGAGCTAGCAGCTCGCCGTGGTGGAAAATCCAAACCGCATTGGGATCATCCGAATCCAGTGACAAACAGGCACCCTCCTCTGGATCATCCGTCCCCGAGGGCCTGCCAGATCCCTCAGACTCCCCACAGCCTGACCACGGGGGGGGGGTGTGGGGGGGGGGGGGGGAATGATATGCGCCACTTCCAGACAGGGAATTTGCCCGTCTATGTTTAGCATGTTTCCAACGCTCGGGGGAAGAAATAACATCTGTAGCCATCCCCGGTGCATCAACACCCTGAGGGGAACCAGAATGCAACGTAATGTCAGACACCTGCGGCAGAGCTCCTTTCAACATGAAGGCCTTATGCATCAGTAGCACAAACTCAGGGGAGAAAAACTCACCCTGACCCTCCGTCCCCGAATTAGGCTAAACGGAGGTTGGAGCTCCTCTGGTAGCCTCGAACCGAGGCATCCCCCTGCACTCAGACTCCTCTGTCACCGCGGGGGGTCGAGGCACACGGCACTTCCAAATTGGCGCCCGCTGCCAGCTCCATCGAGCGGGAAGAATCATCGCTCGCCATGCTCGTCTAGCTCGAGCGTCCAAGGAGCACGTACTGCAAAGCCCCGCTGCTAACCTGCGCTTACCACAGTGGGAGCAGCGCTTAACTCCTTCAGCAGCCATCGCCCGACTGGACGGAAATATAGCAATAAAATGGCAGCTTCGCGCCAAAATTTACCCCGTTCGGAACGCTGTCCGCGGGCAGCTCACCGGAGGAGTTGGGCACCACTCTCACCTCAGAAGACCAAGTCAACGAGCTCCGGTCATGCTGCACTGAACCAGAATCTCTGGAGAAAGTCTCAGAACAGCCATGCAGTAAAAGTGCGCTTTTTTTTTTTTTTTTTAAACACTGTGAGGAAAGTTGGAGGCAGGCAGCAACAAAGGGACTCCGGGAGAAGGGGGGAATGGGTAAGGCAGGGAAAGGGCGAACCTATATGCCGTTAAAGTGGGCACCACCAGCCACAACACCCCTGCTCAACTGGCAAAGCACAGGAGCCACCCCAGGCAGAAATCCAGCTGATCAAGCTATGTCCACACCTGCTGGGAGATAGAGAAATACTGAAGGCAGATGTGGCTAGCCATCCAAGGGTCACTGTGGTTTTTCAGTGTTCTCTATCTCCACCTGCTGGTAGGTGGATACAACCCATCAGTTAATGGATTCACTGCTGTTGATGACAAGGAAGCTATGGTCTTTTCTGGGCTTAAAATCAAATAATGTTGGAATTAGTGAGGGCACTGAACTATGCCCTATTATCCAGGAGGCTACAGTCTTTTGGGGTTTAAAATCAAATGATGTTCACAGAGCCACCTGGCAGCAGCACTAAGATAATAGTGGTTGCAAATCAATGGAGGAAGGGTTCACATAGTGGATTAGTCAGAAATCATCAGCAAATGAGTAGGAGCGGATTCTTAATGACTGAATGAGAAGAGCCAATGGACTGACAAATAAAGTGAACAGTAAAGGAGATAAAACTGATCCATGAGGTACTCCGCATGAGCCGAGATGGGTCTTGGAAACTTAAGAACGTTGAACAACTTTAAAGGAATGGCGCCCAAGAAAGGAAGCAAACCATTTATATACTACACCAGAGATGCCAACTGAATGTAAATACTGCAATAGGAGACTATGATCAATTAGATCAATAGCTGCACTTAGGTCCAATGAGACAACCAAAGCAATTTGATCTGTTTCCAGATGAGCATGTAACTCCCAGCACAATCTCTTAGTCATCCTGTCACGCTATTAAATAAGACAATATCACTAGACAATCTTGTTTTAGTGTCATAGTGACCATTTTCTGGAATCATTTGCCACTCAACATTCATCTCAAAATGTTCTTTGTGAAATTGAAAGCTGCCTTGAAGACTTTTTATTTTGTTCAAGTGTTGCCCTTGGGCTAGTGGCTTTGGAGAGTCTTCTGCGTTGGCAGTTTGCCTGATGTCATTCTTATCCCCTCACATCTGTCTTACAGTCTTGGGACTGTTCAGCTCCCTTCCCAGTTTTTGTCTCTTAGCGATTATTTGATAGGTAACTCTTAACATTATATACCTAGAGTTTTGTAATTTGTAACCTAGCCCTCCTACCCATTCCTTCTCCCCTTTTTATTGCCCCTCTCCTGACATTTTCTACTGTAAACTGCTTAAAACATGCTTATGATTTTGTGGTATATAATCAAATAGAAGTGAAATGTGAAAAAACCCCACACAGTGGTATAGCCAGGAATTTTGAACAGGGTGTGCATCTCATGCTGCATCTCCCTCCTGCCGCTCCTGCCCCCCTAATACCTTAAAATCATCTCCAGTCATCACCCAGACAGCGCCAATGGCACTCATATGTGGGCTGCAGCCTGAACCAGTGCGCTCTGTCTGTGAAATGTCCCGCCCCCTAGAAAACAAAGTTGCATCAGAAGGGGCAGGATGGTTCAGAGAGAAAGCCCTGTTGCAGGTCACAGGCAGTAGAGTGCCGCAGCCAGTCAAAACTGGAGGTGATTTGAAGACATGGGGGGGGGGGGGGGGGAGACGGAGGGAACTGTGAGAGCTTTGCAGGGCCAGGAAGGGAAGGGAGAGATGCAGCGGGAGGGACTGACAGGGGGTGCATATGTAACACATGCAGCTTGAATGGATACGCAACTCACCCCACATATTCTTTTAAAATACGTGGACAGAATATTAAGTAAGAATCAATTACCATACCCAAATACTGAAGTTTATCACAAATAGGAATTTGATCCACAGCTGTACCAGGGTATCTGGCAAAGAATATGTCCACTCAGAATCTAATACTAGGGTTTCAGAAGAAATGAAATAAGCTATTTTTAATATCATGAAGTTGCAAGAAGAATGCCATTTAGTCTTACTTGGGTTGGGAGGGAAGAGGGTGCAGCTTTTACAGTGTATAATCTCTTTTACTACTGGCACGTCTGGAAGGACTGGAGGAGGAAAAACATCCATGCCTGGCATCAAAGGACTGATAGCAGGAATTCCAGGCATTAGTCCAACACCAGAGTCAAAATCTGAAAAAGAAAACAGTGAAAAATATATTTTATTTATCCTCACATTACATAAAAGGAATTTAATTTACAAAGTTTTATAGCTTACATTTGGTCACTGTTACATTTAAAACTATATAAAATTCTTTTTTTTTTTTTTCACTTTTATTTTGAGAACTTTTTTACAACTTTTTCAAGATTATACACTTGATTCAGAAAGTGTTATTACATTTTAGAATTTTCAGGAAAATAACATAATATAGGTACTTTATAACACTCAAGTCCACTATAATATGGATCCAAGATTTCAAAATTCAGGAAAATCAAAAGGAAAAATTTAGAAAGGTTGTTCAGCACCTAGGTAGGACAGAAAATATTAATTAAACCCTTTCAGTTCTCTTAGAAAATATGAAAGATGATAAATGTGAAGGGCCCAAAAAGACGTATTTATATGAATTAAAGTGAATGATACACTTACAAGGAAACCTTAAATAAAAAACACCTCCCAACTGGAGAACAGCAGGTTTTAGTAACAAAAATTATTTACACCTTTTCTGAGTCTCTTTTGAGATATCAGGAAACATAGTTATTCTTAGTCCCAGGAATAATTTATCCCAGTTCCTAAAGAATAGACGAAAAAGCCATTGCTTGTCAGGAATTAAAGCTACAGTTGCTGCTTGTACTTGTTTCAGAAGTTTCAAAAAATGCTGTCAAGTCTAGGGATTCTTTATTCTCTTGAGGCAAATCCTTTTGTGGAATATAATACACCTGATTAAAAGGTGGTAAATTTGTCTCAGGAATCTCTAGTATTTCACGGAGATATCTTTTTAACATATTCATCGGTTTTACCAATCTATTCTTTGGGAAATTTATAAATCTCACATTATTATTCCTCAGGTAGTTATCATATACCTCCGTTTTCCTCCTTAAGTTAGCAATATCTTTTAACATTACTAATTGTAAATTACCCATTTCTGTAACTTTTTTCTCCATAGTTTCTCTTTTTTCATAAAAGATTTTATATCCGATTCTGTTTTTGACAACTTTTGTTCAAATTGAGAAACTTTCTCTGATATTAAGTTTGCTTTTTGAGTTGAAGATAATGAACTGAGATATTAAATCCCACAAGGAATCAAGTGTTACCTCTGCCGGTTTCTCTGGTGTCTTGAGAGGTGTAGTATCTACGTGTTCTGGACCCTTCTCTGATTCCATAATTTGTTGCCCCGTAGTCATTTCGGCAGGCCTGCTCTCATCAGAGGGCCATAATTGGCCCTCAAATCTTCCCTCAACTTGTAATTGAGCCTCTTTCGTGGGCTTCTCTTTCTCGCACTTTGGCAGGAGTCCCAACAATCCTTCGAAGGGGGAGCTAAAAAGCTGCGGGGGTGGAGTTCGTTGGTCGGGGCTCAGAGTGATATCATGCCCCGAAGACGCCGAAGTTTCCTGTATTTCGCCAACACCTTCTAGGGGTCCGCTCCCGAGCTAGTGATTCTGTCCCGGGGCGTCCACAAAACGGTCCATAGGACCTACAGGTAACCTGGAAGGTAGCTGCAAGGCTCGGGCTGGCACCCTTCCTCGCCTTTTCGGCATTTCAAAGAGCAAAGTGTGAGCATCTCCTACTAGCTAAGTGCTGGTGGCCATCTTGGATCACTAAAGGGTCCATCAAAACTATATAAAATTCTTTACGTCAAGATACACTGGTTGTACACAGCCTGAATGAATCACAAGGTGGTTAATACATTCCCCAAAATAAAATAAATAGAACAAACATGATATGAAATATGAAGCCACTACTACTGAACTAAAGACAACCAAGCTCTCAAACAAATATTCAATGTACATAAGAACAAAAGAACAGTCCAGTATCCTGGTTTCGAACAGTGGCCAAGCCAGGTCACAAGTACCTAACAGAATCCCAAATAGCAGCATAGTAACATAACGACAGATAAAAACCTGTATGGTCCATCCAGTCTGCCCAACAAGATAAACTCATTTTACATGGTATGTGATACTTTATATGTATACCAGAGTTTGATTTTTCAACATTCCATGCTACCAATCCCAGGGCAAGCAGTGGCTTCCCCATGTCTGTCTCAATGGCAGACTATGGACTCTTCCTCCAGGAACTTGTCCAAACCTTTTTTAAACCCAGATACACTAATCACTGTTACTACATTCTCCAGCAAAGAATTCCAAGAGCTTAACTATTTGTTGAGTGAAAAAGTATTTACTCCTATTTGTTTTAAAAGTATTTCAATGTCTTGGAAGCACTTTTGGAGCTTTTTAAGGCATATGGAGATTATTCAGGATTTAAGCTAAGATAAATCGGAAGCGTTAGCCATCATGCAAGATACTTGAATGCTTTGGTCAGGAAGTTTTCCGTTGAGGTGGGCGGAGAATTCGTTTTGATATCTGGGCATACTTCTTGCACACAGAACGGAGGACTTATATAGATTAAATATTGATTGGCTTTTAGCTCAGAGAGGCAATTAGAATCCTGGAGTGCGTTAACGGTGCCATTAGCAGGTCGTATCTGCCTGGTTAGAATGGTAATTCTACCACGATGGCTTTATGCATTGCAGATCTTGCCACTGCGATTGCTACAGCAAGATATTGATGTTTTTATTGTCTAGTGACAAACGTTTGCTGGGCAAAGAAGAAGGCCAAGATCCAATTAAAATTTTTGCTGGGAGGACAGAGGCAAGGGGGAATGAGGTTACCTAATCTGAAGTATTATAATCTGGCATGCCTCCTGAGACAAGTGAGAGACTGGATATTCTCAACAAGTTATCATACTCCCCTTTAAGTTAGAAGAAAATTTTTTTAGCCCTTATAAACTACAAGCTCTGTTGCAAATAGACAGGGCTGGATTGCCTCAGCAATTTAAATGCTGCGTACTTTTGTACCCCCTGAGGACTGCATGGAGACTTTTAGGGGATTGGCTAGGGGGTAATCCCAGAGTAACAGAATTATTAACCATTACGGGTAATCTGATGTTCCTTCCAGGGTTGGAAAATTCAGTCTTTAGGCGCTGGGAGCAGTGGGGCTTGGGTAGTCTGGAGGATTTACTGGGAACAGAAGGGGAAATTCAGCCTTTAGATAAACTTCTGCACCCTAATGTTGTTTGCTGGGGAGATACATTTGCATACTGTCAGTTGAAGCATTACATTCAAGTCCTAGATAAAGAGGCACTAAAACTTAAGCTGGTAGGGAAAATTATGGCGTTCTTTGAGGAAATATCAGACGAGGCCCCTTCTATTTCGGGTATTCAGAAGAAATAATGGGTTTTGGCACTGGGAGAGGAGCTGGCTCAGTTGAGACGGAGATGGGAGGCTGATGTGGGAGTTGAACTGTCTTTCTGGGATATTGTTTCACATCTTAAAAGTATTCCCAGACTAATAAGTGGAAAGGGGTATAGGGAATGTGCATTCAGAGTAATACATAGAGCATATTTTACCCAGGTTCAGCTGTTTAGAGCAGGAGGGATTGCTGCGTCCACATGTTTGAAATGTAAATTGTTAGACAACACATTTTATCATGCATTTTGGGAATGTAAAGCTGTTAAGAGTTCTTGGAGGCGGGTGGTGGCCTTCCTTGCCTCACTGATGTCTTGTAGAATATCTGGTACAGCATGTCAGTTGGTGTTGGACTTTCCTGGTTCCTTTGGGGGTCTCAATGCGGACAAAACACTGTTGTGTCGTAAATTATGTTTGCTTGCAAGGAAATGTATACGTCAATCTTGGGCTTCAGAGACAGGCCCTGAATTCTGGCATTGGCGTAACCAGATACATCAATTGATGACTTGGGAGGCTAAAGAAGCAAAAGGATCATGTCGACGCAAAACAAGTTTTCTCAAAATATGGAGTTCTTTCATGGACAGCTTGACTCAAAGGGGTAGAAATCTCATTCTCAAAACCTTATGAACATGAGCGGTATTGGAGAACATTCTTAAGAATGATTGCTCCTTGAGCAGACAGAAGGGGAGAGGGAAGGGGAGGCAAGGGTTTAGATAAGGGGAAGGGGGGAATTAAAACATGGCTGATGATGAAAGCATTAGTCTGTTTAGATTTTGACGCTTTGATTTGTTCTCAATACTTGTAATTTGCATTCACGGGAAGCTCTAAGGTTGATTCACCAATAAAAAAGTTGAAACATCAAGGGGGGGGGGGGAAGGTGGGAAACATATATAAGTTAAATATGTCAATAGAGGGGTGGAGGGGGGATAACATGTTAAAAGTATGATGAAGGTCTGCATCATTTTGTTGTTCAAGAGTACATGTTACTTTTTGAACTTCGGTATATTTGTATTATTGGATGTATTCATTTCGAAGTGTCATCAATAAAAATGTTGAAACATAAAAGTATTTCAATGTAACTTCCTCGAGTGTCCCCTATTCTTTGTACCTTTTGAAAGAGTATACAAAAAAAAAAAATCGCTTCACTTCTACTTGTTCTACACCACTCAGGATTTTGTAAACCTCAATCATCTCTCCCTCTAAGCAGTCTCTTTTCCAAGCTGAAGAGCCTAACCTCTTTGGTCTTTCCTCATATGAGAGGAGTTCCATCTCCTTTATCATTTTGGTTGCTCTTCTTTGAACCTTTTCTAATCCTGCTATATCTTTTTTAAGATATGGCGACCAGGACTGAATGCAATACTCAAGGTGAGATTGCACCATGGAGTGATACAGAGGCAATATAATATTCTCGGTCTTATCTACCATCCCTTTCCTAATAATTCCTACCATTCTGTTTGCTTTTTTGGCCACCGCATACTAAGCAGAAGATTTCAGCGTATTCTCTACAATGACACCAAAATCTTTTCCTTGGGTACTAATCCCTAAGGTGAACCCTAGCATAAGGTAACTATGATTCAGATGATTCTTCCCAATGTGCATCACTTTGCATTTGTCCACATTAAATTTCATCTACCATTTGGATGCCCAATCTTCCAGTTTCCTAAGGTCTTCCTGCACTTTTTCACAGCCCACATGTGTTTTAAGAACCTTGAATAGTTTTGAGTCATCTGCAAATTTATCACCTTGTCGTTCCGATTCCCAAATCATTTATAAATATGTTAAATAGCAAAGGTCCCTGGGGTACTGCACTATTCACCCTCCTCCATTGAGAGAAATGGCCATTTAACCCTACCTCTGTTTTCTGTCCAATATCCAATTCCTAATCCACAACAGAACATTACTTCCTATCCCATGACTAATTTTCTCAGGAGTCTCTCATGAGGAACATTTATTTTACATAAAGAAATTAATGTCCTTGGACCCCTTCTCTTCTCAATCTACACCTCTTCCCTAGGCTCACTGATCTCATCTCATGGTTTTCAGTATCATCTTTATGCTGATGACACCCAGCTATATCTCTCTACAGCAAACATCACCGCGGAGACCCAGGCCAAGGTTTCAGCCTGCTTATCTGACATTGCTGCCTGGATGTCTAACCGCCACCTGAAGCTGAACATGTCCAAAACCGAGCTCCTCGTCTTTCCACCTAAACCCACCTCTCCTCTTCCTCCACTCTCTATCTCAGTTGATAACACCCTCATCGACCCCGTCACATCTGCCCGCAACCTCGGAGTCATCTTCAATTCCTCCCTCTCCTTCTCTGCGCATATCCAACAGACTGCCAAGACCTGTCGCTTCTTCCTCTTCAACATCAGCAAAATTCGCCCTTTCCTATCTGAGCACACCACACGAAATCTCGTCCACGCTCTCATTACCTCTCGCCTTGATTACTGCAACTTACTCCTCACCGGCCTCCCACTTAGCCATCTATCCCCCCTTCAATCTGTTCAGAACGCTGCCGCACGTCTTATATTCCGCCAGAACCGATATACTCACATCACCCCTCTCCTCAAGTCACTTCACTGGCTTCCGATCAGATACCGCATACAATTCAAGATTCTCCTCCTCACCTACAAATGCACCCGGTCTGCGGCTCCTCACTACCCTCATCTCCCCCTATGTTCCCGCCCGTAACCTCCGCTCACAGGACAAATCCCTCCTTTCAGTTCCCTTCTCCACCACTGCCAACTCCTGGCTCCGCTCATTCTGCCTTGCCTCACCCTATGCTTGGAACAATCTTCCTCAACCCCTACGCCAAGCCCCCTCCCTACCCATCTTCAAATCTCTGCTTAAAACTCACCTCTTCAATGCTGCTTTCGGCACCTAACCTTTCGTGAAATATAGTATACCCTATCAGACGGACTCTACATTTGTCTTTAGATTGTTTAGATTGTCTTTAGATTGTACACCTGTCTTTTAGATTGTAAGCTCCTTGAGCAGGGACTGTCCTTCCATGTTAAATTGTACAGCGCTGCATAACCCTAGTAGCGCTTTAGAAATGTTAAGTAGTAGTAGTACATACAACTATAAGTAAAAGCAAAACAATACAGATGAAACCTCACCCAACCCCCTCTTCCCTCCCACTCCAAAACACAACAAGGTCAATAGGATGGCTCCCCAAGGAAGCCACAGAGTCCCTCAGTCAAAGGCTTGGGTCTAGATAGGAGGAACAATCAACCATGGAGCAACCAGATCCACTCCCGACTGAATCCTCCAGGTAGAATACTGATCCCAGTGCTTATAAAAGCTGTCCAGAGAACAAAGCCGTTAATCTGGACATTTGATATAGAAAGTCACAACAGGTTACAGATTACTAACAGCAATTTTATGTTTGAGTTCTTTCAGTACCCTTGGCTATATACCATCCGGCCTAGGTGATTTACTATTCTTGAATTTGTCGTTGGATCAGTACGCCTTCCAGGTTCACAGAGATTTCTTTCAGTTTCTCTGCATCATCACCCTTGAAAACTATTTCTGGTACAGGCAGATCTCTTACATCTTATTCCTTAGCCCCCTAGCAACTTTGATACAATCCGCAGTCATATCATTTCATTTTTACGTGGATGATATTCTTCTCTACTCTACAAACCCTTTCAATCCTTTCCTAGGACCACTCCAAGACTGCCTTTGGCTCATTTCTGACTGGCTTTCTGATCAGAAACTGTAATGTGTTGGTTTACAGGTGGCCCTAGTATTCTATTCATTCTGATGCAGCTTTTTGGGTCCACTTTTCAATCTGGCTCAGGGCAACTAAGCAGGGAACAGCGCAGCATGAAGCAGCAGTAATATGGAACACCAAGCAATAAGCTAAGTGTATTGCATTATACATTAAGTATGTTCTAGAAATTAATAAGTTTTTTTCATAAAAATTTTTGATTTCAAAAAAACAACAAAATTTATTAGACAATTGCGGTCCATAAAGATTTTTTGGGGCCGCTCGTAAGGGGTTTTTGCCTATGATGAAGAGAAGACCAGTTGGTCTGTTCTAGCTCCGACAGATGGATATTTGATCTGGGAGCTCTTTGAGGCTTTTCCCCTATTACTATTGTAGTTTTGTATTGAGTGGAAGCATTTGTATTTAGAATTTGTTCCTATCTCCACACCACCAAGCATATTTGTTCATGTGAAGAAAGCGCAATCTGCCAGCCAAATTGAGATGGTGCGTTTCCCAATGGCAACTCCAATCCTGTTTATTTATTTTGTATTTATTTGCTGCATTTGTATCCCACATTTTCCCACCTATTTGCAGGCTCAATGTGGCTTATAATATGTTACAACGACAATCACATTAATAGGATAAGAATTTCAGGATATAGATACAGATAGGTGCATAAGAAAATCATGGCAATCATATTAACGGAATAAGAGTTCCAGAATTGTTACAAATAAGGTTCATAAGAATATCATGTAGGATTTGAAATAGATAAAAAAAACATAACACAGTGATATCAGGACAAGATATAAATATTCAGTAATGAGGATGTAATTAAAATAAACAAATTAGGAAAGTTCCATAATAGTTGTATCTGGTGTAGTTTAGGAGTGAGTCCGCTATGGTGCATCATTATTGTACGTCTTTTTAAACAAGTCTTCAGTAATTTCCGGAAGGTTGTCAAGTCGTGTGTTGTTTTTATGGTGATCGGTAATTCATTCCATAGTTGTGTGCAGATGTATGAGAAGCATGTATAGATTTATATTTAAGTCCTCTGCAGTTGGGATAATGGAGGTTTAAGAAGGTACGTGATGGGATCGAAAGAAACAAAAAGCTGGACAGACTGTCCATGGGGCCTTGTCCGCTCCATGTAATAGGCCAATGATTTCTTGCAATCCAAGGTGTGCAAGTTGCTTTCGCCAGGATGGGCATGCGGTCAGGGAAAGAATGTTGGCAAGACAATCGACTGGGTCAGTTGGAACTCCAACACCACTTTCAGAAGAAACTTAGATGCATGCGGAGGACTACTCTGTCGTGATGAAACTTAGTATAAAGTGTATCCACCACTAAGGCCTGAAGCTCACTGACTCTACAAGTTGAATTAACAGCCACCAAGAAAATGACATTCCAGGTTAAGTACTTCAGATGGCAGGGATTCAGTGGCTCAAAAGGGGCTTTCATTAGCTGGGTGAGAACAACGTTGAGATCCCATGACATGGGCGGAGGTTTGACAGGGGGCTTTGATAAAAGTAAACCTCTAAAGAAGCGAACAACTAAAGGCTGTCAAGAGATGAGCTTACCTTGTACACGTTGATGATAAGCACTAAGGTGAACTCTTACGAAATTGGTCTTGAGACCAGACTCTGATAAGTGTAGAAGATATTCAAGCAGGGTCTGTGTTGGGGATCTAGGGCTGCTCTCACACCAGACAGCAAACCTCCTCCATTTAAAAAAAGAGTAACACATCTTAGTGGAATCTTTCCTGGAAGCCAGCAAGACCCAGGAGACACCCTCCAAGAGACTCAAGGAAGCAAATTCTAGGCTCTCAACAACCAAGCTGTAAGAGCCAGAGACTGGAGGCTGGGATGTAGAAGTAACCCCTCATTCTGCGTGATGAGGGTTGGAAAACACTCCAATCTCCACGGCTCTTCAGAGGATAATTCCTGAAGAAGAAGGAACCATATCTACCACGGCCAGTATAGCATGATCAGAATCATGGTTCCGAGGTCTTGCTTGAGTTTCAACAAAGTTTTTCCCACTAGAGGTATTGGAGGATATGCATACAGAAGACCTGTCCCAAATTGAGGATGAAGGCATCTGACGCTAGTATGTCATCAACCCCGACGCCTGGAACAGAACTGAGGGACCTTGTAGTTGATCTGAGCGGCAAAAAGATCCACTGTGGGGGTACCCCACATTCTAAAATCTTGCAGGTTATGGCCATATTAAGAGACCACTTGTGCAGTTGCATTATCCTGCTCAGTCTGTATTGTTTGTGCCCGCCACATAAGTGGCTCGAAGGAACATGCCACGTTGGCGAGCTCAATGCCACATCCGAACGGCCTCCTGACACAGGTGGCATGATCCGGTGCCCCCTGCTTGTTGGTGTAATATACTGCAACCTGATTGTTTGGATAAGAACAATTTAGTGAGCTAGCCAATCTCTGAAAGCCTTTAGAGAATTCCAGATTGCCTGAAGCTCCAGGAAATTGATCTGAAGATTCATTTCCCGGGAGGACCAAGCTCCTTGAGTGTGAAGCCCATCTACATGAGCTCCCCTATCCCAGGAGAGATGCATCTGTTGTCAGCACTTTTTGTGGCTGAGGAATTTGAAGTGGAAGTCCCAGAGTCAAAATGGATTGAATGGTCCACCACTGAAGAGAGCGTATAAGCTTTGGGGACACATGGATGACATCTTCTAGACTTCCTGTGGCTTGATACCACTGAGAAGCTAGAGTCCATTGAGTCAAACTCATGTGATGACGCGTCATGGGCGTAACGTTCACTGTGGAGACCATGTGGCCCAACAATCTCAACATCTGCAAGGCTGTGACCTGCTGAGAGGCACGAACCTTAGGTGCGAGTGAGACAAGACTGTTTGCTCTCGTCTCCAGAAGGTAGGCTTGAGCCTTCCGTGACTCGAACAGGGCTCCTATAAACCCCACAGGGCGGAGATGGGACTTGTAGTTTAAATGAACCCTAGTAGCTCAAGCACCCGAACAGTCATTCGCATGGACTCCTGAGAACCGTCCAGACAGGTGCTCTTCACCAGCCAATTGTCAAGATATGGGAATACATCGACTTCCAGTCCATGTTGCAATGCTGCAACTACCACTAGACACTTGGTGAAGTCCCTGGGAGCTGACACAATGCCAAAAGGCAACAAGAGGTACTGAAAGTGATGTGTTCCAGCCGAAATCGAAGATACTTTCTTTAAGTCCAGACAGCATAGCTAATTGTTTTTCTAAATCATCGGGAGAAGGGTGCCCAGGGAAACCATCCTGAACTTTTCTCGTACTAGGAATCTGTTAATGGCCTAGGATGGGACTCATCCCCCGTTTTCTTCTGCACAAGGCAGTACCTGGAATAGAATCCCTGCTCTTCTTCCCCTGGTGGAATGGGTTCGACCACATGGACCTTCAGAAGGGTGGACAGTTCCTCTGCAAGTACCTGCCTGCGCTGAGAGCTGAATGAATGAGCTCTAAGTGGTCAATTTGCAGGTTTGAGACGACAATTGAGGGCGTATCAGAGACGGACCACTTGAAGAACCCACTGGTCAGAGGTTATAAGAGGCAACCTTCGGTAAAAAAATTTCAGCCTCCACTTTTACTGTGGCTATGCTCTGTTGGAGCCAGTCAAAAGCTCGTCCCTTGCTTTGCCTGAGGAGCAATAGGGGCCCTAAGTGCACGCTGTTGATGTGAACGAGTGCGCTGGTGCTGAGCCTGAGTAGGCTGGTAAGCCGAAGGGTTGTACCTACAACTAGGTCAGTAATAGGAACACCTCCTTGGATTGCCAAAAATCCACCTAGTTGAGGAGGTTGATGCAGAAGGTGCCTGGCAGGAGAGATAAGAGATAGTATTAAATGTGTTTTTTGATTTGGTAAGTGACCTCTTCAACTTTCTCTCCAAAAGGGTTATCCTCCCAGGCATGGGGCACCCTCCAACCTCTGCTGAACAGAATGTTCCAAGTCACAGACACGAGAGTCTGCGCATTGATATACTTTGAGCAGAGATCTTGGATGCCACATCAAAAGTGTCATAGGTGCCCCTGGCCAAGAACTTTCAACTCACTTTCTGCTGCTTGATCAACTTGCAAGCTCTGGAGGGAGCTTGTGAACCAGGTCTGACAGCTGGTGCACCGAATTTCGCAAGTAGATGCTCGTGAAGAACTGGTAAGGTTGTATAAGGGAAATGAGCATTGAAGCCAGGTACATCTTTTTCTCCAAAGAATCCAAGGTTCTAGCTTCTCTACCTGGGGGCACCAAGGCATAATCCCTGGAACTCCAGGTTCTTTTGAGAGCAGACGCCACTACCATGGAATTGTGAGGCAACTGAGGGCTATCAAAACCAGACACACTGTGGAGAAGACACTGGGTGTCAATCTTCTTGGGCATGACAGGGACCAACAGAGAAAAACTCCCAGTTTCTGACAAGGACTTCCTAGAGTATCTCGTTGAGAGGTGCAGTCACAGTCTCCTTAGGAGGAGATGTGTAGTCCAGGACCTTGAACATCTTGGCCCTTGCCTCATCCTCCACTTCCAAAGGAAATGGAATGGCATCAATTATTTCCTTTACAACAGATGGAAACAAAAGGCTCTCCAGAGGACAATGTCTCCTTTCAGGTGGAGGGGAGGGTTCAGAGAAAATTCCATAGGACTCGTCCGAGGAAAAGTACCTGGTACCCTCCTCTGAATCCCATGAGTGCTCCTCTTCGGTGTCAAACAATATCTCCTGATGGGAATGTCAAGACCAAACCTGCCTTGGTGCCAAGGAACCATGTACTCGAGAATGGCGTTGAGAAGCTGATTCCCATCTGAACTCCAGCGAAGCTTCCTCCACCAATGTTAAGGAAGTGCCAGATTGGGAGGCAGTCGACACTGGGGTCGCATGCTGCATCGGAGGCTGCACTGCAGGTTGAGGGCCAAGCGGGACTGCAATGGTAGGCAGGGTAGGCGCAAACACCCCTGATGCCGATGAACACTGTTGCATAAGGCCATCCAGCAGCTCAGGGAGCAAGGCCTGGAAACGCTCATCAAGGGCCAACACCGAGAAAAGCTGGGGTGCTGGATGAGGTACAGGTTGCATAAATACATATTGGAACAGACCAAAGGCCCATCAAGCCCAGCATCATGTTTCCAACAGTGATCAATCCCGGTCACAAATTCTTGGCAAGATCCCAAAAAAGTACAAAACATCTTACGCTGCTTATCCTAGGGTGTATCCTAACCGGACTATTTGAAGAACCCACCAGTCAGAAGTTATGAGAGGCCACCTTTGGTGAAAAAACATCAACCTCCCCCCTACCGTCAAGTCGTCCAGTACGGACACTTTTACAGAGGCTATGCTGAACTGGAGACAGTCAAAAGCCCGTCCCTTGCTTTTGCTGGGGAGCAGAATGGGCCTTAGATGCACACCGTTGACGAGAACGAGCGCACTGGGGCTGAGCCTGGGCAGGCTGCTGAGAAGCAGGAGTGTACCTACGCCTAGAGTAGGAATAGGGAGCACTTCTCTTCATGCCAAAAAACCTCCTAGATGAGGAGGCTGTAGCAGAAGCCTCCCGGTGGGAGAGAGAATCCATAGCATCATTATGCTTCTTAATCTGATTAAAGAGATCCTCTACTTTTTCTCCAAAAAGATTGTCCCTCCGGCAAGGAACGTCCGCCATCCGCTGCTGGACTGAATGATCCAGGTCAGAGACACGCAGCCATGAGAGTCTGTGCATCACTATACCTTGAGCAGCGATCCTGGATGTCACGTCAAAAGTACCCCTAGCCAGGAACTTGCGATACACCTTCTGCTGCCTAACCACCTGGCGAAAAGGCTCGGCCAGCTCCGAAGGGAGTGCATCAACCAAGCTGGACAGTTGACATATCGAGTCCCGCAAGTGTACACTTGTGAAGAGCTGGTATGACTGGACCTTGGCAGCGAGCATAGTGGCCTGATACGTCTTTCTCCCAAAACAAGTCAAGAGTCCTAACTTCTCTGCCTGGGGGCGCCAAAGCATAGTCTCTATCAGCCGAAGCTGATTGTCGCAGTAAGCCTTCCAGAAATTCTGTAAACAAGGCCCGGATACGCTCGTTGAGAGCCACCATCGGAGAAGGCTGCAGAGCCGGTGGAACAGGCAGTGTCAGAATCTGTGGAGGCTCGGGAGCAGGTACTGGGCTGCCAAGAGACCGACGAATCGGCACCTCCTGTACCAAGGGGGAGCGGTCCTCTCGGCGCCGACGCTTCTCGGGTGCCGACTCTCTTAACGCTCCAGAGCTCCCGGTACCGTATGTTGAAGGAGAACGATGACGATGCTTCTTAGTCTTCGCTCGATGCCCGTCATCGAGACTCCTCGGTACCGAGGACATGGAATCCTCACGTCTCCTCGGGGCCGTGTCCGGGGGTGGGGGGGTGGGGGCGGCTGCATAACAGGAGGCCTCGAGACAGGTGGAGACCCAATTGTCGCCTCACTGCTCCCAGTACGAGTTGGTCTCTCAGCAGCCATTACCTCTCTCCTCAATGTCGATGATGCCTACCTTGGTACCGATGTCAACGTCGAAGGACCGGACTGAGCCCCCAAAAAGCTTCTCTCGTTGGGCCTCTCGAGACTCTTGGGTCCGTTTCTTCATACGAAGACACAGACTACAAGCGGCTGGGCTATAGTCGGGCCCAAGGCACTAGATACACCAAGCGTGGGTATCTGTAACACTAGGGGGCGCTGTGCTTATGACAACACAAAAGCCACAAGACACAATATGCGGTATATCGCTTTTATTGGTGATACATATGTGAACACATACACCAAGATACTTACAGCACCCGCAATTCAGTCAGCATCTGGGAAGACCACCAGGGAAGCACTGGCTTTCCTCAGAGATTGCAGGGAAATACCCTTCACTGAACAAGGCGTCCCTATGTTCAGGCAAGCTTCTAAAGACAGTCCCGTGCTCCCCCCTCTTTTATAGTGTGAAACAAAGGTGCCTTTCCCAGACTTGCACAAGCTGGCATCCCTTAAACAACCAGCCTGTTTCCCATAACAGAGAATAACTCCCCCAGACTTGCACAGGTTGAAGGTGCCTTTCCCAGATGTGCTGGCATTCCTTAAACAATCACCATAACAGAGAATAACTCCCCCAGACCTGCACAGGTTGAAGGTGCCTTTCCCAGAGGTGCTGGCATCCCTTAAACAACTAGCTTGTTTCCCATAACAGAGAATATCAACACATAATTATAGTCAAAACATTCCACTCATTCCATCCCCAGCTGACCTTCAATCCCATGTATTACAGTATCTGTACCCGAGATGTTCCGGTTGCACCGAGTACAACATTTGAAGCCGCTGGGTGTCTTCAATGACATGGAAGAAAAAACAGCTTAGGCGAAATCAAATGACACGATTGTGCCAAAAGCACAAAAAAGGGAAAAGGCCGGCCACATCAAAAAAAAAGGAAACTTTAAAAGTGGACGAAAAGATAAAAAAAAAACTACAGGAAAACTACTCTTTTTTTTTTTTTTTAAATCTTTAAGAAAAAGAAAATAAAAGCGAAAATCAGTCGTGAAGAGAAGTCTTCTTCCTGGGCCTGAAAGGGCGCAACGAAAACACTGCCGCACCTAACCGCGGAGAAAAAAAAAGAACTAAAAGAGGCACGCTCGCGCAGCGGGCGGGAAGTCGTTCGCGCTGCCCTTGCGACGGAACTTTCCCTAAAGACTGATTTCTATTTTGCTTGCAAAATTTGTTTGCCGATTCCTGGGCCGCCGCAGACGACGACCCACATGTGAGAACAAGCAGCCTGCTTGTCCTCAGAGAAAAATACATCTTTCTTGTCCAAAGTCAGTAAAACAGACCTTTTGTATAACACTCCCACTTCTGAATTTTCTTTAACACTACTGTGAATAAACTTCCTGAGCCCCTACGTCTTGCCCCATCCTTGGCCACCTTTAAATCTAGACTGAAAACCCACCTCTTTAACATTGCTTTTGACTCGTAACCACTTGTAACCACTCGCCTCCACCTACCGTCCTCTCTTCCTTCCCGTTCACATTAATTGATTTGATTTGCTTACTTTATTTATTTTTTGTCTATTAGATTGTAAGCTCTTTGAGCAGGGACTGTCTTTCTTCTATGTTTGTGCAGCGCTGCGTATGCCTTGTAGCGCTATAGAAATGCTAAATAGTAGTAGTAAAACCACTTTTTCTTAGGTGCTAGATTGCATTAAATCTCTTTCAGGATTACTCTGTTCAGTGTATCAAAAAAACCCCAAAACACTAGTAACCTACCAGATAAAAGCGGCTGTCCTGACATTCCCATAGATGTCATTCCCAGGTTATTCAATGCAGTAGTCCATGAGTTTGGATCTGATACAGACAATGTCAATGGAGTAGAATCCATACCCAGATTGCCAATGCTTTCTGTAGAAAAGGACATTTAAAAAATAAATAAAAAAGGATGATTGGCAGCCTTGAACATACCAAGTGATTTCTTCTTCTGCACACAGATTCCAAACTAAACAAGACCAAACTAAGATGCAAAAAGTAGTCCAACAGAGAGAAGAGTGTTGCCCAGTCTTCTGCACCAAGTGTCATATGAATAATTATTTCTCAGAGTGTCATATAATTATCCCCTGGTTTCCGTTCAGCCTGTTTAATTCATGCGTGCAAATCCAGTCGTATTCTGGATTTGCAAGAGCAGCTTAGTTAACAACCCAATTAGCAATGATAATTGCCAATTGACACTAGTTGGCATTAACTAGAATTTGTGCACATAACTGTCTTAAGAGTATTCTGTAAAGTGATGCGTGTAAATTCTAATGCACATAGTTGAAAGTGGGTGTGGCTATGGGCAGGTTATGGGTTATTTCTAAAATCTAAGCATGTTGTAGAATGCACCCGATCTACACCTAATTTAATCGCAGGCATTTACACCAAGTATTACTTGGCGTAAATGCCTGTGACTAAATTTAGTTGTGTGGACAGCTACTTGGCGTATTCCATAAACCATGGTGAAATTTAGGTGTATTCTATAAAGCATGCCTAAATCTAGGAGCGAATGCTACATACCTGTAGAAGGTATTCTCCGAGGACAGCAGGCTGATTGTTCTCACTGATGGGTGACGTCCACGGCAGCCCCTCCAATCGGAAACTTCACTAGCAAAGGCCTTTGCTAGTCCTCGCGCGCCCATGTGCACCGCGCATGCGCGGCCGTCTTCCCGCCCGAACCGGCTCGTGTTCGTCAGTCCCGTATGTAGCAAGACAAAGACAAGGGAAGACACAACTCCAAAGGGGAGGCGGGCGGGTTTGTGAGAACAATCAGCCTGCTGTCCTCGGAGAATACCTTCTACAGGTATGTAGCATTCGCTTTCTCCGAGGACAAGCAGGCTGCTTGTTCTCACTGATGGGGTATCACTAGCCCCCAGGCTCACTCAAAACAACAACCATGGTCAATTGGGCCTCGCAACGGCGAGGACATAACTGAGATTGACCTAAAAAAATTTACCAACTAACTGAGAGTGCAGCCTGGAACAGAACAAACAGGGCCCTCGGGGGTGGAGTTGGATCCTAAAGCCCAAACAGGTTCTGAAGAACTGACTGCCCGAACCGACTGTCGCGTCGGGTATCCTGCTGCAGGCAGTAATGAGATGTGAATGTGTGGACAGATGACCACGTCGCAGCTTTGCAAATTTCTTCAATAGAGGCTGACTTCAAGTGGGCTACCGACGCTGCCATGGCTCTAACATTATGAGCCGTGACATGACCCTCAAGAGCCAGCCCAGCCTGGGCGTAAGTGAAGGAAATGCAATCTGCTAGCCAATTGGATATGGTGCGTTTCCCCACAGCCACTCCCCTCCTATTGGGATCAAAAGAAACAAACAATTGGGCGGACTGTCTGTTGGGCTGTGTCCGCTCCAGATAGAAGGCCAATGCTCTCTTGCAGTCCAATGTGTGCAGCTGACGTTCAGCAGGGCAGGAATGAGGACGGGGAAAGAATGTTGGCAAGACAATTGACTGGTTCAGATGGAACTCCGACACAACCTTCGGCAAGAACTTAGGGTGAGTGCGGAGGACTACTCTGTTATGATGAAATTTGGTGTAAGGGGCCTGGGCTACCAGGGCCTGAAGCTCACTGACTCTACGAGCTGAAGTAACTGCCACCAAGAAAATGACCTTCCAGGTCAAGTACTTCAGATGGCAGGAATTCAGTGGCTCAAAAGGAGGTTTCATCAGCTGGGTGAGAACGACATTGAGATCCCATGACACTGTAGGAGGCTTGACAGGGGGCTTTGACAAAAGCAAACCTCTCATGAAGCGAACAACTAAAGGCTGTCCTGAGATCGGCTTACCTTCCACACGGTAATGGTATGCACTGATTGCACTAAGGTGAACCCTTACAGAGTTGGTCTTGAGACCAGACTCAGACAAGTGCAGAAGGTATTCAAGCAGGGTCTGTGTAGGACAAGAGCGAGGATCTAGGGCCTTGCTGTCACACCAGACGGCAAACCTCCTCCACAGAAAGAAGTAACTCTTCTTGGTGGAATCTTTCCTGGAAGCAAGCAAGATGCGGGAGACACCCTCTGACAGACCCAAAGAGGCAAAGTCTACGCTCTCAACATCCAGGCCGTGAGAGCCAGGGACCGGAGGTTGGGATGCAGAAGCGCCCCTTCGACCTGCGTGATGAGGGTCGGAAAACACTCCAATCTCCACGGTTCTTCGGAGGACAACTCCAGAAGAAGAGGGAACCAGATCTGACGCGGCCAAAAAGGAGCAATCAGAATCATGGTGCCTCGTTCTTGCTTGAGTTTCAACGAAGTCTTCCCCACCAGAGGTATGGGAGGATAAGCATACAGCAGACCCTCCCCCCAGTCCAGGAGGAAGGCATCCGATGCCAGTCTGCCGTGGGCCTGAAGCCTGGAACAGAACTGAGGGACTTTGTGGTTGGCTCGAGATGCGAAGAGATCTACCAAGGGGGTGCCCCACACCTGGAAGATCTGTCTCACTACACGGGAATTGAGCGACCACTCGTGAGGTTGCATAATCCTGCTCAACCTGTCGGCCAGACTGTTGTTTACGCCTGCCAGATATGTGGCTTGGAGCACCATGCCGTGACGGCGAGCCCAAAGCCACATGCTGACGGCTTCCTGACACAGGGGGCGAGATCCGGTGCCCCCCTGCTTGTTGACGTAGTACATGGCAACCTGGTTGTCTGTCTGAATTTGGATAATTTGGTGGGACAGCCGATCTCTGAAAGCCTTCAGAGCGTTCCAGATCGCTCGTAACTCCAGAAGATTGATCTGCAGATCGCGTTCCTGGAGGGACCAGCTTCCTTGGGTGTGAAGCCCCTCGACATGAGCTCCCCACCCCAGGAGAGACGCATCCGTGGTCAGCACTTTTTGTGGCTGAGGAATTTGAAAGGGACGTCCCAGAGTCAGATTGGACCAAATCGTCCACCAATACAGGGATTCGAGAAAACTCGTGGACAGGTGGATTACGTCTTCTAGATCCCCAGCAGCCTGAAACCACTGGGAAGCTAGGGTCCATTGAGCAGATCTCATGTGAAGGCGGGCCATGGGAGTCACATGAACTGTGGAGGCCATGTGGCCTAGCAATCTCAACATCTGCCGAGCTGTGATCTGCTGGGACGCTCGCACCTGCGAGACGAGGGACAACAAGTTGTTGGCTCTCGTCTCTGGGAGATAGGCGCGAGCCGTCCGAGAATCCAGCAGAGCTCCTATGAATTCGAGTCTCTGCACTGGGAGAAGATGGGACTTTGGATAATTTATCACAAACCCCAGTAGCTCCAGGAGGCGAATAGTCATCTGCATGGACTGCAGGGCTCCTGCCTCGGATGTGTTCTTCACCAGCCAATCGTCGAGATATGGGAACACGTGCACCCCCAGCCTGCGAAGTGCCGCTGCTACTACAGCCAAGCACTTTGTGAACACCCTGGGCGCAGAGGCGAGCCCAAAGGGTAGCACACAGTACTGGAAGTGACGTGTGCCCAGCTGAAATCGCAGATACTGTCTATGAGCTGGTAGTATCGGGATGTGTGTGTAGGCATCCTTCAAGTCCAGACAGCATAGCCAATTGTTTTCCTGAATCATGGGAAGAAGGGTGCCCAGGGAAAGCATCCTGAACTTTTCTTTGACCAGATATTTGTTCAGGGCCCTTAGGTCTAGGATGGGACGCATCCCCCCTGTTTTCTTTTCCACAAGGAAGTACCTGGAATAGAATCCCAGCCCTTCTTGCCCGGATGGCACGGGCTCGACCGCATTGGCGCTGAGAAGGGCGGAGAGTTCCTCTGCAAGTACCTGCTTGTGCTGGAAGCTGTAAGACTGAGCTCCCGGTGGACAATTTGGAGGTTTTGAGGCCAAATTGAGGGTGTATCCTTGCCGGACTATTTGGAGAACCCACTGATCGGAGGTTACGAGAGGCCACCTTTGGTGAAAAGCTTTCAACCTCCCTCCGACTGGCAGGTCGCCCGGCACTGACACTTGGATGTCGGCTATGCTCTGCTGGAGCCAGTCAAAAGCTCGCCCCTTGCTTTTGCTGGGGAGCCGAGGGGCCTTGCTGAGGCGCACGCTGCTGACGAGAGCGAGCGCGCTGGGGCTTAGCCTGGGCCGCAGGCTGTCGAGAAGGAGGATTGTACCTACGCTTGCCAGAAGAGTAGGGAACAGTCTTCCTTCCCCCAAAAAATCTTCTACCTGTAGAGGTAGAGGCTGAAGGCTGCCGGCAGGAGAACTTGTCGAATGCGGTGTCCCGCTGGTGGAGCTGCTCTACCACCTGTTCGACCTGCTCTCCAAAAATATTATCCGCACGGCAAGGCGAGTCCGCAATCCGCTGCTGGATTCTGTTCTCCAGGTCGGAGGCACGCAGCCATGAGAGCCTGCGCATCACCACACCTTGAGCAGCGGCCCTGGACGCAACATCAAAGGTGTCATACACCCCTCTGGCCAGGAATTTTCTGCACGCCTTCAGCTGCCTGACCACCTCCTGAAAAGGCTTGGCTTGCTCAGGGGGGAGCGCATCAACCAAGCCCGCCAACTGCCGCACATTGTTCTGCATGTGTATGCTCGTGTAGAGCTGGTAGGACTGAATTTTGGCCACGAGCATAGAGGAATGGTAGGCCTTCCTCCCAAAGGAGTCTAAGGTTCTAGAGTCTTTGCCCGGGGGCGCCGAAGAATGCTCTCTAGAACTCTTAGCCTTCTTTAGGGCCAGATCCACAACTCCAGAGTCATGAGGCAACTGAGTGCGCATCAGCTCTGGGTCCCCATGGATCCGGTACTGGGACTCGATCTTCTTGGGAATGTGGGGATTAGTTAGAGGCTTGGTCCAGTTCGCCAGCAATGTCTTTTTTAGGACATGGTGCATGGGTACAGTGGACGCTTCCTTAGGTGGAGAAGGATAGTCCAGGAGCTCAAACATTTCAGCCCTGGGCTCGTCCTCCACAACCACCGGGAAGGGGATGGCCGTAGACATCTCCCGGACAAAGGAAGCAAAAGACAGATTCTCGGGAGGAGAAAGCTGTCTCTCAGGAGAGGGAGTGGGATCGGAAGGAAGACCTTCAGACTCCTCGTCAGAGAAATATCTGGTGTCTTCTTCCTCTTCCCACGAGGCCTCACCCTCGGTGTCAGACACAAGTTCACGGACCTGTGTCTGCAACCTCGCCCGACTCAACTCTGTGGAGCCACGTCCACGATGGGGGCGTCGAGAGGTAGACTCCCTCGCCCGCATCAGCGAAGCTCCCTCCGCCGACGTAGTCGGGGAGCCTTCCTGGGAGGCGACGGCAGCCGGTACCGCACGTGGCACCGACGCCGGAGACCTCACCTTGGGCGATGGGCCAGCCGGCGCCACGCTCGACAGTACCGGTGGCGCAAGCACCGCCGGTACCGGAGGGTTAGGGCGCAACAGCTCTCCCAGAATCTCTGGGAGAACGGCCCGGAGGCTCTCGTTCAGAGCGGCTGCAGAGAAAGGCATGGAGGTCGATGCAGGCGTCGACGTCAGAACCTGTTCCGGGCGTGGAGGCTGTTCCGGGCTGTCCAGAGTGGAGCGCATCGACACCTCCTGAACAGAGGGTGAGCGGTCCTCTCGGTGCCGATGCCTGCTGGGTGCCGACTCCCTCGGCGACCCAGAGCTCTCGGTGCCGACACAGGAAGGAGACCGATGACGATGCTTCTTCGACTTCTTGGAACGAAGCATGTCACCGGAGCTTCCTGGCACCGACCAGGAGGACGTAGAATCCAGCCGTCGCTTCCTCGGGGCCGAGGCCGAAGGAGGTCGGTCTCGGGGGGGCTGTACCGCAGGAGCCCTCAGGGTAGGGGGAGACCCACCCGAAGGCTCACCGCCACCAGCAGGGGAATGGACAGCCCTCACCTGCACTCCAGACGAAGCACCACCGTCCGACGACATCAGCCGACGAGGTCCCGGTACCACCGACGTCGATGCAGCTGTCCGATGTCTCAGCGCCGATGCAGAGGGCCGATGTCTCGATGCACTGGTGGCCGAGGATGAAGTTCTGGACGCTGAAGACGTCGATGCACTCGATACCCCCGGTGCCGATGCCGACGAAGAGCCCGAGAACAAAACGTTCCACCGGGCCAATCTCGCTACCTGAGTCCGCTTTTGCAAAAGGGAACACAGACTACAGGCCTGCAGGCGGTGCCCAGCCCCCAAGCACTGAAGACACGACGCGTGCCTGTCAGTGAGCGAGATGACCCGGACGCACTGGGTGCACTTATTGAAGCCGCTGGGAGACTTCGATGTCATGGGCGGAAAAATCACGCCGGCGAGATCAAAAGTCGAAATGGCGGAAAAGGCACCCGAAAAACAAGGGGAAGAAAACTTCGACCCGAGGCCTAAAAGCGGCCTACCCCGACGACGAAAGAAAACTTACCGGGGTGAAAAAGCTGAAAATAGCGGGGGGAAAAAAGACCAAAGAGTCTTTTTCCACACAGAATGTTTTTTTTTTTTTTTAAAATAACACGACGAACGCGCGAGGTCGACTTTGCGGGGCCCGACACGGCGAAAACACGACCGTACCGAGCACGGACAAAAGAAGACTGACGAACACGAGCCGGTTCGGGCGGGAAGATGGCCGCGCATGCGCGGTGCGCATGGGCGCGCGAGGACTAGCAAAGGCCTTTGCTAGTGAAGTTTCCGATTGGAGGGGCTGCCGTGGACGTCACCCATCAGTGAGAACAAGCAGCCTGCTTGTCCTCGGAGAATGTACGTTATAGAGTATGCCTAGGCGTATTTTTTTTCCATGCAGATTTTTTTAGGCGTGATATATACAATTTAGCCCTATATATGTGCACTCAGCAAATAGCTCTAACAGAACGAGTCCAATCTCTTGAAGTTTGGATAGCATACTTGGAAGAGTTGAAGCAGACAAGATAGACAGATGAAATCTATAGGGACAAAGAAGTCCTACCTCCGGTCTAGCAACTTCTGTGCTGCCTTGGAGAGGTCACCTAAAAAGAAAGCATCACCTTGGTGAAGCAGTAAGCAACCCTATGGTCAGGGGATGCAATATCCTCTTGCATCATGGATGTGTCTCCAGGAACTTCTACCCAGTAGAGAAGGGCTAGGAAAGTCATTTTAGTTGGAAATTTGATTATTAGGCGCAAATATAGCTGTGTGTCTACCTGGTGTGAAGATGGTGGACCTCTAAGCTGAGCAGAGTCTTCCAATTGCATTGCTGCCAGTGGGAGGTTGTGCTCAATATTGTGGTTTCAATCACTAAGGACAGGCAGAGGTTCCCTGGAGTCTTGCCTGTTCCTCACTATTGAAAATGTGATAGTGAAATGGCACCCCCCCCCCCCCCCCCCCACTGTTAGGTCTGTACGTACATGAGAACAAAAAAGTTGTCATACTGGGTCAGACCAGTGGTCCATCTAGCCCAGTATCCTGTTTTCCAAACAGTGGCCAAGCCAGGTCACAAGTACCTGGCAGAAACCCAAATTGTGGCAACACTCCATACTACAAACCCCAGGGCAAGCAGTTGCTTCCCATGTGTCTGTCTCAATAACAGACTATGGACTTTTCCTCCAGGAATTTGTCCAAACCTTTCTGAAAACCCAGATACACTAACCGCTGTTACCACATCCTCCAGCAATGAGTTCCAGAGCTTAACTATTTGTTGAGTAAAAAAAAAATATTTCCTCCTATTTGTTTTAAAGGTATTTCCATGTGGAAGGCTCCTGCTCAGCTTCAGAGAGGGAACGATGATTTACTCCTGCAAGAATTCTGTGCGACTGAAGAGAACAGAATTTATGCAAAATTCCGCAGCTGTGCAGAATTCCACATTTTTGCACAGAATCTGTGCTCAGAGTTGGTTGGCTGGCCTCCCCAGCCCACGGTAAAAGCTTGCTGACTCTCCTGCTCCCTCGAGCCTTGGTCCCACTGCTGTTGCCCCCGCCCCCACCCCCCAGTACCTTGCTAGGCCCTCCCCAGGCCTACCTAAGGTACACCCTGGTGGACTAGAGGCCTCGTCAGGGGCAGGAAAGAACCCTATTTATTTTTGCCTGCTACCACTCTCTAGGCCGGTGCCCCTGCTTTTTTAAAATGGCCGCAGAGACTTCAAGTGGTCATCTCATGTGTCACGTCTGTGGCCGTGACCACCCTCAGACTTACCTTATTTCTGGGGGTCAGCATCTGTGCTGGCTTCTGTCTGTTTCTGTGTTAGTTTTGTCTCTGTCTCTGTGTGCTGATTACTTCACTAGACCTCACCTGTGTGGGCTATGCCTCTCTGGGGAGCCAGCATCTAAGATGGCTTCCGCCTGTTCTGTTCCAGCTTCCAAGATGGCTCCTGCCTGTCCTTCCTATGTGTTCCAAGCCTCTCATTGGTATGAGTGTGTTCCCTGCTCCTGTCCTGCAGTAGGTGACATCAGTGAGAGCCTTCATAAGGAAGTGCTGTGCTTGCATTCAGGGCCTTTTGCATGTGTTATGACTAAAGGTCGTCAGGTTAGTGAGTGTACTGTTGCGCTGCCACATAGCCTGTCTCCGGGGCTCTTGCCCATCTGCTTTTGTGTCTGTGGACTGCTAGTCCTGCTGTGTGGGCTCTCGCCCTTCTGCTTGTGTGCCTGTGGACTGCTAGTCCTTCTGGTGCTCCACTCTGTGTTTGGAGCCACTGAATCTTCAGCCTTTGTGGGTTCCCTGTCTGTGTTGGGAGCTGCTGAAGCTTCAGCCTGTGTTTGTTCCCTGTCAGTGGTTGTTAGCTCCTGAGCTTCAGTCATTGCCCTGACCTCTGCTAGTGCCTGGTTTATTCTCTGCTTGCTGCCTGTCTCTGACTACAGCCTGAACCCAGATATTCTCTGCTTGCTGCCTGTCTCTGACTACAGCCTGAACCCAGATATTCTCTGCTTGCTGCCTGTCTCTGACTACAGCCTGAACCCAGATATTCTCTGCTTGCTGCCTGTCTCTGACTACAGCCTGAACCCGGATATTCTCTGCTTGCTGCCTGTCTCTGACTACAGCCTGAACCCGGATATTCTCTGCTTGCTGCCTGTCTCTGACTACTGTCTGAACCCTGATACTCTCTGTGTGCTTTTGCCAAGCTTGTCTGCATATCTTGAACCCCGCTTCAGCCATGCTTGTATGTATTTCTTAGCCCCTGCTCCTGTCAAGTCTTTGTGCACATCCTGTCTGCTCTGTCTTGTGTTTCTTGCTTAGTGGCTGCGTAGCAGCTTTCAGTCCTAGTCTAGTATCTATCCTAGCTTCCCTCGTGTATCCCAGACCCAGGGTGGGTCCTCTGGATCTTCAGTTCCTACTTTGTCCTGCAAGTCCTGCCGCCACCCGCACTTGGGAGCTCAACTCCTGAGGAACGGTGGTCAAGCGCAGGTGAAGCTGTTCCTGTTCTGCCTGTTCTAGTTGCCTGCCTCAGTTACTACTCCAGTCCAGAGTTCCAGTCCTGCTCTTCCTTGTAGCCAGTTCCAGGGTGGTCTTGCCGGCCTCTGCCGCTCCTCGGCAGTGGCCCAAGGGCTCACGAATTCCGGTTCTGCCTCGAGAACCCGACATCATGAGACTGCTGCAGGAAGTTTCGGCTGCCATTTGGAAAAAGCAGCAACACTGGCCCAGAGCATGAGCAGCGGGCAGGAAAGAGTGGGGTCCTTTCAATGCATAAGTACATAAGTACATAAGTAATGCCATACTGGGAAAAGACCAAGGGTCCATCGAGCCCAGCATCCTGTCCACGACAGCGGCCAATCCAGGCCAAGGGCACCCGGCAAGCTTCCCAAACGTACAAACATTCTATACATGTTATTCCTGGAATTTTGGAGTTTTCCAAGTCCGTTTAGTAGCGGTTTATGGACTTGTCCTTTAGGAAACCGTCCAACCCCTTTTTAAACTCTGCTAAGCTAACCGCCTTCACCACTTTCTCCGGCAACGAATTCCAGAGTTTAATTACACGTTGGGTGAAGAAATATTTTCTCCGATTTGTTTTAAATTTACTACACTGTAGTTTAATCGCATGCCCCCTAGTCCTAGTATTTTTGGAAAGCGTGAACAGACGCTTCACATCCACCTGTTCCACTCCACTCATTATTTTATATACCTCTATCATGTCTCCCCTCAGCCGTCTCTTCTCCAAGCTGTATAGCCCTAGCCTCCTTAGTCTTTCTTCTTAGGGAAGTCGTCCCATCCCTGCTATCATTTTAGTCGCCCTTCGCTGCACCTTTTCCAATTCTACTATATCTTTCTTGAGATGCGGCGACCAGAATTGAACACAATACTCAAGGTGCGGTCGCACCATGGAGCGATACAACGGCATTATAACATCCTCACACCTGTTTTCCATACCTTTCCTGATAATACCCAACATTCTATTCGCTTTCTTAGCCGCACCAGCACACTGAGCAGAAGGTTTCAGTGTGTTATCGACGACGACACCCAGATCCCTTTCTTGGTCCGTAACTCCTAACGTGGAACCTTGCATGACGTAGCTATAATTCGGGTTCTTTTTTCCCACATGCATCACCTTGCACTTGCTCACATTAAACATCATCTGCCATTTAGCCGCCCAGTCTCCCAGTCTCGTAAGGTCCTCTTGTAATTTTTCACAATCCTGTCGCGATTTAACGACTTTGAATAACTTTGTGTCATCAGCAAATTTAATTACCTCGCTAGTTACTCCCATCTCTAAATCATTTATAAATATATTAAAAAGCAGCGGTCCTAGCACGGACCCCTGAGGAACCCCACTAACTACCCTTCTCCATTGTGAATACTGCCCATTTAACCCCACTCTCTGTTTCCTATCCTTCAACCAGTTTTTAATCCACAATAGGACATTTCCTCCTATCCCATGACCCTCCAATTTCCTCTGTAGCCTTTCATGAGGTACCTTGTCAAACGCCTTTTGAAAATCCAGATACACAATATCAACCGACTCCCCTTTGTCCACATGTTTGTTCACTCCTTCAAAGAATTGAAGTAAATTGGTCAGGCAAGATTTCCCCACACAAAAGCCATGCTGACTTGGTCTCAGTAATCCATGTCCTCGGATGTGCTCTGTAATTTTGTTTTTGATAATAGCCTCTACCATTTTCCCCGGCACCGATGTCAGACTCACCGGTCTATAATTTCCCGGATCTCCCCTGGAGCCTTTTTTAAAAATGGGCGTTACATTGGCCACCCTCCAATCTTCCGGTACCACGCTCGATTTTAAGGATAAGTTGCATATCACTAGCAGTAGCTCCGCAAGCTCGTTTTTCAGTTCTATCAGTACTCTAGGATGAATACCATCCGGTCCAGGAGATTTGCTACTCTTCAGTTTGCCGAACTGCCCCATTACGTCCTCTAGGTTTACCGTGAAGTCAGTAAGTTTCTCAGACTCGTCCGCTTGAAATACCATTTCCGACACCGGTATCCCAGCTTCTCCTGCTCCTACCTCACAGGTGAGTGCAGGGGTGGTTGAAAAAAAAATATGGATATAGGTGCAGGGAGGGAGCAGCAAAAAGGTGGTTGCTGTGGGGCAGAAGGGACTGTTAAAAAAAAAAAAGTGACTATAGTAGGGGGAGGTGCTGTAAAAAAAAAAAGTGTCTGCTCTGGGGGAGGGGTTGTATAAAAAGGTGGCTGTAAAATAAAAAGTGACTGCTATGGGTGGAAGGAGGGCTATATATAAGGTGGGTGCTATATGTCTGTGTGTGTGGATGGAGGGAGGGAGGGAGGCTGTGAAAATATGGATGTGTACAGGGAGGGGGGGCTGTAATACTGGCTAAATTATAACTAATAAACTTGCAGAATTTGCAAATTTTGTGCAGTTTGTAGAATTTTGAATGTTTTTGCGCACAGTTCCAGCAGCTAAGTGATTGTAACAAAAAATCATCATCTTCAGATGGGTAGGTTTAGAATGCAGTTTCTTACCTTGAACAATATTTGTTCTCTTCCTTTTCTTGTTGATCTCACTTCCATTCTCAAAAGGCCCTTCTGATATCAGTGAGCAATTAGTGGTATTAAAATGTAACAGTTCACTGTTGTTTGCAGCACCAAAGGTCAACTGGTTAAGTCCTGTAAAATATAAGAGAAAGAGACATACATTTAAGTTATAAAATCCACCTTCAACTATACAAATGAAGAAGAGTCACAGCCTCTGATATCAAAGCTGATCCACAAAACGTTTTCTTTAGTGGCAATGCTGTCTTGCAGTCTTGATGTCCTTGGCTGATATCTTTTGAGTAGATACTTACGTAACACATATGTGTAATATAAGCAATGGAACACCCCATTTTACACTAAATGCAAGATAATATTTCAGTAGCAATAATACTCAACATTTTCAGATGCTTTCCCATTTCTAGTCTTTACTACTGTAGTGATTCTGCAGACATATCCAGGCTTCAGAAAATCTATGACCTACACACGTACACCACTTACACTGAACCAATCAGTACTAAATTCAGCTTTCTGAGTGAAAAGCACCAATCATGTGAAACTTGTAATGCTTAATGTATAAGGAGTATCATTCTTGCAACCATCTTTTTGTGAATCATATAATAAAAATGCTTTTTGTGAATCATATAAAATTGAATTCTACCCTCACACTTTGCAAAAAAAATAAAAAAGTAAAGAAATATTGCATTATATTAATAATTATTTTCCCCAAATCGTTGAATAAGAATCAAATGAAATTGTTTGTTAGTATACTTATAGTTACCAGAATACCATAGGGGTGCACTCAGCCTGTTCCTATGCTGTCCCACTTGCATGAACAGACTCCACATTTTGTGAAAGAAATCTGACATAAGTCTGTGCTTTATAATACAAACTTGCTTGCCGATGGGACTCATTTTCAAAGCACTTAGACTTACAAAGTACCACAGGTTACTGCATAACTTTGTAAGTCAAAGTGCTTTGAAAATAAGCCTCTATATATACTCAACTTGATTTGAATTATAAGGGGAAAATTAAGATAGCATTAATGTAAAAGAAAAAAGGCACATTTACAGTAAAACAGTATAAAATAAGAATACCATGTGGCTCAACAGTTGAAGAACCAGCACAATAGAAAATGAAAGCACTGTATTTTATTGTTAATCAGATGCAGGATATTTTCTAAACTAGACTTGCACATTCAAGTTTTCGGGATAACCTTACAATAAGATTAATCTGATGTAGATTTGTATACAGTTGAGGAAGTGTTCATGCATTTCATATATACTCATTAGGGTTATCCTGAAAACTTGACCAGTTAGGAGATCCTAGATAACTAGAATGTTAAAGACCATACCTGTGGAGGAGGAAGTGACGTCACGGTGCTGGCTGCCTAAGTCAATAGCTCTTGCACTACCCTACCTTTAAACCAGAATCCATCACCATCTGGTTCACAACCGGTTCTTTTCATCATCTGAGAAGCCCGGAAGCCATGAGTAAAGCTTCATCTTTGATTCGCAACGAAGGAGAGTATCACTCTGCCTGACAGTCTGGTAAGGGTCCTCATCACCACGTGTCGCCGGCTCCCATCTCTCCTTCCGACTCTGATTCTCAACCGTCTCAGGCAGAAGCGAGTGTTGTGCCTCCCCATTGGGGTATTTCACAAGAACTAGCCAAATGTTTAGATGGCATTCGTGCTGGGTCACTGTTTGACGATGATATCCTTGATTTTCTTTGCTACTTTGGCTCAGGAATATTCAGTCCTCTCAGATGAGGTCTATGCCTATACCCAGTTGCAGCATTTTCTTTCCTCTGCCGCGATTCGGGCTCAGGTATTCTGAGAAGACTCTTTTCTGGAAGATTTTTTTGTGAGGACTCCAGAGGGACGCAAGGCCTCATCTCATATTTGTATAAATGCCAGTGCAAGTGTGTGCATTCGCACTTGGTGCATCGTCCTCCTTGGCATCGGGAGCTGGGGATTACAATTGGGGATGAAGACTGGAATCTTTAAGATTCTCTTTAACAGTGAAACCTCAGTCGATAATTCATCCGAAAACTATCGACGAAAACCGAGGCAACAAGCAATTTTTCTTTTAAATTAATAAAAAAAGACTAGTGTATAGAATAAATGAACATGTAACATGGCATTTACCTTTCTGAAGACTCTTCTTGGTGTATGGAAGATGGAGAGAGAGGAGCAGAGATTATTGTTTGGAAGGGGGATCCCCCTCCATAAGGACACTTTCTGGGGGGGGCCACTTCCCTTCTTGTTCTTTTGCCACTAGGACCAGCTTCTGGGGGGGTAACTTCCCCTCTTGTTCTTTTGCCACTAGGACCAGCTTCAGAGTCTGTGGACCCATGCCGCACAAGAAACGTGTCCAAAGAGGTTTGTTTCTGTCGCCTCTTTAAGATTTGCCTAAAATGGGCCAACACATTATCATTGAACAAGTTGCAGACACGGCTTGCAACAGCTTTGTCTGGGTGATTTTTCTCCACAAACACCTGTACTTTACTCCACATGGAGAGGATGTCCTTAATCTCTGAAGAAGGCACATTCTCTACTGTTTCTTCCTCATTATCCGAAGCAACTTCTTCATCTGCCGTCTGTTGCACTTCTAGTTGAAGGTCTTGCAGCTCTTCAGTGGTGAGTTCTTCTCTGTGGTCATCCACCAACTCTTCCACATCCTCACCACTCACCTCCAAACCCATGGAATTACCTAAATGAACAATTGACTGCACAACATGTGTAGGGTCATCAGGTGAAGGATCTAACCCTTCTAAATCTCTCTCATGCACACATCCTGGCCATAATTTCTTCCATCCACAGTTTATCGTCCTGGATGTCACTCCCTTCCAAGCCTTATCTATGAGGCTGATGCAGTTGAGAATATTGAAATGTTTTTTCCAGAACTCTCTTAAGGACAATTCTGTATCTGATGTCACCTCAAAGCACCTTTGAAACAATGCTTTTGTGTACAGTTTCTTGAAATTGGAAATGACATTCTGGTCCATGGGCTGGATGAGTGGTGTGGTATTAGGGGACAAGAACTTCACAGTGATAAAACTGAACTGCTCCAACAGTGCATCTTCCAAACCTGGAGGATGTGCAGGAGCATTGTCCATTAACAGGAGGCACTTAAGGGGCAAATGATTTTCCTGGAGGTATTTTTTTCACACTCGGGCCAAACACTTCATTCATCCACTCAATGAAAATTGCCCTCGTGACCCATGCTTTCTTGTTTGCTTTCCACATCACACACAGTTTACTTTTGATCACATTGTTTCTGCTAAATACTCTAGGAGTTTCTGAATGGTACACCAGTAAGGGCTTCACTTCACTTTACAATCACCACTAGCATTACCACACAACAGAAGAGTAAGCCTATCTTTCATAGGCTTATGTCCTGGCAGTGCCGTTTCCTCCTGTGTAATGAACATTCTCTTTAGCATTTTCTTCCAAAACAGGCCAGTTTCATCCCAGTTGAAGACTTGTTGGGGGATGAATCCTTCAGCCTCTACGTAATCTTTGAATTCAGACACAAATTTTTCAGCACCAGACTTGTCCAAACTCGCAGCTTCTCCGTGCCTAGTAACACTGTGTATGCCAGTGCGCCTCTTGAATTTTTCGAACCAGCCTCTGCTGGCCTTAAAATCACTTCGTGAAGTAGCACTCATCCCGGGCATTTTCTTTATGAGATCGGCATACAGCAGTCTGGCCTTTTCACATATGATGGCCTCAGAAACAGAATCGCCATCTAACTGTTTTTGATTGATCCAAATTAATAACTGTTCCACATCTTCAATTGTTTGTGATCTGTTTTGTTATCACATTCACACCTTTTGTTACTTTTGCCTACTTTATTGCAATGATTGAACTTATCATGGATGGTGACTTCCCGTACATGCGGGCGATTTAAGCAATCTTAATGCCACTCTCGTATTTTTCAATGATTTCCTTCTTCAACTGAATTGTGTTCCTGTCCTTCTTCTTTGAAGGACTGCTGCCCATAGAAACTTTTTTGGGTCCCATGATGAGAGCAGGGACTTTGATACAGGCACTCAATCAGCAGCAGCAGTAGTGTGGCAAAACGACAAAATTTGGGTCCAAAAACCAGCAGGGACTTTGATACAGGCACTCAACCAGCTGTAGTAGTAGTGTGGCAAAACGACGAAATTTGGGTCCAAAAACCAGCAGGGACTTTGATACAGGCACTCAACCAGCAGCAGCAGTAGTGTGGCAAAACGACAAAATTTGGGTCCTTATTTTATTTATTTATTGCACTTGTATCCCACATTTTCCCACCTCTTTGCAGGCGCAATGTGGCTTATGTACCTGCAGGGACTTTGATACAGGCACTCAACCAGCAGCAGCAGTAGTGTGGCAAAACGACGAAATTTGGGTCCGAAAACAGCAGCAGTGTGATCCCACAACCTGAAACAACGCCCCAGAAGAATAACACGTGAAAACGCAAGATTGACACGTGGTCACGCCAACAAAATCTGAGGCGTTCGACGAAAACCGAGACGAAAGTTTCGTGAAAAAAATCGACGAAATCCGAAGTCAACGAAAACCGAGGTTTCACTGTAATGTATTGAAGCTGTCAATCTCTGTTCCTTTTAAGGAAACGCCGTTAAGGTATTGCATAGATGGTATCTTACTCCTGTACGTCTACATCATATGTTCCCAACTGTTTCTTCCCTTTGCTGGAGGGGATGTGGGCAGAGAGGTACAATGGGTCATATCTGATGGACCCGTGTTAAGGCCGGTGCGTATTGGAAGGCTATTCATTTTAAGCTATAGAGGTGGCTGGCTAAGCCTATTCCATGGTCTCCTAACTATTTTCTATTTCCAATGATGCCTCCGGGCCTTACCAAGTCTCAGGATTTGTTGGTAAAGAATGTCATGTCAGCCGCCACAGTGACTATGGCCGCACAATGGAAGACCCCTCTGTCCCCTCCTTAATTAAGTGGCTTAATAAACTATGGTATATTTTTATTTATTTATTTATTGCATTTGTATCCCACATTTTCCCACCTATTTGCGGGTTCATTGTGGCTTACAACACATTGTATTGATGGAAGTACAATCTGTTACAACATAATTATGGTTACATTATGAGGCGTTAAATTAAAACAAGTCCCTGTATGTTAAAGAGAATAAAACAATGGCAAAGAACAACAAAACAATAGAAGAACACCGGATCCTGATTGGGCAGCAGCGCAATAGCAAGAGATCGTTCGGGTATAATATTTTCTGTTTTTTACCTGTAGATTAGGTTTAAGCGTGTAAGATTGCGGGGGATAGAAGTACGGAAGAGGATGTATTGATGCATTGCTAACAGTGTGTGTGGACTTCATGTGTTTTGATCCTTTCGATATATTTTTTCAAAAAGATGGGTCTTAAGTAGTTTGCGGAATTCGGTTAATTCGTGGATCGTTTTCAGATTTCGTGGTAGTTTGTTCCAGAATTGTGTGCTCATATAAGAAAAGGTTGACGCGTGCAGCACTTTGTATTTTATGCCTTTGCAGTTAGGAAAGTGGAGGTTTAGGAAGGTTCGGGATGATCTTTTAGCGTTTCTGGGTGGTAGGTCTATTAAGTCAGACATGTAGGCTGGGGCTTCACCATGAATAATTTTGTGGACTAGTGTGCATACTTTAAAAGTGATGCGTTCCTTGAGTGGGAGCCAGTGTAGCTTCTCTCGTAAGGGTTTCACACTTTCGTATTTTGGTTTCCCGAAGAGGAGTCTGGCTGCTGTGTTCTGGGCTGTTTAGAGCTTCTTCAGTAATTGTTCCTTACAACCTGCGTATAGTGAGTTGCAGTAGTCCAGATGGCTGAGCACAAGTGATTGCACTAGGCTTCGAAGACGCATCTTGGGAAGAATGGTTTTATTCGTTTCAGTTTCCACATGCAGTAGAACATCTTTTTGGTTGTGTTGTTTGCGTGGGTTTCAAGTGTTAGGTGGCGGTCAGTAGTAACTCCAAGGATCTTTAAAGTTTCTGAGATTGGAAGATTTAGTTTTGGTGTGTTTATAGCGGTGAATTTATTCGTGTTGTATTGGGAGGTAAGTATCAGGCATTGAGTTTTTTCTGCATTCAGTTTCAATCGAAATGCATCAGCCCAGGTGTTCATGATGTGTAGGCTTTGGTTGATTTCATTGGAGATTTCTTTGATGCCTTGTTTGAAAGGTATGTATATAGTCACATCGTCAGCGTATATGTATGGGTTAAGGTTATGGTTTGATAGGTGTTTGGCCAAGGGTGTCATCATTAGGTTGAAGATAGTTTGTGAAATGGAGAAACTTTGAGCAATACATTGCCGAACCCAGGCTAAATGGGAAGCTATCTGAGAACCGTTCCTGTAGCACTGCTCGTTAGAGAGGATGGGTTTTCTTTGGCCTATCCAGAGCGTGGGGAGTTGCTCTAAATTAGGGTGGGTGGGAGGGGGAAGGTTTTTTTTTTTTTTTTGGGGGGGGGGGGGGAGATTTTGGGTATGGTTTTGAGAGGGATGAAGGAAGGCTCAAGGGAAGGGGGGGGGGGAAATCACTTTTAAAAAAGTTAGTATATGTTCTGTTGTGTTACAATTTTTGTTGAGAATACCTGCATTTTGTTACAGGACCAGCACATTCATATATTTGTATTATTTAGTAATATTTTGATATACGCTTTCTTGAATTTATATTCTTGATATGTTGTGTTTCTCAAAAAAAATATACATGTCTGTGATATGATGAGCTTAAATAAAACTTTCAAAAGACTGAACATTTTATAAATATCTGTAGAGTGCTACAAACAATTAGTATAGGACCTACAAAATATATGTCTCTGCTGTGCATTTCTTAAGTAAAACACCGGAAACCAACCATTCTACTCCACAGTGGGGAAGTTTCACTTTGTCACAAATATTTCATGATAGGTATGTTAGTAAAAGGTTAAACCAAGCTTTGAGTCAACTACTTTATTTTTAGTACGTACTTATAGAACTTTGTAGGTCTAAGTGCTTTGAAAATAAGCCTCACTGTGTCACAGGAGTAATGTATCAAGTTATTAAAATAAACTCCTACAAGACTAGAAGAAAGAAAATATAACATCACCATGAACAAAAAGAGACTAGAGTGTTCTCGTACAGTCGCAGCTCCACACATGCTCAGAAAAGCCTTATTAGCCTTTCCAGCAGCTTTAGAAAGGGAAAATTAGATTCTTACCTTGGTAATTTTCTTTTAGTCACAGCAGATGGATCCATTAACTGATGGGTTGTATCCGCCTACCAGCAAGTGGAGATAGAAAACACTGAAGAACCACAGTGACCCTTGGACAGCTAGCCCCAACTGCCTTCAGTATTTGAAATTTCCAAAGCAGAGTGAATAAGAAAGGTAATATCGGATCTATGGACGGATAGCATCCAAGATGGCGACAGTGTGATTTGTATCGGCGGGTGTACCTGCTCTTCTTGCCCTAACGATCTCCGCTGAAAGCGTCTTACCCGTCCTTGTGATGGGAAAGAGAAGGGGTAAAGTCAGGGAAGTTCCCTCGGTCCCTGGCGGGACACCGCAGCTTTTGCAGACGACGCTGGAGCAGTTTGCAGTAGTACCCGGCTCGGAGAAGGCTTTTGCTCTTGCTGCTGGAGCCAACGCATCGACGTCGGCCGACAGTATAAACGGGGCTTCCTTAAGCCCTGTGGTACGTGCAGCGCCCCCTCAACCAGGAAGAGAGAGTTTCCAGGCAAGTCCTGCAACTTCAACCCCATGCGGACAATGGAGTGTTCAGGGAGGGAACTTGCTGGTAACTGGGACAAACGCTGGTAGTTTGAGTGGACAAGAGACAATATCGGCTCATACAACAATGTCTGGAACTGTGAGTATCTTGGAACAAGCTACAAAATCACCTCTTCCAGGTATTATAATGGGGAAAATTGAAAAACCGGCTGTAGTGACATTAGAGTCACTTTGGGACCTGAACTCTACAACCTTTTCTGCATTACAAACGTCAATATCAAAAAATACTGAGACAATTAAAGTCTTGGCAGAGTCAGCATTAGCACAGATACAAATTAATGAAACCCAAGCTGCTGAGATAAAAGTTCTCTCTGAAAAACTGGGGAAAATGGAGTTGGTGGAACAAACTTTGATTAAAGAAAAGAACTTTGCCTTGAGGCGCATGGAGTTTCTGGAAAACCAATCTAAACGACTTAATTTACGATGTATAAACTGTCCTAGATCACCATTGATTTCACCAGTCCAAATGGTAAAGAAATACCTAGTTGATATTCTGGGAATGCCTGACAATTCATTGCCGCCAATTACACGTGCTTTTTACCTACAAGTTACTGGTAAAACAACAGATAATATGAATTCTCAGGGTGCAATGAATTTGACAGGCTTCCTAGAATCATCACTAGAAGTGATTACACAAAGAACTACTTTGCTAGCTACATTTGCATTGGAGATGGATAGGAATGCTGTGCTAAAATTATCTTTGAGTCATTTAGATTCTATGTTTATGGGTTCAAAAATAAGAGTGTTTCCAGACTTATCAAGGGAAACGCAACAGAGACGTAAAATGTTCCTTTCTTTGCCACCCAGAGTTATTGCTCTGGGGGCTAATTTCCTTTTGAAGTTTCCTTGTATTTGTAGAATAATATTTCAGACAAAACAATATCAGTTTTTTGATCCCAAACAATTGGAAAATTTCCTAGTAAGCAGAGAGGATATTTCTGTGCGAGTTTAGGACCATAATGTAACACTGTATGGCAGCTTTGAGTTAACCCTCCAGGCACGATACAAGTCTTGATTTAATAATGGAACATTTGTTTCTTTTTTTTTTTTTTCCTTTTCTTAAATCTTGGATTGTTTACCTAAATTATGTGGTCGATAGAAAGAATTGATTTGTGGGGTTTCCTTTTTCTCCTTTGTTATATATAATAGTGAATGTTTTGTGTAATATCATTTTAAAATGAATATTACATAAGTACATAAGTACATAAGTAGTGCCATACTGGGAAAGACCAAAGGTCCATCTAGCCCAGCATCCTGTCACCGACAGTGGCCAATCCAGGTCAAGGGCACCTGGCACGCTCCCCAAACGTAAAAACATTCCAGACAAGTTATACCTAAAAATGAGGAATTTTTCCAGTCCATTTAATAGCGGTCTATGGACTTGTCCTTTAGGAATCTATCTAACCCCTTTTTAAACTCCGTCAAGCTAACCGCCCGTACCACGTTCTCCGGCAATGAATTCCAGAGTCTAATTACACGTTGGGTGAAGAAAAATTTTCTCCGATTCGTTTTAAATTTACCACACTGTAGCTTCAACTCATGCCCTCTAGTCCTAGTATTTTTGGATAGCGTGAACAGTCGCTTCATATCCACCCGATCCATTCCACTCATTATTTTATACACTTCTATCATATCTCCCCTCAGCCGTCTCTTCTCCAAGCTGAAAAGCCCTAGCCTTCTCAGCCTCTCTTCGTAGGAAAGTCGTCCCATCCCCACTATCATTTTCGTCGCCCTTCGCTGTACCTTTTCCAATTCTACTATATCTTTTTTGAGATACGGAGACCAGTACTGAACACAATACTCCAGGTGCGGTCGCACCATGGAGCGATACAACGGCATTATAACATCCGCACACCTGGACTCCATACCCTTCTTAATAACACCCAACATTCTATTCGCTTTCCTAGCCGCAGCAGCACACTGAGCAGAAGGTTTCAGCGTATCATCGACGACGACACCCAGATCCCTTTCTTGATCCGTAACTCCTAACGCGGAACCTTGCAAGACGTAGCTATAATTCGGGTTCCTCTTACCCACATGCATCACTTTGCACTTGTCAACATATTATTGATTTGTTTAAAAATGTAATAAAGATTAAAAAAAAAAAAAAGAAAGAAAGGTAACATCATATAAACGTTCCTCACAGCGAACAAATGCCCCAGAACCGGAACAATAATCATACAAAGGAGGGACGATCTCAACCTCCTGTAATAGAACATCATGTAGAAATTCTGAGAACTGGTTTCCAACTTCTCCCAATGAGATATATATCTGCATGAAAGATCTGAACAAAAAATAAAATCAGACAGGGAGGGATCATGGATTCATCTCCTGCGACTAAAGGAAAGAAAATTACAAAGGTAAGAACCTAATTTTCCCTTCCTTGTCATCATCAGCAGATGAATCCATTAACTGATGGAATGTACCAAAACACTCCCTACTTGGGGGGGGGGGGGAGAGGGGGAACAGGCCACTCCGCGAGCAAGCACCTGTGCACCAAAAATCGCACCCTGCTTCGCTGCTACATCCAGCCTGTAATGTCGGACAAACGAGAGCTGAGAAGCCCAAGTAGCCGCACTACAGATCTCTTGAAGAGAGAGTGCACCCGTTTCAGCCCACGAGGAGGAAACTGCTCTTGTGGAATGCGCCTTAAACGCTTCAGGCGGAGACCGGCCTGAAAGCAGATACACAGAAAAGGCCACCAAAAAAACTGTCTTGAGAGTCACATCCTTCTCAGATGCTCGCTTAAGCGGCTCAAAAGGCAAACACTGGAGAGCCTTCAACACCAGCCCCAGGTTCCAGGCCGGACAAGGCAACCGCACGGGAGGGTGGAGCCGAAGCGCCCCTCTGAGAAATCGGGCATTGTCCGGATGAGCAGCAAGGGACAAGCCAGAGACTTTCCCTCGGTAGCATGCCAACGCTGCCACTTGCACCCGAAGGGAATAGTAAGCCATCCTGCAAAAAGTCCAGGGCTAGCGAGACCGTAGCCTGCGCGGGTGTGACCTCTTTCGGGTCACACCACTCCTCAAACTTACGCCATATCCGAGCATAGGCTGCGGAAGTAGACCACTTGCGGGCCTGCAAGAGAGTGGAGACGTCCATGTTAGAGTAACCCTTATCTCTCAATTGCGCCCTCTCAAGAGCCAGGCCATAAGACCAAATCGGCAGGGATCCTCCATAGTCACCGGGCCTTGAACCAACAGGTTCGGAACCCAAGGCAAAGGAAGAGGAGCCTCCACCAGCATCCAGCAGAGATCCGCATACCATGGACGCCTTGGCCAATCTGGAGCAATGAGAATCACCAAGCCTCGGTCTAGTTGAATCCACAGAAGGACTCGCCCTATCAAGGGCCAAGGAGGTAACACGTACAAAAGGCCCGGGGGCCAGGGTTGAGCCAGCGAAACCAACCCCGCCAAGAGAGGATCTCTCCTTTTGCTAAAAAAGCGTGGAACTTTGGCGTTTGTACTTGACGCCATAAGATCCATTCCGGGAGTCCCCCATTTGGCACAAATCTGAAGAAAAACTTCTTCTGCCAGTTCCCATTCTGCCGGGTCGATTTGATGCTTGCTGAGAAAATCGGCTTGCACGTTGCTCTGACCTGCTATGTGAGCTGCTGACAAAAGCTGCAGGTGGAGCTCGGCCCAGTGGCAAATCTGAGCGGCCTCCGCGTCCAGGGTCCTGCACTGAGTGCCGCCCTGACGATTGATGTAGGCCACCGCTGTTGTATTGTCTGACAGAACCCGGACAGCAAGCCCCTTCAGAGTCTTGTGGAAGACCATAAGAGCCTGGAATATCGCTCTCAGTTCCAAGCGATTGATGGACCACCCTGCTTCCACGGGTGTCCACTGACCCTGAGCATAGCTTCCCTGGCAATGCGCTCCACAGCCCAAAAGACTGGCATCCATTATCACCAGGCACCAAGAAGGAAGCGTGAGCAGCATCCCTCGTCGCAGCATCCTGTCGGAGAGCCACCAATCCATACTGTGCCGAGCTGCAGGGAGCCAAGTGAGTCTGCGTTGATATCCCTGGGAAATCGGAGACCATTGATGGAGCAGGGCAATCTGCAGTGGTCTCATATGCGCTCTCGCCCAGGGAACCACCTCCAAGGTGGCCGTCATCGACCCCAGCAGCTGGACAAAGTCCCAAGTTCGAGGGCGAGGCATCCGAAGGAGCAGACGGAACTGATTCTGAAGCTTGCACCTCCTGTGGTCGGGGAGAAAGACAAACCCCGAGGCCGTGTCGAACCAGACCCCCAAATATTTGAGAGACTGCGAGGGGGGTCAGGTGACTTTAGGGTATATTGACCACCCAGCCTAGAGTCTGCAGGACTTGAACCACTCTGGCTGTGACACGATGACTGTCGTCTGCCGAATCCGCTCTGATGAGCCAGTCGTCGAGATAAGGGTGAACTCTGATACCCTCTCGCCTGAGATAGGCAGCTACCACCACCTTGGAAAAGGTACGGGGAGCTGTGGCTAGGCCTAAAGGCAGGACCCGAAACTAAAAATGCTGGCCCAACTCCGCAAACTGGAGGAACCGCTGGTGCGGGGGCCAAATAGGAATGTGCAAGTAAGCTTCCTTGAGGTCCAGAGACGTTCAAAGTGACCCCTCCCTCTACTGGGAGAGTGGTCTTTTTTGTCACAGCCGTGACTAAGGCGTCCACTTTAGGCATCCCAAAAAGGGCCAAGTGGACCTCACTCAGAGGGTAAAGCTGACCCATAGCCCTGGCCACTTTCAAAGGCCCATCGGGGTCAGACCATTGAGCTGAAATAAGCTCCTGGATGGAGTCATGTAGAGGAAAGGCCCGCGTAGGCTTCTTAGTATTCACTATCCTAAGATTAAACAGAGGAGGCCTCGCCTTCAGCAGGATCATCAATCAAGAGGGCCTGCAAGGCGTCAGTAATGAGAGCTGGCAGCTCGTCGCGGTGGAAAATCCGAACCGCATTGGGATCATCCAAATCCAGTGGCATACAGGCACCCTCTTCTGGATAATCCGTCCCTGAGGGCCTACCAGATCCCTCAGACTTCCCACAGCCTGACCACGTGGGGGGGGGGGGGGGGGGGGGGGGGGGGAATGATATGCGCCACTTCCACACGGGGAATTTACCCGTCTATGTTTAGCGCGTTTCCAACACTCGGGGGAAGAAATAACATCTGAAGCCATCCCCGGGGCATCGACACCCTGAGGGAACCCAGGATGCAACGTAGTGTCAGACACCTGCGGCAGAGCTCTATTCAGCATGAAGGCCTTCTACATCAGAGGCACAAACTCAGGGGAGAAAAACTCACCCTGGCCCTCTGTCCCCGAATTAGGTGAAACAGAGGTTGGAGCTCCTCTGGCAGCCTCAAAACGAGGCGTCCTCCTGCACTTAGACTCCTCCGCCATCGCGGGGGTCGAGGCATGCGGCGCTTCCAAAATGGCGCCCACTGCTCCATCGAGTGGGAAGAATCATCGCTCGCCATGCTCATACTAGCTCGAGCATCTAAGGAGCACATACTGCAAAGCCCCGCTGCTGACCTGCGCTTATCACAGCGGGAGCAGCGTTTAACTCCTTCAGAGGCCATCGCCCGACTGGACGGAAATATAGCAATAAAATGGTGGCTTCACGCCAAAACTTACCCCTTTCGGAACGCTGTCCGCGGGAATCTCCTTGGAGGAGCTGGGCACCACTCTCACCTCTGAAGACCGAGTCAACGAGCTCCGGTCAAGCTGCACTGAACCAGAATCTCTGGAGAAAGCATCAGAACAGCCACGCAGTAAAAGCGCGCTCTTTTTTTTTTTTTTTTTAAACGCTGTGAGGAAAGTTGGAGGCAGGGAAAGGGCGAACCTTTCTTCATAGGGAAGTCGTCCCATCCCCGCTATCATTTTTGTCGCCTTTCGTTGCACCTTTTCCAGTTCTACTATATCTTTCTTGAGATGCGGCGACCAGAATTGAACACAATACTCAAGGTGCGGTCGAACCATGGAGCGATACAACGGCATTATAACATCTTCACACCTGTTCTCCATACCTTTCTTAATAATAGCCAACATTCTATTCGCTCTCCTAGCCGCAGCAGCACACTGAGCAGAAGGTTTCAGCGTATTATCAACGAGGACCCCTGGATCCCTTTCTTGGTTCGTAACTCCTAACGTGGAACCTTGCATGACGTAGCTATAATTCAGGTTCTTTTTTCCCACATGCATCACCTTGCGTTTGTTCACATTAAACATCATTTGCCATTTAGCATCACCTTGCGTTTGTTCACATTAAACATCATTTGCCATTTAGCCGCCCAGTCTCCCAGTCTCGTAAGATCCTTCTGTAGTTTTTCACAATCCTCTTGCGAGTTAACGACTTTGAATAACTTTGTGTCATCAGCAAATTTAATTATCTCGCTAGTTACTCCCATCTCTAAATCATTTATAAATAAATTAAAAAGCAGCGGTCCTAGCACTGACCCCTGAGGAACCCCACTAACTACCCTTCTCCATTGTGAATACTGCCCATTTAACCCCACTCTCTGTTTCCTATCCTTCAACCAGTTTTTAATCCACAACAGGACATTTCCTCCTATCCCATGACCCTCCAATTTCCTCTGTAGCCTTTCATGAGGTACCTTGTCAAACGTCTTTTGAAAATCCAGATACACAATATCAACCGGCTCCCCTTTGTCCACATGTCTGTTTACTCCTTCAAAGAATTGAAGTAAACTGGTCAGGAAAGATTTCCCCACACTAAAGCCGTGCTGACTTGGTCTCAGTAATCCATGTCCTTGGATGTGCTCTGTAATTTTGTTTTTAATAATAGCCTCTACCATTTTCCATGGCATCGACGTTAGACTCACTGGTCTATAATTTCCCGGATCTCCCCTGGAACCTTTTTTTTTAAATCGGCGTTACATTGGCCACCCTCCATTTTCAGTTCTATCAGTACTCTAGGATGAATACCATCCGGTCCAGGAGATCTGCTACTCTTCAGTTTGCTGAACTGCCCCATTACGTCCTCCAGATTTACTGTGAATTCAGTACGTTTCTCTGACTCGTCCGCTTGAAATACCATTTCTGACACCGGTAGCCCACCCAAATCTTCCTCTGTGAAGACCGAAGCAAAGAATTCATTCAATCTCTCCGCTACGTCTTCCAATTGGCAAGATGGCGGCCTGATCGGACGCTTAGACGGGAGCTCTGCCGGAAATCGCGATTAATCCACCGAGGATCATGAACAGAGCTGCCCGGTTGCTCACGAGGAGGAGGAATATCTCCTCTAGACGGGATTGCAGCCCCGTAGTCCCGGGAGTGACGAGAGAGAACCTCTAATTGAAATCTGGGGAACTCCAGAGCCAAGCGGAGTCCATTCGCTAAGACCTTGACTTGTCCGAGAGCCACGCTCTGACCTCCCCCACTGCCCCAGTGGCCTCAGCCTCACCGACCCAGGAGCCCTCGCACCGCCGTCACGCCCCCCAACAGGAATTGCCCGGGAATCGAGTCACAGCGGAGCGAGGAGAGAGCCCGCCAGGAACCTACCGACGGCTCGTGTGGCCCGCCTCGGCTTGGCGCCCCTGTCCATCGACCCGTCCACGCGGACGCGACCTGCCTGCGTGGCGGCGCCTGAAGCGCCCGACCGGGAGACTCCATCGCCGGCCAGCACCACTCGTCCAGGTTTAAACGCACCACCGTTTAAACCTCAACGGAGCTCCAGGTCCAGACGGCGAGCTGGGTGATTTGTTTTCTGCCACAGATCGTCCCAGTCCGTCTCCTCTGTCTTTTCCTGCGTGTTCCGGTCCTGCCGCTCAGCTCTTCTCTGCTCCAGCCCACCTAGTCCAGTCCTGTTGTGTTTCAGCCCTGCTGCCCAACTCTCCTCTGCCCAATCTTGTTCCAGTCCGCCTGTTCCGGCCAGCTCCAGCTCGCTCCGGTCCTGCCACCCAGCTCGCCCTGCCGCAGTCCGTCGGATCCAGCTTCTCCCTGTTTGTTCCAGCTACCTGATCCTGCCTCTCCCCACTTGTTCCAGCGACCTGCTCCAGTCCTGCCGCCCAGCTCGCCCAGCCGCAGTCCGCCAGATCCAGCTTCTCCCTGTTTGTTCCAGCTACCTGCTCCTGCCTTTCCCTGCTTGTTCCAGCTACCTGCTCCAGTCCTGCCGCCCAGCTCGCCCAGCCGCAGTCTGTCAGATCCAGCTTCTCCCTGTTTGTTCCAGCTACCTGCCTCTCCCTACTTGTTCCAGCTACCCGCTCCAGCTTACCGCAGTCCGTCGAATCCAGCCTCTCCCTGCTTGTTCCAGCCGCAGTCCGCCCGATCCAGCCGGATCCAGCTTCTCCCTGCTTATACCAGCCATCCACTCCAGCTTGTCCCAACCAGCCTACTACCTGCTCCAGCCTACTGCAGTCCGTCGGATCCAGCTTCTCCCTGCTTGTTCCAGCCATCTACTCCAGCTTGTTCCAACCCGCCTACTACCTGCTCCAGCCTACTGCAGTCCGTAGGATCCAGCTTCTCCCTGCTTGTTCCAGCCGTAGTCCATCGGATCCAGCTTCTCCCTGTTTGTTCCAGCCGTAGTCCGTAGTCCGTCGGATCCAGCTTCTCCCTGTTTGTTCCAGCCGTAGTCCGTTTGATCCAGCTTCTCCCTGTTCCAGCCATCTGCTCCAGCCTGTTCCAGCCCGCCTGACCCAGCTCATTCAGCTCATCCCAGTCCATCTGCACCAGCCTGTTCCAGTCCGCCTCCTCCAGCCCGCCTGACCCAGCTCATCCAGCTCGTCCCAGTCCATCTGCACCAGCCTGTTCCAGTCCGCCTGATCCAGCTCCTCCCTGATCCAGCTTGTTCCTGTCCACCTGATCCAGCCTCTCCCTGCCTGTTCCAGCTTGTTCCAGATACCTGCTCCGGCTTGTTCCAGCTACCTGCTCCAGCTTGTCCCAGTCCGTCGGTGGACAGTCATCTGTTTCATTGACTCAAGTCGCTACCTAAAATTCTACTGCTCTCTATCATGTTGGAATTCTACTACCTACTTGCTATTTAAATTCTGCTATATTGTAGACTTTGAGACTTAAACTGCACCTCACCACAAATCCTCATTTTATTTGCTTTATTAATTGCCGCTTTTCAATCTGTAATATTGCTAGCATTTAGGCTTAGCTGCATCTTACTGTAATCTACTTTAATTTTTGATTGAACTGCTTTAATGCTAATGTTTAAATCCTCAAGTTGTTACCTCGACTTCTGATGCATATTGTACACCTACTTTAACTGTTGACTGAATTCCTTTACTCTATCCCAACTGCTGATTGAATTCCTCCAGACACTATCACTCCCTACGCCTTAGCTGTTGCCTGCTGTCCCAGTCCTAGCCTTCCTGCCTTCCTCCTCTACTCCTATCACCTTTATCCGCATCCAACTTAGCCCTATATATGGCCCCTATACACATCCTCTTCATCGCCCTGTCCCTTCCTAACATCTTCCTCCCTCCCCCTCCACTGTCTACCTCAGGAACTCATTGTCCACCCTTGTCCCCTCCCATCCACTCCCCAGCTCTCCTGCCCCCCTCATCATTCCTAGCTCTCAACCTTCTACACTTCCTCCCCACCATTAACCCATCCCCATTCCTCCTTAACACATCCCGTCTTCATCATCTTCGTCGACCCTCCTCCCCCACCCTCCTCCGCACTCTCTTACTCCTTCTCCTATTTTCCGCAGGGGACATCAATCCCAATCCAGGTCCCCCTCACCTCTCCTCTCCATATCCACGTAACCGGTCCCAGAATGCCTCCAATCTCATCCCTATTCCCCTTCTCCCCCCCCCCCCCCCCCCCGCTTCCCTCCCCTTCTCGTGTGCCCTATGGAATGCCCACTCAGTATGCAACAAACTCTCCTTCACCCACGATTTATTCATCTCCCGTTCCCTTCAACTGCTTGCTTTAACTGAAGCCTGGATGACCCCTAACAACACTGCCTCAATCGCAGCCCTATGCCATGGAGGATATCTTTTCTCCCATACTCCCCGCCCAGATGCACGCGGTGGAGGCGTTGGGTTTCTTCTCTCACCCTCCTGTAGTTTCCAACCCCTCCTCCTGCCACAGTCTCACTGCTTCTCATCCTTAGAAACTCATGCCATCCGGCTATTCTACCCGACTCCACTCAGAGTTGCAGTCATCTACCGCCCCTGATAAGCCCCTCTCTTCATTCCTTGCTGACTTCGACGCTTGGCTCACCGTCTTTCTTGATCCCTCATCTCCATCCCTCATTCTTGGTGATTTTAATATTCACGTTGACAACCCATCCAACTCCTACGCTTCTAAATTCCTCTCTCTGACATCCTCCTTTAACCTCCAACTATGCTCTACCATCCCTACTCACCGTAATGGCCATTGTCTTGACCTCGTTCTCTTCTCTTCCTGCTCACCTTCCAACTTCTGCATCTCAGTCCTTCCAATCTCAGATCATCACCTAATCACCCTGAAAACTTCACCACCCTCCCCCTCAACCTCGCCCAACTATAACCACTGCCTTCAGGAATCTCCAAGCTGTCGACCCCCCTACCCATCCTCTCACATCTCCAATCTCTTCCCTTCCATCTCATCTTCTGAATCTGTCAACACGGCTGTCTCTACCTACAATGAAATTCTCTCCACTGCCCTGGACACCCTAGCACCTTCTGTCTCTCGCCCCACTAAGCGCATTAATCCTCAGCCCTGGTTAACCCCTTGCATCCGTCACCTTCGCTCCTGCTCCCGATCTGCTGAACGACTCTGGAGGAAATCTCGCACCCTGCCAGACTTCACCCATTACAAATTCATGCTTTCCTCCTTCCAGTCCTCCCTATTCCTTGCCAAACAGGAATATTACTCTCAACTAACCAATTCTCTTGGCTCCAACCCTCGTCGCCTCTTTGCCACCCTCAACTCCCTACTTAAAGTGCCCTCCGCTCCCACCCCCCCCCCTTCACTCTCTCCTCAAACACTAGCTGATTACTTCCACGATAAAGTGCAGAAGATAAACCTTGAATTCACTTCCAAGCCTTCTCCTCCCTGTGACTTCTTAACCCACTCCCTCAACCAACCCAACCTGGCCTCCTTCTCCTCCTTCCCTGAGATCACCAAAGAGGACACTGCTCACCTTCTTTCTTCCTCTGTGCACCACCTGTTCCTCTGATCCCATTCCCACCAACCTGCTTAACAACATCTCTCCTACAGTTATCCCCTCAATCTGTCACATCATCAACCTCTCTCTCTCCACTGCTACTGTCCCTGACACCTTCAAGCATGCTGTAGTCACACCACTTCTCAAAAAACCTTCACTTGACCCCACCTGTCCCTCCAACTACCGCCCCATCTCTCTTCTACCCTTCCTCTCCAAATTACTTGAATGCGCTGTCCACAGCCGCTGCCTCGATTTCCTCTCCTCTCAGGCCGTCCTCCATACGCTTTAATCTGGCTTTCGCCCACTACACTCGACAGAAACAGCACTCTCTAAAGTCTGCAATGACCTGTTCCTTGCCAAATCCAAAGGTCACTATTCCATCCTCATCCTCCTCGACCTATCGGCCGCCTTTGACACCGTTAATCATAATTTACTTCTTGACACACTGTCCTCATTCGGGTTCCAGGGCTCCGTCCTCTCCTGGTTCTCTTCGTACCTTTCCCAACGCACCTTCAGAGTATTTTCTAATGGCTCTTCTTCCACCCCCATCCCGCTCTCTGTTGGGGTTCCTCAAGGATCTGTCCTTGGACCGCTTCTTTTCTCGATCTACACCTCTTCCCTGGGCTCGCTGATCTCATCACATGGTTTCCAGTACCATCTCTATGCTGATGACACTCAGCTTTATCTCTCCACTCCCGACATCACAGTCGAAACTCAGGCCGAAACTTTGGCCTCTCTGACATCGCTGCCTGGATGTCCAACCGGCATCTGAAACTGAACATGGCAAAGACCGAGCTCCTTGTCTTTCCACCCAAACCCTCTTCTCCTCTTCCCCCACTTTCCGTCTCTGTTGACAACGCCCTCATCCTCCCCATCTCTTCAGCCCGCAATCTCGGAGTCATCTTCGACTCCTCCCTCTCCTTCTCTGCCCATATCCAGCAGACAGCTAAAACCTGTCGCTTCTTCCTCTTTAATATTAGCAAAATTCGCCCATTCCTCTCTGAACAGACCACCCGAACCCTCGTCCACTCGCTCGTTACCTCTCGTCTTGACTATTGCAACCTTCTTCTCACTGGCCTCCCGCTTAGCCATCTATCCCCTTCAATCTGTTCAAAATTCCGCCGCACGTCTTATCTACCGCGTGAATCGATACTCTCATATCACCCCTCTCCTCAAGTCGCTTCACTGGCTCCCGATCCGCTACCGTATACAGTTCAAGCTTCTCCTATTGACCTTCAAGTGCACTCAATCTGCAGCCCCCCTTTACCTCTCTACCCTCCTCTCCCCGTATGTTCCCACCCGTAACCTCCGCTCTCAGGACAAATCACTACTATCTGTACCCTTCTCTACCACCGCTAACTCCAGACTCCACCCCTTCTGCCTCGCATCACCTTATGCCTGGAACAGACTTCCCGAGCCCATATGCCATGCGCCCTCCCTGCCCATCTTCAAGTCCTTACTCAAAGCCCATCTCTTCTCCCTTGCTTTTGGGGCCTAACCACCTTCCCCATTCATGTCACCTCCACTGACTATATAGTTTATAACCTTTAGATTGTAAGCTACCTACATTGACTACCTAAGTTGTAAGTTACCTACACTGACTACATAGTTTGTAACCTTTAGATTGTAAGCTCTCTTGAGCAGGGACTGTCCTTCCCCATGCTAAACTTGTACAGCGCTGCGTAACCCTAGCAGCGCTATAGAAATGCTAAATAGTAGTAGTAGTGGTCATCCAGCGGCCTAACCGATTCTCTTGCTGGCTTCCTGCTTTTAATATACTGAAAAAATTTTTTACTATGTATTTTTGCCTCTAATGCTATCTTTTTTTCGTACTCCCTCTTGGCCTTCTTTATCTGTGCCTTGCATTTGCTTTGACACTCCTTATGTTGCTTCTTGTTATTTTCAGACGGTTCCTTCTTCCATTTTCTGAAGGCGTTTCTTTTAGCCCTAATAGCTTCCTTCACCTCACTTTTCAACCACGCCAGCTGCCTTTTGGACTTCTGTCTTTCTTTTGTAATTCGCGGAATATGTTTGGCCTGGGCCTCTAGGATGGTACTTTTGAACAGCATCCATGCCTGTTGTACAGTTTTTACCCTCTCAGTTGCCCCTCTAAGTTTTTTTTTTTTACTGTTCTTCTCATTCTATCACAGTCTCCTTTTTTAAAGTTAAATGCTAACTTATTTGACTTCCTATGTATAGTTACTTCAATGTTGATATCAAAACCGATCATATTATGATCACTGTTATCAAGCGGCCCCAGTACCATAACGTCCCTCACTAGATCATGCACTCCACTAAGGACCAAGTCTAGAATTTTTCCTTCTCTCATCTGCTCCTGCACCAGCTGCGCCATAAAGCTGTCCTTGATTTCATCAAGGAATTGTACGTCTCTAGCGTGTCCCGATGTTACATTTACCCAGTCTATATTTGGATAATTAAGTCACCCATTATTATCGCATTGCCCATTTTGTTTGTATCTCTGATTTCTTTTATCATTTCTGCGTCTACCTGCTAATCCTGGCGAGGCGGACAGTAGTACACTCCTATCACCGTCCTTTTCCCCTTTATACATGGAATTTCAATTTTATAAAAATCCTGAAAAACTTTTCAAGGGTTTAAAAATTAGTGTATATCCTGATGTATCGAAGGAAACACAGGTGCGCCGGAAAAGATTTCTTCAGAAGAAGCAAGAAACGATTCAACTGGGAGCAACTTTCTTTTTAAAATTTCCATGCAAATGTCTAGTCACCTACCAGTCCGAAAAATTTGTGTTTCATGATCCATCCCAACTTGAGACATTTATTACATCTAGAAGGACAGTTGGAATAGTTACTCCAACTAGTAATAATGTTTGAAATTGAAATATAGTGTCCACTGTACACCTTTTCTACTCTTTTGAAATCAAGTTTATTTCTTAGTAATAATCTTCAATGATGTTGAATTTTGAACTCCTCATTGTGGACTTGTATTGGTTTGAGGAAAGTTTATAAAAATGATATATTTCTTCTTAATTTTGTAACCTCAATATTTCCAATTTTTCTGAACAAGTTTGTATACGTGTAAAATTGAAATTTAATAAACAAATTAATCATACATGGAATTTCAACCCACAATGATTCAAAGGTGTGATTTGTGGCCTGCTGAATTTGTAATCTATCTGAGTCAAGGCTCTCATTAATATACAATGCTACCCCTCCACCAGTCCGGTCCACCCTATCACTACGATATACTTGGTACCCCGGTATGACAGTGTCCCACTGGTTATCCTCCTTCCACCAGGTCTCAGTAATGCCTATTATGTCCAATTTTTCATTTAGTGCAATATATTCCAACTCTCCCATCTTATTTCTTAGACTCCTAGCATTTGTATAAAGACATTTCAGAATATGTTTGTTGTTCCTATTTGCATGATGCTTAGTGCTTGACACTATTGATTTGCCATCTTTTGTCTGATCTTTAGTTGTATTTAAGGGCACCTGGCTCACCACGGTCTCTTGTGTAACCTCACTATCCAGAAACCCTATCTTCCCTGTTTGTGAGGTATCCTTGCAAGATACCTTATCCCGAACCATGCGCTGTTGTGCAACTGTCGGCCTTTCCCTCATATCTAATTTAAAAGCTGCTCTCTCTCTTTTTTGAATGCCGACGCCAGCAGCCTGGTCCCACCCTGGTTAAGATGGAGCCCATCGTTTCGGAATAGGCTCCCTCTTCCCCAGAATGTTGCCCAGTTCCTAACAAATCTAAAACCCTCCTCTCTGCACCATCGTCTCATCCACGCATTGAGACTCCGGAGCTCTGCCTGCCTCTTGGGGCCTGCGTGTGGAATGGGTAGTATTTCAGAAAATGCCACCCTAGAAGATCTGGATTTGAGCTTTCTTCCTAAAAGGCTAAATTTGGCTTCCAGAACCTCTCTCCCACATTTTCCTATATCATTCGTACCCACATGCACCAAGACAGTCGACTCCTCCCCAACACTATCTAAAATCCTGTCTAGGTGCCACGTGAGGTCCGCCACCTTCGCACCAGGTAGGCAAGTCACCAGGCGATCCTCCCGTCCACCAGTCACCCAGCTATCTACATTCCTAATGATTGAATCGCCAAGTATGACAGCTGTTCTAACCTTTTCCCCCCAGTCAGCCATTGAAGATATATCCTTGGCGCGAGAGGATAGTACATCTTCTGGTGGGTAGGTCCTGGCTACAGGAGTACTTCCTACTTCACCTTCTGGGAGACCTCCCTCCTTCAAGGTAGCACAGAGGCTACCTGACTGGAGGTGGGACCTCTATGCATTTCTCTATCTCCCTCATCTCTACCAAATCTGCTACTCTAGCCTCGACAGAATAAACACGCTCTCTGAGGTCTAGGAGCTCTTTGCATCGGGCACACACATATGACATCTCACCAACTGGGAGATAATCATACGTATGGCACTCAACGCAAAAGACTGGGTAGCACCACCAGCAACAACACCTCTGATCAACTGGCAAAGCACAGGAGCCACCCCAGGCAGAAATCCGGGAGCTGATCAAGCTACGTCCACACCTGCTGGGAGACAGAGAAATACTGAAGGCAGATGGGACTAGCCATCCTAGGGTCACTGTGGTTCTTCAGTGTTCTCTATCTCCACCTGCTGGTAGTCGGATACAACCCATCAGTTAATGGATTCATCTGCTGTTGACAAGGAAATGTTTGATGCTATCACCTACTTGTGTGGCTAAATTTATGCTTGCATGTCCTCTGAACTAAAAAAATTGGAGTGTTCACTGTAGAAAGGTGAACACAAGAAAATAATAAAGGTGATTGTATGTTTATTTGTGGTTCAAAAGATGGGTATATCAAGATATAAAACCAAAAACAGGTAACACTGGTAAGATCAGAATGTGAAACTTAAAATTGATCAAGAATATGTTTGGAGGCTATTTTAATGGCCTTGGAGCATCACTGGGCAGCTCTGTGCACTTTGGGGCCCTTTTACTAAAGGGATACAGGTTTTACAGATATCACATTAACATTAAAATTAACGCGCAGAAAATGCAATGGGTATGTCCTACATTTACCACACAGGGCAAAAGGTTACTGCACCACAGCATACTGCCTTACCAGCAGTAGCCAATATTGCAGAAGAACCATGTTGCCACTGTAGGAAATATGGTATGCCCCAGCATAAATAAATGGAATACAAACAAGTGACAACTGCTGCAGTGGCCCATCTAACCACATCCCCACCCCAAAGTGTACCCTATCCTTCTCCTTGACACTAGAAAGAGCTCCTGATCCTCTCCCAGTGATCCCCATCGTTCAAGCTCCCCCCACTTTTAAACCCCACCCCCTCAAGCGCAATCCCCCCGCCACCCCTCCAAAGTCATATCTATAGGAATCATTGACGGTACAGTAGTTCCCAGGTGACAGCAATCCCCTCTATTGCTGCCCAGGTCTGCATTATCCTCCAAAACGGTGCCACAGACCCCTAGCGGTAACCTTGGGAGGTTATTTGCTTTTCTTTCTCTCTGCAGATTCCTCACTGTGCTTTTAGTCTCCTGTGCTAACCCTCTCCTGCATATTCTGCAAGGCGATGTCACTTCTTCTCGGCTATTTCAAGAACTCACTCTCCAGGCACTTGCACCAGGGAAACAAGTCGAAAGAGCGCACCTAAGGATCAGGTCGTACTCCTTGTGCATTCCTTTGGAGCCTCGTGGCCAGTCCCTGTGTGTTTTTTTTTTTTTCATTCCTTCTCTCCTTTATTTTATTTCTTCCTTCTTTCTCTACCTATGCTATCACTATGCCATCATCTGCCATTTCGCTAGCAGGCTTCCCTGCAGCGCACCCTATTCCGGTACACATTAGTACTCGTAGGCATGCAGTTTTCTGTCCTCGACCGGCTTCTCATATGCTTACTCCTTTCCCAGTGGCTCCTCCTCTACCTTCCCTTCATATTGGCCTCATTAATGCTCGTTCACTTCACTACAAGGGCTCTCTCACTGCTGAACGTTTCACTGCGAAACCATCTTATGATCCAACTGCTCTCCTCCTGTTAGACGACCTTGCTGCAGCCTGTATGACAAAAATGGAGCCTATGATAGTCTATTGCACCTTCACTACCTACTTCCCCCTCACCTTCTGCCAAGACTGTATATCACTCTAGTCCGTTGCCATTTTCAAGCTCTCCTTCACTCTCCTGCTTCCCTTCTCTGTCCTTCTCCTCCACCACCACAACCCTCACTGCTACCTGGTCTTCTTTTAACCTTCCATCTAGTGCAACTGTACTTTAGATAGTCAAATCTCTGAATCCCTCCTCCTCTGCTCTGGACCCCTGGCCTGCTCACTTCTCTTTGGAACTCACTTCCCCCACTGCTTCATTCAGAGATCTCTTATCCCAAGTTCAAAAAACCTGCTCAAGTCTTTTTTGTTTACTGAAGCTTTTGGGTGATCTACATTCTGTTGTCCATCCCTTCCTCCTGTTTCCTCCCCACGAGAATTGATTTTAGTATTGTACACAAACTCTTCTACCTTGTAAATAAGTTGCTAGACACCACACCAGTTACAAACAAACAACAGCAAAGATATACCAGGGGTCGACGACCTCGCGAAATACTTCAAGGAGAAAATCATACAACTACGATTTAAAATACCCACCAGCCCTACTGAATACGCCACACTCCTAAACTGTCTAGACCCAGAAGACGGAATATATCCAGCAGACAGGATCTGGACCGAATTCGAATTACTGTCAGAGGACCTCATCTCTAAAACGCTCAAAAGATTCGCCAAATCCCAATGCAAACTAGATATCTGCCCAAACAACCTCATGAAATCAGCTCCTCAACAATTCATAATAGACCTAACGAACCACGTGAACTTCATGCTACAAAACGGACTTTTCCCTAAGGAAAAAGGAAAAATTTTACTCACCCCAATACCCAAAGACACAAAGAAAAACGCAAGCGAAATAACTAACTACAGACCAGTAGCATCTATACCACTAATAACCAAAATAACCGAAGGGATGGTAACCAAACAACTCACAAACTATCTCAACAAGTTCTCAATACTGCATGATGCCCAATCAGGATTCCGGTCAAATCACAGCACTGAAACAGTATTAATTACCCTAATGACCAAATTTAAACAAATGATTGCAACCGGCACCAATATACTCCTCTTACAATTTGACATGTCAAGTGCCTTTGATATGGTTGACCATACTTGAATATTTTGGCATCGGAGGCAATGTCCTAAACTGGTTCAAGGGGTTCTTAACCTTACGCTCATATCAGGTCACATCAAATTCAACTACGTCTGCTGCATGGACACCTGAGTGTGGAGTACCGCAGGGATCCCCCTCTCGCCAACTATTTTCAACCTAATGATGGTCCCCTTGGCAAAACTCCTATCAAACCATAACCTTAACCCATACATATATGCCGATGATGTAACGATATATATTCCTTTCAAACAAGACATTAATGAAATCTCCAACAAAATCAACCAAAGTCTACACATCATGAACACCTGGGCAGATGCATTCCGATTGAAACTGAACACAGAAAAAACTCAATGCCTCATATTTACCTCCCAATACAACACGAATAAATTTACCGCTATTAACACACCTAAACTAAATCTGCCAATCTCAGAAACTTTAAAAATCCTTGGAGTTACTATAGACCGCCACCTAACACTTGAGACTCACGCGAATAACACAACCAAAAAGATGTTCTACTCCATGTGGAAACTGAAAAGAATAAGACCATTCTTTCCAAGATCTGTCTTCTGCAGCCTAGTGCAATCACTCGTACTCAGGCCCAGATGCACAAAACCTAACGAGCCCACAACTTGCGTTTTAAACTGGTTCCAGCCAGTTTAAAACGCAAGTAGTTCACCCTGGGCATGCACTAAGGGCATTTTCCCTGCCACGGTAGCAGGCAACGAAAACGGAATGCAAATGATTGAAAAGCTATTATAATGAGCTGCACTACCGTTGCAGCCCATTATAATGAGATGCACTACCGTTGCAGCCCATTATAATGAGATGCACTACCGTTTTTCCGATTCCCTTACCGTAGGAACCCTAACGAGATGTCTGACCTCTTGTTAGGGCTCCTGTGAGGGAATCGGAAAGGAAAAGGGCCCCCAAAAAAGGTAAAAAAGAAAAAAAAAAAAAGCAGGGAGCGCATGTGAGGGGCGTCCTTTAAGGACGTACTCTCCCTGCGCTTCTGAGAGACGTCTTTTTTTTCGCATTTTTTTTTAGCTCTGCCGGCGCTGGTGTTTTTTCCCCCCTTCTATTTTGTCTTCGTCGCCCCTCCACAGCAAACCTTTATGTTTTCCTGGTTGCCGGAGAATCGGGACGTCCCTTTAGATTAGGCTCCTCTTCCTGGTCTCTTCAGTCAATCAGAGCGCGTTTCGCTGACAACAGCCAGCTAAGCCCGCTTTGATTGGCTGAAGAGACCAGGAAGAGGAGCCTAATCTAAAGGGACGTCCCGATTCTCCGACTCAGGTACCGAAGGACTAGAGAATGCAAGTGAGCTACAACGAGTAGCTCATTTGCATTCCCTATCGTTGATGCATTCCCGTTCCCTACCGATTCGCTATGGAATCGGTAGGGAACGGGAATTACCAATGTCTTTAATGTATCTGGGCCTAAGTCATCTGGACTACTGCAACTCACTATACGAAGGCTGCAAAGAGCAAATACTGAGGAAACTTCAAACAGCCCAGAACACAGCAGCCAGACTCATCTTCGGAAAACCAAAATATGAAACTGCAAAACCCTTACGTGAGAAACTACACTGGCTCCCACTCAAGGAACGCATCACCTTTAAAGTATGCACATTAGTTCACAAAATCATTCACGGTGAAGCCCCTACATACATGTCTGATTTAATAGACCTGCCACCCAGAAACGCTAAAAGATCATCCCGAACTTTCCTCAATCTCCACTTCCCTAAGTGCAAAGGCATAAAATACAAAGTACTGCATGCATCAACCTTCTCTTATATGAGCACGCAATTCTGGAATACACTACCACGCAACCTGAAAACGATCTACGAATTAACCGACTTCCGCAAACTATTGAAGACTCATCTCTTTAAGAAAATTTACTGCAAGGATCAAAACACATGAAATCCATACACACTAATAGAAATGCATCAATACACTCTCTTCTGAATTCTCTTCCCCCATACTTTCACCACACTTAAAACTCTACCCACGGACAAAATTGTTATACCCTAATGTTCTCTTGCTATTGTTCTATCGCCCTATCATTTCCCCATTGTTACACTCCATTGTTCTATTCCCAAATGATATTTTGACTTTGACTCTGTCTTCCCATAACTCTTCACAATGTAACCCATAATCATACTGTGACAAATTGTATTTCCATTATTAACAATGTATTGTATACCACACTGAGCCCGCAAATAGGTGGGAAAATGTGGGATACAAATGCAATAAATAAATAAATAAATAAACCACGCAGGAGCCATGTTCAGATCTTGTGTGGTATATCAAGCACCTGGAAATAAATACTGCTAGGGGGCTGAGGTGCTATTTTGAAGGCCAGTGCTGACCTAGATGATAGTGGAGGATCCCTGCCACCTAGGAACCACTCTACCACCAATGATTTCTACAGGTATGACCTGGGAGAAGTGGAGGAGGATCAGACTACGAGTGTGAGGGGGAAGTGTGCTTGGGGTGGGGGAGGTGGAATTATGGCCAGGAGGCAGAGTTTAAAGGTAAGAGGGGAGCTACAATGGCACAGGGATGGTAGGAGTGAAACTGGAAGCTCTCTCTCATGTTAGTTCCTCATGAGAGACTCCTGAGAAAATTTAAAAAAGTCATGGGATAGGAAGCAATGTCCTTCTATGGATTAGGAATTTGTTATTGGACAAAAAAAAAAAGAGGGTAGGATTAAAGGTAAAATTATGTATAATCATACCTGATAATTTTCTTTCCATTAATCATAGCTGATCAATCCATAGACTGGTGGGTTGTGTCCATCTACCAGCAGGTGGAGATAGAGAGCAAACTTTTGCCTCCCTATATGTGGTCATGTGCTGCCGGAAACTCCTCAGTATGTCGATATCAAAGCTCCATCCGCAGGACTCAGCACTTAGAGAATTACACCCACGAAGGGACACTCTGCCCAGCTCACCACCGCCGAAACGGGGGAGGGGAATTAACCCAGCTCATCCCCACACAAGTGGGGGAGGGGAATCCGTCCAGCTCATCCCCGCGGAGCGGGGGAGGGACACCACACCCGCCGATGCGGGGGGATCTGGCTTATCCTGCAACCGCGGGAGGAGCTGACTGACCCTAACACCGCCGAAGCGGGAGGGGTACAAAGCTGCCCTACAGCCGCACGAAGCGGGAGGGAGTGCCGGCAGAATTTATGTCTCAATCCAGCCCCGTAAAACGGAGGGGAGAGGAATGCAGCAGCTCACTGTAACACAAAGTCGTCTCAACTCTTGAAGAATCCAAGTGAAAGAAGAACTTGAACACGAAGTCCTCCTGAAGTAACTGAAGGCTAAACTTGAACCTAAAATTCAACCAGAATATAAACAGTACAGATATCTGGGAGGGGCTATGGATTGATCAGCTATGATTAATGGAAAAAAAATTATCAGGTATGATTATACATAATTTTACCTTCCATATCATCAAGCTGATCAATCCATAGACTGGTGGGATGTACCGAAGCAGTACTCACCCAGGGCGGGACATAGAAATCCCTGACCTCAACACTGAAGCTCCAAACCGGGCCTCCGCCCGTGCAGCCACAGTCAAACGGTAATGCTTGGAGAATGTATGAGCCGAAGCCCACGTTGCCGCCTTGCATATCTCTTCCAAGGAGACGGATCCGGCCTCTGCCATCGAGGCCGCCTGAGCTCTCGTGGAGTGAGCCTTCAGCTGGATAGGCGGCACCTTCCCCGCGGCCACATAAGCCGCTGCAATGGCTTCCTTGACCCATCTTGCCACTGTAGGCTTAGCAGCCTGCAGACCCTTACGAGGACCTGCAAACAGGACAAACAGATGATCCGATTTCCGGAAATCATTGGTCACTTCCAAGTATCTGATGATGACTCGTCTCACATCCAGATATTTAAGAGCAGAGTACTCCTCTGGGTAGTCCTCCCTACGAAAGGAAGGGAGACAGAGCTGCTGATTCACATGGAAGCGAGAACCAATCTTGGGCAGGAAGGAAGGCACTGTGCGAATAGTCACTCCTGCCTCAGTGAACTGCAGAAAAGGCTCTCGACATGAGAGCGCCTGGAGCTCGGAAACTCTTCTGTCTGAAGTGATAGCCACCAAAAAGACTGCTTTCAACGTCAGGTCTTTCAGAGATGCCCTCGACAAGGGTTCCAAAGGCGGCTTCTGCAATGCTCTTAGCACCAGGTTGAGATTCCACGCAGGCACCACTGAGTGCAGAGGAGGGCGCAGGTGATTAACTCCCTTGAGAAAGCGCACCACATCTGGCTGCGAAGCCAGGGAAGCACCCTTCAGGCGGCCCCTGAAGCAAGCCAGAGCCGCTACCTGGACTTTAAGGGAACTGAGCGACAGGCCTTTCTCCAGACCTTCTTGCAGGAACGCCAACACTGAAGAAATTGGAGCAGTGAAGGGAGAAAGTGAGCCTGCTTCACACCATGCTGCAAAGATACGCCAAACCCTGGCGTAAGCAGTAGAAGTAGAGCGCTTCCTCGCTCTCAGCATAGTGGCGATGACCTTGTCTGAGAAGCCCTTCTTCCTCAGACGCTGCCGCTCAATAGCCAGGCCGTAAGACCAAAGGGAGAGGGATCCTCCATCACCACGGGACCCTGATGTAACAGGCCCTGCTCCACTGACAGTCGCAGAGGATCGTCGACTGAGAGCCTGAACAAGTCCGCATACCAGGGACGTCTGGGCCAATCCGGACCCACCAGGATTACCCTGCCGGGATGCTTTGCCACCCGGTCTAGCACCCTGCCCAACATGGGCCAGGGCGGGAACACATAGAGGAGCTCTTGTGTCGGCCACTGTTGGAGAAGAGCATCTACTCCCAGGGATCGAGGGTCCCGTCCTCTGCTGAAAAAGCGCGGCACTTGGCCATTGGCCGATGACGCCATCAGATCTAGGCTCGGCTGGCCCCAGCGCTTCGTGATGTCCAAGAACGCCTGAGCAGATAGTTGCCACTCTCCGGGCTCCAAGGTATGGCGACTGAGAAGTCCGCCTTGACATTCATGACTCCGGCAATGTGGGCCGCTGAAAGCTGTTCCAGGTTCGCTTCCGCCCACTGGCAAAGACTCATAGCCTCCTTGGCTAGAGGGGCGCTCTGGTACCTCCCTGGCGGTTGATATAGGCCACAGCCGTGGCATTGTCCGACAGGACCCGTACAGGCTTCAACACCAGTACCGGGATGAACTCCAATAACACCAACCGAATGGCTCTGAGTTCCAGGAGGTTGATAGACCACTTGCCTCTGCAGGAGACTAGAGCCCCTGCGCTGTCCTTCCCAAGCAGTGGGCTCCCCAGCCCATCAAAGAGGCGTCTGTCGTGACGACAATCCACTCCGGGGTCACCAGAGGCAATCCTGCAGACAACTTGTCTGTCTGCGTCCACCAGCTCAGCGCCTTGCGCACTGCTGGGTCCACGGGAAGGCGCACAGCATAATCCTCCGACATCGGAGTCCAGCGCAGCAGCAGAGATAGCTGTAGTGGTCTCATATGAGCCCTGGCCCAGGGCACTACTTCCATCGTGGCCGTCATAGAGCCCAACAGCTGCACGTAGTCCCAATCCCGAATAGGAGAGGCTACTAGGAACTAGTCCACCTGAGCCTGAAGCTTGACAATCCGATTGTCTGGCAGGAACACTCTGCCCACTTGGGTGTCGAATCGAACTCCCAGATACACCAGGGACTGAGTCGGGCGCAGCTGGCTCTTCTTCCAGTTGATGATCCATCCCAGGGAGCTCAAAAGAGCAACTACCCGGTCCATAGCTTTGCCGCACTCTGCATAAGAGGGGGCTCGGATCAACCAGTCGTCCAGATAAGGATGGACTTGTACTCCTTCCTTTAGCAGGAAGGCCGCTATGACCCCCATTACTTTGGAAAAGGTCCGCGGAGCAGTAGCCAACCCGAAAGGGAGGGCTCTGAACTGGAAGTGTCGTCTCAGGACTGTAAAACGCAGAAAGCGTTGGAGAGGAGGCCAGATGGGAATATGCAGGTACGCTTCCTTGATGTCCAAGGAAGCCAAGAACTCTCCTGCCTTCACTGCCGCTATAACAGAGCGGAGAGTCTCCATGCGAAAGTGCCTCACTTTCCAGGCCCGATTGACCCCTTTGAGGTCGAGGATAGGCCGGACAGAACCTCCTTTCTTTGGAACCACAAAGTAAATGGAGTAACGTCCCTTGCCAATCTGATTTTTTGGCACCGGAACGACCGCACCCAGGCGGATCAGGTTGTCCAAGGTCTGCTGCACTACCACAGCTTGACCGGAGACTTGCAGGGAGAGAGTACAAACCCGTCTCTTAAGGGTTGGCAGACCTCTAGCTTGTAGCCGTCTCTGATGACTTCCAGCACCCACGCGTCTGAAGTTATAGTGGTCCACTCGCCCAGAAACGAGGACAGCCGTCCTCCAATCTGCACTGGGGCGTGGACCAAGGCCCCGTCATTGGGTACGAGACCCTGGGGGAGGACCGGAGGGAGCACCTCCGGGACGGCGGTCTCTGCGAAAGGAATGCTGCTTGGGGGAGAAATTCCTCTTGAAGGAAGAGGGGGCAGAGGAACCCGACTTGCCCGGGCGGTATGGAGGTATCGGAACGAGTACTAACCCGAGCCCTGACCTCTGGTAATTTCTTGCCCTTAGACGTGCCGAGATCGGTCACGATTTTGTCCAGCTCGACCCCAAAGAGCAGCTTGCCTTTAAAAGGCAATCTAGCCAGGCGGGATTTAGAGGCGTGGTCAGCAGACCAATGTTTCAGCCAAAGCCACCGCCGCACAGAGACTGTCTGAGCCATGCCTTTAGCTGAGGCTCTCCAGACATCATACAGCAAGTCTGCCAAATAGGCTAAGCCCGATTCCAGGGCCGGCCAATCAGCCCTCAAGGAATGATCCGAGGGGGAAGCCCGCTGCACCATAGTCCGGCACGCCCTGGCCACATAGGAGCCGCAAACTGAGGCCTGCAAACTTAAAGCAGCTGCCTCCAAGGACGACCTTAAGGCCGCCTCCAATCTTCTGTCTTGGGCGTCCTTTAGGGCCGTGCCACCTTCCACCGGCAACGCCGTTTTCTTAGTCACCGCAGTGATTAAAGAATCCACGGTAGGCCACAGATAGGCCTCACGTTCACTCACAGCCAAAGGATAGAGGCGGGACATAGCCCTAGCCACTTTAAGGCTCGTTTCCGGGACATCCCATTGAGCCGCAATTAAGGTGTGCATGGCACCATGCACGTGGAAGGTTCTAGGCGGGCGCTTCGTCCCCAGCATAATGGCAGAGCCAACAGGGGCTGAGGGAGAGACGTCCTCCGGAGAGGAAATCTTCAAAGTGTCCATGGCCTGTAACAACAGGTTGGGCAAATCCTCTGGGCTAAAAAGCCGCGCTGCCGAGGGGTCATCCGCTCCATCCGAGCGGGGATCTATCTCCTCCAAGGAATCCGCAAAGGATCGTTGGGAGACCTCAGACACGCTGCCCTCATCTACATCGGAGGAGACAAAAGTCCTCCAAGGCCTGGAAATCAACCCGAGGGCGTTTACCTCTGGGAACCTCAACCTCTTTATCAGAAGAGGGAGCAGGGGCAGCGTTTTGCATGAGGAAAGCCTGATGCAGCAGCAAAACAAACTCGGGGGAGAAACCCCCCAGACTGTGCACTTCCGCAGCCTGGGCAACAGCCCTAGACGCACTCTCAACCGGCGCTCGCAATAGCGGGGGAGAGACATGCTGCGCATCCAAAATGGCGTCCGGCGCGAAACTCCGTGAAGGAGCCGCGCGGGAAGAACGGCGCTTAACTTTAGCCGCTTTTGTGCCGTCGCCCAAATTAAGGGCGTTCATGGCATTAATGTCTCCAACCTCAAAGGCGGCCCCGAAGAAGCCGTCCGAGCCGCGTGGCCGGCCAAGATGGCGGAGGCGAGGAGCGGGGGATGGGCGTTTATGGCGGGAAAAAACCGCCACGCCGGAGGAACGACCGGGACATTCATCGGTCACTAAACTATCACCCATCAAGGGCGAATCAGGTTGTAAAACCCCCGCATCCCCTCTAGAAGCGCTCCAGCGATCCGGGGAGCGACCCTTTGCGCCCTCGCCCTCCGACGCCATTGCCACGAGGAGAAGAATCGGGGAACCCCCTGCCCGCTATAAAAAGGTAATATTACCTGCTTGCCGCTCCGAGCTGTAACGAACTGGTGTCCCAGTGAGTAGCTGCAATGAACGTTTAAAGAAACGTCGAATTAAACGCCTTTAAAGACGTTTAAAAATATTTTTTTTTTTTTTTTTTTTTAAACGGAGCCAGCGGGAGGGGGGAGAAAAGGAGGGACCTGGCACCACCAGGTTTGCACTTGCTCAAAAGAGCCCTCAACCCCAGGCCTCAACAAAACCTAAGGATTAGGCTTGGAGGCCTAGCCAGAGCTGCTGCTGTGTGTGACCACCACCTGCTGAGATAGAGAACATACTGGGGAGTTTCCGGCAGCACATGACCACATATAGGGAGGCAAAAGTTTGCTCTCTATCTCCACCTGCTGGTAGATGGACACAACCCACCAGTCTATGGATTGATCAGCTTGATGATATGGAATGGCCATTTTTCTCAATGGAGGAGGGTGAATAGTGGAGAGCCACAGGGATCTGTACTGGGACTGGTGCTATTTAACAGATAAATAATCTGGAAATCGAAAAAAAGACATGTAGGTGGCTAAATTTGCAAAATGACACAAAGCTATTCAAAATTGTCAAACCACGTGCGGACTGTGAAAAACTGCAGGAAGACTATAGGAAACTGGAAGTCTGGGCATCCAAATGGCAGATGAAATTTAATGTGGACAAATGCAAAGTGATGCCAAGAAAAAGACCTAGGTGTCACTGTAGACAATACAATTAAATATTCTGCCCAGTGTGAGGCGGCAGCCAAAAAAGCAAACAGGATGCTAGGATTATTAGGAAACGGATAGTAAATGAGACCAAGAATATTATAATGCCTCTGTATCACTCCACGATGTAACTACACCTTGAGAATTGAATTCTGGTCGTCGAATTTCATAAAAGATATAGCAGAATCAGAAAAGAATCAAAGAAGAGCGACCAAAATGATAAAGGGGATGGTATGTCTCTCATATGAAGAAAGGCTAAGAGGTTAGGGCTCTTTGTTTGGAAAGGAGACGGCTGAGGGGGGGATATGATTGAGGTACTTGTCATCTGGGCTGGCTACTGTTGGAAGCAGGAAACTGAGCTAGATGGATTGTTGGTCTGATCCAGTATTGCTATTCTTATATTAGGGAGCGTCAAGAAAGCAGTACAGGCTGGAGTGCTGCTGTAGATCTTGGTTTGACAGCAGCTGCGCTGTTTTACTGCCAGTAGCACAACTCCACTTACCACCTCCTCTTGATGTGGCGGTAAATGAAGCGGCGCTATCATCAGTCATGACAGTACTGAACCGTGCACTAGCTCCATCTTCACCCATCCATTCTATGCCAAGATCTCGCCCACTCTGGTATTAGGCAGTTAACACAGGATTTTTACTGCAGCAGCTGCCCAACACAACCTAGTTGGAAGGACCCCTTATCCTATATAATAAAAAGCACCTCCAACATTCTGAAGCTGACTCCGTGGCACTGTGGCAGTGTAGGGTTCGTAAGTCTGTAGTTCAGCGTTTCATTGGCTCTCACTGTCAACGAAGAACCAATCAGACAGAACGGAACTTGGAGAAGGGAAATGGATTGAATCTCTAACAAACAATCATATACAGGGAGGTATGAACATCAGGTGAGGCAAGTGCACAGAACGGAAGGGAAGACAAATATTTAATCACTTTGTCACTCACACACACAGACATCACACACACACACTAAATCACTCTGTGTATCTCTCTCTTACACTGTCTGTAAAACACACTGTCACTCTCAGTCTCTCACATGGGCAACTGTATGTTGCATTCTGACGAGTATGGAGCTCTTCTGATGTGATTGTTAAACTGATTGAAGGGCCTGAACAAGGAAAACTTTTACCACATTGTAACACAGTTTACACAAAAAATATTGTATATAAAGAAATCTTACACATGTAAACAACAATTATATTCAGAATACAACCTTGGAAACATTAATGGCAGGAACTCATTACATTGCTAGCGCCCGTTTCATTGCGTTAAGAAACGGGCCTTTTTTACTAATGTTTTTATATATGTCTTTTGATATGACATGTTTATTGTTTTACTGTGTAGTTATGTTTTCATTTAAAAAAAATAAATTCATAATGTATGTTCCTCTCCTAATCCTCCTAGGTCTTTAGATAGTGCAGAATATTCTGCACTAAGTAAAACACCTAGGTATCGGGCAGACCGAGGGCACAAGGCAGTTGTTGGTCATGGGAGGAGGTGGTACTGGGCCCCCCTCTCTCTCCCCTCCTTCCCCGGACCTGGCACTCCCCCTCTCTCTCAACCCCTCCCCTGCATCTCAAAAGTTATTTTCTCCATACAGGACAAAGTTGCAAGGTGGGCAGTTTTATCACCCAATTGGGCGGGTTTTCGCCAGCGGCGGCGGGAAAATTTCGCCGGCCACAGGATGCGGTTTTTTGGGCGGTTTTCCCGTCGCCGCTGTGCGAGTTCGGCGGTTTTTTTCCGGGCCTTCTATTGGTCCAATTCGATCCAATAGAAGCTTTTCCGGGGCTTCTATTGGTCCAAATTGGATCAATAGAAGCCATTCAGGGGTCGGGTTGACGTCAGGGATGACGTAGGGGGCAGGGCTAGGTGATGCAGGGGCGGGGTTCGGTGACGCGGGAGACAGGGATTGGCTACGGGCGGTTTTTGGGCAGGTTTACGGCTCGTTTGGGGCTGGCAACCCTGTACACAGGGTCGGCATAGGCTTTCTCCACTAACCAGAACTCTCTCGCTGCTGCGGCTCGCCCTTTTCTAATGTGAATTCTTGCTTCTGCAAGGGCGGGCTATGGTGGAGAGAAGGTTCCAGTCTGTGGCAGACCGCCTATACCTAGGCCCTATATGGAGAAAGGAACTTTTGAGGTAAACGCAAGGAGGGAGGCAAGGGATGGAGGAGAGATGGGGAGATGCTGGCCTCCAAAGGAGAAAATTGTTGGACCTGAGGAAGGCAGAGATGTTGGACCTGGTTGTGGGGCAAGGGCAGAGATGGTGGAGCTGTAGAAAGAGGGTACAGAGATTGTGCACACGGGGGAGGGTGAAAGAATGAGAGGGAGAGATGTTGCATGGGGGGGGGAGAGATGTATCTGGAGAGGGGGAAGGGACGAGAGATGCTGGAGCTGGGGGGATAGAGATATTTAAGACTCCACCCCCCCCCCCCGGTAGGGGGGGCATGACCCTTATTGCCCAGAAGCCCAGATCCGTCATTGCGCTCCTGCTCACAGAATTTAAGGTCACCAGTGGTGGCGTCTTACATTTCACTTTTATTTACCGACGAGGGAAAAACCTGTGAACAAAGTGAACTGACAACTCTGATAATCATTCATCTGCCATACAAGGTTGGAGCAAAGCAATAATAATCATCTTAAAAATGTTGATCAGAACACTACAACTCGGGGCAGGTCTCACCTCCAGCGTCTCTGCTGAGCCGTTGCCGGGTGTACATCCCGCGGTTCCTCGCAGTCCCAAACTCCTTCGACTCTCCAATATCACTTTAGCAAAAGATATGCTCTCGCTTACAAACAAAGTACTAGGGAACATGAAATTTGTTCCACTACAAAATAGCTTCTTTTTTTTTTTTTTTTCCAAACGAAATAATGTTAAATCGACACCTGTCAACACGGAAGCTGAAGAAAATTCGCACGTACACTACAGCTAAAAGCAGTGAAGACAGTTGCGTATGCTTCCTTAACGACCGAACCTCTCTTTCAATCTTGTGACGGAAGTTGAGGCCGGATCGAGCTGCGTAAACCTCCTTGGAATAGGCTAAAACCAAGGAGGTTAGATTGAGAACACACGAAACGGGGTGATCGGCCTATCTACCCCGTTGTATGGGTTGAAGACAGTAGGCGGAGCTTGCCGCCATTTTCATTCACCCAAAACAATAGCTAAAGATTATTAGAAGTAAGAAACTGCCTATGTGTGGTCCTGTAAAAAGTCAAAAGTGATAAAGTTATTAAAAATAAAAGCTATTCCAGTTGGATAGGCAGTGCCTTTAAAGGTAAAGGACAAAACGTTGTTTTTACTTGACAGCTTTTTAATTTATTTGAAAGCTCTTACTCTGTTTATAATTATACCTTTTGTAATATAATGAGCCTGTAAATAGGTGGGAAAATGTGGGGTACAAATGCAGCAAATAAATAGATATAAATATCATGAAATAAATAAAATTTAATATCACTAACAACTTAAAAAATTATTGTAGCTGGTAAAAACAGCACTAATAAAGTTTATTTTGCTCTAATTTTTTTACACTGGTCTATGCAATACAGTAATACATGGCCAAATTTCAGTGACGATATCCTGTTTACTGATGGGTTTATCTTAACTGTTGTTGTAATCAGCTTTGGGAAGGAATATACTTAAACTCTCATTTCATTGGGGCACATCTTCACCTCATCTCTTTTGTACAAGTAGATTGTTCTGTTTTGACCATGTTTCAGGGACAAATGGTTTTCATAAGTCAAAATAATAAAAATAAAGGTAAAATTATGTATCATACCTGATAATTTTCTTTCCATTAATCATAGCTGATCAATCCATAGACTGGTGGGTTGTGTCCATCTACCAGCAGGTGGAGATAGAGAGCAAACTTTTGCCTCCCTATATGTGGTCATGTGCTGCCGGAAACTCCTCAGTATGTCGATATCAAAGCTCCATCCGCAGGACTCAGCACTTAGAGAATTACACCCACGAAGGGACACTCTGCCCAGCTCACCAACGCCGAAACGGGGGAGGGGAATTAACCCAGCTCATCCCCACACAAGTGGGGGAGGGGAATCCGTCCAGCTCATCCCCGCGGAGCGGGGGAGGGACACCACACCCGCCGATGCGGGGGGATCTGGCTTATCCTGCAACCGCAACCGCGGGAGGAGCTGACTGACCCTAACACCGCCGAAGCGGGAGGGGTACAAAGCTGCCCTACAGCCGCACGAAGCGGGAGGGAGTGCCGGCAGAATTTAAATCTCAATCCAGCCCGTAAAACGGAGGGGAGAGGAATGCAGCAGCTCACTGTAACACAAACTCGTCTCAACTCTTGAAGAATCCAAGTGAAAGAAGAACTTGAACACGAAGTCCTCCTGAAGTAACTGAAGGCTAAACTTGAACCTAAAATTCAACCAGAATATAAACAGTACAGATATCTGGGAGGGGCTATGGATTGATCAGCTATGATTAATGTAAAGAAAATTATCAGGTATGATACATAATTTTACCTTCCATATCATCAAGCTGATCAATCCATAGACTGGTGGGATGTACCGAAGCAGTACTCACCCAGGGCGGGACATAGAAATCCCTGACCGCAACACTGAAGCTCCAAACCGGGCCTCCGCCCGAGCAGCCACAGTCAAGCGGTAATGCCTGGCAAAGGTATGGGCCTTCCCTGCGGCCACCCAAGCCGCTGCAATGGCTTCCTTGCCCATCTTGCCACTGTAGGCTTAGAAGCCTGCAGACCCTTACGAGGACCTGTAAACAGGACAAACAGATGATCCGATTTCCGGAAATCATTGGTCACTTCCAAGTATCTGATGATGACTCGTCTCACATCCAGAAATTGAGAGCAGAGTATTCCTCTGGGTAGACCTCCCTACGAAAGGAAGGGAGACAGAGCTGCTGAATCACATGGAAGCGAAAAACAATCTTGGGCAGGAAGGAAGGCACTGTGCGAATAGTCACTCCTGCCTCAGTGAACTGCAGAAAAAACTCTCGACATGAGAGTGCCTGGAGCTCGGAAACTCTTCTGGCTGAAGTGATAGCCACCAAAAAGACTGCTTTCAACGTCAGGTCTTTCAGAGATGCCCTCGACAAGGGTTCAAAAGGCGGCTTCTGCAATGCTCTTAGCACCAGGTTGAGATTCCACGCAGGCACCACTGAGTGCAGAGGAGGGCGCAGGTGATTAACTCCCTTGAGAAAGCGCACCATATCTGGCTGCGAAGCCAGGGAAGCACCCTTCAGGCGGCCCCTGAAGCAAGCCAGAGCCGCTACCTGAACTTTCATGGAACTGAGCGACAGGCCTATGTCCAGACCTTCTTGCAGGAACGCCAACACTGAAGAAATTGGAGCAGTGAAGGGAGAAAGTGAGCCTGCTTCACACCACGCTGCAAAGATACGCCAAACCCTGGCGTAAGCAGTAGAAGTAGAGCGCTTCCTCGCTCTCAGCATAGTGGCGATGACCTTGTCTGAGAAGCCCTTCTTTCTCAGACGCTGCCGCTCAATAGCCAGGCCGTAAGACCAAAGGGGGAGGGATCCTCCATCACCACGGGACCCTGATGAAACAGGCCCTGCTCCACTGGCAGCCGCAGAGGATCGCCGACTGAGAGCCTGATCAAGTCCGCATACCAGGGACGTCTGGGCCAATCCGGACCCACCAGGATTACCCTGCCGGGATGCTTTGCCACCCGGTCTAGCACCCTGCCCAACATGGGCCAGGGCGGGAACACATAGAGAAGCTCTTGTGTCGGCCACTGTTGAAGAAGAGCATCTACTCCCAGGGATCGAGGGTCCCGTCCTCTGCTGAAAAAGCGCGGCACTTGACAATTGGCCGATGACGCCATCAGATCTAGGCTCGGCTGGCCCCAGCGCTTCGTGATGCCCAAGAACGCCTGAGCAGATAGCTGCCACTCTCCGGGCTCCAAGGTATGGCGACTGAGAAAGTCCGCCTTGACATTCATGACTCCGGCAATGTGGGCCGCTGACAGCTGTTCCAGGTTCGCTTCCGCCCACTGGCATAGATTCATGGCCTCCTTGGCTAGAGGGGCGCTCTTGGTACCTCCCTGGCGGTTGACATAGGCCACAGCCGTGGCATTGTCCGACAGGACCCGTACAGGCTTCAACACCAGTACCGGGATGAACTCCAACAACACCAACCGAATGGCTCTGAGTTCCAGGAGGTTGATAGACCACTTGCCTCTGCAGGAGACCAGAGCCCCTGCGCTGTCCTTCCCAAGCAGTGGGCTCCCCAGCCCATCAAAGAGGCGTCTGTCGTGACGACAATCCACTCCGGGGTCACCAGAGGCATTCCTGCAGACAACTTGTCTGTCTGCGTCCACCAGCTCAGCGCCTTGCGCACTGCTGGGTCCAAGGGAAGGCGCACAGCATAATCCTCCGACATCGGAGTCCAGCGCAGCAGCAGAGATTGTTGTTGTGGTCTCATATGAGCCCTGGCCCAGGGCACTACTTCCATCGTGGCCGTCATAGAGCCCAACAGCTGCACGTAGTCCCAAGCCCGAATAGGAGAGGCTACTAGGAACTAGTCCACCTGAGCCTGAAACTTGACAAACCGATTGTCTGGCAGGAACACACTGCCCACTTGGGTGTCGAATCGAACTCCCAGATACTCCAGGGACTGAGTCGGGCGCAGCTGGCTTTACTCCCAGTTGATGATCCACCCCAGGGAGCTCAAAAGAGCAACCATCCGGTTCACAGCTTTGCCGCACTCTGCATAAGAGGGGGCTTGGATCAACCAGTCGTCCAGATAAGGATGGACTTGAACTCCTTCCTTCCTCAGGAAGGCCGCGATGACCACCATTACTTTGGAGAAGGTCCGCGGAGCAGTAGCCAACCCGAACGGGAGGGCTCTGAACTGGAAGTGTCGGCCCAGTACTGCAAAACGCAGAAAGCGTTGATGAGGAGGCCAGATGGGAATATGCAAGTACGCTTCCTTGATGTCCAAGGATGCCAGGAACTCTCCTGCCTTCACTGCCGCTATAACAGAGCGGAGGGTCTCCATGCGAAAGTGCCGAACTTTCAAGGCCCAATTGACCCCTTTGAGGTCGAGGATAGGCCGTACAGAACCTCCTTTCTTTGGTATCACAAAGAAAAAGGAGTAACATCCCTTGCCAAGCTGATTTTCTGGCACCGGAACGACCGCCCCCAGGCGGATCAGATTGTTCAAGGTCTGCTGCACTACCACAGCTTTGACCGGAGACTTGCAGGGAGAAAGTACAAACCCGTCTTTTAAGGGTCGGCAGAACTCTAGCTTGTAGCCGTCTCTGATGACTTCCAGCACCCAAGCGTCTGAAGTTATTGTGGTCCACTCGCCCATAAACGAGGACAGCCGTCCTCCAATCTGCACTGGGGCGTGGACCAAGGCCCCGTCATTGGGCACGAGACCCTGGGGGAGGACCGGAGGGAGCACCTCCGGGACGGCGGTCTCTGCGAAAGGAATGCTGCTTGGGGGAGAAGTTCCTCTTGAAGGAAGAGGGGGCAGAGGAGCCCGACCTGCCCGGGCGGTACCGACGGGCTTCCTGAAACCGTCCTCTGGAGGTACCAGGGCGAGTACTAGCCCGAACCCTGACCTCTGGTAACTTCTTGCCCTTAGACGTGCCGAGATCGGTCACGATTTTGTCCAGCTCGACCCCAAAGAGCAGCTTGCCTTTAAAAGGCAATCTAGCCAGGCGGGATTTAGAGGCGTGGTCAGCAGACCAATGTTTCAGCCAAAGCCACCGCCGCGCAGAGATTGAGCCATGCCTTTCGCTGAGGCCCTCAAGACATCATACAGCAAGTCTGCCAAATAGGCTAAGCCCGATTCCAGGGCCGGCCAATCAGCCCTCAAGGAAAGATCCGAGGGGAAAGCCCGCTGCACCATAGTCAGGCACGCCCTGGCCACATAGGAGCCGCAAATTGAGGCCTGCAAACTTAAAGCAGCTGCCTCAAAGGACGACCTTAAGGCCGCCTCCAATCTTCTGTCTTGGGCGTCCTTTAGGGCCGTGCCACCTTCCACCGGCAACGCCGTTTTCTTAGTCACCGCAGTGATTAAAGAATCCACGGTAGGCCACAGATAGGCCTCACGTTCACTTTCAGTCAAAGGATAGAGGCGGGACATAGCCCTAGCCACTTTAAGGCTCGCTTCCGGGACATCCCATTGAGCCGCAATTAACGTGTGCATGGCATCATGCACGTGGAAGGTTCTAGGCGGGCGCTTCGTCCCCAGCATAATGGCAGAGCCAACAGGGGCTGAGGGAGAGACGTCCTCCGGAGAGGAAATCTTCAAAGTGTCCATGGCCTGTACCAACAGGTTGGACAAATCCTCTGAGCTAAAAAGCCGCGCTGCAGAGGGGTCATCCGCTCCATCCGAGCGGGGATCCGTCTCCTCCAAGGAATCCGCAAAGGACCGTTGGGAGACCTCAGATACGCTGCCCTCATCTACATCGGAGGAGACAAAGTCCTCCAAGGCCTGGGAATCAACCTGAGGGCGTTTACCTCTGGGAACCTCAACCTCTTTACCAGACGAGGGAGCAGGGGCAGCGTTTTGCATAAGGAAGGCCTGATGCAGCAGCAAAACAAACTCGGGGGAAAACCCCCCAGACTGTGTACTTCCGCAGCCTGGGCAACAGCCCTAGACGCACCCTCAACCGGCGCTCGCAAGAGCGGGGGAGAGACATGCTGCGCATCCAAAATGGCGTCCGGCGCGACACTCCGCGAAGGAGCCGCGCGGGAAGAACGGCGCTTAACTTTAGCCGCTTTTGTGCCGTCGCCCAAATTAAGGGCGTTCATGGCATTAATGTCTCCAACCTCAAGGGCGGCCCAAGAAGAAGCCGTCCGAGCCGCGTGGCCGGCCAAGATGGCGGAGGCGAGGAGCGGGGGATGGGCGTTTATGGCGGGAAAAATCGCCACGCCGGAGGAAGGACCGGGACATTCATCGGCCACGAAACTGTCACCCAACAAGGGCGAATCAGGCTTTAAGACCCCCGCATCCCCTCTAGAAGCGCCCAAGCGATCCGGGGAGCGACTCTTTACGCCCTCGCCCTCCAACGCCATATGCCACGTGGAGATAAATCGGGGAACCCCCTGCCCGCTATAAAAAGGTAAAAATTACCTGCTGTCCGCTCCGAGCTGTAACGACCTGGTGTCCCAGTGAGTAGCTGCAATAAACGTTTAAATAAACGTCGAAATAAACGCCTTTAAGGACGTTCAAAATTTTTTTTTTTTTTTTTAACGGAGCCAGCGGGAGGGGGGAGAAAAGGAGGGACCTGGCACCACCAGGTTTGCACTTGCTCAAAAGAGCCCTCAACCCCAGGCACTCAACAAAACCTAAAAATTAGGCTTGGAGGCCTAGCCAGAGCTGCTGCTGTGTGTGACCACCACCTGCTGAGATAGAGAACATACTGAGGAGTTTCCGGCAGCACATGACCACATATAGGGAGGCAAAAGTTTGCTCTCTATCTCCACCTGCTGGTAGATGGACACAACCCACCAGTCTATGGATTGATCAGCTTGATGATATGGAATATTTTCTTTCATGCAGATCTCTCATTTGTTAAACATACTAAATGGGCTATAAGCCCCTTATGCAGTCCATTGGTTTTCTTATATTTTGTCCTTTTACTGACTTATAAAAACTGGAAATACAGTGAGACAGAATAATAGAATTCAGTAACATCCCAAACTTATTTTTAATGTTTTTAATCATTATTAAAATCACAGCATGTTCATTGGAAGCTTCATACAGAACAAGAAAAAAAAACAACAACAGTGAACCGTCCAAAGTGGCACAATAAAAACTTTTACAGAGACATACCCCAAGAACTCTTCCTCTCCTGTACTCCCTTCCCTCCCTATAAGCCCACCCAACTGTTTCCATTCACCAAAATAACACAACAGATGTACAGATCAGTAGGACCCAAAGCAGTACAAAACAAGTAAAGTCATAAACACAGTTTATACCAAATTGCTTAACCACCCTTAGGTTTTGCCTTTGGATTTAACAAACAGTACCACGTCCTGGCTTTATTTCTGGCTATCCCTACCTTAGAGCTGTGGTTTTGGGCATCTCTCCCTTCTATCCTTGTCTGTCCTTGTCACTGCATTTATATCTTTCCAAAAAAGAAAAAAAAAAGCTGTTTAATCTGCTCTGCAAATATTGTGATGTGACTGTTGTGATCTGATTGTTGTGTTTCTAACTGGTTTATTGATATCTGTTAATCTGAGAACTAGATTTCAGATTTCAAAACTGCCAGAAAGTATTAGATCTCTTTTTCTTTTACTTAAAGTGTGCTGAGCTCTCCCCCACCCCCACCCAGTTTTTCTGCAGACAATTTAAAAGCTTAGTTGTGGCTAAAGCTTCTGTTGAGAGAGCTGGGCCGCCACGGGGTCTTTGCTTGTCTCCTGCCTGAAGGAAACTCACACAGATAATACTTGTTCTGGCTTTATTTCTGGCTATCCCTACCTTAGAGCTGTAGGTTTGGACATTTATGGTGCATTTCTTAACCTTATCTTCCCCTTATCCCAACCAGCTGTGTAAATAAGTGGCTTATCTTATACAGTTCTAGAGATAGGTTTTACAGCAAACACAATCCACAGCAAACATTCCACAGGTTTTAAGTTTAAGCCCACCCACCCCAAGACTGAGACTTCCTATATAGCTGTCACACGGGTGAGGAAAAGTGAGCCCTTGGGCCACTGCCGAGGAGCAGCAGCGGCGGCAGGAAAATCACCCAAACAGGAGGCAAGGCAGACCACAGACAGCCGGGCACAGGCCGGACTGGAGCAGCTGGACTGGAACTTAAGCACTAAGCAGCAGCAGGCGAATAGTCCAAGAATCAAGCAGAGTCTTACCAGCAGGCAGCAAAGCAGAAGGGAAACCAGGAACCCAACAGAGTCTATAGGCTGGCAGCAAACAGAAGTAACCCAGGAATCATGCAGGGTCCTGGGCAGGCCGCAGACAGTAGAATAAACCAGGAAACAAGCAGAGTCGTGGGCAGGCAGCAGACAATAGAATAAACCAGGAAACAAGCAGAGTCTAAGACAGACAAAGCAAGCTTTCAGGGCAGGAACCGCAACAGACCAACAAGAACACAACTGAAGACCTCTGTTGCCAAGGCAAAGCCTGAAACTTCCCAGGTGCTTAATAAAGGTAACATACAATGGAGTTCACCAGGTAAGGGTGCTGCTAAGTTCCAAAAATCCCAAGACAGTCTGGAAGGCTGGAAGATCCGGACCGGACTAACATGGCTTCTGGAACATGGGAAACAGCAAACAGACAGTCCCTCGCAGCCACCAGGTCTAACCACCAGGTGGCGATATGCATGAGAGCATGAAACATGGGCACAATCATGACAATAGCTTTCCTAAATACACTACTTGTCACAAATTAGCTCCTCCCTAATTACAACTATCTCTGAAAAGTAAACCCTTCATTATCACAATATATCCCCAGTCTTCTGCTCAGCATCACAGGCTTACTGCTCTAGATAAAAAGGACATCTGTTAACATATCCATTGGTTGCTAATCAAACATATAAACGGCAAGTGACTGACTCACCTGCAAATGCGCAGTAGAGTCGGAATGCTGAGAGTGTAGAAGTTCAAGCCCCGCCTCCACCAGCAGTACTGAAGGAGTGGAACGCCGGATACTACTCGAATACTATGCTTACTACTGACCACCAGAACAATCTCATATTTTGTGCCTACTGATGGACTTATACTTATGGACTCTATCTCTGTGTTTGGCCTTTTAGCCATACTTTATTAATGCACTGGACCTTTTGTGCCTTACATATAATGAGCCTAGACTAAGACCAAAACCTGTGCAGTTTAGACTTTTACTAGTAGTATGTATTTGTTAACCAGCAGCTAGATAACAAATTGTAGTAGTCAGCAATTTAGGGTTGTATGGAAGGCAGCTGGCTCTGCCAGCCCAGTCTCGTGATCCATGAAGAGAGGCTGTATTGTGTAGATGTGCTGGAACACTGCAATAAGTTACAGTGGGGGAAATAAGTATTTGATCCCTTGCTGATTTTGTAAGTTTGCCCACTGACAAAGACATGAGCAGCCCATAATTGAAGGGTAGGTTATTGGTAACAGTGAGAGATAGCACATCACAAATTAAATCCGGAAAATCACATTGTGGAAAGTATATGAATTTATTTGCATTCTGCAGAGGGAAATAAGTATTTGATCCCTCTGGCAAACAAGACCTAATACTTGGTGGCAAAACCCTTGTTGGCAAGCACAGCGGTCAGACGTCTTCTGTAGTTGATGATGAGGTTTGCACACATGTCAGGAGGAATTTTGGGTCCACTCCTCTTTGCAGATCATCTCTAAATCATTAAGAGTTCTGGGCTGTCGCTTGGCAACTCGCAGCTTCAGCTCCCTCCATAAGTTTTCAATGGGATTAAGGTCTGGTGACTGGCTAGGCCACTCCATGACCCTAATGTGCTTCTTCCTGAGCCACTCCTTTGTTGCCTTGGCTGTATGTTTTGGGTCATTGTCGTGCTGGAAGACCCAGCCACGACCCATTTTAAGGCCCTGGCGGAGGGAAGGAGGTTGTCACTCAGAATTGTACGGTACATGGCCCCATCCATTCTCCCATTGATGCGGTGAAGTAGTCCTGTGCCCTTAGCAGAGAAACACCCCCAAAACATAACATTTCCACCTCCATGCTTGACAGTGGGGACGGTGTTCTTTGGGTCATAGGCAGCATTTCTCTTCCTCCAAACACGGCGAGTTGAGTTCATGCCAAAGAGCTCAATTTTTGTCTCATCTGACCACAGCACCTTCTCCCAATCACTCTCGGCATCATCCAGGTGTTCACTGGCAAACTTCAGACGGGCCGTCACATGTGCCTTCCGGAGCAGGGGGACCTTGCGGGCACTGCAGGATTGCAATCCGTTATGTCGTAATGTGTTACCAATGGTTTTCGTGGTGACAGTGGTCCCAGCTGCCTTGAGATCATTGACAAGTTCCCCCCTTGTAGTTGTAGGCTGATTTCTAACCTTCCTCATGATCAAGGATACCCCACGAGGTGAGATTTTGCGTGGAGCCCCAGATCTTTGTCGATTGACAGTCATTTTGTACTTCTTCCATTTTCTTACTATGGCACCAACAGTTGTCTCCTTCTCGCCCAGCGTCTTACTGATGGTTTTGTAGCCCATTCCAGCCTTGTGCAGGTGTATGATCTTGTCCCTGACATCCTTAGACAGCTCCTTGCTCTTGGCCATTTGTAGAGGTTAGAGTCTGACTGATTCACTGAGTCTGTGGACAGGTGTCTTTCATACAGGTGACCATTGCCGACAGCTGTCTGTCATGCAGGTAACGAGTTGATTTGGAGCATCTACCTGGTCTGTAGGGGCCAGATCTCTTACTGGTTGGTGGGGGATCAAATACTTATTTCCCTCTGCAGAATGCAAATAAATTCATATACTTTCCACAATGTGATTTTCCGGATTTAATTTGTGATGTGCTATCTCTCACTGTTACCAATAACCTACCCTTCAATTATGGGCTGCTCATGTCTTTGTCAGTGGGCAAACTTACAAAATCAGCAAGGGATCAAATACTTATTTCCCCCACTGTACATTTCTTGCAAAGTAACAATTTCTATGAAAGCTATGAAACTGACGTATCTTTTCTCTGTGAGAACTACAGAACTACTAATGTATTGCGCATGTGCCTGTACTGCGCATGTGTGTGTGTGACGTATGATGCGTTTTATGCGCATGACTAGTAATCTGTATAAGAACGAGTGTCAGATGATGCTCGACACACAGTATTCTGAGATTGTACTCGGTGCTGTGTGAATTGCTAGCAATAAAAGTTGTTTTGTTTTGGAACCAATTTGTCTTTCGCCTCCTGATTTTCGGACCCGTTACATTGGCGACCCAGATGGGACAGGAGTAGAAAGGGAAATCGGATTATATTCTTTCCCCTCCCCACTGCAGGCGGATCGGTTCACCGACTCCCCCGGCCGGGAAGGTGGTTAGTGGCCACCGCTGACTTCAGCGTCCACCTCACGGCGGGAGGGCCGATCAATTCCGGCCGGCTGCAAGTGGGACTGTGTGGCTCCGACAAAACAGCTTTCTCATTTTTTTTTTCTCCCCTTTTTCTCTCCGGAGAGACGCGTACGACGGCGCGGCCTGCTGAGACGACGGACAGGCGAGTATACTCAACGTAGTGACCGGCTCGGTAAAGGGCCGAAGAAGAGGATTGATCACCCTCTTAGCCAGTGAATAATACGGGCTAGGTCCCGGAACCTCACTAGGCTTGGGCGAAGAAACCGTACGGGAGGGTTTCTTGTTGTGTGTGAAAGTGTGTGATTGGGCCTGCAGTTCCAGGCTGGGCGACCACGTCCTGGTCAGGCCGAGTGTTGACCCTTCTGTGTCCGGTGGAACGAGACCCCTTACTCCTCCACCATCCCTCTCCCCTTCGTCTGTCTCCTATCCTTTGGCACTCAGGTTAGGATGGGCGGGGGTGGTTCCACACCGCTAGACTTAATGACGGAACACTTTAGCGAAGTGTTCGACCAAGATAAATGCAGTAGGGCCGGGATGATACAGCGATGTCAATTTATGTGGCCCGGGTTAGGAATTGCCGAATGGCCCCCGGAAGGGTCATTTGAGTACGAAAAGGTGGCGGCGATCATGAATATTGTTATAGTTGGGGGAAACCCCGGGTGCCCAGAGGACATCCCCTACATTGAGGCGTGGTTAAGCGTTGTCCGGGACCCGCCCGACTGGGCCCAACATAAGGTAGAAAAGGCCGCCCTTATGGTGATAAAACAGAGGAAGGGGCGGGGAGCTAAACGAACCCCGGCCTTCGCTCTCCAGACTCCGGCAGTCGCTGCCGTTCCGAAGGCCAGGGGAACCGCCCCTATAACGCCCACTGCCCCTTCCGTCAGAGCCCCAGAGGCCACGCCCCGTGCTACCAGTGCGCTTTCAAAACCTAGACCACCCATGAAAGGCCGAGGGAAAGTTCAGGGCCCGCCCGAAAAGGTGCCCCCTAAGGCCCCAGTTCTTGTTACCACGGAAGCCTACGAAGATGATGTGGCGCCTCCTCCATACGTTCCTCTATACCCCGACTTCGCGGACTTGTCGGATGGCCCGGATGACGCTGAGGCCTCCGAGTCCGAGTCGGACACTGGAGACGCTATAATCCCGGCCCCCACAACTAACAGGAAGAGTCACAGAGTAGTGAAAACCGTTACCCGATACCCCCAGTCGAGTCCGAGAAGTACACTTCCGGCTTCCCGGAGGACAGAAGTGACTAACCTATACCCGGTCCGGCAGTCTACGACCTACACCCCTAACCCAGTGGCCGATGCCCAGCCCATTCAGTCGACCGTCTACAGCCACGTCCCCTTCTCCAGCGCTGACCTATATAACTGGAAGTTGCACGGACCATCTTATGATCAGAAACCCGAACAACTGATAGAACTGGTAGAAGGCATCATTTACAGTTATAATCCCACGTGGGCCGACCTCAGGCAGTTGAGCGCCCACATCCTGACCACTGAAGAACGCTGCCTTCTACAGCAAAATATGGAACAAGCGATCCGAGACGCCAACCCGGGAAATGCTAACGTACAGGCCATCCTAGATACAGAAGCCCCTACCGCGGTCCCTGCATGGGACTACCGGACCGAGGAAGGACAGGCCGTCATTCGCCGGTACCAACAGGCATACCTGGCGGCCCTTAAGAAGGGAAAACAGAAAATTACAAATATGGGAAAAATTCACAATATAGTTCAACAGAAGAATGAAAGTCCGGGGGACTTCCTCGAGCGCCTTATGGATGCATTCAGGAGACATAGTCCAATAAACCCCGAGGACCCCAAAAACGTCTCCACAGTGGTCATGAGTTTTGTTAGCCAGTCAGCACCCGACATACGGAGGAAACTCCAGAGAACCGAAGGATTTGAAGGGATGGGCATCAGCCAACTGAAGGCCATAGCTGATCGCGTGTTCGGATACCGCGACCAAGAAGAGAAGGCCGAAGCCCGGAAGGAGTCCACCAGGCGGATGCGCGAGAATGCGGATGTGTTAGCCACAGTGCTGGAAGAACGCTTAGGGTCCAGGCCACGGGGCAGAGGTAGAGGCCGAGGGGGGAGAGGAACACGGTCCCCCTTAGGACGCAACCAATGCGCAAACTGTCGGGAGGAAGGGCACTGGTGGGCGGACTGTCCGGAGAAACCGCGTGATCAGAAGAGGGGGGGGGAAGACGCCGACCACCCAAAGGCCCCCAGACAAGGACAACGAGGACGGGGTCGCGGCCGGGAACGGGCCGAACAGCAGGAATGGCAGATGGCCCTGGACGCCACCCGGGACCATACGGCATGAAGGGACCGGGAGGGCAGAGTCCCCACTGACCCTCTGGTGGAGATCCGCGTGGGGACGCAATTGATGAAGGCCCTCCTAGACACGGGGGCCCAACGCTCCGTCATAACCACAGCCATCGCCCCGGCCACAAAAGAAACTATACCAATTATCGGTGCTTCTGGAAAATCGCTCACAGCCCCCCTCCTCAGGGAACGCCAAGTCCAGATCGGTGGGACGATGGTGTCTCACCAGTTCATCCATATCCCCGAGTGCCCCGTCCCCCTGATTGGCCGCGACCTACTGTGCAAACTCCAAGCCACCCTGAAGTTCAAACCAACGGGCGAAGTGGAAGCCCATTTCGAAGACCAACCAGTGACGCTCCTCTGCCCGGTGCGGGAGGAATGGAGACTATATGCCCCCCTTATTGCAGGCCCTGACGACGGCCGCTATTACCAGGACACCCCTTTCGCACAACAGAGAAGGGACCTAATGGAAGAGGTGCCCAACGTATGGGCGGAGGTGAATCCTGGTGGACTGGCCGTCAACGCCATCCCCCTCTGGATCGAACTCAAACCAAATGCCCAAGTTGTCAACCAAGGACAATATCACATCCCTTATGCAGCCCGGCATAGCATGCAAACACACTTACAGAAACTCCTTCAGCAAGGGGTCCTTAGACCTGTTAGATCTGCTTGGAACACCCCATTATTGCCCGTGAAGAAGCCAGGAACATCGGAGTATAGGCCCGTCCAAGACTTGAGGAAGGTCAACAACCAGGTAGCCGACATAGTTGCCCTCGTACCGAACCCTTATTCCATCCTCGCCCAGGTGCCAGCCCAGAGCAAGTGGTATAGCGTCATTGATCTGAAGGACGCCTTCTTCTCCATCCCCCTTGCTGCCGACAGCCAGAAGTTGTTTGCCTTCACGTGGGAAGACTTACAGACTGGTAATAAGCAGCAGTTCACCTGGACACGACTCCCCCAGGGATTCAAGAACTCCCCACCCTCTTCGGCGACCAACTCGCTCAGGACCTGAAGACGTATCAGGACGAGTATGGGCCGGTCGTCCAATACGTGGATGACCTGTTGGTGGCCCGTGAAACGTACACGGACTGTGCAGAAGCTACCCTTTCCCTCTTGAAAACCCTGGAAGCCCAGGGGTACCGGGCCAGTCGCAAGAAGGCCCAGATATGCGAAATCGAAGTCGAGTATCTGGGATTTCACCTCCGAGAAGGAACCCGGAGGCTCGGTACCCCCCGAACCCAAGCTATCCGCAACCAACCCACTCCTGCAAATAAGAAGGAACTACGGGCACTCCTCGGAGCTGCTGGATATTGCCGCATTTGGATCATCAACTTTGCCATCCTGACCCACAGTTTGTATGCCAAACTGAAAGGACCTGAACTCGAGGGCCAAAACCTCCAGTGGGAGAAACACGAACTGAAAGCCCTTCAGGACCTTAAGGATGCCCTTGTGGCCCCACCAGCGCTCGGACTGCCGGACGTGACTAAGCCGTTCCACTTGTTCATCGACGAAAAGAAGGGATTGGCACTTGGGGTCCTTACTCAACTGGTCGGCACCTGGCAACGCCCTGTAGCATATCTCTCCAAGGGAATGGACAACGTGGCACGAGGATGGCCAGGCTGCCTACGAAGCATTGCGGCTGCCTGTCTGCTGATACACGAGGCCAACAAGCTCACCTTCGGCCAAACACTCTTTGTAACTACGCCCCACACCATCCGCGGCCTACTCGAGAGGCACGGACCCAGATGGATGACCAACTCCCGATTGGTCAAATACCAAGCCCTCCTGTGCGAAAATCCGGAGGTACGGATCCTGGACACAACTAACCTTAATCCCGCTACTCTCCTTCCGGCCCCTGAACCACCACTCCACGACTGTGAAGAGGTAATGGCCACTGTGCACTCGAGCAGACCTGACCTGAAGGACCAACCCTGGCAAGGGGGCATCACCCTTTTTACCGATGGAAGCAGCCAGGTGATAGAGGGAATTCGAAGAGCTGGCTATGCGGTGGTGTCTGAGGACCATGTGATCGAGGCTATGGCTCTGACACCCGGAACATCAGCCCAGAAAGCGGAGCTGATCGCCCTCACCAGAGCCCAGAGCCCTGAAGGAAAAGTTGTTAACATTTACACCGACTCCAAATACGCTTTCCTCACCCTCCAGGTGCACGGAGCCTTGTACAAGGAGAGGGGATTTCTGACAGCTGAGGGGAAAGGACTTGCAAATGCCGCTGAGATCTGCCAGTTACTCGAATCAGTATGGAAACCGAAGAAGGTGGCTGTGATGCACTGCAGGGCCCACACCGGGAGAACGGACCCTATCGCCCGGGGAAATCAGCGGGCAGACGACGCTGCAAAAAGAGCAAGTCAACTCCCTTACCTTTCTTGTTCCTCTGACCCTGTACTCGTTGTTCACCTCCCCACCGAGATCCCTATCTATGCCCCACAAGAGACGGAGTGGGCCCGGCAGGAGGGCCTGGAGTCACGTAATGGCTGGTGGATGCTACAAGACGGACGCATATGGATACCCGAAGCCCTGGCGTGGACTGTGGCCAAGGAGGCCCACGACCGTACACACCTGGGCAAGGAAGCTCTGGGACGTCTACTCGAGAAGACCTACTACATCAACAAACTGTCCCTGTGGACCAAAAATGCTTCCAGCCAATGCGTAACTTGTGCTCGGAACAACCCCAGAACGGGGCCCGGTCCTATACCAGGACATGTTCTCCGGGGCACTAGCCCATTCCACGTTTGCCAGATTGACTTCACGCATATGCCCCCGGCCCGGGGCTACAAAGCCATCCTCGTCGCTGTGTGTACCTACACTGGATGGATTGAAGCTCAGCCCACCAGAACGGAAATGGCGAAGGAAGTCACCTCCTTATTGATCCATCACATCCTGCCGAGATACGGCCTCCCCAAACAGATAAACTCTGACAACGGCCCTGCATTCGCCAGCGAAGTTACACAACAGCTCAGTACGAGACTGGGCCTCGACTGGAAGTTGCATTGTGCCTGGAGGCCCCAGAGCAGTGGTGTAGTGGAGAGGGCTAACCGATCCCTGAAGAACCAGCTGGCCAAGCTATGCCAAGAAGCTAAAGCCAAATGGCCCGACCTGCTTCCACTGGCCTTGCTACATCTTAGGTGTACCCCCAAGGCCACAGGCCTTACTCCTTATGAAATGATGTATGCTAGACCACCACCACTACCCTCTTTTCCCGACTCCTTGCAGATACAGGGCGAGAATTCCTTAGTGAGACAGATGAAAGCCTTACGCGAGGTAGTGCAGGACATCCAACAATACACTGAGAGTGTAGGTCCCTTAGTCCTCACCAGTCCTACACACCAGTTTAGGGTGGGGGATGAGGTTTGGGTAAAGGAGTGGGATGAATCGGACTGTCTGAAACCCAAATGGAAAGGGCCCTCCCTTGTTCTCCTAACAACCCCAACCGCTGTCAAAATTGCAGGAAACCCAGTGTGGATACATTGGACCCGACTGAAGCCTGCTGCTCCTACTAGCAGCACCCCGAAGCGTTGGACTGCGCATCAACATCCTGACGCTCCACTACGGCTGACCCTCAGAAAGACGTGAACCGGTAGATTCATGCCTGCTCAGCAACGGGACCCCAACTTTTGGACCCACTGTGTCTTTGGCTCTGCGTTTATTGTAGCCATAATCATGGGCCTTACCATCTTCTTGCTGCAAAGGCTCGGATACCTCCCACCATATATATGATGATGCTGAGTCTACTCCTCCTCCTTTGCTCAGTCCCGAGCTATCACCCCTTGAGCCAGAACTGTACTGAATGTTTGCGCCTGGTGCGCCATCGTATAGAAGGAGGGTACCACCTAGTCACCACCCTCATCCACCAGTCGCAGCCCCCGGACAGCGGTTGTCGGCTCCTTCCGACTTGCGCCATCATCACCCCGGCTGGCCTCCAACAGTTCCACAGGTGCCTCCTAGGCAACCTCACCGTCTGTCATAGCCCCACCAAGCCAAGATACTACAATGTCACCCTCAGTGTAGGACTCCCTGCGTATGTGGTGGGGTCCCCGGGGGTTGAAGGGGATGGCATTCTGTATTACGTTAATTCCACCCGTATCCTTGCTGGCGGGGCCCAAACTGTGGCTACACTCACCTTCGACGTTTGTGCCGCCATGGACAAACACCCTTGGTCCCGTAAGTGTGGAAGCCAAAGTTGGCGTGAGGCATATGTGAACGACCACAAGTATGTCTGCCCCTTCAGTCCAGACATGAGATGCTGTTCCCCTTGGGTTTGGCTCCCGTGTGCCGGCGACACTCGAGCCTCGGGCTGGGAACGAGTATGCGCTTACACGGGAGGAGGATATACCGGATGCACCGGCCTGGGCGAATTTTGTCGAGGTTCTGGTAACTATGTGTCCCTAGACTGGCCCATCCGAGGCCACGACATGCCATGGAGAGGAACGTGGGGCCTTGGCATTGACGGAGGAGGAATGGATCCGCTGACGTATATTACCATATATCAAAGCCTCGAAACAAAGCCTCCCACGCACTACCAGACTACTGTCGTTGGGTACCAAGAAGTATTCGATGAAATCGCTCGCGCTGAAGAAGCAGCGACTAAGTTCCCCAATTCCCCAGAAGCGCGGAATATGTTCCTTAACCTGGCCGAAAACATTGCCTTCTCCCTGGGGATTACCAACTGTTTCGTCTGTGGAGGCACCGATATGGGTGAGCAATGGCCTTGGGAAGCGAGGGAGATCCGACAACAGACATGGGATGCGCTCAACACCACAAACATTACCTTTCCCCAGCGCCCGAAGCCGTACGAGTGGGCCCTGAGAACCAATATCATAGGTACTCTCTGCGCTAGTCGAGCGCCATCGAAGCGTTATTCTGTACCCGTGGGAGATTCCGCTTGCACGGGGGTCCTTCAGTTTAACGGGAGTCGACATACCTGGTGGCAGACGGACCGCCTGCCTGCCCCGGAGCCCATCTGGACTGAACCCACCTTGAACGCAACGTGGACACACGGAGGGAATGCCTCCCTTAAGTGGGTAGCCCCGGAGGGCTACTACTATATTTGCGGGCGCCGGGCTTATGAACAGCTCCCGGCCTGCTGGTACGGTACCTGTCTCTTGGGCACCGTCCGACCTAGTTTCTTCCTTCTGCCCCTGCGAGTCGGCGAGACGTTGGGCATCCCCCTTTACATGGAAAAGGGGCCTGATAACATTGGCAGACGTAAACGGTCCCTCCCAAGCACCAAACCCAAAGTCCAGATAGGAGACTGGAAGGACAACGAGTGGCCGCCAGAACGTATCATTCATTACTATGGACCGGCCACATGGGCTGAAGATGGTACATACGGGTACCGTACTCCTATCTACATGCTGAACCGCATTATCCGCTTGCAGGCAGTGCTCGAGATCCTTACCAATGATTCGGCCTTTGCCCTCAACATTCTAGCCCGACAGAACACTAAGCTTATTACCGCAGTTTACCAAAATCGCTTGGCTCTCGACTACCTCTTGGCCCAGGAAGGAGGGGTGTGTGGCAAGTTTAACCTCAGTAACTGCTGCTTGCAGATTGATGACCAAAGCCAAGTCATCAGCGAGATAACTGACCGGATGGTCAAATTGGCCCACGTCCCCGTCCAAACCTGGAACAGCGCGTGGGATTGGACTTCCTCCCTAACCAGCTGGTTGCCGACCTCCGGGAGCCTAAAGGGCCTCCTCGTCATGGGGGGCCTGTTTTTGCTGTCCTGCCTATTAATACCTTTGTCTTTTCCCTTAGTTTTCAGGTGTCTCCACTCCACCATGGAAAGCATCGCTGACCGCCGAGCTGCTGCCCAACTTATGGCTCTCCAGATGTACTCCCCCATTCCCCAGTCTGATGAAGCTGACGATGAAGCACCTTGTGGCTGACGTGCACCTTTCACCTCCTGAGTCACTTAATGGGCCAGTACCCTTGTGTCAGCATAAGACCGGATACAAAGGGGGGGGATTCCACTAGGGGCCCTCCGTCTCAACCCCGGCGAAGCAACCAACGGCTGCGCAAGGGCTTAGGGCTCGCTTGTTGCCTCCCTCGCTAACTACCCTTGTCCTTTCTTTCTTTTTTTAGGGTTCATGGAGGTGATACTCTCCACCAGATGGATGTTCAAGTATCAAAAGGGGGGATGAAGGAGTGGAACGCCGGATACTACTCGAATACTATGCTTACTACTGACCACCAGAACAATCTCATATTTTGTGCCTACTGATGGACTTATACTTATGGACTCTATCTCTGTGTTTGGCCTTTTAGCCATACTTTATTAATGCACTGGACCTTTTGTGCCTTACATATAATGAGCCTAGACTAAGACCAAAACCTGTGCAGTTTAGACTTTTACTAGTAGTATGTATTTGTTAACCAGCAGTTAGATAACAAATTGTAGTAGTCAGCAATTTAGGGTTGTATGGAAGGCAGCTGGCTCTGCCAGCCCAGTCTCGTGATCCATGAAGAGAGGCTGTATTGTGTAGATGTGCTGGAACACTGCAATAAGTTACATTTCTTGCAAAGTAACAATTTCTATGAAAGCTATGAAACTGACGTATCTTTTCTCTGTGAGAACTACAGAACTACTAATGTATTGCGCATGTGCCTGTACTGCGCATGTGTGTGTGTGACGTATGATGCGTTTTATGCGCATGACTAGTAATCTGTATAAGAACGAGTGTCAGATGACGCTCGACACACAGTATTCTGAGATTGTACTCGGTGCTGTGTGAATTGCTAGCAATAAAAGTTGTTTTGTTTTGGAACCAATTTGTCTTTCGCCTCCTGATTTTCGGACCCGTTACAGTACAGCCCAGTAGGGCACCAGCAGTACAGCCCAGTAGGGCAGAGGACTTGGACATGGGCGTGGAAATCAGAGTAGGAGGGAGCAGAGAGGGAAGGAGGGGGCGGAACTGAGGGAAACATGCTGGGGGGAGGTCAGGGGAGAGAGCAGGGTTGGTGGACAGGGGGGCCATAGGAAAACAAAAAACTAGCCCGTTGGTACGGGCTTAACGGCTAGTCTCATTATATATCACAGAGGATACCATTTACCTTCTCTTCCTTAAACTTGTTCATCAAGCTTCTCTCACTGTTGGCAGTACCATATTGCCAGGATAATCAAAAATCATCAGCTATACCATAGATCTACCCTATTTCCTTTCCTGCCTAGCTCTGATAAAAGATAGGCTTTCTAACTGCTTCTGGTCCTGTAGCACTCTAACTTTGTGGAAAGATTCTGCCAGTCCTAGTTATTCTAGTGGAATTTGAAAGTTAAATCAACTGACAATTCTTTGATCAGACTGTATCATTTCTGGCCATACCTAGAGAACTCTTTTTGATACAGCACTTGGCTGACTCACTGGGACTTATAGTCCCACCCACCCAGTGGTATGCTGGTAAATGTTTAACAACAGGCTCTCTCCCCGGTCCACCTCTGTGCCCCCCCCCCCTAAATTGCAGAGCTGGCTATAGCCAGGGAGTGAGCCTGGGGGGGGGGGGGGGGGGGGGCAATGCATTACTCCAGGAAAAAAAAATTAAAATGATCCCAGGCTCCAATCTAATTCATGTTTAAAGTGGGATAAAATGCCATAAATACGTAAATAAATATAACTTTTAATGTTGAGCACCTGATTCTCAAAGTGGACATATTCCAAACACTATAATGAAAATAAAATGATTTGTTTCTACCTTTGTTGTTTGGTGACTTTGTTTTTCTGATCATTCTGGCCCAGTATCTGATTCTGCTGCTATCTGTCCTCTTAACTCCGTTTCCAGGGCTTCCTTTCCATTTATTTCTTTACTTTCCGCCTTTCTTGCCCTACATCAATAAGTAAAAGCTGGGTCCTCCGCAGACTTGACTGTCCAGTGGATCCAGCTTCTGCCTATTTTCTTCATCCATGTGCAGTTTTTCTCCTCTCTTCCTTTTCCCTCATCTCATCTCCTTCCTCACTCTTCCCACCCCTCCATCCATGTCCAGAATTTCTTCTCTCTCCGTTCCCTCTCCTCTATCCATGTCCAGCAACCCTCCTCTCCCCTGCCCTCCCCTCAATCCACCCATGTCCAGCAACCCTCCTCTTCACCCTACCCTCCCCTCCATCCATCCATGTCCAGCACCCTCCTCTCCCCCTGACCTCCCCTCCATCCACCCATGTCCAGCAACCCTCCCCTCCCCCTGCCCTCCCCTCCATCCACCCATGTCCAGCAAATCTCCTCTCCCCCCTGCCTTCCCCTCCATCTCCTTCCAGCCTCCCCCCCAGCAGCCAATGTCAACCATCTCCCTTCTAGCCCCTCCCCTAAACGCCAGACATTTCCTGCCTTCTTCCAGCCCCCCCCCCCCCGATTCCCGCTCCCCAGGTCGCCCATCATCTCCTGTCTGCCCTCAGCTCCCCGATAGCTCTCGTTTCCTTCCTGCCGCTGCCCTGCCTTTAAATATTGTATTTTTCCTGAAGTTGCGGCGCCGGCATTGAAAGCAGCAGGCTCGGCTCGGTCCTTCCCTCGCATGGTTCCACCCTCGCGGAAACAGGAAATACATCAGAAGAGGGCGGAACCATGCGAGGGAAGGCTGGAGCCGAGCCTGCTGCTTTCAATGCCGGCACTGCGACTCGAGGAAAAATACAATATTTAAAGGCAGGGCGGTGGCAGAAAGGAAACGAGGGCTATCGGGGAGCTGAGGACAGACAGGAGATGATGGACGACCTGCGGAGCGGGGGAGCTTGCGGGGTGGGGGGGGGAGAGGCAAGCCGGCTTGCAACAACCGGCTCACAAGATGCCAATAAATTTAACAACCGGCTCTTGCGAGCTGGTGCGAGCCAGCTCCAGCACACCACTGCACCCACCCCATGGTTTTCCAGTCATATATAGACAAGCCAAAACTCATTAACTTTACTCCTTAGTCATACACAGGCAATCTTGCAGACTGTTAACCTCATCATAGTACACCTGTTCATACCCATTTCAACCAATCAGGATGACTCTTATTCTCTGTAATAATTGTGGTGCTTTAGTTTCAAGGCCAATCATCTGGAGACTTAAGGCTTGTCCTATCTGTCATCAGCTCGCTAGTTTAAAACAGGAGCTCAGTAAAGTAAAGCAGGAATTGGATGCACTTAAAGCAGCTTCTAGGACTGCACAAAATCATACTGCACAGAATCATACCAAATTCTCACCACTGCCTCAAAGGATAAAACCACCTAAGAATAGATGGTTCACGGTAGGCTCAGGCAGACTTCGTTATGTGACACAGAAGCATCCGCCCTCACAAGTGTTGCCCCTAAGAATTCTTTTGCTCCATTACAGCACTGTGATGTTCCTGAAAATAAAAGTGAGGCGGAAGAAAAAGAAAAAGCAATGAAGGTGGAACAAAAAGATATGAAGGTACCCAAAGAGAAAAGACACCCCCAAATCACTAATGTTGAAACACATACCAGTAAATGTAGATGGAAAGCGATGATCACAAATGCTCACAGTCTAAGCAATAAAGTTCATGACATTCAAGCCCTGATGTTGGAGATGCTAGATGGAAAGGAGGAGAAGATAGTGAAAGAGTGGAGAATAAGAGATAGGAGCATGGGGAAAAGATGAAAAGCCATAGGTAGATGAAGTAAAAAGTGAGAAATTAAAGAATGGATAGTAAGAATTAATTAAATTTAGAGAGAGAGAGAGAGAGAGGCAGAAAAATAAATTGAAGAAAGGAGACAACAATTACAAGTGGACAGGAAACCCTGGCAATAGAGTTAAGAGAAGACGAAGGAAAGCAGAATCAAGAGACTGGGACCAACCCAATTAGAAAAAGTAAATGGCCAGACAACAAAGGTACAGAAATAATTTTACTTTTAATTTACGATATAGTACTGTGGTAGCTGTATTAATACAGGTTAATAAATGCAAATAAAACACATTTTAATAAATCATTGATTTAGCCTTCAGAGACCAAAGTGTCCTTTCTCAGGTCAGGGGAGAATACCATAGTAGTATGCTGTCCTGACCTGAGGCAGGAGGTTTTGGCCTCTGAAAGCTAATTGAAAAGGGTATTAGGCTAGTACAATAAAAAGGTATCATCTTATTTTCCATTTTCAAGTGCCTGAACTGAGCATATGCAGGACAGTCAGCATTGGTGGCTGAAGAACGCTGCACTGCTCAAACAGCACGGTAGGAGGCTCGTGCAATGGACCTTTCAACTAATGGGGCTTGGGCAGCTCCGCCAGCAATTCAGCCAGTGCCACAATTTTGAAGTGGGCTTAAGCTCAAAGTGGGGGGCCAAGGCCCCCTCACGGTTATGTCCCTGGGGGGGAACAGATGCTGGATAGGGGGTGCAATAGAGTGAACTGAAACACTCCCTCTTACCCATCCCTGCTGTCACTGGTGTAAATAAAATATTTTCTGGGATGATTGTGGGATTGAAGTGTGCCAGGGGGCGGAGCCATGAGGTAGAATGGTCAGAACCAAGGCAGAGTTGGGCAGGGCTGGGAGGGGGTGTGTGTACTAAAATCTCCCTCTCAAAAATTGGGACCCCTTGGCAGCTCTGTGGAGGTGAGGTATGTGGGTCTTTTGTCCTTAAGTAAATACAGAGCTGCCAATTTAAGCATTCCAGGAGGGAGACAGGTTTTAGGTCAATCTCATTCTGGTGCATTATGGAACTGCAGCACTCATTTCTAGGGATAGGATCACCCCTAACACTACACTGCTTGGGGAAAGTAAGTAGAAAAGTAAGAACAGACAAAAAGTCTCCCTTTGGGAATGCTTAACTAGTAGCTCTGTACATATGGCCAAAAACTGAACTGATCCATTTCTAGCTTGCTGAATTGGAGTCAGGTCTTGGTTTCTCACATGCACATTCTAAGCCATTATGGGATCTGTACCAAGGATTTCCCTGTGCAGGATCTGCAACTACAAATTCCACAATGCTTTGAAATGTAAGGGCCCAACCCGGAGTGCACCCAAAGTGTCCTGACTGGAATGGCTTTACATGGCTACTGTCATATTTGATAGAAGCACACTCATCCAGCCTGGAGCAGGGCAAACACTTCAGGCTTTCTGAAATGCACACCTTTGACCGTTATGGGAACTTGTGCACAGGAAGCAAGAGTCAGGACTAGGGAGTACATATTCGTCCACACTTAGCAAGTCAATGTTAAACACCGGCCAGCAGAAGAATCTGTGCTTTGCAGGGATAAGCCTAACCTGCCATGCAGGATTCACATCCACCTAGGCTTGCCAACTAGATGCAGATTCGCCCTGCAGGGTTGCTCCAATCCTGGACTTACCCCAGTGCATGCTGGTTCTGATTTTCCTATTGGATTCCCTAAGAAAAGCAAGACTACACTTTGTTTGGACAGAGTACAACAAAGCTACCCGTAGCCAGTGCTTTTTTTGTGCCGGTACGCAATGGTACAGCGTACCGGCACCCTTTTTTGCCCCCCCCCCCCCCCCCCCCCAGTGAGTCCCGCACTTACTTTTTTTTTTTTAAGACTCAGAGGTGCAAACGATGCAGGCAGCGATTGAAAGAGGCTGTCTGCATCGGAGCTTCAGCTTCCCTCTGCGAGTCCCGCCTATGCAGAAACAGGAAGTTGTAACAACGTAGGCGGGACTCGCAGAGGGAAGCTCCGATGCAGACAGCCTCTTTCAATCGCTGCCTGCATCGTTCGCGCTGCTGATTCCAAGAAAGAGTAGTTACTTACCTGTAACAGGTGTTCTCCGAAGACAGCAGGCTGCATATTCTCACAAGTGGGTGACGCCACGTCGGCCCGGAGGATTTTAAAGCAAAATCTCAAAATCTCTTTACGGCGTTCCGTCGCGCGAGCGATCGTACTGCGCATGCGCGCACACCTCTTCCCGCTCGCCGTGCGGACACGCCCCTCAGTTAAATCCAAAAGATGGAGGAGACAACTCCAAAAGGGGAAGGTGGGAGGGTTTGTGAGAATATGCAGCCTGCTGTCTTTGGAGAACACCTGTTACAGGTAAGTAACTACTCTTTCTCCAAAGACAAGCAGGCTGATATTCTCACAAGTGGGGTATCCCTAGCTTCCAGGCTTACACAACACAACAAACAGTGGTCAATTGAGTCTCGCAACGGCGAGGCCAGAATAAAATTGACCTGAAAAGAAGAAATATCTAAATGAGTGTAGCCTGGAACAGAACAAAAATGGGCTTAGGAGGGTTGGAGTTGGATTCTAAACCCCAAAGAAGTTCTGCAGCCCCGACTGCCCAAACCGACTGACGAGTCGGCTATTGCTGAAGGCAGTAGTAAGATGAAAATGTGTGGACTGATGACCACACCGCAGCTTTGCAGATCTCTTCAATAGTGACTGATCTTAGATGAGCCACCGACTCAGCCATGGCTCTAATTTTGTGAGCCGTGACATGGCCTTCTAGAGTCAGTCCAGCTTGGACAAAAATGAAGGAGATGCACTCTGCTATCCAAGAAGAAATTATGCAGTTTCCGACAGCAACTGGCATTAAAAGAAATAAACAACTGGGCGGACCGTCCGAGGGAGCTCATCTGCTCCACGCAAAAAGTGCGGAGCTTGCTTTCGCCAGGGCTTGTAAGATGAGGGAGAAAGAATGTTGGCAAGACAACTGACTGGATCAGCTGGTACTCTGATACCAGCGCCAGTAAGAACTTTGTCTGCATGCAGAGAACTACTCTGTTAAGATGAGAAGTAAGGTAAGGCGCTTGAGCTACTAGCGACCGAAGCTCACCGACCTTACGAGTTGAAGGAATAGCCACTAAGGAAAACGACCTTCCAGGTCCAATACTTCAGATGGCAGGAATCCAGTGGCCCGAATTGAGCTTGCAGCAGCTGGATGAAAACGACATTGGGACCCCAAGATACTGGATAAGGAGTGATAGGAACTCTGACCGAAGCATAAGAGCCAACTGTCAAAATTATTGTGGGTGCTAAGCCCAACAGAAATAATCTCCCCTAGACACATACAAGGAATTCTCTCAATATTGGGGGAGAGATAAACCTCTCGTGAAGTGGACAGCTAAAGGCTGACCTTTCACACGTTGATGATAAGCTCTATTGCACAAAGATGAATACTGACAGAGTTGGTCTTGAGACCAGACTCAGACAGGTGTAGAAAGAACTCAAGCAAGGTCTGTATAAGACAAGATGCAGGATCTAGGGCCTTGCTGTCACACTAGACGGCAAACCTCTTCCATGAAAAAGAATAACACCTCTTTGTGAAATCTTTTCTGAAAGCAAGCAAGAGTCGGGAGACACTCTGGAAAAACTCAACGAAACCCCACTTTCAACATCCAGACCGTGTGAGCCAGAGATGAGGTTGGGATGTAGAATTGCCCCCTCGTTCTGCGTAATGAGAGCTGGAAAACATTCCAACTCCAGAAGAAGAGGGAATCCTATCTGACGCAGCTAGAAAAGAGCAATCAGAATCATGGCTCCACAATCTTGCTTGAGAAACAGCAAAGTGTTTTCCACCAGATGTATGGGAGGATACGCATACGGAAAACCTGTCTCCCAAAGAAGGAGAAAGGCATCCGATGGTAGCCTGCCGTGAACCTGCAGCCTGGAACAGAACTGAGGGACTTTGCGATTGGACTAAGTAGCAAAAAGATCCACTGAGGGGTCTTTCGAACTATAGGCATGCTCAACTGTAGCATTATCCTGCTCAGCCTGTCGGCCAGACTGCTGTTTACGCCAATTAGATAAGTGGCTTGGAGAAAACATGCCGCATTGCGGGCCCACCGCTACATCTGCATGGCATCCTAACTCAGAGGGCAAGATCCAGTACTCCTTTGATATCGAGTACATCACAACCCGATTGTTTGTTGAATTAAAATAATTTGGTTGGATAGTCAGGAGGGATGCAACCTTCGTCAGCAGCTTTTGACTGAGTAAGATGCCTCAGAATCAAAATAGAGAGAATTAACCACCTCTGAGGGGAATACCGAAGACTGGCGAACAGTCGGGTTACATCCTCTAGATACCCTAAACTTGATACCACTGGGAAGCTAGGATGCACTGAGCGGATGTCATGTGCAAAAGTGCCATGGGAGTTACATGAACTGCGGAAGCCATGTGTCTAGAAGTCTCAATATGTACTGTGCTGTAATCTGTTGAGACGGGCAATCATCGTGTTAAGGGAACACATGCACTCCCAGTCCATGAAGATACGCTGCAACAACAGCCAGGCACTAGGAAAAAAACATACTCTGGATGCAAAGAGAGTATAAGTATCCTGTAAATCCAGAGAGCATAACCAATCGTTTTCCTGAAGTATGGGAAGAAGGATGCCCAGGGAAAGCATCCTGAACCAAATCTGTTTAGGCCCCTTATGTCTATGATGGGACGCAACCCACAAAGAAAGACCTGGAATAGAATCTCAACCCTTCTTGCCCTGGTGGAACGGGCTCGACTGCATTGGCGCTGAGAAAAGCAGAGAGTTCCTCTGCAAGTACTCACTTTTGATGGAAGCTAAAGGATTAAGCTTCCAATGAACAATGTGGAGGGTTTGATTCCAGATTGAGAATGTATCCTAACCGGACTAGTTGAAAAACCCCACCGGTTGGAGGATAAAAGAAGTCACCTTTGGTGGAGAAGATGTAAACTTCCCTCCCCGAGAGGCAGAATGGCCGGTACGGACATTTTTTTTTTTTTTTTTTTAGTGGCTATACTGAATTGGAGCCAGTCAAAAACCCCTCTGTTTCCTGGGGAATAGCTGCAGGGGCCTGATTAGGTGCACGCCGCTGACTAGAACGAGCGTGCTGAGGCATAGCCCGAACCGGCTGTCGAGAAGTAGGAGTATAGGTACGACCCCTTAAGGCACAAGGAAAACTACTCCTCTCTCTAAAGAACTTCCAAGATGAGGAAGTGTATGTACAGCATATCTACAGTTTTCTGCTGAGTCTCCTCCTCCAGGAGAGAGGCACACATTCATGAGAGTCTGCGCATCACTGTACCTAGAGCAGAAACCTAGGTGTTACATTACAAGTGTCGAAAATGCCCTTGGACAGGAACCTGCGACACACCGTGTGCTACTTGACCACTTGGTGAAAAGGTCTAGCCTACTCCGGTGGGAATGCTCGTAAAGATCTGACAAGACTTGATTTGGGATGCGATCATGCCAGCCTGGTACGCCATTCTCCAAAAGGGGCTAAGGATGTATGCTCTGGCCCCAGGGGCGCCGAAGTAAGTTCTTAGAACTCCTATCTGTTCTGAGTGCAGAAGACTCAGGTGAAGATAGTAGTCCAGGACCTGTAGCATCTGGGCATTGGGATTCACAATCTCCACTGTAATGTCAGATGACCATTATTGAACTGAACTAACTACTCAAACAGAGCAGCTCAGATCCAAACACGTCCGATATGGAGGCTACTATGGGTCGAGAAGTTGCCCCAGTAGGGCACGAACACCCATACCAGAGGCAGCATCGGTGAAGGAGACCAGGTGAAAAGCCAGATGCCGCAGGAGGCGGTAGCACCCATGGCATCCAATGGTACCCATGGTCCCGAAGCCAAGGACAAAGTCTGGAAATGCAAGGGAATCGAAACCAGACTGCTAGACCATGGCACCGACGGTACCGATGATACACATGGTACCGATGGACCCAGGTACCAATGGTACCCATGGTACTTGGTACCGATGATAGTCATGGTATCTGGTATCGATGGTACCCATGATACCTGGTACCGATGGTAGCCATGACATGTGGTACCAATGGTACCCATGATATCCGGCACCAACAGCACCGACGGTACCGATGGTACACATGGCACCGACGGTGCTCATGACACCTGGTACCAATGGCACCCATGGCACCGATGGTACCTGGTCATGATATCTGGTATCGATGGTACTCATGTGCCGACGGCATCCATGATACCTGATACCCATGTATCCACGGTACCGACGATACCTGATACTATGGTACCGATGGCAGTCATGATACTCGGTACCGATGGGCGATGATACCTGGTACCGATAGTCGATGGTGCCCATGATACCTGGTGCCGCTGGTGCCCATGATTCCCGGTACCGACAGCACCCATGGCACCGATGACACTCGGCATCAACGGCACCCATGGTACCGATGATACCCGGTGCCGACGGGACCCATGGTACCGATGATACCCCGGTACCGACGGACCCATGACACCGACCATGGTACCAATGTAGTTGGTATCGATACTCCTCGGTACCGACGCACCGATGATATTCGGTACCGACAGTACCCATGGCACCGATGATACTCGGTACCGACGGCACTCATGGCACCGATGATACCCGGTACCGACAGCACCCATGGCACCGATGACACTCGGCATCGACGGCAGCCATGGTACCGATGATACCCGGTGCCGACGGGACCCATGGTACCGATGATACCCGGTACCGACGGGACCCATGACACCGACCATGGTACCAATGTAGTTGGTATCGATACTCCTCGGTACCGACGCACCGATGATATTCGGTGCCGACAGTACCCATGGCACCGATGATACTCGGTACCGACGGCACTCATGGCACCGATGATACCCGGTACCGACAGCACTCATGGCACCGATGACACTCGGCATCGACGGCACCCATGGTACCGATGATACCCGGTGCCGACGGGACCCATGGTACCGATGATACCTGGTACCGACGTACCGGTGCATCGACGTCCAATGCCAGGACACCTCCATAACAGAGGGAGCAACGCTCTCGGCACCGACTGATGTCTGAAGCCCGGATACCTCCATAACCGAGGGAGCAAAGCTCTGGGCATCTCCTTTGGGCATCCCTGGCAGAGTAGAATACGTCTCGTTCCTTTGAGACACTACTTGCGCTTCACAGGGAGATGATCCGGCCCAAGACACATCCGCCGATGCGCCCGAATGACCTGCCAAGCAGGAGGCGCCGAGGCAGGTGGAGACCTATTCGATGCATAACTATACCCAGCGTGCATCGGTCTCTGTCGGACTCCAGAATGATCTCCTTTGGGCATCCCTGGCAGAGTAGAATATGTCTCGTTTCTTTGAGACACTACTTGCGCTTCACAGGGAGATGATCCGGCCCAAGACACATCCTCCGATGCGCCCGAATGACCTGCAGAGCAGGAGGCGCCGAGGCGGGTGGAGACTGACCTCAAAGGTTACACCACTGATATTGTGTCACCAGGTTGCCCATTCAGTGGCTGACCAGGGATGCACCTGCTTAGGTTCCTGGTTTTTCCTGTGACATACACCTTTACCACTTGTGCTGGAGCAGGCTGTCACAGCTCTGGAGAGCCATTTGTAAAGTTTTAATAAATGGATCCTAAAAATGTGGGCTTGTTTAGTTTGCTGGCTAGAGAGAGCCCACAGATAACAATATACCAGCATTTTCAAGAAAAAAGAAAAGAGAAGCTTATATGCTTCAGGCACAGCCCCTTGTGACTCTGGCAAGTACTTAAATTTTTTCTTGCCTCAGGTACAAAAATACCTGTATATATAAGCCACAATGAGCCTGCCATGAAAAGTTACAAATGAAAAAATAAAAAAGAGATTTAACTCCGAAGACCTGAAGAAAACACGAAGCCCTAACGAACTCCGTGTCTCCTCAGACGCGGAAAAAGAAAAACTGAGGGGCGTGTCCGCACGGCGAGCGGGAAGAGGTGTGCGCGCATGCGCAGTACGATCGCTCGCGCGACGGAACGCCGTAAAGAGATTTTGCTTTAAAATCCTCCGGGCCGACGTGGCGTCACCCACTTGTGAGAATATCAGCCTGCTTGTCTTTGGAGAATTGCTGCACATGGGAGAGGGGAAGACAGTGAACGGAGAATTGCTGGACATGGCTGGGAGGGGAGGGCAGGGAACAGAGAATTGCTGGCATAGGCGCCCCGTATAAGAGGCTTGGGGAGGCTAAGCCTCCCCAGACCAATCTTGACCTTCCCCTGGCTGCTGCCCTCACAAACGCAGGGCTTGCGCAGCAGCCAGGGAGCTCTCCCACCGTCCCTCCTTCTTTCCTGCTCTCCCTGACCGGCAGCCTTCCTTGCCCCCGCCCCCGCATTTAACCGTTTTACTCTCCCTGGCAGCAACATCTGTGAAGAAAAAGGCACTGCAGGCTCGCCTCTGGCTTCAGCTTTTCCCTTACTCTTCACACAATGTCCCGCCTTCGCGGAAACAGGAAATGCATCATCGCAAAGGTGGGACACTGTGTGAAGAGCGAAGGGAAAAGCTGAAGCCGGAGGTGAGCCTGCAGTGCTTTTTTCTTCACAGACGTTGCTGCCAGGGAGAGTAAAACGGTTAAGGCGAGGGCAGGGAGAATCGCTGGACATGGAGGGGAGGGAAGGAGAGGGGAGGGGAACAGATCGCTAGACAAGACATGGAGAGAAGGAGAGGGCAGGGGGAGAGAACAGATCGCTGGAGGGGAGGGCAGGGGAGAGGCGATTTTCTGGCCATGGATGGAGGGGAGGGGAGAGATCGCTGGAGAGAAGGGGAAGGCAGGGGGAGAGAACAGATCCCTGGAGAGGAGGTGAGGGCAGGGGAGAAGAGAATTGCTGCATACAACAGAAGAAACTGGGACCAAAGCTAACAGAAAAACTAAACACTCAGACAGCAAAGGTAGAAAACATTTTTTAATTCAGAATTTATTAATTGGAATATGTTAGCTTTTGGAAATGTGCATCTCTGATATTTTGCATGCAAGTTTAAATTTTTCTAGTATTGCTGCATGCTGAGTCTGACTTCTTGAGGTAACTTTCCAGTTCAGTATTTTGCCTTCATATCTGTTGTGTCATGTGTTTCAAGGTGCAGTATTCAGCTAGCGTGTAGTATTTGCAGCCCTTTTTATTTTTTATTTTTTTCACTAGCTTGTGTACTGGTGTTTTAGAGCCCAGTGTAATTACAGTGCTGCCTTTCCACGCATAAAGTTGTAGCTCGTCCTGTACTTGTAATTAGTGCTGTTATGGTTTGCTAAGGTTGTGAGTGTGTTTTTGTACAAGTTTGTGTATAGTGTTTTGCAGTGGAGAGATTGTGTGTTGGCCTTACTGAGCTGGCACCAAAACATCAGAAAGGGTGTAGAGCCTAAATCATGCCATACTACCTCTTGAAGGATCTATATATGGTTGTTAATAAAAGGAGCTCATTGTGAACACTATCCACCCTAAAAGGGTGTTTTGTGGCTCTACATGAGAATTGTGATATTATGATCCTTTGTTTCATATTGTTGACGGTCTGCATTTTCCATATGGGTGGTATATTGGTGTATTAGGGTCTGCCTAGTGTTATGGTACAGTAAGGTTCTGAGTGTGTTTTTGCACAAGGTTGTGCATAGTGTTTTGCAGTTGAGCGATTGTGGTTAGCTTATGCTTTGAGCAACCACTTTATTCTTTGACATATGATACATATCTAATATTATTATTATTAACATTTGTATAGCGCTACCAGACGCACGCAGCGCTGAACACCTGACACAAAGAGACAGTCCCTGCTCAATAGAGCTTACAATCTAATATCTAAATTTAATAAAAGGTATTAATTGTGACTATTTTATTTTTACTTATTTTTTTTTCTGTGTGTCGTCAGATAATTATGGAAGTAAGTACCGCCCCTGGCCCCGCCCCTAACCCCACCCCCTTTAGCCTCCCCAAAAAGTTGGGCCACCGACCGCCTATGATTGCTGGACATGGCTGGGAGGGGAGGGCAGGGAACGGAGAATTGCTGGACATTGCTGGGAGGGGAGGACAGGGAAGAGAGAATTGCTGGACATCGCTGGGAGGGGAGGGAACAGAGAATTGCTGGACATTGCTGGGAGGGGAGGGCAGGGAACAGAGAATTGCTGGACATCAATGGGAGGGGAGGGCAGGGAACGGAGAATTGCTGGACATCGCTGGGAGGGCAGAGAATGGAGAATTGCTGGACATGGCTGGGAGGGGAGGGAACAGAGAATTGCTGGACATTGCTACGAGGGGAGGGCAGGGAACGGAGAATTGCTGGACATCGCTGGGAGGGCAGGGAACGGAGAATTGCTGGACATGGCTGGGAGGGGAAGGAACAGAGAATTGCTGGACATTGCTGGGAGGGCAGGGAACGGAGAATTGCTGGACATGGCTGGGAGGGGAGGGAACAGAGAATTGCTGGACATTGCTGGGAGGGGAGGGCAGGGAACAGAGAATTGCTGGGCATGGGAGGGCAGGGAAGGGAACAGAATTGCTGAACATGGGAGGGGAGGGAAGAGAAGAGAAGAGAGAACTGCTGGACATCGATGGGAAGGGAGGGCAGGGATGAAAAGAGAGAACTGCTGGACATCGATGGGGAGGGAGGGCAGGGATGAGAAGAGAGAATTGCTGGGCATGGATGGGAGGGGAAGGCAGGGATGAGAAGAGAGACTTGCTGGACATGGATGGGAGGGGAAGGCAGGGATGAGAGAATCGCTGGATGTGGATGGGAGGAGAGGGCAGGGATGAGAGAATCGCTGGACATGGATGGGAGGACAGAGATGAGAGAATCGCTGGACATGGATGGCAGGGGGGAGAGAAGAATCACTGGACATGGATGGCAGGAGAAAGAAGATACATGCTGGACATGGATGGAGGGGAGGGAAGAGAGGAAGGAGATGCACATGGATGGGAGGGCAGGGAAGAGAGGAGAAATGCTGGAAATGGATGGAGAGGGAGAGCAGGAGATAGAGGAGAATTTCTGGACATGGATGGATGGCGGGGTTGGCAGGGAGAGAGGAGAAATGCTGGAATTGGATGGAGGAGAGGGGAGAGAGAATTATTGCTTTATATGGATACAGGGGAGAAGAGAGAGGAGAAGTGCTGGACATGGATGGAGGGGAGGAGAGAGGAGAAGTGTTGGACATGGATGGAGGGTAGGAAAGAAAAAAGAAGACGATGCACATAGATGGAGATGAGGGAAAGGGAAGAGGAGAAAAACTGCACATGGATGGAGAAAATAGGCAAAAGCTGGATCTACGTTATACCTCCTCCAGTCAATTCCACAGAGGAGGACACAGCTTTTACTTATGGATGTAGGGCAAGAAATGAAGAAGAAAGGAGGAAAGTAAAGAAATAAATGGAAAGGAAGCCCTGGAAACGGAGTTAAGAGAACAGATAGAGAGCAGCAGAATCAGAGACTGGGACCAATATGGATAGAAAAACAAAGTCACCAGACAACAAAGGTAGAAAAAAATCATTTTATTTTCATTTTAGTGTTTGAAATATGTCCAATTTGAGAACTTACATCTGCTTTCTTATTTTGCACTGGGTATACTGGAGCTGTAAGAGCTTACAGAAATTATTTATAATGAAAAAAATCATGTTATTTTTTTTTCTTCTATACTAGTATAATATTTTCAATGATGTCTGTTTATATGCGCCATGGCTGGTATAAGGGGTGTGGCTATCATAGGGGTGGAGCCATATGTGGTGGCCTCTCCCATAATGAGTACCGGCACCTTTTTTTCTACAAAAAAGCACTGCCCGTAGCCAAAGGCATACAGAAATGTGAGGTCACAAGGCCGCTGTAGACAGCTCCTCTTTAACTGTTACAGTTCATGTGTGGCCACCTTGGATTGGATTACATATGCTTTCATAGGGTAATGTGTGCATGTGCTATTCATGCGGAGCAGTATAGCTAATTGTTTCTAGCATCACGTGTTCACATGGACACGACTAGGGCAGGGCCTTAAGCACAGATACACCCGCTTGCTTGTTGCCGCACATGTGGCTGTCTGCTCAGGTTGGTTGTTGATATTAGGTAGGTTTCCCTTCCCCTGACATGTCCTGCTACGGGTGGATGCATCCAAATGTGCACAAAGGTGTCGACACCCAGCTTTATCTCTCCACACCAGACATCACTGCAGATACCCAGGCAAAGGTTTCGGCCTACTTATCCGATATTGCTGCCTGGATGTCCAACCGCCACCTGAAACTGAACATGGCCAAGACCAAGCTTATTGTCTTCCCACCCAAACCCACTTCTCCTCTCCCTCCACTCTCTATCTCAGTTGATAACACCCTCATCCTCCCCATCTCATCTGCCCGCAACCTCAGAGTCATCTTCGACTCCTCCCTCTCCTCTGCGCATATCCAGCAGATAGCCAAGACCTGTCGCTTCTTCCTCTATAACATTAGCAAAATTCACCCTTTCCTCTCTGATCACACCACCCAAACTCTCATCCACTCTCTCATTACCTCTCGCCTTGACTACTGCAACCTACTCCTCACTGGCCTCCCACTTAGCCATCTATCCCCCCATCAGTCCGTTCAGAACTCTGCTGCACGTCTTATCTTCCACCTGGACCGATATACTCATATCACCCCTCTCCTCAAGTCACTGCACTGGCTTCTGATTAGGTACCGTATACAGTTCAAGCTTCTTGTTAAATTGTACAGCGCTGCGTAACCCTAGTAGCGCTCTAGAAATGTTAAGTAATAGTAGTAGTTACCCATTGTTAGGATCAGCTTTTCACAGAGGAGGCCCATTATGCTTGGCAGCTGTCACAGGGACAAAATATAACTTTTTGTATTGTGTCAAAAGAATTAGAAAAGAGTCAAACAATGGGTGAGCAGACTGATTCTCGGTGGAGTGTTCCGTAACATACGTTTCACTGGTTCCAACTTGGGTATGCAAATGACCTCTGTGCTACTCTAGGCAAAGTATAGTGTAGTTTAAACAGCCACCTAAACCATTCCCAAGTAGAAACTTTACCAGTAGACTTTCAATTCTTAAGCAAATCTTGTTTATTGTAATACTCATAATAAACAAAGAAAATCTAATTTACAGTTCAGTTACTTAGACAGAATTGTTGCCTTCTGCAACTGAGTCTGCATCTAGCCACCCCAAAGGCCAGGAGATGGCCAGAACCTCAGCCACACTGAAAGGAAAAGTTGTAACTCTCAAAGGAAATAAGGGGAAGAAACTCAGGGTAAATTAAAGGTGTATGGGTGGGGGGGGGGGGGGGAGATGGTGAAAAATCTTGATGGAATTATAGTAGATTAAGGAGGGATCAGCCCCTAGAACAACTGCTGATTACAAAGGCATGCTAGGAAGACTGGGACTCTCTCACACAGCCCAGAGGCAGAGAGGGAGTGCTGGCCCTAGCTCAGAGCTAACAGCCAATAGGGAAAGCTCACAAGGAGTGAATCACAGGATACTTCAAACTATAGGGATTGCAGCCCTAATACGCAGTGCTGATACACAAACAATGCAATTAAATACAAATAATACTTATATTATATATGCATAACAATATACCCTGACTCCATGAATATGGGGGTAGAACACTTCCCATCTAGTATCGGTAGATACCAGTATTTAACTTCTCAAATTGCAAACATTATAAGCATGAAAAATCCATTTACATCTGGATCTTAAAACTTGGCAACTTCATGTTTGACACCGGTTCACTGTTGCTCTGGTGACTTCTCTCTTGCAGTCTCACCGAAGCTGAAATGAGAGATGGACAACACAAACAGCAACACAAAAGAGAGAGAAAAGTCTTTGAGTCTCTGGAGTGGACAATGATCCACAAAGTCCTCATCTCTTTGTGGTGTAGATCACTGTCTCAGTGATGGCTCTGCTGAAGATGTTCCTTGTTGGGGTGATGTTGAGCCACTGATGAGATCAGGCACTTGAAGAACTTTCTCCCCTGTTCTTTTCTAGAAAATCATTCCAAACTATAATTTAAACAGAATTAAAACAAACTATCAAGACCCTGACTGCACAATGTCTCTATCTAAATCAACAAAACTGGATTCTCCGAGTTTACTGCGGTCTGGATCCAAAAGAACAAAAACAGATCCTCTGACGCCAGAGAAGGCCGCATACGCAAAGTTACCACCTTCCACCTCAGAAATCATCATGGAGGAAATTCGCTCCTTAAAAGAACTTACAACTAAGCATTACCAAACCACATTTCATCTGAAAGAGGAGCTGCAAAATCTTACCTCCTCTTTATCAGCTTTTCAGGTCAGGATTGAAAAAGCTAGAATTGCGTGCAGATCAATCTGCCCTTAATATGGCGCAGCATCAGGAAAAAACAGATCAATATATTCATAAACTGGAACTGGAGATAGAGGACTTCTCCATTAGAAATTGGAGAAACAATATCAGAATTATCAGTCTAAAAGAAGGAGTGGAAGGATCGGACACAACTAAATTCCTTACTACGTGGCTTCCCCAAATTCTACATTTATCTTCTGATCTTCCATTGCAATTTGAACGAACACACAGATCACCATCGCAGCTCAGGCAAGGATCACAACAACCACATACAATTGTGGCAAAACTGTGTTTCCCACAGGCACTCCAGATTCTGATGGCTGCACGGAATTCTAATCATCTTCAATTCAACAGGAAACACTTTCTAATTGTCCCCGACTTGGCCAAAACCACAGCTAGGAAAAGGAAGGCTTTTCTAGAGATGAGGGCCCGCCCATAGGCGGTCGGTGGCCCAACTGTTTGGGGAGGCTAAAGGGGGTGGGGTTAGGGGCGGTACTTACTTCCATAATTGTCTGACAACACACAGAAAAAAAATAGGTAAAAATAAAATAGTCACAATTAATACCTTTTATTAAATTTAGATATTAGATTGTAAGCTCTATTGAGCAGGGACTGTCTCTTTGTGTCAGGTGTTCAGCACTGCGTGCGTCTGGTAGCGCTATACAAATGTTAATAATAATAATATTAGATATGTATCATATGTCAAAGAATAAAGTGGTTGCTCAAAGCATAAGCTAACCACAATCGCTCAACTGCAAAACACTATGCACAACTTTGTGCAAAAACACATCCAGAACCTTACCGTACCATAAATATTACACTGGACAGAGCCTAATACACCAATATACCACCCATACGGAAAATGCAGACCGTCAACAATATGAAACAAAGGATCATAATATCACAATTCTCATGTAGAGCCACAAAACACCCTTTTAGGGTGGATAGTGTTCACAATGAGCTCCTTTTATTGACAACCATATGTAGATCCTTCAAGAGGTAGTATGTCATGATTTAGGCTCTATACCCTTTCAGATGTTTTGGTGCCAGCTCAGTAAGGCCAACACACAATCTCTCCATTGCAAAACACTATACACAAACTTGTACAAAAACACACTCACAACCTTACCAAACCATAACAGCACTAATTACAAGTACAGGACAAGCTACAACTTTATGCGTGGAAAGGCAGCACTGTAATTACACTGGGCTCTAAAACACCAGTACACAAGCTAGTGAAAAAAATAAAAAGGGCTGCAAATACTACAAATACTACACGCTAGCTGAATACTGCACCTTGAAACACATGACACAACAGATATGAAGGCAAAATACTGAACTGGAAAGTTACCTCAAGAAGTCAGTCTCAGCATGCAGCAATACTAGAAAAATTTAAACTTGCATGCAAAATATCACAGATGCACATTTCCAAAAGCTGACGTATTCCAATTAATAAATTCTGAATAAAAAAATGTTTTCTACCTTTGCTGTCTGAGTGTTTAGTTTTTCTGTTAGCTTTGGTCCCAGTTTCTTCTGTTGTATGCAGCAATTCTCTTCTCCCCTGCCCTCACCTCCTCTCCAGGGATCTGTTCTCTCCCCCTGCCTTCCCCTTCTCTCCAGCGATCTCTCCCCTCCCCTCCATCCATGGCCAGAAAATCGCCTCTCCCCTGCCCTCCCCTCCAGCGATCTGTTCTCTCCCCCTGCCCTCTCCTTCTCTCCATGTCTTGTCTAGCGATCTGTTCCCCTCCCCTCTCCTTCCCTCCCCTCCATGTCCAGCGATTCTCCCTGCCCTCGCCTTAACCGTTTTACTCTCCCTGGCAGCAACGTCTGTGAAGAAAAAAGCACTGCAGGCTCACCTCCGGCTTCAGCTTTTCCCTTCGCTCTTCACACAGTGTCCCACCTTTGCGATGATGCATTTCCTGTTTCCGCGAAGGCGGGACATTGTGTGAAGAGCGAAGGGAAAAGCTGAAGCCAGAGGCGAGCCTTGCTGCCAGGGAGAGTAAAATGGTTAAATGCGGGGGGGGGGGGGGGGGGGCAAGGAAGGCTGCCGGTCGGGGAGAGCAGGAAGGAAGGAGGGACGGTGGGAGAGCTCCCTGGCTGCTGCACAAGCCTGCGTTTGTGAGGGCAGCAGCCAGGGGAAGGTCAAGATTGGTCTCCCCAAGCCTCTTATACGGGGTGCCTATGGGCCCGCCTCAAGTCCCTAGGTGCCAGGTATGGATTACAGTATCCTGCTCGTATGATGGTAACTTTACACAATACCACTAAATCTTTTGACTCTCCTGAGCAACTCCAGCAGTACCTAGACCAACATCAATCAAACGGAATGGCTACGTGACTTATCCTTCATTTTAGTAATGGTCTAGACCTCAGGTATTAAGCAAAAGTGCTTTTTTCAAACTGGGATCTCCTTTCTTTTGTTTTCCTCCCATTTTGTAGGGCTCTCAAAATTTTTGATTGCTATTGTATGGATTTATCTCATTGTTACTACTTCACGTTAATCTGGTTTAAATCCTCTTTCTCCAAACAGATGTTTCTGTTAGTTAGGGGATCAGGAAAGATGACTTTTCTTTAGATCTGTTTACATATGGTCAACTTATATATGCGCACGTGTGTATATATGGATGTATGTATAAGTGTGTACGAGCGCTTATGGCTGAATATTTCAATATATAACTACGCATGCATGCACATGTGTGCATGTATGAATCTCAGTATGTACACTAATATGCTATTTGTTATCATTGGAACGTTTCTTTCTTCATGAGAAGAGTAATTCTGTTATCACTATATGAAACATTGTTATATTTTCATTATATCTGGGTTTGGATAGACAATTTTGGTCTCATTTTATAGTATATCACAGGGACATCTTTGAGTGAACATCTTTACTCTCAGTCTCACATATTCAAGTTACATTACTCTGGTTGAACTAGCTATTTAGTTCTTATGCCGTTTTTTTCTATCTTTTGTCTAGTATGCACATTATATTTCAGTCAACACCTTCAAATTAAGCACTATTTTGGACTACTGATATTTGATATGTGTTTCCTCTTGAATTATCACATCTCAAAATTGTACTGATTTTGCTATTAATATAGTGACATGGAATGTAAATGGATTAAGACACCCTATTAAAAGGAAGAAGGTTCTTATATATCTTAAAAAGCTCAAACTATAAATAATCTAATTACAGGAAACCCATTCTCCCAATACCACACAATTTATTAAACAACTAGTAAAAAAGGCCCGTTTCTGACACAAATGAAACGGGCGCTAGCAAGGTTTTCCTCAGAGTGCGTATTGTAAGGAGGTTGGAGGATCTAAGCAGCTCAGGAGGAGGTATGGGGCCAGACTACATTCCCCACAAGGCCCTGAGAGAAGGGAGCGGGGTGGTAGGTCCCAAAACCCGGTATGGCCCCTGGGAAGGGAGGGGGAAAAGGACTGGAAAGAGCAGCTGCTATGGCAGACGAGGGCCAGAAGGGGGAGCAGGGATGACAAAGCTCAATACCCTTGGGTTAGAAATCAGTACAAGATTCCTTCCACCTGGGAGGGGGAGGAGGTCTCCAACCAACAGCCTAGCAGAGAAGGAGAGTTAATGGAGTGTTTGGAGGAAGGAGAGGCTGGAGAGACCAACACACCAGGTTTGGAGGAGCCAGTGGACATGAACTGTAATTGTACTTTGGGACAGAGTTGCAGGGACTGAAGGCAGTGGGTGGTCACGGGAGTCAATTAGCTGTGTTGTGGGCGGTGTACTGCCATTCTGCAACCACCCAAGCGGAAAGACTTTTAAAACTGAAACCCAGGCTGTTGAACTGGGGGAGAACTTGGATTTAAAGGGAAGTTTTTTTCTTGTTGCTTTATTTTGGAAACTGAATGGGCCTTTAACCCCTTGAACTGAGATTTTGTGGAGGAGGGGAAATAAACTGTTAGGAACTAAAAGCTGTGTTGTCTGGAAGGGCTTTGTTTGTGGACTGCTGAAGGGAGCCTACCACCCCTGAAGGTTTGCTACCGGGATTACAGATATTACAGTATGTTTGAGAGAGAGTGTGTATGTGAGAGAGAGAAAGTGTGTGTGAGAGATGGAGTGTGTGTGTCAGAGAGAGACTGAGACTGTGTGTGTGTGACAGAGAGATAGAGTGTGATAGACAGAGAGTGTGTCAGTGAGAGTATATGTGAGAGACAGAGAGTGAGTGTTTGCCCCCATGCCCTGTATCCCATTCCCCCCCCCCCCTTTATGGTCTCAAGACCCCCTTCCACCCCCACCTCTCTGGTCTCAGGACCCCTCTCCCCATCTCTTGTCCATGGACCCCCTCTCATCCCTGGTCCCCCTTCCCCCCCTCTCTCTCTGGTCCCATGCACCCACTGTCAGTCTCTGTGGCCTCGGATTGCAAGCAGGACGTGTGCTGCAGCCCGTGATCCCCTTCACTATTGTGCTGAAGCTGCTGCTCTGTACGTGCAGCGCCCGAGCTGTAATATTTCCCAGTTGACTCCTAACTGGTCTGAACGGATCTTCGGGAGCTTTCCCAGGTCTGACTTAGCCCTGCTGGAAGCATTTAGACATGCTTGAGTTTCCTACTGAAACCTCTTTGCAGGGGACAAATATGTAAGAGAGGCATTTGCTTGCCTCATTCTTCTCCCCCGGGATGGCACGATCAAAGCCCTGCAGCAGAGGAATCTGTCAGCTGCTCCAGACTGCAAAGACTGGGAGAAACGGAAGTTTCACTTTTTTTTCCTGCTCCTATCTGAAGGGGGACGTGTGCTGCAGCCTCTCCCCTTCATTAGTGCTGGCTGTTGTTAAAAAGAGTGAAGGGGAGCACAGACGGACGCTGCTTCAGGCTCCTTTGCTTTTGTTTCAGCTGTTCCGCAAACAGGAAATGAGGGCGGGACCAGAGGAACAGCTGAAACTAAAGGCAGCTTGAAGCACCGTCCGTCCGTGCTCCCCTTCACTCTTGCTGTTTACTGTGTTGGAGTTTGCTGGCGCTAGTTTGCTTTGATTGGGCACTGTTGCTGCTGACGCTCCCTGAAGTGGGAGACGTCATCGTGTCAGGAGATGGATACAGAAGCACGAATGCTTCAATGTTTTTGTCCACGCTGCCAGCTTCAGAACATTGGAGGTGCTTTTTATTATATAGGATGTAACTGGATATCCTCCTCCATAGACCCTCCAGCACAAGGAAGGAAAAAAGGGGCTTCAATATTATTTCACAAAGATAGTAATCCAACTATTCTAGATCAACACATTGATCCTGAGGGTAGATGGATAATTGTTAAAGTTTCTCTAAATAACTGTGCAGTTTTGTTAGTCAACATTTATGCTCCAAATATTGACTCCCCTGATTTTTTCTCTAATATCTTCCAAATTATTCAATCACTAGATCCTATTCCTATTATAATGGTTGGAGATTTTAATATTCCTATGGATTATTACCTAGATAGACACTCTCAAGTCAAACTATTACCCTCCAAATCATTCACCACCCTACATTCCTATATAGACCAGTTGCACCTTGTTGACCCATGGAGATTATGCAATCCCACCTCTAAAGATTTCACCTTTTTTTCTGCTCCGCATAAAAGTTTTTCCAGATTGGATTATTTTTTAATTTCCAACTCTCTTGTTGAGACAATAAAGTCCTCCTCCATCTCACCTATAGTAGTTTCCGATCATGCACTGGTCTCCTTAACTTTAAATTGGTCAGCCTTTTCTCCCAGGAAGTCCCCGCTATGGAGATTGTCCCCTAGTTTGCTTAATGACGAAGAAGTACTCACAAAAATGAAATCTTTTATTGAACAATTTTTTCTAAATAATACTCCCACCTCAATAAATACAAATACGGTCTGGGAAGCCTTTAAAGCTGCCCTAAGAGGTGAATTTATTTCTCTGGCTTCATACAAGGCAAAAAAAGAAAACATTCAAATTGCTGATCTTGAATCACAAACTAAGGCTATGGAAGCTAATTATATTCAATCAGGGAACACCCTCCTGCTCAATGCCTTATGTAATTTAAAATATACATTAAAATAAGCTGCTTAGTCTTAAAGTGGGACAACAAATTTTTGAATTTCACTCTAAATGCTATGCTGAAAAGGACAAAAATAGTTCATTACTAGCAAATTTTCTTAAAAGGAAGCGACTCAAAGTTCAAATTCCTGTCATTAAATTATCCAAACAAACAATAATCACACCCAGAGAAGATATATCTAAGGCATTTATCATTTTTATTCCAACCTATACCAATCGGAATCCCACAACACTCATGACATGGTAGAAAAATTTCTATCTTCAATTGAGAGACCGCAATGGTCGAAGAATGATATTAAATCTCTCAAGGAACAGATTACAGAGCAAGAGCTCTTCAATGCAATTAGGGACACCGCCAATAGGAAAACTCCAGGACCTGATGGGATTCCGATAGAGTTCTATAAATTGTTTAAAAATGATCTCTCTCATAATCTCTTATCTCTCTTTAACTTTATCTCTCCTGATCATGTATCGCACAGCTTATTTTCTGAAGCAATTATTACTGTAATACCTAAACCAAACAAAGACCCTATGCTAGTTCCTAATTATCGTCCTATTTCCCTCTTAAATGTGGACTACAAACTTTTGCTAAAATCTTAGTAAACAGAATTTAAAAAATAATCTAAAAAATCATTCACCCTAATCAAGTTGGATTTATACCAGGTAGGTTCATCAGTGACAACACGCGTCTCTTTCTACACGTTTCTTACTTGGCTGCTTCTTATCATGGACCCTTAGTGGCACTCTCTATAGATGCATTGAAAGCCTTTGATAGGGTTGAATGGAATTACTTGTTCTCAATTTTGGAATGGTTTGGATGTCCCCCTGATTTCTCAGTAAAATAAAAACACTATATGCTAATCCTATAGCCAGAGTTACCACAAATAACTCATTGTCAGACAGAATCATTCTCAAGCGTGGTACTAGACAAGGTTGTCCCATTTCTCCATATCTCTTTAATATAGCACTTGAACCTCTCCTAATCGCAATAAGGGCTCAGTCTCCTATAAAAGGTATTGTTTTTAGAGATATTGAAATCAAGTGTTCGGCATATGCTAATTAATCCGCAAACGAACCTTTTCCGGAGATGGGAAGGCGCTAGAACGAGAGGACATGAAATGAGATTGAAGGGGGGCAGACTCAAGAAAAATGTCAGGAAGTATTTTTTCACGGAGAGAGTGGTGGATACTTGGAATGCCCTCCCGCGGGAGGTGGTGGAGATGAAAATGGTAATGGAATTCAAACATGCGTGGGATATACATAAAGGAATCCTGTGCAGAAGGAATGGATCCTCAGAAGCTTAGCCGAAATTGGGTGGCGGAGCCGGTGGGGGGAGGAAGGATTGGTGGTTGGGAGGCGGGGCTACTGCTGGGCAGACTTCTACGGTCTGTGCCCTGAAAATGACAGATACAAATCAAGGTAAGGTATACACAAAAAGTGGCACGTGATTTTGTCTTGTTGGGCAGACTGGATGGACCGTGCAGGTCTTTTTCTGCAGTCATCTACTATGTTACTATCAAGCTCATTTTCAAAGCACTTAGCCTCCCAAAGTTTCATAGAAACCTATGGAACTTAGCCTCCCAAAGTGCTTTGAAAATATGCCTCTATGTAATGATGTTTTACTATATATTTCTGATCCCTATAATTCAATACCTGAACTTCCTCAAGTTATTAATACATTTCCTACTTTTCTGGCTACAAAATCAATCAACAAAAGACTGAGCTTCTCCAGCTCAATTCTTATCCTCTTCCTGATATTGCAATCTCCTTTAATTTAGTTTGGGCTAAACCAAAAATTAGATATCTAGGAATTGACGTATACTTAGATGACTCAACTCTGCAATGCATCAAAACCTTACATCGTATTGGACATTATATATTCCTTATTTCCTTGACCCTTATTGTACTTGTATACCCTAACCTTACTTGACTCTTATTTTATACTGTATTTGTTTATCTTCTACTGGACCTGGCGATCGCCTTTACAGTATTATGTAAGCCACATTGAGCCTGCTAATGGGTGGGAAAATGTGGGATACAAATGTTACAAATAAATAAATACACTTCATTGACTGATACTATTCAATATAATGCTGATGCAATTCTTAACTTCCTCAAGCTATTACTACATTCTTGATATCCTCTTTCTCTCTCTTGGTGGGGTCACTTTGAAACTATTAAAATGATGATATCACTTAATATTAACTACATCCTTAGTATGTTCCCTATAATGTTTCCGCCCTCCTTTTATTCTCAACTAGATAAGTTGCTAAGTAGCTTTTCATGGAAGAATAAACCGTCAAAAATAGCCATCAGGAAACTCAAAAGCACTAAAGATGCTGGAGGTGTGTTCTTCCCAGACTTTCTCAACTATCATAAATCCTTTATCTCTCAACAAGGCTGCAACTAGATATTTCAAAAGTCTGATTATAAACCAGTGTGGTTGAACTTATGGTGTCTCCATTTACACTACCAATGTTACATTCTTCCACTTCCTTATCCTCTCAGAACATAGACTCTGTAATCACTGCTACGGTTAAATCACTTTTGGAAATAGATAAACTGCTTGCTCTATCTCTTTCATCATCTTTTCTCATGTCACTATGGTATAACCCGTATATACTAATAAATAAACTCCCTTTCTACTGGAGGGAATGGATTGACAAGGGAATTTGAATTCTCTCAGATATATTCTATGACAATAAGTCTTTTCGACCTTTCTCAGAATTAGTAGAAAAATTCTCTCTGCCACCTTCTGCTTATTTCAAATGGTTACAACTAACTCACTGTATCACTGCCGCACCTGTTTTTTTCTCACCTGTCATGCCAGTTACCTTCTCTTTATACCACTGCACAATCTTTACTTATGGAAGGTCACACTGCATCAAAATTATATAATATATCAAGATCTCTAGGTAACTGTATCCCCAAATATTTAATATGAGTTCTAGCCCATCTAAAAGAGAAATTACTACTAAGTTGTTCCTCCTCCTGTGAATCTATAGTAATTCCCAAGATCTCTGTTTTATCCAAATTTACTTTTAATCCCGCAACCTTCCCATAATATCAGAGCTCCTATAAATTAACTGGTAGCGACAAAAGTGGATGCCCCACATAACACAAAACATCATCTGCAAATAATGCAATCTTATGATGAGGTCGGTCCCCCAGTTGGAACCCCTGTATATTTGAATTTAAGTAAATTCTTTGAGCCAAAGGCTCAACAGATAAGGCGAATAACAGTGGTGAGAGGGGGCATACCTGCCTTGTTCTCCATTCTGTCCTCAAGGGTCCTGTATAGCTCCCATTAACCTTCAACCATGCTGTGGGTTCTGAATACAAACACTGTATCCATTGCCAAAAATTATTTCCCAGCCCGATTTTCTCCAGTACCCTCCATAGAAACTCCCAGCTATCCTGGTCAACACCTTCTCTGCATCTAGAGCCAGTAAAAGCAATTTCAACCAGGCCCGTTGTGCCTCCCACATAATGCTTAACGTTCTTATGTTATCTCCCACCTGTCATTTCGCCACAAAGCCTGCTTGATCCTGATGTACCAACCCAGGTAATACCTTTCCCAATCGTGTAGCTAACACCTTGGCCAACAGTTTGACATCCAAGGATCGAATCACCTTTAAAATCTGCTCCCTAGTACACAAAATTCTCTATGGTGAAGTCCCTGACTACATGATTAACCTTATCATCCTACCATCCAGGAATGCATTAAGACTATCCCGTTCATACCTAAACCTTCATTACCCAAACTGCAACGGCCTTAAGTATAAATCCACATATGCTTCATCCTTCTCCTTCATCAGCTCACAACTATGGAATTCTTTGCCAAAAGCTATAAAAATCATCCACAACCATCTAAATTTCAGGAAATCTCTTAAGACTATACCCCAATGACTCATCATGTGTCTCCACTGCTTGATACACATCAATCTAATGACAATTTTGGACACATCCACCCATCCCTCCTCTCCCCTGGTTTCCCTGTTCCTTTCGTTCCTTCCCCATCCTCTCCATTATTTCTTATGTAGGTTTAATGTTGTATTAGCTTAATTTACTGCATTGGCGTCTGCCTTTGCGGTGTGATGTAAGCCACATTGAGCCTGACACAATTGGGAAAATGTGGGGTATAAATGAGATAATAAATACATAAAATTATATAAAATGTTAACAAAATCAACGTAGTGGAGGAGTGGTCTAGTGGTTAGGGTGGTGGACTTTGGTCCTGAGGAACTGAGTTCGATTCCCACCTCAGGCACAGGCAGCTCCTTGTGACTCTGGGCAAGTTACTTAACCCTCCATTGCCCCATGTAAGCCGCATTGAGCCTGCCATGAGTGGGAAAGCACAGGGTACAAATGTAACAAAAAATGTGGTACTTCAAAATAACTGGCAAACGGACACAGGACAAGTTCTAGATGAAGAACAATGGTTTTATTTCTGGTCGAAGGTACTGAAACCCTTATCCTCTGCTTTGATGCTCCAGTCTATGTATTTTGTTATATCATAGGGTTAATTGGACACCTTGTAAGCTGGCGAGAGCCGGTCTTCGCCCTTCAGATAAATGTTGGCATTGCTCTAAAACAATTGGCACTCTGCTTCATATGCTATATGACTGTGAGCATGTCTTCAAGTTTTGGCAGAGCATCTAGGCTATTATACAAAAGATCTTATCATTAAACTGTGTATTATCATCCTTGATAGTAATTTTAAAATCATGCTCACAGCCACTCAATCTTACAACTCCACAAGCCAAGTTATTGGATATTTTACTTACTATAGCCCAAAAACACATATTACTTAACTGGAAATCTGCACATCTGTTTAATCTTCATTTCTGGTGGAATTCAGTTCCACAATATCAAAAACTTGAATCTGCTAGAGAAACAGCATACAATACTCTCTAAAAAGAAAATTTGGGATCCTCTGGAACAATATTTACAAATGCTTTAAGACATGTTGTAGTCCAACAAATATATTAAGAAACTATGTTGAAAAATATTGAGAAAATTTGTTGAAAAACATATTTTCACTACATGATTATACTGCATACTAACAATGTTCTCCTTTTTCGTTTTGTTTGTATTACGTATTTGTGTTACTTTTCTTTTGTATTTTCCTAAAATTCAATAAAATCATATTGATAAGAAAAAAAAAAAGATGTTCCTTGTCTTCCAGGGAAGTCTTGTATCAAAGCTTCCAGGTGGTGCCATGTTGTCATTGATGATCTATAGTTCTATATCTTTGATGGCACTTTGATGACAGGTGTCCATTCTTTCATCAGCCGATTGATGAGATGATGCAATGTCTTTGCTACAGGCAGGACTGAGTGCTACAGGGATATAAGTACATGGGATGATTAGAAAATTTTCCACTGCTCCCATTCTTGTTACATTTCTGATGGTAATGGGACATTGTTACATTTCTGATGGTAATGGGACATCCCCAGTGGTGTGCTGGTAAATTTTTAACAGGCTCTCTGCCCAGTCCACCTCTGCGTCCTCCCATCCACTTCTATGGCCCCCCTCCCCCATCTACCTCTGCGTGCCCCCCCAAATTGCAGAGCTGGCTATTCCCAGGGAGAGAGCTGGTAAAATTTTAACAACAGGCTTTCTCTCCGGGCATAGCCAGCCCTGCAATTTGGGTGGTGGTGGTGGTGGGGGGGGGGGGGGGGGGGGGGAAACACAACACCTTTCTCTCCCCCCCTACCCGTGCAGGCATTCTATACATACGCTTATTTATTCAATATCACAGTTCTTCATGTACAGCCACAAAACAACCTTTTAGGGTGGATAGTGTTCACAATGAGCTCCTTCTATTATCGACCAGACAGAGATAAGAGTTTTTCATTTTCACACAGTATAAGTTATCACAAGAAAAAAAATATAAGAAAACCAATATGGGCTGCTTTAGGGGCTTATGGCCCATTTATGTTTAAACAAAAGAAATCTACATGAAACAAAATATTTATTTTTATTTTGACTAATAAAACCAATTGCCCCTGAAACATGTTGAAAACAGAATAATCCATTTGTGTATCTAAAAGATAAACTTCTACAAAACAGATTAAGATCTGATTCCATGTGCCCCAATGAAAGGAGAGTTTAATTCTACTTCCATTTAATTTCAATATATATTCCATCATCTTTATAACACCAGGCTTCCCAAGGTAGATTACAAGAACAGTTAAGATGAACCCATCAGGAAACAGAATATCCTCACTGAAATTTGGCCATAATGTATTTAATTATTTATTATTATTATTTTTTTTTAGTGTAGAAAAATGAGCACAAAATACAGAGTTTAAAATTGCTGTTTCTACCAGCTATAATACATTTTTTAAAGATGTTTTAGTGATATTCAATTGTTATTTCATGATATTTATATCATACTAGTAAAAAAGGCCCATTTCAGTCAGAAATGAAACGGGCGCTAGTAAGGTTTTCCATAGAGTGTATGTTTGAAAGAGAGTGTGTGTGAGAGATGGAGTGTCTGTGTCAGAGAGAGAATGAGAGAGAGAGAGAGAGACAGACAGACAGAGTGTGTGTGTGTGTTTGTGTGAGAGAATGTGTGAGAGACGGAGTGTCTGTGTGTGTTTGAGTGTGTGTGTGTATGTGACAGAGAGATAGAGTGTGATAGACAGAGAGTGTGTCAGAGAGTGTATGTGAGAGACAGAGAGTGAGTGTGTGCCCCTCCCCCCTTTATGGTCTGAGGACCCCCCTTCCACCCCCACCTCTCTGGTCTCAGGACCCCCCTCACCCCCTCCCTCTCCCCTGCCCCCCCTGCAGCCACCCATGTCCAGCGACCCTCCTCTCCCCCTGCCCCCCCTGCAGCCATCCATGTCCAGTGACCCTCCTCTCCCCCTGCCCCCCCTGCAGCCACCCATGTCCAGCAACCCTCCTCTCCCCCTGCCCCCCTGCAGCCACTCATGTCCAGCGCCCCTCCTCTCCCCCTGCAGCCACCCATGTCCAGCGACCCTCCTCTCTCCTCTGCCCCCCCTGCAGCCACCCATGTCCAGTGCCCCTCCTCTCCCCCTGCCCCCCCTCCAGCCACCCATGTCCAATGACCCTGCTCTCTCACCTGCCTCCCCTCCAACCACCCAGGTTGTGTAGTGAATTCTTCAGGGCAGGCAGGAAAGATCCCTGGTCCTGCCTGCCCGCTGCTGGCACTGATGCTGACCCTCCCCCGCTGCCAGACCTTTCAATTAAGTTCCATAAGTTTCAAAGTTTTGTGAAAGGTGATCTGATTGGCCACTGGAGGTCAGCTGGTGACTCTTGAGTCCTCGTCTCCCTTAGCAACAGCTGCTGAGCCTGACTGTTGTCAGAGAGGCTGAAGATCTCTGAGAGGTTGGATGCATGCTTGTGAGCTGTGTGTGACAGAGAGGGTTTAAGTTTTAAAAAGCTGTCAGCTGATTTAGAAAATCAGTGATCCTGACAATGGGGGTTTAAAAGAGCAATAGTGTTCATTCTAGAAGTGGTTTCCTTTATATAAAAAAATATAAAAAATAATTTTATATTCTCTCACTTTGGGCAGTGCTGTGTGAACTTGTGTGAGTGATTGAAATATGACAGGTACCCTGTTAGAGGTGAGAGTGAGGGTGCTGATAAAGAGAAAACGTATTTTCTCAGAATAGTTAATTTTGAGGTGGGCCTACCCTACAAAGCTTAGGTTTGGTCTATAAGGCCTAAGTGCTGGCTCACTAGCTAGATGAAGTAGATTTGAGTGGCTGCTATTCTTTTGAAAGGTGGTTTATTAAGAGGCTGTGGTGAAAATTCTGAGAAGGGATTTATTTTAAAAAGTTATTTTTCCTAGCACAATTACACTGAAAGTTGGGTGCAAGGAATCAGAGTGATAGGTGTGATACAGGTGTTAGCCTGATAAGGTAGCACAAGTGTGTGTTTGCTTATCTGTGCCCTTCTTAGTTTAGGGATGAAGTGTCAAGGTAGGTATCTAGATGAAGGAAATTTTGGTTTAAATTTTGCTTTGAAAAATAGCTAGAGGCCCAAATAATTCTCTTTCCTTACTGTTAATACAGGGAGTCAGACTTTCTTTTTGAGTTGTTTTTATTTAGAGTAGTAGATCAAGATTCCTGAGTGCACACCAGAACTGGAGTGAAGCAAAGGGCCCCAATGCTACAAGAAAGATCAAAGCCTAAGTCAAGACAGATTACAGCTATGTGAATATCTTCATATAAAAGAACTGGGACTTTGGGAAATCTGGGAAATAAAGTGTGTGAAGTTTATTTAATTTTTACTTACCTGAAGTGTTGAAGTCTAGTTTCTATAGGGGGACGCTGGGGTAGCCTGAAAAATAAACATATCACAAAGAATCATTTTCTTGGAAAAGGGGAAAAGGAAATTCAAGAATTAGTAGGGTTAATGAGACAACATAAATGACTGATTAACATTTGTACTTTTCTGATTGGAATTGTTTCAGGTAAAATGCTTACGTCTTTAAGAAGTTGGTTCTTTTAAAGTCACCTGAAAAATAATATGGCTACATTTTTTCATCTCTGGTATTCTGTAAATTTTACAAGAAATGAAATAAAAGTGGGAGGACGACCAAGGATTCCAAAGACTGAAAGGATATATAATAATAAAGATGTTTATTGAGGTATAAAGACTCGACACAACGTCGTGTTTCGGCCGTTAGGCCTGCATCAGGAGTCTTAATGCCGAATGCTTTTGAGAACTATTTGATGAAGGCAAATCCTCAACAAAGGGAGGTCTTTAGAAAGACCGTTGTGAAGGTGAGCGTGCTTTGTTGTCTCCTCTGACACAACGCTTGTATAGAATGCTCACCTTCTCAAAAGCATTCGGCTTTCAGAAGTTTTCTGAAAATCTAGATACACTATCCAGCTTATTTTCGAAGGAGATCGCCGACTATCTTCCAAAACAAATCTGGAGTTGGCCGACCATCTCCTTAAGCTGGCCAAATCAGTATAATCGAAAGCCGATTTTGGCCGGCTCCAACTGCTTTCCGTCGCGGAGCCAGCCAAACTTCAAGGGGGCATGCTTTGAGATTGCCGGCTTCGCCCGATAATGGAAAAAAAGAAAGCCGGCCGTCACGAGAATTTGGTCCATTTTATTTGGTCCCTTTTTTTCAGGTGCAAGTCCCAAAAATGTGCCCGAACTGACCAGATGACCACCGAAGGAAATCGGGGATCACCTCCCCCGACTCCCCCCAGTGGTCATTAACCCCCTCCCACACTCGAAAAAACTTTTTTTGCCAGCCTCTATGCCAGCCTCAAATGTCATACTCAAGTCCATCGCAGCAGTATACAGGTCCTTGGAGCAGTTTTAGTGGGTGCAGTGGACTTCAGGCAGGCGGACCCTGGCCCATCCCCCCCTACCTGTTACACTTGTGGTGGAAAATGGGAGCCCTCCAAAACCCACCCGAAACCCATTGTACCCACATGTATGTGCCCCCTTCACCTCTTAGGGCTATGGTAGTGGTGTATAGTTGTGGGAGTGGGTTGGGGGGGGGGGTTGGGTGGCTCAGCACCCAAGGGAAGGGAGCTATGCACCTGGGACCAATTTGCGAAGTCCACTGTAGTGCCCCCTAGGGTGCCTGATTGGTGCCCTGGCATGTGAGGGGGACCAGGGCACTACGAATCCTGGCCCCTCCCATGACCAAATGTCTTAGATTTGTTCATTTTGGAGATAGCCGGCCATCTTTTTCGAAAATATGGTTGGCTCCGCCCCTTTGCGGTGCCATCCTCAGAGATGGGCGCCCTTAGAGATGGGCATCCCCGGTCGAAATGCCTCTCTATTTCAACTGGCTCACCATTAACCACATGCTTATTCATTCCTTAAAAGATGTGTAGCAAACTGGTGAGGCAAGACTTCCCTTGGCTGAACCCATGCTGACTCTGTCCCATTAAACCATGTTTTTCTATGTGTTCTGTAATTTTATTCTTTATAATAGTTTCTATTATTGTGCCTGGCACTGAATCAGGCTTACTGGTCTATAATTTCCTGGATTAACCCTGGAATCCTTTTAAAAAAAAATGGGCATTACATTGGCCACCTTCCAATCTTCAGGTACTATAGATGATTTTGATGACAGGCTACAGGCCACTAACAGCAGATCAGCAATTTCATGTTTGAGTTCTTTCAGTACCCTGGGGTGTATACCATCTGGTCCAGGTGATTTACCACTCTTTAACTTGTTGATTTGGCTCAGTCCAAATTCAACAAGATTTCTTTCAGGTCCTCCACATCGTCACCCTTGAAAACTATTTCCGGTACAGGTAGATCTCTTACATCTTCTTCCGTAATGACCGAAGCAAAGAATCCATTCAGTCTCTCCACTATGGCCTTGTCCTCCCTGAGTGCCCCTTTTGTTCCTTCATGATCTAACGGCCTAAAGTTTGAGGGGTCAGAATAATTTTTAGGTATGCTAAATTTTAGAACATATACTTACTTATGCTATATTATGCTGGACTCTATGAGAGATAAATACTGTTGAGCAGTAATAACAACTGAAGCCTTAATAATGGTGTTATTCTGAAACCTTCTTGCTTATTTGAACAAATAGCCACAAGATGGCACCAAATCCTAAGACTCGGCAAACATCTCTCAGGTTCAGATAAGCAGAATAATTTGCTGATATACCAACTTAATAAGTTAGTGTAAATCACAGTTATAATACATTGATATCACACAGATTTGACTAAAATACTGCTCAGGCAGTAAGAGCAAAACAAATAAAGGGTTCAAATGTCTGTATGAAAGATGCCAGCATGTCCTTTTATCCCCACCTCTTTATTCCCTTGCCTCTTAGTTGTTCTGTCTGTTTACCTGTCTTATTTAGATTGTAAGTTCTTTGAGCAGGGACTGTCTTTTCGTGTATGGTGTACAGTGCTGCATATGCCTTGTAGCACTATAGAAATGATAAGTAGATAGATAGATAGATGGAAGAGATGTGGAAAATGATTTTTATAGCAGGGTATAATCCGCAGGCAATTTATTACAAACAAGGAGTTAGAATAGTCTACATATGATGTAATAGCAGCATAGACCAAGGTGGTAAGGTTGTTGTTATTCAACCAAGGTTTCAGCTTCCAGATCAGGCGGAGCTGGAATAAAGTATGACTAGTTACTTCCAGGGCTGGCTTAACCATCAGGCGGTCACTTGCAGTTTGGGGGGAGGGGCAGTGAAGAGCAGTTTTAGTCAAAGCAAAACAAAAGGTCTTGACAGCCATGCAAATTGAAAGGCCCATTGGCACGTAATTTTACCTACAAGGATGGTGGGCAGTTTTCAAAGTGTGGAGGAGTGGCTTAGTGGTTAGAGTACTGGTCTTGCAATCCAGAGGTGTCTGGTTCAAACCCCACTGCTGCTCCTTGTGACCTTGGGCAAGCCACTTAACTCTCCATTGCCCCATGTAAGCCGCATTGAGCCTGCCATGAGTGGGAAAGCGTGGGGTACAAATGTAACAAAAATAAAAATTGCCTCAGGTACAAACTTAGATTGTGAGCCCTCCTGGGACAGAGAAATATCCAGCATACCTGAATGTAACTCACCTTGAGCTACTACTGAAAAAGGTGTGAAAAAAATCTAAATAAATAGCTCAAATGAATTATGGATGCTGCTCTTGTTATATATGTATGGAAATATTTATTTATGTATATTTAAAAGTATGATATCCAATTGTGCATATTTATAGGACTATCTTAGTAAACAAAAGGTCCATCAAGGTGGTTAAGTAGAGGAAGGGGAGAAAGCAAAAGTGGGGAAAGAAACAGTAGAAGGAACATATTTTGAAAGTAGATCATAATTTTTATGGGAAGATTTGACTAGGAACTTCACCCTTCAGACAGGTGTCCCAGGTTTGTCTATCAAAAATTTGATAACTTTTTCTATAAACATAGTCCCCAATATTCAGTCCGCAGTGGTCAGCGAATTTAAAGGTGCCAACTGCCATGGGCTGAATTTGACCTATATATTCAATGCAGGCCTAATCCAGGCTGGCATCAAATTTATGGGTTATGGCTGGCCACCGTAACTTTTTTGGGTACTGGTGATACTCAAAACCCAGATAAAAGTTAGGGCAGCTTTTTCGTTGTCTTACTTTATCTGGCACTTACCCAGTTAGGGCTGAATTCTAAATAAGGCGCATGGGCAATTTACGCATGCTACTCAATTGAGTAATGAGCCAATTAGTGATGATAGTTGGCCAATAACAACCAATTATCATTACTAATTGGCAATAACTGGAATTTATGCATGCTTCTTTTTAGGTGTATTCTAAAAAAAGGTGTGCATAAATTTCAACGCTCATAACTGAAGGGGGCACGGCCATGGGATGAATGTAACTGTGTCAAGGGCATCAATCAAATTTATATGTGTTGTTATAGAATTCCAAGGAATGCATGTACATTTAGGCATAGGTATTTACACCAGGTTTTCAGTGGCGCAAATGGATGTGCCTAAATATACGCGTGTCCCCATGGCCTATGCGTTATTCTATAAACTGCGTCTTACTGTAGAGATGGTTTATAGAATAGTGCTATGTGCATTATTCTGACACACTTACGTTTTAGATGCCATTTACTGAATCTGACCCTTAGTGGACTGAATATACAGTAACACAGTATATGATGTCAGATAAAGACCTGCACGGCCCATCCATCCAGTCTGCCCAGCAGGGCACCCAGAGCCGCACCCGTCACTCTGTACAGGTTATAGTCATTCATGATTAAACGCTGGTTGGCAATTTGCCATCATGCCAACCACATATAGGTAGTTAAATATGATGTAATCTTGGGAAAAATACAGGGTCGATATTCAGTCAGCAGCTCTCAGCAGTTTGCTGACCGCCGCTTGCATTATACCTGGAAATTCAATGTCAGGCCACGTCTGGGCTCCAGCATTGAATTTCTGGTGTCCACTGGCCTCCTTCTTGTGCCTCAGGGGCCTCTCCAATGGCAGCCTCAATCCTGGGAAATATCCCCCACCGCTCTCCATAGATCCCCAGGAAGCCCCAAAGCTCCAGGCCAAAATATAGTGCACAAATGCTGTTTATTCATTCATAAATGTACATTCTTTTCTATTTCCAGTATCCACGATGAATTGTAAGCCACATTGAGCCTGAAAAAAGGTGGGATACAAATGTAATTAAATAAATAAATATATATATATAAGTCACAGTGAGTTACTGAGCATAGACTGTCCCCCCCCCCCCCCCCCCGGCTAGGAAACTACCCTTCCTCCACCGCTTCCCCAGTCAAACACAGTCCATGCCCTAGTTTAAATCCCCAAGCACATCCTTGCAGTGCACAGGTTCATGTCACAGTTCCAAACCCCAAACACTTCTCAGCAAGGCACAAGTCCATGTCGTAGTTCAGAACTCCAAACACTTCTCAGCAAAGGACAAGGCCATGTCATAGTTCAAAATCCCAAGCACTCCTCAGCAGAGCACAATTCCGTGTCATAGTTCAAAATCCCCCAGCACTTCTTCAGCCCCTCACCTTCTCCTTGATGGTAACAGCTGCTTGATTCTTTTTCCATGTGCCAACAGCCTCCCAGCCATGTTTGCTAAGAAGCCCTTTAATTTCTTCCCTTGCACCAGGGCCAGAGCAGTCATATCCATGGGCTCATTACCCCAGGTTTCTCATGCTTGAATCTCCTTTCCTTCTCCTCCCTCCACCCAGTTCATTAGTTCCTCTCCTTTTATGCTCCTCAGCTGTTCCTCCCCACCCTGATTATCTCTCATTACCCAATCTATCCTTTCCCCCTTGGTCTCCTGGGACTTGTAGTTCTCTTTCTGCTCCCTTTCTTCTTGCTCGGTAACTTGCATAGGTTCCTGGGACTTGTAGTCCTCCTTCCCCTTTAGGTCTTTAAGATACTCATACTTCCCTGGAGGAGTGGCCTCCCGGCCCCTGTGAACTTGGGATTTGTGGTTGGACTCAGGGTGAGAACATGTTCCTGTCCTGCTCCTTTCTCTGGTCCCTTCTCCCTGTATCCTCATGGGTTCCTCACACTGGATTTATGGAGCTGGCAAAACCATAGTCGGTTAAGTGTGATATTTAACACTTAGCTAGCTATGGCAAACCACATAGAGATAGGACTGACTTTTATGCACTTATTTATGTGGTTACCTTGGCTGGTTAAGTGCTGAATATCAGTACTTAACCAGCCAATTGCTAGCTCCGCTCCCAGAATGCCCCCAAAATAGCTGGTTTTGAATTGTGCACTAAGTGAACCTTTTCAACAGTGCTAACCAGTTAAATGGTTCTGAATATGACTGGTTAGCCACGAACAAGTGATTTAACTGGCCAGAAGACATTTTTGGCTGATTAAATTCCTTTGAATACCAACCCCTATATTTTAAAACCAAAAGTATTGCTAACAGTATTTAACTTGCTAAGTTCAACGTTAAAATGTCTTCCCCTCCCCCTTGGAGTGGATGCTGTTTAAAAATATCATCCTGGAAGCCCAGGCCAAATATATTCCGTGTATTAAAAAAGGAGGGAGGAAGACCAAACGACAGCCAGCATGGTTAAAAAGTGAGGTGAAGGAAACTATTAGAGCTAAAAGAAAATCCTTCAGAAAATGGAAGAAGGAACCGACTGAAATTAATAAGAAGCAGCATAAGGAATGTCAAGTCAAATGCAAAGCGCTGGTAAGGAAGGCAAAGAGGGACTTTGAAAAAAAGATTGCATTGGAGGCAAAAACACGTGGAGGGGCATAATCGAATGCGAACGCCCATCTCCATGGGCGTCTATGTCCGAAAATGGGTACGTAAAGAAGCGAGACAGACCGTATTTTCGAAAAAAATGGGCATCCACCTTTTGTTTTGAAAATACGGTTTGGATGGACCAAATGCCATGGATTTGGTCCTTTCTGAGCTGGGCGTTTTTTTTTTTTTTTTTGCGATAATGGAAAATAAAAACGTCCAGCTCAGAAACGTCCTAATCCAAGCCATTTGGTCGTGGGAGGGACAAATGTACAACACTGCCATAGCTCTTAGGAGTGAAGGGGGCAACTACATTTGGGTACAGTGGGTTTCAGAGGCCTCCCATTTACCACCACAAGTGTTACAGGTGGGGGAGGGGTGGGCCTGGGTCTGCCTGCCTGAAGTGCACTGCAGTACCCACTAAAAGTGCTCCAGGGATAGGACTTGTTGCTGCTGTATAACCTTGGCACAGCAGTTGACACCTGAAGACTAATCTCGCTGAAAACGTCCTTTATTTGAATAAGCACCTTTACTCACAGTTAACTGCAGATCAGAGGTTGTGCCTCACTGGCAACAAGTCTCGCTGGTACTGAGATTAGCAGTAGGTCCGAGCTGGGAGAATGGTGTACAATGCCCTCTTTCAGCAACATTCAAGGTAGGAACTAAGTGCTATAACGTGGCTAACACATGAACAGGATCTAAAACTGGCTTACAAAAATGGCCACTACCTCATGGACTACCGGAAACAAAACAGGGCACACTCTGACCCAGTAAGCAGAGGGAAAAGCAGCATGGGAGTAGAGCCTACCAACTACCAACATCGTGAGCATTTAACACAAGCTAGTGGAATCACGGAGCCCAATACCCTACACCCACCACAATGCATTGCTGAGGCAGTGGTGTGCTGGAGCCGGCTCGCAACGGCTCTGCAGAGCCGGTTGTTAATTTTTAAAGAATTTTGCGAGCCGGTTGTTAGCAGGGATGGGAGTTGAGACAAAGTTTTTCCCTCCCCTGGCTGGAGGCACACGCATGCCCGCACACACCAGCTGCCCTGCCTCCTCGTGCTGCAGGCTGGTTCCAGTGACGTGGGGGGGGGGGGGGGGGGGGGGGGGGGAGGGGCGGGTGCAAACCAATGTTTGTGTGTCCTCCGTCCGGCCTCTGTCCGTGCTGCACCGGCGTGCGCCTTACCTCTCTGGCTCACTTCTTGTCTCCTCCCAGTGGCTGTCTCCTCCCAGCAGGCTCCGTCCTCTTGCTCTCTCTTGGCCTCGCCAGTGCGCCCACCCCTTCCTATTGTGGTAGGCTCCTCTCGCTCTCTCTCCGCCTCTCTAGCCGAGTCCCGCCCATCAACGTCACGACGCCTGCTTCCTCCCCCTGCAGCACCGTGCGCGACTGCATGCCAGAGAGTGCGCACTTTCTACTTCGGCTCCTGCAGACCTGCACGTGTGTTTGTCGTGACTCCTTTCATGGCCGACCACCACCACACTCTTTATCCTGGCAGCCAGCCACGCGCTAGTAACGCCTTCTCTTCTGCTTCCTGCACTGCTAATGCACGACACCCTGCCCTGCCAGACCACTAGTCTATCGTCGTCCTCTTCCATCCAGCCAGGTAATCCAGCAGCGCGATCTAATATTTATTTATTTATTAATTAACAAAAAAAAACATTTTTCAGGGCATTTTCTGCTGTTGCTACTGCTAGTTTCAGCCAGGGGGGATCATCAATGTGAAAAGGAAGGACGGGGGGGGGGAGGGGGGCAAGATAGAACACTAGCAGCTCTGGAGGGATTGGGAGAGAAAGGGCAATGGCATTGGGCATGAATGGCTAAATTTCAATCCATCCTGATGCCTGGGTTTGTCTTATCTGTTGTTGTTGTAATCTACCATGGGGAATCCTGGTGTTATAAAGTTGATGGAATATTGAAATTAAATGGAAGTAGAATTATTATTAAACTCTCCTTTCATTGGGGCACACATGGAATCAGATCTTCATCTGTTTTGTAAAAGTTTACCTTTTTACACAAACGGATTATTCTGTTTTGAACATGTTTCAGGGGAAAGTGGTTTTATTAGTCAAAATAAATATTTTGTTTCATGCAGATTTCTTTTGTTTATACATAAATGGGTTATATAAGCCCCTAATGCAGCCCATATTGGTTTTCTTATATTTTTTTTTTTGGGGGGGGGGGGGGGGGGGGAGAGAGCCTGTTGTTAAAAATTTACCAGCACACCACTGTGCTGAGGTGACTCTGCAGTGCCCTTAACAGAAAAGGTGTCACACTCACCTGAGACCCACATCAGAACCAGTGAAAGGCTGTCAGAGGATAGAACACATTCTGCTGTCATGGAGGTGGGTACGGAATTTGAGGTTGGCATACAGGCTGGGAAAAAAAGTTTGTAAAGTGGGTTTTTTTTTGGTTGGAGGGGGTTAGTGACCACTGGGGGAGTCAGGGCAGGTGATCCCCGATTCCCTCCAGTGGTCATCTGGTCAGTTGGGGCACTTTTTTGGGACTTGTTCGTGAAAAAAAGGGTCCAAAAAAAGTGACCCAAAATCGTGGTAAAAACACCTTTTTTTTCGATTATCAGCTAAAGACGCCCATCTCTCCTCGGCCGATAACCGTGCCCCAGTCCCGCCTTCGCCACGCCTCTGACACGCCCCCGTCAACTTTATTCGTTCCTGCGACGGAGTGCAGCTGAAGACGCCCAAAATCGGCTTTCGATTATACCGATTTGGACGCCCGCGAAAGAAAGACGTCCATCTCCCGATTTAGGTCGGAATATGGGCGTTTTTCTCTTTTGATTATAAGGTGGATAGTATATTAAAAGCAAGAAGCTGGCCAAAGAATTGGTTGGACCACTAGATGAACAAGGGGTAAAAGGGCCAATCAGGGAAGACAAAGCCATAGTGGAGAGATTAAATGAATTCTTTGCTTCGGTATTTACTGAGGAAGATTTGGGAGAGATACCGGTATCAGAAATGGTATTCAAAGCTGACAAGTTGGAGAAACTGAATGAAATCTCTATAAACCTGGAGGATGTAATGGGGCAGTTCTACAAACTGAAGAGTATCAAATCTCCTGGATTGGATGGTATTCATCCCAGAGTACTGATAGAATTGAAAAATGAGCTGGCAGAACTATTGTTAGTAATACGTAATTTATCTTTAAAATCGAGTGTGGTACCGGAAGATTGGAGGGTAGCCCATGTAACGTCGTTATTTAAAAAAGGTTCCAGAGGAGATTCAGGAAATTATAGTCTGGTGAGCCTGATGTTGGTGCCAGGCAAAATGGTAGAGACTATTATAAAGTACAAAATTACAGAGCATATTCAAAAGCATGGATTAATGAGACAAAGCCAACATGAATTTAGTGAAGGGAAATCTTGCCTCACTAATCTATTACATTTCTATGAAGGGGTGAACAAACATGTGGATAAAGGTCCAGGGAGGGCCTAGGGGTGGTGGGGCGATGTCAGTTTTGGTTGGGATAGAGGGTAGTTTCAGTTTTAAAAACACTAGCCCCTGAAACATGATGAATCGGAATTTCAGGCCGGTTTTGGTACCAAAACCAAAACTGAAATTTGGTCAGCCTTTAAGTTGGATAGCTCCCTCACTCATAGCATATAATAATAAAGTGATATACAATATTCAGACTTGATCTTTATCTGTCTTTTGCCATTTGTGGGACACAGGATGTAGAAGTCTGTTCAGCACTGGTCCTAGTCCTGTACTACTGGAGTTGCTGAATCTTCGTCTGTGTTTTGCCATTTTTGGGACATAGACCATAGCAGGGGCGTAGCCACGGGTGGGCCTGGACGGGCCCAGGCCCACCCATTTTCCCTCCAGGCCCGCCCATCCTTCGCACGCTGTCGCTGCCCTTTTGTCCCGCGGAGGCAGCGTTCAGCGTTTCCTTCCTACCCTGTCTTTTCCCCAAGCTCCGCTGCATCGTCCCTGCAAGTGGAATCCTTCTTCTTTTCGGCCGTCACGCTGCGCTGCCATTCACACAGGCAGCTTCGCTCCTCCCCCGCGTCCATTCTGGCCCTCTCTGATGCACTTCCTGTTAGGGCCGGATGAACGCGGTGGGGGAGGAGCGAAGCTGCCTGTGTGAACGGCAGCGCAGCGTGACGGCCGAAAAGAAGAAGGATTCCACTTGGGGCGATGCAGCAGAGCTTGGGGAAAAGACAGGGCAGGAAGGAAACGCTGCCTCCGCGGGACAAAAGGGCAGCGGGAAGGTTGTGGATGGGCGGGCTGGAGGGAAAATGGCTGAGCTGCTGGGACATGGGACGGAGAGGAGGAAGGGAGAGAGCTACTGGGACATGGGAGGGAGAGGAAGAAGGGACTGGAGGGAAGGGAGAGAGCTGCTGGACATGGGATGGAGAGGAGGAGGGGATTGGATGGGAGAGAGCTACTGGACATGGGAGGGAGAGGAAGAAGGGACTGGAGGGAAGGGAGAGAGCCGCTGGGACACGGGAGGGAGAGGAAGAAGGGACTGGAGGGAAGGGAGAGAGCCGCTGGGACATGGGAGGGAGAGGAATAAGGGACTGGAGGGAAGGGAGAGAGCGTCTGGGACATGGGAGGGAGAGGAAGAAGGGACGAGGGAAGGGAGAGAGCTACTGGACATGGGAGGGAGAGGAATAAGGGACTGGAGGGAAGGGAGAGAGCTGCTGGACATGGGATGGAGAGGAGGAGGGGATTGGATGGGAGAGAGCTACTGGACATGGGAGGGAGAGGAATAAGGGACTGGAGGGAAGGGAGAGAGCTGCTGGACATGGGATGGAGAGGAGGAGGGGATTGGATGGGAGAGAGCTACTGGACATGGGAGGGAGAGGAAGAAGGGACTGGAGGGAAGGGAGAGAGCTGCTGGGACATGGGAGGGAGAGGAAGAAGGGACTGGAGGGAAGGGAGAGAGCGTCTGGGACATGGGAGGGAGAGGAAGAAGGGTCTGACAAGAAGGAAGAGCTGCTGGGACATGGGAGGGACTGGCGGGAAGGGAGAGAGCTACTGGACATAGGAGGGAGAGGAGGAAGGGGCTGGAGAGCTGCTGGACAAGGAAGGAAGAGGAAGAAGGGACTAGAGGGAAGAGAGCTGCTGGACATGGGAGGATAGGGAGAGAAAGAGGGGAGATGGATGATAGGATGCAGAGAGAAAGGGGAGAAACTAGAAGGATGTGGAGAGGGAGGAGACTGAACAGAAAAGGGTAGAGCGATAGACACTGGATAGAAGGAGAGGGGAGATAGAGACACTAGATGGAAGGATCAGGAGAGAGGGTAGATGAGTGGAAGGATAAGGAGAGAAAGAGGGAAGACACTGGATGGAAGGGTAGGGAGAAAAAGGAGACGCTGGATGCAAAAGAAAGAGGGGAGACACTGGAAGGATGGGGAGAGAAAGAGGGGAGCTGCTGGATGGAAAGAGGGAGAGGACAGAGTAGGGAAAGACTGGAGAATAAGAGGAAGGGGCATGTGGAGAACAAGGGTGAGGAAAAGATGAAAAGCCATAGGTGATGAATGGACAGGAAAACCCTGGCAAGAGAAAGACGAAGGAAAGCAAAATCTAGAGACTGGGAGCAACACAATGAGAAAAAGTAAATGGCCATACAACAAATTAAAGAAAATAATTTTATTTTTAATTTAGGATAAAGTAATATGGTACCTGTGTTAAAAAAGTTTCAGAGACCAATACTTCCTTCCTTAGGTCAGGAGAGGATATCGTAACAGCATTATACTGACCTGACGCAGGAGGTTTTGGCCTCTGAAAGCTCACTGAAAAGTGTGACTTAATTTTGCTGGGGGAGGGAGGTAGAGAGAAAATTTTGTGCCCACCCACTTTGGGTTCAGGCCCACCCAAAATTGGCAGTCTGGCTACGCCACTGGACCATAGAAGTCAGCCTGGCATTGGCCTTAGTTTTGAATTACTGGAGTTGTTGCATCTACATCTGCCTTTTGCTATTTGCAGGTCGCAGACTGTAGAAGTCTGTCTGGCATTGGCCTTAGTTCTCAACTACCCTTGCCCAGAAAAGTGGAGGTGCTACTGATATAATTAGATTTATCAGTGGCATTTGATTTAGTAAATCATGAAGTACTATTGTGTAAAATAGAAGGTTTGGGTATGGGTGGGAATACATTGAACATGGTTTAAATGCTTTTTGGGAAAGAGATCTGGTGGAATGAAGAATTTTCTGATTCATGGCATATGGCCCAGGGTGTCCCCCAGGGTGTCCCCCAGGGGTCCCCTTTATTCCCCATTCTTATTAATTTATATATGAGTGATTTAGAGTTTTTGCTGCATAGGTGGAATACTGAATTTTTTTCTATGCAGATGACATTGTATTGATATTTCCTATTTCACCACTGTGAAATTATTGATGACGGATGTTTTCTTAGAAATACTCATCTGGATGTCTCAGCATTTTTAAACATATTAATCCGGATAAGACAAATGTTTTAAAGATTTATCCAAAAAGGGCAGTGTTACAAGATGTTGGAGACTAAAGGGTTAGTAATATAGAGAGTGTCTGATTTTATAATGCTGATATTTTTATTAAACAGGAAATAAAACTGTTGTAAGTTTGGTTAGATTCTAATTTGACTGTGGAAACACGTGAATTATTTGGTCCAAAAGGTTATGTTTAAGTTGAAATTGCTGCGTAGATTAAGATATTTTTTGGAGAGTCGTCATTTCCAGCTGATTATTCAAGCTGTTATTCTTTCAACTCTTGATTATTGTAATATCTGTTTATTAGGTCTTTCAGTTAAACAACTGCAGATTACAAGTGTTACAAAATGTATCTGCTAAATTGATTTTGAAAGGAAGTAGATTTGATCATGCGACTTCATTTCTGTAGGAATTACATTGGTTGCCCATTCGAGTTTGGATTGAGTTCAGACTTTTGTTTGTAAAATTTTGTATGGATTCAGTCTGAGCTATTTGGCAGGTTTGATTATGATTTATAAACCATCTTGATGTTTATGATCTTCTGGAGAGTTACTGTTGGCACCTCCATTGCTTACTTCTTGTCACTTAAGCAGCACTAAAAAGAGTTCACTATTAGGAGTGGCTCCTGAACTTTGGAATACTCTTCAATCTGTCAGCAGAAACATTTCCCACTATATGAGCTGTAAAAACCTGGTTATTTCAGCATTATCTGTGGAAGTTGTTGCTTTTTACTGTTTTTTTTTAAATTGTACTATGAATTTTATTTTATGATGGTTGTAACCCACTTTGAACTTAGTGGTAATATGGGATATAAATGCTGTTATGAAATTAACAAACACCTCACCAGCCATGTTTTGCTTCCATCCTCTTTCTATTTAAGCATCCTCTGTGTTTGTCTCACATATATTTGAATTCCCTCACCATTTTTGACTCTAACACCTCTATTGGAAGGGCACTCAAGGCATCCAGTTCCCTCTCAGTGAAAAAGTATTTGCTAACTTTACTCCTAAGTCTACTGCCCTGCAGCCTGAATTTATTTCCTGGAAGAAATTTGTTTGTATATTAATACCTTTCAAGTACTTAAATGTCTGTATCATAATTCCTTTATTTATTCTTTCCTCTAGTATATATATATCTTCTAGTCTCTTCTGTCTTTTGGTACAGACACTGTACTATTTTTGTCACCTTCCTCTGAACCACTTCAAGTCTTTTTATGCCCTTGGAGAGATATGCAGGGGCATTTTCGAAAGAGAAGGGCGCCCATCTTTCGACACAAATCGGGAGATGGGCATCCTTCTCTCCGGGTCGCCCAAATCGGCATAATCGAAAGTCGATTTTGGGCATCCTCAACTGCTTTCCGTCGCGGGGACAACCAAAGTTCCCGGGGGTGTGTTGACAGCGTACCGAAGGCGGGACAGGGGCGTGCTTAAGAGATGGATGTCCTCAGCCGATAATGGAAAAAAGAAGGGCGTCCCTGACGAGCATTTGGCCGACTTTACTTGGTCCATTTTTTTCACGACTATGAGGCTCATTTTCAAAGCACTTAGACTTACAAAGTTCCATAGGTTCCTATGGAACTTTGTAAGTCTAAGTGCTTTGAAAATACGCCTCCAAGTTTCAAAAAGGTGCCTGAACTGACCAGATGACCACCAGAGGGAATCGAGGATGACCTCCCCTTACTCCCCCAGCGGTCACCAACTCCCTCCCACACCCCCCAAAAAATTAAAAAGCATTTTTTCCCGCCTCTATGTCAGCCTCAAATGTCATACCCAGCTCCATCCCAGCAGTATGCAGGTCTCTGGAGCAGTTTATAGTGGGTGCAGTGTACTTCAGGCAGGCGGACCCAGGCCCATCCCCCCCTACCTGTTACACTTGTGGTGGTAAATGTGAGCCCTCCAAAACCCACCCAAAACCCACTGTACCCACATGTAGGTGCCCACCTTCATCCCTAAGGGCTATGGTAGTGGTGTACAGTTGTAGGGAGTGGGTTTTGGGGGGCTCAGCATACAAGGTAAGGGAGCTATGCACCTGGGAGCAATTTGTGAAGTCCACTGCAGTGCACCCTACGGTGCCCGGTTGGTGTCCTAGCATGTCAGGGGGACCAGTGCACTACGAATGCTGGCTCCTCCCATGACCAAATGGCTTGGATTTGGTTGTTTTTGAGATGGGCGTCCTAGGTTTCCATTATCACCGAAAACTGAGGTCGCCCATCTCAACATTTAGGTCGACCATCTCTTAGGTCGACCTAAATGTTGAGATTTGGGCGTCCCCAACTGTATTATCGAAATGAAAGATGGATGCTCATCTTGTTTCGATAATACGGGATGCCCTGCCCCTTTGTGGCGCCGTCCTTAGAGATGGTCGCCCTTAGAGATGGTCGTCCCCGTTCAATTATCCCCCTCATGGCCTCCAAAACTGAACACAATAATCAAAGTGGGGCATCACCAACAACTTGTACAGGGGCATCAACATCTCCTTTCTTCTGTTGGTTATGTCTCTCTCTATGCAGTCTAGCATTTTTCTAGCTACAACCACCACCTTGTCACATTGTTTTGCCAATTTGAGATCCTCAGACACTACCACCCCAAGGCCCCTCTCCTGATCTGTGGATGTCAATATCTCACCCTCTATCACATTCAGCTCCTTTGGATTTTTACACCCCAAGTGCATCACTTTGCACTTCTTCACATTAAATTTTAACTGCCAAACATTAGACCCATCTCATGTTGTCTTCTCCCTCCAGAGTTCGAACTCTGTTGCAAATCATGGTGTTATCCAGAAAAAGGCAAACTTTTCCTTCTAACCCTTCAGCAATGTTGCTCACAAATATGTTGAACAGAATTGGCTCCAGTACTAATTGCCTCTACTACTTACCTTTCTATCCTGTGAGTAAATGCAATTTACCACCACCTTCTGCAGTCTGTCAGTCAACCAGTTTCCAATCCAGTTCACCATTTTGGGTCCTAACTTTAGGTCGTTGCATTTATTCATGAGCCTCCTATGAGGAACCTTATCAAAGGCCTTGCTGAAATCCAAGTAGACTACATCTCTTGTATGTCCACGATCCAGTTCTCTGGTCACTCAGTCAAAGAAATCAATCAGATTCAATTGGCATGATTTTCCTTTGATAAAACTATGTTGCTTTGGATCTTGTAACCCACTGGATTCTGAGAAGTGCACTATCCTTTTCTTTGAACAGTGCCTCCATTACTTTCCAACCACCAAAGTAAGTCTTACTGGCCTATAGTTTCTCACATCTTCTCTGTCTTTGTTTTGGTGAAGAAGGACGACATCCACTCTTCCCTAATTCTGTGGAACCTCTCTCATCTCCAATATTTATTAAACAAATCTTTAAGAAGACCCAGCAGCAGGGGCATAGCCAGACACCCAATTTTGGGTGGGCCTGGGCCCAAGATGGGTGGGCAGAAGAACCCCGCCTCATCCCACAGATGATGTGGTCTCTCCTCTCACCTGCATGCCATATGGTCTCTCAAATATCCTCCCTCTCCTGCATACCTTTTAAATAGCAGATTTTCACAGGCAACAGGCAGCAACTAATACACACAGCTGATGTTGGCTCCATACCCTTCCCTCTGATGCAACTTCCTGTTTCCGCCTAGGCAAGAATACATCAGAGCGAAAGCTATGGGGCCGGTGCGAGCAGTATGCATCAGTCACTGCTCACTGCAGGTGAAGATCTGCTATTTACAAGGTATGCAGGAGGGACAGTTGTCGGGAGTTTTCGGATGGTGGGGCTTGGGGATCCCTGCCAGCCACATTATAGCTATGCTGGTACTAGGTGGGCCTGAGCCCAAAGTGGGTGGGCCTGGGCCCACCCAAGCCCACCCTTGGCTACGCTACTGCCCAGCAGAACCTCTCTGAGCTCCCTTAAGATTCTGGGAAGGATCCCATCCTGTCCCATGGCTTTGCCTATTTTCAATTTTTCAAGTTATTTACAATTGCTTTCTTCCATGATTGGTGCAATATCTTCTTCATTCTCATATGTATCTTTATCAGCTGACCAAGGTCCTACTCCAGGATTTTTTCCATGAAGACAGAAGTATTTGTTAAGGACATCTGCTTTTTCCCTCATCACTCTCCACATAGTGGTTCACAGCATCTTTCAGTCTTGCAATTCCATTTCTAGCCTTCCTCCATTCACTAATATACCTGAAAAAAGTCTTGTCACCATTCTTTACATCTTTAACCATTTTTTCTGCCTGAGCTTTTGAGAGCCATATTTCTCTTTTTGCTTTTTTTCTGTTTTGTCTGGTAATCTCTTCTGTGTTCCTCTTCTTGTGTTCTTTTGTATTTCATGAATGCTACCTCTTTTGCCTTTATTTTGTCAGCCACTTGTTTGCAGAGCCATATCTGTTTTCTTTTTCTCCTCTTGCTGTTGTTTACTTTCCTTACATAAAGATCTGTTGCTGATTTTATAGCTCCTTTCAGTTTGGACCACAGATTCTGCACTTCTCTTACATCCTTCCATCCTATTAGCTTTTTATTCAGGTACTCCCCCATTTTACCAAAGTCATCATGTTCTAGGACTTTGAGTTTTGTGTGTCTGCACTCTGCTTTAACTCTTACATCAAACCATACAGTGTGATGATCAATACTGCCAAGGTGGGCACCCACCCAGATGTTAGACACACTTTCTCCATTTGGGAGCACAAGATCCAGTGTTGCCCCTCCTCTCATAGGTTCTGTCACCATTTGTCTGAGTAGTGCACTTTGAAAAGCATCCATGATCTCTTTATTCATGTTATCTCTGCTAACTGGGTAAATCCTGACATCACCCCTACTCTACCCCCATGCTGCCCCAGTACCATCCAGATACTGTCAGGGCAATCGCACTGGATTTTCTGCTGCTTGATCTATTTCAGTGCAGTTGAAAACCTAGGGACAGATGGCCACAATTTAAATTATTTTAAATATCTAACCCATACTCCCATTTTATGTCAGTGTGTCAGACTTGCATGCATACTGTACACATTTCAGAGGAAAATATACTGGGGAACAAAGCAAATACCCATAAAACAAAACTGAAATGCAATAACTGCATAAGTCTCCACTCTTGTGAGTCAATATGTGGTGGTAGCATTTTGGTATCAATTACAGCTGTGAGTCTGTTGGGATAGGCCACCATCCACTTTGCACAACAGAACTGTTTCAAGATCTTTCAGTTCCTTAGGGAGTGTTGATGAACCGCTATATTAAAGTCATGCCACAAAGTTTTGATTGGACTGAGGTTGGAGGGCTCTAAATGGGCCACTTAAAAACATTTTCCTTTTTGCTCCTTGGCTACCGCAAAACAGCTGCGGGTGTGTGGTTTGAGTCACTATCATCCTGAAAGGTGAACTTTTGTTCCACTTTCAGCTTTCTTGCAGAGGGTTCAGGTTTTCCACGTGGACTATGCAGTACTTTTCTTCATTGTGCCTTCTACCTTAAAAAAAGCTTCAGTCCCTACCAATTAGAAACAACCCTATAACATGAAGTGGCGTTTGCTGGGTGGTGTGCTGTGCTCAGATTGTGTCAAATGTAATGCTTTGTGCCAAATGTAATACAGAAGAAAGGAAGTTTTGATGCCCCTATACAAGTCGTTGGTGTATTGTGTTCAGTTTTGGAGATCACATCTTGCTACAGAAAGACTTGAAGCAGTTCAGAGAAAAGCAATGAAAATGGTATGGGGTTTCTGTCGCAAGCTGTATGAGAAAAGACTTGGAGGGGCATAATCGAACGCGAACACCCATCTCCATGGGCGCCTATCTCCGAGGACGGGTACGCGAAGGGGCGGGACAGACCCTATTTTCAAAAAAAATGGATGTCCATCTTTTGTTTCGATAATACGGTTTGTGCCGGGCAAATGCATCGCATTTGGGCGGATTTGAGCTGGGCGGTATTGGTTTTCAGCGATAATGGAAACCGAAGGCGCCCAGCTCAAAAGCGAACAAATCCAAGGCATTTGGTCGTAGGAGGGGCCAGGATTCGTAGTGCACTGGTCCCCCTCACATGCCAGGACACCAACCGGGCACCCTAGGGGGCACTTGTAACAATGTTAAAAAAATATTAAAATACCTCCCAAGTCCATAGCTCCCTTCCCTTGGGTGCTGAGCCCCCCAAATCCCCCCAAAACCCACTGCCCACAACTCTACACCATTACCATAGCACTTATGGCTGAAGGGGGCACCTAAAGGTGGGTACAGTGGGTTTTGGGGGCGGTTTGGAGCGCTCCCAGTTAGCAGCACAAGTGTAACAGGTAGGGGGGGATGGGCCTGGGTCCACCTGGCTGAAGTCCACTGCACCCACTAACAACTGCTCCCGGGACCTGCACACTGCTGTGATGGAGCTGGGTATGACATTTGAGGCTGGCATACAGGCTGGGTAAAAAAGTTTTTAAACTTCTTTTTTTTTAGTAGTAGTTTTTGGTGGGAGGGGGTTGGTGACCACTGGGGGAGTCAGGGGAGGTCATACCCGATTCCCTCCGGTGGTCATCTGGGCAGTTGGGGCACTTTTAGGGGACTTGTTCGTGACAAAAAAGGTCCAAAAAAAGTGACCCAAATTCTCGCTTCTGGCGCCCTTTTTTTTCCATTATCGGCCGAGCGCGCCCATCTCTCCTCAGCCGATAAACACACTCCAGTCCCGCCTTCACCACGCCTCCAACACGCCCCCATCAACTTTGTTCGTTCCTGCGACAGACTGCAGTTGGAGGCGCCCAAAATCGGCTTTCGATTATACCGATTTGGGTGCCCATGAGAGAAAGGCGCCCATCTCTGGGAAAGTGGTAGAACTAGAGGACATGAATTGAGGTTGCAGGGGGGCTGACTCAGGAATAATGTCAGGAAGTAATCTTTCACAGAGAAGGTGGTAGACACCTGAAATGCCCTTCTGGGAGAAGTGGTGGTGAAAATGGTAACGAAATTCAAAAATGCGTGGGATAAACACAAAGGAATCCTGTTTAGAAGGAATGGATCCGTAGAAGCTTAGCAGTGATTAGATGGCAACACCAGTAATTGGGAAGTAAAGCCAGTGCTGGGCAGACTTATACAGTTGGTGCCCTGATCATGGCTGGATGGATTTGGATGTGCTGGAGTGGGACTTCAATAAACTTTAGAAGTTTTAGAACAAGGACAGTGCCGGGCAGACTTCTACAGTCATATCTTATGCTATGAGTTTATCTTGTTGGGCAGACTGGATGGACTGTACAGGTCTTTATCTGCCATCATCTACTATGTTACTATCCAGCTTATTTTCGAAGGAGATCGCCAGCCATCTTCTGACACAAATTGGGAGATGGCCGGCGATCTCCTGAAACCGGCCAAATCGGTATAATCGATGTAATTGGTATAATCGTCGCGGAGCCAGCCAAACTTCAAGGGGGCATTTCGATATGGTAGCAAAGCCGGGGCGGGGGCATGGTACGAGATGGCCGGCTTCGCCCAATAATGGAAAAAAGAAAGCAGGCCTCGACAAGCATTTCACCGGCTTCACTTGGTCCCTTTTTTTTCAGGACCAAGCTTCAAAAAGGTGCCCGAACTGACCAAGTGACCATTGGAGGGAATTGGGGATCACCTCCCCTTACTCCCCCAGTGGTCACCAACCCCCTCCCACCCAAAAAAAAATATTTTTTTGCTAGCCTCTATGCCAGTCTAAAATGTCATACCCAGCTCCCTGACAGCAGTATGCAGGTTCCTGGAGAAGTATTTAGTAGGTGCAGTGCACTTCAGGCAGGTGGACCCAGGCCCATCCCCCCCTACCTGTTACACTTGTGGTGGTAAATGTTAAGCCCTCCAAAACCCCCCCAAACCCACTGTACCCACATGTATGTGCCCCCCTTCACCCCTAAGAGCTATGGTAATGGTGTTCAATTGTGGGGAGTGAGTTTTGGGGGGCTCAGCACCCAAGGTAAGGGAGGTATGCATCTGGGAGCAATTTTTGAAGTCCAATGCAGTGCCCCCTAGGGTGCCTGGTTGGTGTCCTGGCATGTGAGGGGGACCAGTGCACTACAAATGCTGGCCCCTCCCACAACCAAATGCCTTGGATTTGGCCGGGTTTGAGATCGACAGCCTTCGTTTCCATTATTGGCAAAAACCGAAGCCGGCCATCTCTGACATTTGGCCGGCCCCAACCGTATTATCGAAATGAAAGATGGCCGGCTATCTTTTTCGATAATACGGTTCAGGACCACTGTTTGTGGCGCTGGCCAAATAGATGGCCAGCCATCTATTTGGCCGGTGCTGTTCGATTATGCCCCTCCACGAATTCACATCAACAATTTCTATTTTAGTTTCTTTTACACCATAAAACATTTTGCCACATGGCTATAGTACCTCCTGAGTATTGCTTTGCATACTTTAAACAGGAGTCAAGATGGGCTTTCTGGAGTATTGGCTTGCTTCTTGGCACCATACCATACAAGCTGGATTTGTGGAGTGCTTGTTATGCACACTTTGATCAGTCTTGGCCATGGAAGCCAGTAGCACATTCAAAGTTGTCCCTGGCCCCTTATTTGCCTCCTTGATTAGTCTTCTCCTTGCTTATTATCTTGTTTGGAGTGACAACCTGATCTAAGCAGGATCTCTGGGGTCCTGTATAGCTTCCATTTGTTAATAATCATCCTGACTGTACTCCGAGGTATATTCAAGGTTTCTGAAATTCTCTTATACTAGTGGTTCCCAAATTGTGAGTTAGGATCCCAAATGGGTCATATCATCAGTAGATGACATCATAGAAACAGGGTTGCTTATTTTCTTTCTGGACATCAACTATGACTTATGCTTAGTAGTGGCCATTAGCATGGGGTCTAGTGTCATATAAGAGGCTGTGCAAGTGCTGCAGCCGCAAAGGGTGAAAATATGGAGGGGTACAAAAATTGCTTCCAGCCAACTGTCTCCTCTCATTGGTGGTGATGGGGTGGGTTGCACCACTGGGTGAGTTGCATTTGGTGCAACTATAGGTCATACAGCCCTGATGGGGCCTATGAGTCCATGAACTTTCACAAGGACTGTCTCCTCCTCCTGTGGAGACTTTGTTAGGCTGGAATCCCATGCAGATTGCTGGGATCTGTGAGTGCCCACTGGCACACAGGATCTTATGCTGACTGTTCCTACTGTTGCCACCACTGCTACTGCTACCTTAATGCTTTGGATACGTGGAGAGAGGAGGATGTGTATGGGATCATCATCTAAGATCATATGAATTTTTAAGTGTTAAAATAGGTTCATATGTTTATGATCCACGGTGCAATACCAGTTTCCCAGTTGGTGCCTTTTCACAACTTTGTCCTGGAGCTCTTTTGCCAGTTCCTTGCCACTCATAGTTGACTCTTTGCTTTAAAATGTGCTACCTAGCAGAAGGAACCACCTGTCAAATTCATTCTATTATGCCAATACATGTGATAACAATTTGTTACACCAGAGCTTAAAGTATTTAAGATTGCTATGGAAATACAAGGGCGTGGATACTTATCAAACCAAGCTATTGCATTTTTTCTACTTCATTTTCTAAAGATTTCTGAAATATTTTTTTTTACTTGGTTGGTGTGGTGTGGGATACACTGAAAAAAAATGTTTTAATATATTTTGGTGCTCATTTTCATAGCAGATGGACACCTCAAAATGCCTAAAAAAAAATTCATCTGCTAAAAATGTTCAAATCCCAATTTTGGAAAGTCAGAATTTGGACATTTCACCTTTAGTTCATCCAAATAGCAAGGGGGTGGGTGGGACTAGGGAGGGCCCAAAAGTAGGATATACAGCAGTGTTTTTCGAATGGGAAGAAACATCCATGTCCAAAATGAAGGACTTTTTTTTTACCTAGACCTGTTTCAGTCATGTCCAATGTAACCTGTGGTTTAATAATATAATCATTTACCTGGGGTTTTGGGGGATCTCCGGGCTCCCTGTTGGCACTGATGGCCAGTGGAGGGACCCATTTTGGGTCCAGAGTTGATTCGGAGACTTCCCCGATGCTGCCTGGCCGAGGAGTGAACTTTTCTGGCCAGGCTTGAACAAGAAAAATGGCTGGTTTTGGCCTGTGAAGTAGAGCTCTGAGCATATGCAGTTTTTTGCGTATGTGCGGTAGCTCTCCTGAGTCGGCACTAGGCCTAATGTGAAGTCGGAACTTAGATTTTAAAGGCACTCTGGAACTAGGACCAGTAGTGACGGTTGAGTGAGGACCCTTCAGGAGACCAGGTAAGGGGTCTAGTGGCCCAATAAATTGTTTTATTTTAAAAATGTGTTTTTGTGGTTCCTTTGGGCCAGGGCTTAAAGGATTAATTTTTGGTGAAATCTAATAGAAGTTATGGGTTCCTGAGAACCTCTTTAGATGGATAAATGCTTTAAGGGTTCCTTTTACTAAGCTGTGGTAAAAGGGGACATGCGCTAGTATCAGTGTGTGTTTTTTGACATGCGCTGAGACCCCCTTGTACTGCAGCGGGTAAAAGGCTGTCTTTTTTGCTACAAAAGAAATGGCTGTGCGGTAAGTGAACCACTTGCTGTGCAGTTATTTCAGGGGGAGCACTTTCTGCTACCCATTAAGGTGGTAGTAAGGGCTCCTATGCTAACCTGGAGGTATTACCATCAGGGAAGCACTGGCGCTACAAAATAGAAATATTTTTGTAGCACTGGAAATGGTGCGCAGTGGGGGTGGGAACTACCACCGGGCTCCTATGGTAGCCCAGCAGCAGTTCTAGATTGGCACGTGGCAAGCCTGTTGTCGCGCGCCAACCCTTCAGTAAAAGGGCCCCTAAAATTTTTGGAAAAAATAATTTTTGTAGTAAAAGTGGAGATTTTAGTTTGGACCAGTTCCAGGTTTAAAATTGTGTTTTTTGAATAGGCATCGCTCGGGGGCAGTGGCGTTCCTAGGGGCGCTGACACCCGGGGCGGATCGCCGATGCGCCCCGCCCCCCTGGGTGCAGCGCCCCCCCATGCAGTGCGACCCCCCCGGTGAAAGAACCCCCCAGGGTGCACGCCGCTGGGGGGGGTGCCACGCGCCGGTCAGCGGCGTTCGTTTCCATGCTCCCTCTGCCCCGGAACAGGTTACTTCCTATTCCGGGGCAGAGGGAGCATGGAAACGAACGATGCTGACTGGCGCGCGGCACCACCACCCCCCCCAGCGGCGTGCACCCGGGGCGGACCGCCCCCACCGCCCCCCCTTGGTACGCCACTGCTCGGGGGTGTGCGTGGGATGATGCTGAGTATTTCTGGAGTGGATGTCCCTGGTTCTTTAGGGTCTTGTGGGGTAATGTTTTTGCAAAAAATGTGCAGATGTCTGTAAACGTGGAGTAAAACTTGGAGAAAAATATGGTATGTGTAATTTGATGGGACCAAGGATTACAGGATGTTTTGGATAAATTTTATAGAAATTTTTGTGATAATTTTGGCAAAAATGCGCTTTTCCCATTACGTTCTGTAGCTCAACATGGAGACTGTGAACTTTTTTTTTGTTAGGTTCCGTGCCTTTCAGGTTTAGTGTGCTGCAGTTTGATTGTCTGCTGGAGGTCAGCTGGTGACTCAGAGTCACCTTTACCTTTAGCAACAGCTGCTCTGGGTGGTGTTATTTAAGCAACTGGAGAGGGTATTACAGTATACACAAAAAGCATACAAAGGAAAAGATCACAACTGGACCTTCAAGACTGAGACAACAGGAGTCCTTAATTGAGATCAGACCCGATACGGGCCGTGTTTTGGCATAAACAACACCTGCCTCAGGGGTCTAAGTATAGTATCAAGATACGCAAGTGAGGGGCTCAACTCCCCACCAGAGAAATTTGAGAAACTCCTGTAGAACGCCGTCGGTCAGTAAAAACTGCCAAAGTAACTTGTGAAGCTTCTGTAGAACGCCATCGGTCAGTGAAAACTGCCAAAATAATAAGAATAGGCCTGGAAGACAGGGCCGCCTAATTTATTTTTATTTTATTTATAGTTAGTGAAGCCCCTGTACAGTATATGATGTCACAGTAAGTGAGCATGCTAATTAAGCGAATAGGAAGTTCAGGTTTTCCTTTATGAGGTTGTTAAAGCACAGGACAGTAGCTACAGACTGGCAGAGACCTGCGCTGGATGTCTTTGAAAGACCTCACTGTGCAAGAAAGACCAAAGCCTCTCTCAAGACAGATCTCAGCTAAGCAAAACTTCATCATGTGGACACAATGGGACTATATCTTTATTGAGTAATATAGGGGGTGAGAGTTCTGGATGTGAAAACCAACAAAGCCATACTTACCCAATAGAGAAAGTTCAAGTCCCTAGGAGGTCTGAAAGACAAAAATTTGACACAAAGTGTCATTTTGTAGAAAAAAGGTAAGAGAAATTATGTGAATGGTAACACTTATCTGATATCTTGATTCATTGTTTAATTGCTATCAGGAACATTTAAAAGGAACCTGTAAAAGGAAAAGTGTTTATTGTGAAGAGATTAAAGTGAAGTTGTTCAAAGAAATTATCAATTTAATGTAAAAATCCCAGACTTGTAAGTAATAAACTTTTATTTACCCTTGTAATATCTGTCTGGTTCTTGGCTCACAATCCTTTAGTTTTCTTCTTTCTCTTTTGTTTTGAACTAAGAGAATGTGATAAATGTAATGTACTCTGTTACTTGGGATTGGATGATGGCTTGAGGTAAGCAGCCGAAGAAGACGGGCCTGATGCGGTAGAGGGTTTACACCAAGTTACGAAAAAGTGCTCTGATTAAGTAGATGACCACTGGAGGGATTAAGGCATGAATCCTCCTTAATCTCCCAATGGTTGCTGTCCCCCTCTTCTGAAAGTGAAACCAAAAAGGGAAACCAAGCTTCATGTCAGCTGCGGGTATTATGACCATTCTAAACAAAATAAGCAAGAAAGTTAGAAGAGTAGTCTAGTGATTAGTGCAGTAGGTGGCCCTTTTACAAAGGCATGGTAACATTTTTAGCGCGTGCTAAAAATAAACCTGCGCTAAATGCTAGAGATGCCCATATGTTCCTATGGGCGTCTCTAGAGTTTAGAGTATGCTAAAAAAGCTAGCACATCTTTGTGAAAGATCCCCTAGACTTATGAACCAAGGAATGTGAGTTCAAATCCCACTATAATGCTATAATTGTTTTTATACTGGGGCTCCCTCCAGAAACAGAAAAATACTTACTGTACCTAAATATATAAACCACCTGCAAGTCTGAAGCTTCTCCTCCTTACTTACAAATGCACTCAATCTGCTGCTCCTCACTACCTCTCTACCCTCATCTCCCCCTACTTTCCTGCCCGTAACCTCCGCTCACATGACAAATCCCTCCTCTCAGTACCCTTCTCCACCACTGCCAACTCCAGGCTCCGCTCATTTTGCCTTGCCTCACCCTATGCCTAGAACAACCTTCCCCAATCCCTACGCCAAGCCCCCTCCCTACCCATCTTCAAATCCTTGCTTAAAGCTCACCTCTTCAATGCTGCATTCGGAACCTAACCTTTTGAACATATAGGTTGCCACAATCTGTCTGACCTATCAGATTAACTGTACATTTGTCTCTTAGATTGTAAACTCTTCGAGCAGGGACTGTCCTTCCATGTTAAATTGTACAGCGCTGCGTAACCCTAGTAGTGCTTTATAAATGTTAAGTAGTAGTAGTAGTGTATATTCAGGTACAGTAGGTATTTTTCTGTTCCTGGAGGGATCACATTTACCAAAACAAGAACAAAACAAAACAAAACAAAAAAAATCTACAGTGTATCCCTTGGTTGACAGTCTACTGCACTAACCACTAGTCTACTCCTGTGTAGCTATTTTAATAAGAATGCTGCCAGATAGACCTCCCAGTGTCTTGTTTTCCTTGGTTTATAATTTAAACGTTTCAGTTTGTAAAATAGTTGTTCAGGATGGATGTCTCCAGCGTAAGGATGTCCTTCTCATGTATTTGTGAACAGGAAATCTGGACATCTTTCCTACTGAAAAATTGCTGTGAGATGGACTTTTTTTTGGTCACTATGAGCAGGATGCCCCAATTCTGATGTGTACGTTTTTTTTGTAAAATGCCCCTTTTTACTTTGAGGATTTAAGACAACAGAAGGCAAAAGTGAGATGATCAAATTTGCCAATGACACAAAGTTATTCAAAGTTGTTAAATCACAAGAGGATTGTGAGAAACTGCAAGAGGACCTTATGAGACAGGGAGACTAGGCATCTAAATGACAGATGACATTTAATGTGAGCAAGTGCAAAATGATGCATGTAGGAAAGAGGAACCCAAACTACAGCAACATAATGCAAGGTTCTACATTAGGAGTCACTGCCTAGGAAAGAGATCCAAGTGTCATTGTTGATGATACATTGAAATCCTCTGCTCGGTGCGCAGCAGTTGCTAAGAAAGCAGAATGTTAGAAATTATTAGGAAATGAATAGAGAATAAAACAGAGAATATTATAATGCCTTTGTATCACTGTATGGTACAACCACATTTCAAATATTGTCACCAATCTCAAAAAAGATATTGCAGAATTAGGAAGGGTACAGAGATGGGTGACTATAATGATAAAAGGGATGGGATGATTCCTTTATGATTCCACAAGGACTAGGGTGCCATAATGAAGTTACTAAGTACTACATTCAGAAAAAAATGGAGAAAATATTTCTTCACTCAATACATAATTAAGCTCTGAAATTCATTACCAGTAAAAGTGGTTAACATGGCAGGGGTTTAAAAAACGTTTGGCTAAATTCCTAAAAGAAAAGTCCATAGACCATTATTAAGTTGGACTTAGATAAATTCATTGTTTATTCCTGAAACAAGCAGCAAGAAATCTATTTTATCTTTTTGGGATCACCAGGTACTTATGTCTTGGATTGGCCACTGTTGGAAAGAGGGTACTGAGTTTAATGGACCTTTGGTCTGTCCCAGTATTGTGATACTTATGTACTTACATATTTTTGAAGACAGTGTAAACTTTTTATAGCCACTGAATCCAGCGATTCAGATTGAGTGGGCAGGGTTTCCCCAACTCCAATCCTCAAGGGCCTCCAAGAAAGTGTAGTTTGCTCTTAGATAAAACAAATGTATTATGGGTAACCTGAAAAAAACAGAAAACCCCTGTTTTTGGGCCAGTTCAGGTAATACAGGAGAGCTAAAGGTGATGCGGCAGAAAAATAAAGATGGATGCTCTTTTGAGTAAAAATAGAATATCACCTAAAATATTAGGGTGTCCTCTAATCAGGGTAGACCTTGCATCTCCTTTGTCACCTTTGTTGTAAATTGCATTGTTGCTCTCTTCCTTTTGTACTTAAAAAAAATATCTCTCATTCCCCTTCAGTATCTGTATCATTAAAATATTCCACTTCACTAACCTTGGCAAGAACGTACTTCATCTGTTAAAAGTTCACTTTATGAAATTTAGAACTTTGATCTTTCTATCTACTTTTTCAGTGTGTTCCAAAGTTTCAACAAAAATATTTTGATCATTCTTGCTTAAATGTTCTTGAAATTCCAGCTCTGTCATCAGTTTTTTATTACTTCATACTTACTAAAACAAGGCAGAGTAGTATGCCCTGTCTAGTTGGTTTTTAGATCTCTGTGACATTAAGACCTCTTTAAAGATACAAAAATAGCTCAGAAAGTTTTACTCTGCCATGTAATATTAGGCTAAAATAAATGCGTCAAGCTGATCTCCTTCTCTACATACGTCAGCAGTCTAATTCTATCTTCACTTTTTATAAGGACAGAGAGGTACAAAGGAGGGAGGAGAGAAGGAGGTAGGGGTGAAGAACAGACATGAACAGGGAAGAAGAGAGGGGAACATAGAGGAAAAAGAAAAGTTCAGAGGGAATGAAGGGAGGACAGAGGGCACAGGGAGAAAAGTCAGGGCCCTGTAGAAAGGGCCAAGAAAGGAGGCACGAGAGAACTATGGGGTCCTTTTCCTAAGCCGTGGTAAAAAGTGGACTGTGGTAGTGCGAGTGTGTCTTTTGGGCCATTTTTTACCGCATCTAGGAAAAAGGGCCTTTTTTAAGGGGCCAGAAAATGGACATGTGCTAAAATTGAAACCAGCCCACATCCATTTTCAGCCTGAGACCTTACCGCCAGCCATTGACCTAGTGGTAAGGTCTCACGTGCTACCCATGTGGTAAGCATGCAGCATATTCCAACTGCTGTTTACTGCCATGTAAGTGGCCCGCGGTAGAAAATAGAACATTATTTTCTATTGCAGGATTCAGTATACAACAAATTCAGAATTACCACCCGGCTCACACGCTAGGCAGGTGGTAGTGCTGATTTGGCATGCGCTGTACATGCTTAGGCCCTCCCACACCTTTATAAAAGGGCCCCTATGTGAGGCAAGGGTGTAACCATGGGCATGTCTAAGCCCCTCCACCTTTGCTTCAGTGTCCACCAACTGAAGAAATCTGGAGCCCTCTCTGTCAGCTAAAGTGCAGCTATCAGCAGCTCAAAGTGCTACTGACAGTGTTTTGGTCTGGGGCCTGATTTTGCCCTAGACTAGCGGTTCCCAAAACATGGTCCTGGAGGCTCCCCAGCTAGTCAGATTATTAGGATATCCACAATGAATATTCATGAGACAGATTTGCATGCACTACCTCCACTGCATTCAAATCTCTCTCTTGAATATTCATTGTAGATATCCTAAAAACCTGAATAGCTGAGGTGCCTCCAGGACCAGGTTTGGGAATCACTGCCCTAGACTGTTTGTTTTCTTTTTTTTTTCCACCAGCTATTTTAGTTATTAATTGTAAGCCACTCTGATATTTTATTTAATTGTGATATAGCAAGCATTGTATTAAACTAAATGAAACTAAACTAAAACTATTCATGAATTTTCAGAGGCATTGTCAGTGCAGTGACACTTTAAATTCATACAAACTGCCTCAACAATATCCAAGGATGGGGGGATTGGGGCTCAGGTTGGGACTATCATTGTCTTTGGGAGAGAAGGGAGTGCGGATTGGGGTGGGAGGGTTAACTGACCGGTGCCCAGATAGCTTGGTGGCTAAAGTTAGGACACTGGTTAGCATTCTGAATACAGGGCTACTGAGGGGGAGGGCAGGGGATGCAAAATTACCCAGGTCCCCAACGCTAGCATAGCTCTCCTGTTCCTGTGTGCGGCAGCGCTGCAAAGCAGAGGATTTCCTTCCTGCTGCGCCCAAACAGACTCTTTGGACGAGGCATGAAGGAAGGACTTTGCTCTGTGGCGCTACCTGGAGGAGGAGCAGGCCTGCCCGGAGGGGAGTGCAAGCCGGGGGGGGGGGGGGGGGGGGGGGGGGGTTGCTCGGCTTTCTCTCTCGGCGGCCCTATCTGAATATTGCTGCTAACTGGTTAAGTACTGGATACTCCTAGGCTCCGCCCAAGCTCCGCCCTCAGAATGTCCCTGCACTAACTGAACAGTGCATGGGCAATTAGTAGTGAGATTCAGCTGTGCTGTTTGGTTATAGTGCTGCTGAATATCAGCGGTTAGACAGCCAAAAGCTATTTAACCAGGTCCGGTTAAATCATTTGAATATTGGGCAGGCATTTTTTTAACAGCTGTGGTTAGCATTAAAAATAAAAAAACAACACACTGACCCAAAGATGTCTCCAGTCTCTGTCTATATTTCAAATAAACTAAAGACTGCATAGGCCATGAGAACATAACATGGTGTTAGAAGTAAAATAAACAAATCCATACATAGTGCCAGAGTAAACAGAGCAATACCAGAAGGAATTAGGATAAAGAGAAACAGCAACTCCACAGTGAGAAGATCTGTAAGTACAGAGGGCAGCAGCTACAAAGCAATTCAGAAAGTGTGGAATGTGTTCAAAAGTATGTACTGCACATGAATTGGGATAGCACAAATCATTCTGAAGAATAGAAAAGATTCAAACAGTGTTGTTATACTACTTAGCATTTTGATAGGGCTACTAGATGTTCACAGTGTGCTGAACTATTATTTAGAGGTCTCTTCAAAAGAAATGGGGCAAGGAGGGGGAAGGCAGAATGTTGCTTACCACATGGACTAAAGAAAAGAGAAGAAGATATATCTGTTTATTTGTTTAATTGGACGTTAACCCACTGGATAACCCAACAAGGAACAAGAATATCTTGCATCGCAGATGATCTTAAATATAATGATAATTTAAGCAAAATACAGGCATAAAAAAGACAATCAATACATAAACTTTGTACTGTGTGGTGCCTTTATTCTCCTTTAAGTTAGTCAGTAGCCTCCCTCTCCTTTTCAGCAGTTCTGCACAATTATAATTTAGCTTTTGGACATGGGTTACATCTTTTTCTTTACTCGTCTCACTTTTTTGTAAGCAAATGGATCTTTTGTGCACCAATCACACTTCTATCCAATCTCTTACTCCCTTGTGATTCTGTATTCCCCTGTACGCTCTTTTTCTCATAGAACAGGCAGTTGATCAATACCCATGAACTGGGCTTTGTGTCTTATCTCTTTTAAGGTATCAGCGCTCAACAGCTCTACTGCTCCCAGTTTTCAGATCCTTTTCCTGTAAGGATTGTATCTTGACAGCAGCTTCGCTTAGTCTTTCTCCTCTAAGGATCAAGATCAGATCTCCTTGATGATCTATCCCTCCTCTTTTATGGCATTTTGTGGGTCAGGGGAGAGCTGTGGATCAGACTGGCACCTCCAGTGCTTTACTCCTTTCCCTTTAGTCCCTAGAGCAGGGAATCAGGGCTTATGTGGGCCTCAGAGTGGAGTAACCCACCTCCTGTAGTTCTACATCCTCTTTACTAGGTCACCTCTGGGGGAGTAAAACAAGGTTCCTCCCTGAACTCAAGAATGTTATCCTTCCCTCCAAAAGCTAAATCTTCAGTTTTGTTGGGATATTGTCTTTGAACAGACTACTGCCTAGATTTTGGTTGGCGTCTTTCTGGAGCAGGGGCCTAGAATGTTCTTCCTGCGACTGGCAGCCTGCTACACAGTGATGAAAAGATTATGTGAACTTGGCTCATGTATTTACTTCACACAGGATGCTATATTATCTTTTTTGTTGTGAGGTCTTATATATATATATATATTTTGTGATATCTTTAACTCCACCTCTGGCATTTTCTGGAAGCAGGCAGAAACTATCAAAACATAGAAGTCATAGAGGGGTTCTTCTATGAAAACATATTAAGTTTTGGCCTTATCAAGCTATAATGTGGGATTTAACACGCAGCAAGCCCAAAACTAACACTGAATCAAGAAGAGGTGTTTTCACTATTTTTTGTTGTAAGTCATGCATTAACATTCAGATTAAAACATGGGATCTGTTCCTGGTTAACACTGAAGCACTTATCACCTCCTATTTAGTGTGGGGTACCACAGGGTTCTCCAATATCACTAATACTGTTCAATGTAATGATGGTGCCACTCAGAAAAAAACTAGAATTAATGGGCCTCCATCCCTTCATATATGTAGACAACGTCACCATCTACATATCTTTTCACAACAGTATCACAGAAATAATGGATAAAATTAAAAAAGGCCTGGACCTCATGGAAAACTGGGCAACTACTTTCAAACTCAAACTAAACAGAGACAAAACCAAATTCCTGGTTCTATCCAGACTGCACAAATCCACATCTTACCAAAATTTCACAATCAATCATCAAACATACCAAATCGATACACAACTAAAAATATTAGGAACTATTCTCGACAAACATCTATTACTGGACAGTCAAATATCAGCATTAACATCAAAATGCTTCAAAACATTATTGAATCTGAGAAGAATAAGAGACTATTTTCCTAGACAATCATTCCAGATGATGGTACAATCGACAATACTATCACAACTAGACTACTGCAACGCAGGGTGCAAGGAGAACACACTAAAATTGTTGTAAAGAAAGCCACGTCATCTCTGATTTGGAAGCTCTGCAGGTAGGAAAAGTCACAAAATCCAGAGGAAGACATTGGTCAAGAAGAGGTTCCCTACTGCTTCATAGCCAGGTTTCCATGAGACAAAACAGGGCTGGGGAATTGGAGATGAGATCATAATCCAAAGCTGTTTTTGGGCGCAGCAATCTGCAATTAACAACAAACAAAGAGAACAGGGCAAGATGTAGATGACTAGTGACATGGGTGGTTGAAGAGAGGGAGGACAGGGAGGTCAAGATTCTAGGACTAGAGTGAAGAAGCTGATAGGATGACCAAAATGGAACTCTTAACCAGACTAGATACAGAAAGGATGAACACTTACCTTACCTGAGGAGCAGCGTAAGCCACACAGGAAGGTGGCTGTGAATAGAGCAAGATCTGAACAAAGTATCAAAAGGGCGTCACTCCAAGGACTGCATCATCCTTGCCACTGCTGTGGCACAAATGTGAGAAATATGTAAATATATTGCTTTTTCATTTAACATAATTGGAAAAATAATTTATGCCCTGGTAGAAAGGAACTCTTTAGGGATGGAAGTATAACTATACTTCTGTAGGCCCTTTCTAACAGAAACAACCATAATATAGCTTTTTAAAATCATTAACAAAAGAAACTCTGTTAGTTTAAAGTAATGCGTGCAAAGAGATAAAAATGCTGAGACAGGGAGAGAGAGAAGAAAGGAGAGGTAAGAAGCCCAAAGAGCTGAAACAACAATGTATCTAAGCATGAGACCATGAAGCTGTAAGACTATGGAAGGTGGAATATGCCATGTGCTGAACTATGCAAAGTTCTCACATATAGGTTTAAAGATACAAAAATGCAGACCAAGCAGAATTAACAACGGATAGGGGCTCAGCTGCTAGGGTGATGGAAAATTTTTAGAGGACTGTCATTTAATAATTAACAATGATGTAATAGGTGTTGATAAATGTGATCAATATCCAATGAGAAACTTAGGGGCAGATACTTAATGTAACTAAAAAGAAAGGGTATAAACCTGTAAACATTAAGGAGGGGTGTGCCTATTGCTTCTAGATGCACCCATCTTTGCGAGGGTGCATTTTAAAATAATAAATTAATTAAGACTTGTTTCACCAAATCCGGTTTCATAAGTTCTTTTTGTATAAGTTCTCAGGTTATCTGGGGGCTATTTATAACACAAACATCACACTAGTGTTCCTTATATTGGCAGCATCTGATGCCACCTACAGGTAGCTGGTGGTGAGGCCTGCAGGGTTAGCATGAAGCAATAGGCATAGAGTTGCTGTGACAGGTGGGCAGGGCTTGTAGCATCAGCGTGGAGCAATGGGCACAGAGCAGACAACAGCTGGGGCCTGAAAAACAGCAGCAGTATAATGAGAGACAGAGCAACATCAAACTGTATATAGCAGCAGATTTCCTAACAAACTCCACCCCTAGGAATGTTTATATGCAGATCACATAAAAGGACATATGCAGATGTCGACACGTGTACTTGTATGCACAGCTTTGTAATAGTCATTTTCTGCCAATAAAACCACCCATTATAAAATAGAGATAAAATAGGTAATTTATTGCCATTTCACATAGGTGCCCAGTTATGAATTTGCCCCATATCCCATAAAAGTGGGCACCATGTTTTCATGGTAAGTGCCTACTTGAGCATGTAAAATGTTATTCTACGCAATCAGGCCACTTATAAAATCATCCCTGTGAATATGTCCATATATGAGAAAATATCCTTTTAGAATCCTGCATGCTAAAAGTGAATAACCCTTATGGCTTTGCCAGAGAGCAGGAGTTAGTTGAGGGTTTATAGATACATGGGAGGGAATGGAGGCTAGTGGTGGAGGGACAGTTGTGGGCACAGCAGGGCTGCTGAGGGACATGGCCAGTCCTGGGGCAGAACTGGACTGCTGCAGGCTGCCCCCCACTTGTGCTGCCTCCCCTGCACCTTTTTGTCTTTGCCTCTAAGAGGGGCACGGGCCCAGTACTGGCAGGCCACTCGCACTGCCCCCCCCCCCCCCAGTTGCACTGCTGCTCCTGCACCTTTTTGTCTTTGCCTCCAAGGGGGGCCCACGCTGGCAAGCCATTTCCTGTGTGCCTGCTCCCACAGTCACAATCTGTCCTTTCCGTGCTGGGAGTCAGGACCCGGATGATTGCATTAACACGATATCGTGCTAATGCAATCATCCAGGTCCTGGGCGACACGCAGGAACAGGGGAGGACAGATCCGGAAGCAAGCAAGAAGAAGAAGCTTGTCGGCACCGGGCCCCCCCCCCCCCTTGGAGGCCGGGCCCGGGGAATTTTGCCCCCCCATCCTCCCCTCTTGGCGGGGTAAAGGGAAACAATGTTATGAAAGAGGGAACTGGCAGAAGATGATGGGAAGCACTGGGAAAGGCAGAAGGAGAAGCTGGGAAAAAGGAAGAGAGGCCCTGGCATCAGTGCTGAATGAAATAGGGATGGTCAACTCCATTTTTTTCAAGCAGAGAATGTAGACAAAGTACGGTGAGTCACCACAGTCTGATAAATGTTAGAAAAGCTGATAAATGTTTTAAATAAGCTAACACAGCCACAGTCCCACAGGGAGCCTAATGTAACATGTGTTGTTGCTATAGCAACCGTACACTCTGCGTCATGCAGGGATCACAAGAGGAGCAGGAGCCTGTGTGAAGTACATGCTTCTCACCGCCTCTCCCCTCAACAAAAATATTTGCATTCCTTAGTGAAAATATAATTCCTCCCCCAAAACAGACCTTTTGCGTAGTTGTTTTGGTAAGGAGGAGACAGCAAATGGGTTTACAGCTAACATAAATACCCTCTGCAGCTTGGGTACCTATTTGACTCACGTCCCATAGAGTGGCAAGCACTATTCCTACCTCCGGAGTAGAAAATTTGATGGTAGATATAATAATTTTAATTTATAGATCTCAGCCTTTTCATTATCTCATTACAGCTCCTACCTTTCCAGGGTCATGTCCCTTGTAACTGAGTTGGACGGCAGTTCAGATACAGCACTGTGCAGCTGCATGAGTAACAGCACATAGTCCTTGAACAAATACCCTTCAATGCCATCTGTATGAGCAACATTGTGCCAATATAAGTTAAAAGAGAATTCTCACGCCCTAACGCCAGGTAGCCTCAGCAAACATCTGATAGGAGTTTCTGTCTGCTTACTTCTCACAGTACATCCTATTGTGTATGAGTTTTACCTCTTAGACGTTTGGGTTGACTTTTCCTTTCATTATTCATTTTGCAGATCTCTTGGTTGATCTCATATAAATTATTATTTCTATATAAAAAGGGGCATTTTTCATAAGACATACTAATTTATGCTATCAATTGTTTGGGAATTAGATTGTGAACCCACTAGGGACAGAGAAAGTATCTGCATATAATGTGTACAGCGCTGCGTATGTCTAGTAGAACAGTAGAAATGAATAGTAGTACTAATCGTAGTAGGACTTAATTCTGCCAAATTGAAAAGGTAAGTGGTTAAATATTTAGAGACTTTTGAGGGTTGGAAGTCTTTTTTTTTTTGTATTTAAAAGATATCCAGATACATTTTTCAGATTTTTGGTAGGCACCATTTAAAAATAATCATGCCATATAGTGGGAGTAGCTTCTAGCCATACCCGACAGAATGAATCTTCCAAATCCCCTAAATCTATCAGTGCACTGTGCCAGGATTTTCCTCTGAACAGCTGCTTTTGCTTGAGATACCTGTGCAGCTGCATCGTGCTCTGTAAGAGCTGCTTCAAAATGCTCATACTTTTCTCCTCCCTTGAAAGGCCATCATTAACCTGTATGTTTCTACTTTTTGAGGGATAGGGGGCATGGGGTGCACAAATGAAGATACGCAAATGATGACTAGAGTTTCTGTCTGTAGGTTTCTGGTAGCAGTGACTGTATTTCTCAGTGGTGGACCAGCTAATTGGCAAGCTCCAGGTAGGGGGGAAACACAGAGCTCAGTGGGCTGCCAGAAAGCCTGGATCCACTATAGTTGGGGCAGCAGAATCAGCTAGAATGTAGCTAAACAATTTAAAGCCTGTTTTTATATATTTTACTCCACCTGTGTTTTATGCAAGACTGTTTATCAATTTGCAGTTTTATATGTAAGTGTTAGTATGAATGTACTGGGCTATGTCTTCAGTAGGTAAAAATCACAGTACAGATTTTTCTTCTCCTGCTAAAGTACTTTTTAAATTTTGGTTGTACCAGAATGCTGCTGCCTCCCATGATTGGGGTTTACTCTTTAACCATTCAAACTGAATTCTTACTTAAGTTATATCAAGGTGTGCGGCTGTCTGTTGTAGTTGCAGTGTGCCCCCATCACAAACTCTCCTCCCCAAAAAAAACTCTTCCAGAGACTTCTCTGATTGTTTCCCAAGCAGTCCTCTTATCTCACTGATGTATTTGACAGGGCAGGAGCGATTCCTTGTTGCTTCTACTCTATTGATGTGCCAGTAAACAACGGCGCCAGCAGGTTGAGGTCAGTGCCATTGTTAATTTTGGCCTTTTCATTGTGTGGCAGAAATGCACAACTTTGTCCGCAGGTATCATTTGTTACTGCCACACTGGCCAGGCAGGACGTACCAGGGATCTCTCCTATTCCATGAACATACATGAGTGATATAAGAGGGTATGGAGAAGATGTAACTTGAGGTGGGAGGGGATTGAGACAGGGCTTGTGAAGGTTTGTATTGTTATCTTTTGCAGCAAGGGCAAGAACCCAACATTAAAAATAAATTGTTTTGCTTTCAATTTCTTTTTTTTAGAATTGTGCTTTAAAAAAAAAAATTAATTAAATGAAACAAACAAATATCAAAGAAAAACCTCACAAATGAAAAACAAAATGAAATGAAAAGATATCTGCATACACCACTAAGAGAAAGCTCTCAGGAAACTACATAGTAGAGATCACAGGCCTCCCAGTATGCATTGGTCTTTATTCAATAAGCGCAGGTTACACAGGAACAGGAAGTGAGTTGTCCCCTCACTGTCTGCATCTCATAATGCTCTACTGTCACTGTTTCAATATGATCTTCTTACTAAATTCACTGAATTGTTCACTCTTTGGATGCATCAAGGTGCTTGTTTTCCCTTCTTCTTTCTTGTCCTTAAACTGCTCTGGTCTGTTCATCCCTTCATGCTTCCTGCCCTCCTACAGTTCTGATCTTTTCATTCCATCAGGCCTTCTGGCTCCTTACTGCCCTGATCTAGTTATTCCTACCACATTTCCTGCTCTCATACTGCTCTGTGCTACTCATTCAAGAACACCTCCTGCTCTCTTATCACACTGAGCTGGTCATTTTCTGACACCTCCTGGCCTTATAACGGCCGATTATTCCATATGGAGTTCAATTGAAATCTAAGTGACTATATTAAAGTTGTCTAGATTTACGTCAGCTATCCCCATGCAAGGGGAGAGCTAGCTGACTTTGGGGTCCTAATAAAACTAGTGCACACTAAATGTTAAGAAACCCATTCACATGCTAATTCTATTAGCGCTTGCTAAGCTGTAGTAAAAGGGCCCCTTAGTGCTGAAAATTAGCAGTAGCTAGCTAAATTCTTCTCTACCATAGGTGCCAGCTTTATGGGTACAGTGGGTGCTTGAGCACCCCAAATAATTTCACTGTCTAGAGAGGGGGGTACTCTGTGTTGAATATAGCACCCTCCATCTTTTTTAAAAGTGGGTTTCTATGCCTCTGCTCCCCAACATGTGACCTAACTATGCCTCCAGCACTGCTCAGAATATAGATGCTCTGTGGGGCTACATTTTCATAATATCGGTCTACTCACCTAACTTTGAATGTTAAGCAGCAAGTCCCTTTCAAAATCTTCTCCTTACCACACTGGTCATTCTGTCACACCTCTGGGTATTTTACTCCTCTGAGTTTGTCATTCCGTTACACTTTCTGGTCTCTTATCACTCTGGAACAAAAGACAAGAAGCAGACCTTGATGAAGAACCACAGTGGTTCGCTGCCAAAGCATACTGTATGCCCCTGATGCAGCCTATACTCTTGGCAAAACATGGCCATGTCGGACATCTGAGTGTGAACCCTGGGAGCATCAATACGATTTATTAAAGACTGCGTTTTCTTCATCAAAGTCTGCTTCTTGTCTTTTGTTCCACGGTAGATATTGTGGATCGATTGCCTTCTTGTTTTCTTACTTTTATCACTCTGGGCTTGGTGGTAAGGAGCTGCTGAGGAGTAACAGAAGAAATGATAGAGAAGGGTATACTGTGGGCAGTTGAGGAGGGCAGTGGGAGAGAAGGGTTGACAGAGCAGGCAGGGGGTGGGTGGAGGAGAAGATGGCATTGGGTTGGGCAATAGGAATTTACCTACCCAAAAAGGTAGAATACCAGAGAGAAAGAGTCCCAATCAGGGCCTATTGGACTTACTGTGTTACTTCCTCACACCTTTCATTCTCCTACTGAGCAAGTCATTTCTAGCCATATCTTGCCCTCTTGCGGATCTCTGTTATCCATTCCTTTACAGTTTTACCTGCTCACTCCTCTGTGCTGCTCATTCCTTTTGTTGGCAGTCTGAACAGCAGTAGCAGCATCTGATATTAGAATCCATCATCGGATCATTTGTGCTCTGCATTTCTTGTTGATCTGTGATATTTTATGGTTACCAAGAGAAGGTGGGTTTTTAATACAATTGTTAGAACTGCAGCTAGAATGAGTCAGGATCATGTGACCTGCAGAGGTGAACTCATTTGCATAGAGGCTGTATTCAGGAGTAGACACACCTTCAGAGATCTGAGCTCAGGAAATGCCCTATCTCATATGGGTAATGTGAATGGCACATTCTAGTGAGAGGTTGCTCCTGGCGAATACTGTCTGCTCCCTGTGCCTGAGAGGGCAGCTCAGATTCACTGTGCATTTGTGCTATGGACATTTCCAGCTCTTTACCTGCCATGGTGCTGAGGGCCTGCAGACGGTGTGGGCCTCTCTCAGTAAGTGCTGTGCTCTTTTTAGAGAGGTGTATGCGTGTTTGTGTATGTGCTTGGAGTTATGTGCAATGCACCTGTGTACAAGATATTTGAGAATGTGTCAATTCTGTGTTTCTCCTTTTCTTTAGCATGGAAAGAAGTCCAAAGACCTTCCCACTATAGATTGGGTAAGTGCCACTGTGCTTTCACAGAATTCTTGTACTCTGTGGTGAAGGGTCAGCAATGTGGTGGTGTGAGGTTGGGTTAGGCAGCCAGTTACGTGTGCAGCTGGATGTCAGGAAATGAAACCACCTGGGTGTAAGTGCATGTGGATGGCAGAATAACAAGTCAGCTGCATACTTTTGCAGCTAGAAGTCAGGACAGCCAGCTGTGTGTCTGTGCAGCTGGATGAACTCTGGAGGATGCTGTATCACCACTTACAGCTGGTGGAATATTTGATCACCCAGTAACATCTCCATCTAATAAAATCAGAATCCGATGATGAGTTTTACTTACTCTCCTTAACTGAAAGATTTTTCACACATAGCAAAGGGTTGCTGTTAATCATAGTTTAAAATTTGTATGATACCTTTTTGTGGTGAATTCTAAATTGAGCTCTATCACGATCATTTGGCATTGCTATATAGATGGGATGAACTGAAGTTTGTTTTTATCTTGTTTTTGCATTGTCCATGATATCTAAATCATCCCAGAAGACATTTGTTTAACCTGCTCTTAAAATCTCTGATGAATATTTTTACAGATTTTGGGTAGAGGTAACAGAAGTGATTGATATCCTTCTAGAATATCTATTTGGCTATAAAGGGAATGCAGGTGTTGTGGGTGTGTTTCTTAGGGGTCTCACTCCAATTTTGGCTCTGGCCACAGAAGAATTGACCTGCAGAGAAAGGATGTGGGTTCACTTTAAAAGACGAATGGCTCTCAGATGCCTTAAATGTAATTCTTATGGAGACTGTGTTCTATGTTAACAGTGAAAGCCTGAATAAGTTTATTGAAGCTTGGAAGGGTTTGCTTGTGTCCTTTATGCCATGGTGCATGGTTAGCAAAATGCTGGTGGAGATTTCAGCTGCACCATTTAATTACAGCTTTGTTTTGTATACTATGCTGTATACAGACTCATATTTTTCCTGTGTATTACATTTTCTTTTCATCTGTACAAGTATTAACATTTCAGTAGAGAAATGCTTTTTAAAAAAATGCTCCAATGACAGCAGTTTCACCACCTCCCAATGCGCTGTGTACCCTACATTTATGACTAAAAAGATATTCTTATCTATTTTAAGTCTTTATTTAAATATATTTTTCTTGTCTAATCACTGGTGGAAATGTGGCATAACCGTTACCATTTTCTTTATAATGCCACCACTAAGGGCTCCTTTTACTAAGGTGCGCTAATAGATTTAGTGCATGCTAATGATTAGCATGCGCTAAATTCTAAGATGCCCGTAGGAATATAACGGGTTTCTTAGCATTTAGCATGCACAAAATCTGTTAGCACACCCTAAACATTTGAACAGTGCTATAAAGTTCTCTAATTCTGATTTACTATGAAAATGAATACACGCAGCTCATTTGACCTTTCCTCATAGGTGCTGTTTTCACAGACCACTTAAATATCTTGCTTTTCTCTTGCTTTTCTCCTAAATCACCAGGTGTTATTTTACCACAAATTTGTGCTATTTTGGGGTCCCACTTTATGCAATGAAACCCAGTTTCTAATAACTTAGGTTAACAGTAAAATAATCCTTTGTAACTGTAGCTCACATTGATAACTCCCTCCCCTTAATGCGCTAATACTTCTCTGTATAGTGTAAGTAATTTCTGTAACAATCTTATTTTTTTCATGTTGAATTTGTAGTTTATTAAAACTGGCAGATCCTTTTTTTCACTGCTTTTATCTAGCTAATCATGATGTTACAGGTTGTATCTGTGCTTCTGATTTATCATTCCTGTGTAATACCTGGTTTTTGTCATCACAGAAAATCATGCTATTTATTTCTGAAAATTTTTCAATTTTGCCAAGATGATTTTAAAGTTAATCCCTTCTTTCAGTGTGTTCATATCTCTTCTCTGCTGGTGCCAGGGAGGTGTAGTCTTAATGAATTTGGAGAGGTCCCCTGGAATTGGTGGGAGAGAGGGATCCAGGTTTAATACCCATAAGTATTTTCAAAGTTATATTGGTGAAATTTTCAGAATCTTCTCTGGAGATGCATTGATTTTACTGGAAGCTCAACACATGATAAATATACTTTCTAGACTCTGCACCAGTAAAATATAGAATCTGTAGGATAAAAGTACAGTTTTTGAGTGTTATTGATATACTGTTGTGCATTTTCCAATACTCCATAATTTATTTGGAGCCTCTGGATATTACAGGATGAATATATCCTGTCCTGTTATTCGCCAAATGCAGAAGGATAAAGTGTTAACTACTCAAAGCTTTAAGGTTTTCAGAAAGCTGTAACAAGGGAAAACGGTAGGGAAAATACCTTGATCCTGTGAGTATTGTTTCTGTCTTGGTTTCATTGGGGGTGATTTGGAGCAACAAATAATTAAGTGTTGCAAAGCAACTGCTTTAATAGGAGGGATTGGAAATTTCAGGGAGAGGCAGATTCTACATGCCTGAAGAACCTAAAAACTGTTTCTGTGGATGCTGTTGGTGCCTGAGTTTTTGATTACATGACATGATGTAAGAGGCTGTAACACTGAAAAGTAAGCATCTATTTTTTCTTTATAAGATACTAGCACAAGTCGCAGAAAACATGCTTACATTTAAGATGTGATCATTTAGTGTAAATGCCTGTGCCTAGATGTTAGCCAGAATGCACGTAAATTAAAGTATTTTATAATTTACACACAAATTTGCACATTTAGCCCATGATATACCCATAGGTAACGTATGTGCCATCAAAACATGGTGTGTACTTTTTCACTAATCGGTATTCTATAAAAGACCATTTGTGCATGTAAGTGATCACTTATGCATGCAAATGATTAGAATACCAACAAAAGCCATGCTGTAAGCCAAAAGTGGGATGAAGGAAGTGCTTTATTGGAGCTACTTAAATGACCCAACATGGGCCGTGTTTCGGCAACCCTGCCTGTGTCAGAAGTCATTTTTAAGCATAGAGTCAAGACCAAATTAGTAGCTCTGTGCTTCCTTTGCAATCTCAACATCAATTGAAATCCCAAATATCACCATAGATCAGTTACCAAGAAAGTAAAATTAATACTTGGGATTCAGTTGATACAGAGATTGCAAAGGAAGCACAGTGCTACTAATTTGGTCATGACTATATGCTTAAAAATGACCTTTGATGCATTGATGAAACATGGACCTTCTTTGCCTCTCACTTGCAGAGCTGCTGGCTCCTATAAGTTGTTATATTTCTGTCCTCCTCCTGACTTTATAACTGTTCAAGCTGCTAAATTTCTGCCCCCTCCTGACTTTATAACTGTTCTTTTGCCTTGTGTTTTTTATGCTGAAATTGTTTAATAAGGGTACTTTATTTCCAGATCTATGTTTTGAATCTTCTTCCTACTGCAGAGTTGACTGAGGTTTAATTTAATTAATTTGGCTCCCATTGTACCTGGTACCTAGTAGGGTCTGTGTCTTTAAGGGAGGGGCTGCTTACTGGAGAGTTGGGAATTCCTGAAAAGCACACCCTTGTGTTTTGTTGTACTGCATGCCTAAAAGCTAAGCTTTTCTGAATTTATATATTTTAGATTTGTGTGTTTGGATTGATTCATAGATTCTAAACTGCTCTCTTACCTGTGTGTCCCTCTTTCTTAATATCTTCCTTGATAATCTGCTGACTTTACCTCTATCTATCCTATACTGGAGAAAAAAAAAACCTTTTCCTCTCAGCTGCAGAGATGCTAGTTCCTATAAGTTGCTATATTTCTGTCCTCTTCCTGACTTTATAGTCCCTCCCTCTCCCACCCACCCCTAGGCTAGTTCTCCCTATATAGGAAAACCAAGAGACAATTATCTTCAATAAACCCTGATTTGGATAATCCTGCTCATTGATATCCCTTAACATAGTACATCATCTCACACTTGTTAATCATATCATCACGACTTTCATTCAATGCAATGTATGTTGTGCCTTAGTCCTAAAGCAAACCATCTGGATTTTAGAGCTTTCCCCATCTGTCTCCAAATATCAGCTATGAAAGATGAAATCAACAAACTCAAGAAGATTTGGCTGCAATTAAGGAAGCATCCAGGACTACCCAATTCCCAGCCAGTTTACCACAGCACTGCCACAAAGAATAAAGCAACAGAGGAATAGATGGGTCACAGTAGGCTCAGGTAGATTATGACCTGTGTCACAGAGGCAGTCACCCTCCCAACCTTTGCCCCTATATATTTTCTTTGCTACGTTGAAGCATTATGATGCTCAGAAAAGAAATACCGAGGTGGAGCCAGAGACAAGGAATGTAACTCAATCCAAAGGACATCCCCAAAACAATGACTGATCATCTCAAAGCAGAAAATTCTTACTGCTAGGAGGCTCCATTATAAGAGGCATCTCACTTTTGGCTGATAGCATTGTTCTTGTTGGTTTCTTTGATGTTGTGTTGCTCATTCTCTTTGTTCTTGTTTCAATGACTAGAATACTGCCATTTAAAGGAATGGTGAAATACTGTAGAGGCTCATTTTCAAAGCACTTAGCCTCCCAAAGTTCCATAGAAACCTATGGAACTTAGCCTCCCAAAGTGCTTTGAAAATATGCCTCAAAGGCTCTCAAAAGAGGCTATCTGGCTTCTTTCCTTAAAATCCTGGTCTCTTCTGGACATTTATTGCCCTCCACCCTCTGTTATGTGAGGCTAATCAGTGAGCAATGATCAGTGATATTTGAACATATTTCTTCCTTTATTATTTTCCCTTTTTTCTACAGCAGCAGTAGTAATGTTATTTTGTTTAATATACATATTGTTCACTGTTGTTCTTTCTACCTTTGTTGCCATTTGTATTATTATTGCAAAATTTGATAAATAAAACTGGGAAAAAAGGAAACTGCCATTTACATGCATTCCTACCACCTATAACTATATGGTTCCTTATAGAACTACCCCTGTGCAGGGCAATTGTATAAAGAAAGTGCCTGCAGTTAAATGCCTGATATATGTGTTCACACAGGCACATATATGCTGAATTTCCACTTAAGTGCTAGTTTATAACTATACATGTAGCTTATATAGTACATAGTCTAGGGTGGGCATACACATGGGCAGAGTTTGGCGGAGTGTGGATGGGGTGCAAGGATACATACACATCATAGAATACTAAATATTTATACCCACATTTGGGGGCCTCCTAGGGGGGTCCAGAGGGGTTCTCATTCTGAGGGGGAGCCACAGGAGCTCTTTGTAGGGGGGTGGAGTCTAGAGGGGCTATCTTTGTTGGGGGAGTCTGGAAAGTCTATCTTTATTGAGGGTGGGAATGGGTGCCCTATTAAGGCTCTCTTTGTTGTGGGGGGCTGGGTATGGTCAATGTGGCTGGGAGATTCTACCAGGGTGGGGGAGCTGCCATTGGGGACTGGGATCAGGCCCTTTGCAGAGGGAGCAGTGATTTTAGAAAGCTGGTTCCACATATATATTGGGGGGAAGAGTACGCTTTTTTCCTCATTTCCAGCTTTCTAAAATCATATCCTCTGGATATGGAGGGGTTGGGATATGGAGCCCTACTACTATTTTATAAACACTTTGTAGAGCCTTTTGGAAAACAGAATGGGAATTCCACAGATCCTGACATGAACATTTTTGAATTTACCTTCACGCATCGTTCTAAAATGCTGCTGAAAATAGGCATTTTTTTCTCAATGGATCTATTTCATTCTCTCATTCTTGCAGTCACATTTGAAGAAAGAACCTTTGTGATCTGAAATAGGTGTTTTATGGCCCTCTTAGAACGTGCACATGTTCTAATATCCATACAGTATAACCTTAGCACATCAGCACACATAAGAAGTCTCTCTGTTCTTTTTTTGAAATGTACTGTATTGAATAAATGTAGTTAATTTATTCACAGTTTGTAGATTCTTAGAAGCTTCTTGTCCTAAGGCAAGAGGCTTCATAGTTCTGAATGCTACTGCAGTGATGGAAGTGGAATTTGAAGAGAAAGGCTTTATGGCGGACATAGGCGGTCGGTGGCCCAACTGTTTGGGGAGGCTAAAGGGGGTGGTACTTACTTCCATAATTGTCTGACGACACACAGAAAAAAAAATAAGTAAAATAAAATAGTCACAATTAATACCTTTTATTAAATTTAGATATTAGATTGTAAGCTCTATTGAGCAGGGACTGTCTCTTTGTGTCAGGTGTTCAGTGCTGCGTGCGTCTGGTAGCGCTATACAAATGTTAATAATAATAATATTAGATATGTATCATATGTCAAAGAATAAAGTGGTTGCTCAAAGCATAAGCTAACCACAATCGCTCAACTGCAAAACACTATGCACAACTTTGTGCAAAAACACACTCAGAACCTTACTGTACCATAAATATTACACTGGACAGAACCTAATACACCAGTATACCACCCATACGGAAAATGCAGACCGTCAACAATATGAAACAAAGGATCATAATATCACAATTCTCATGTAGAGCCACAAAACACCCTTTTAGGGTGGATAGTGTTCATAATGAGCTCCTTTTATTAACAACTATATGTAGATCCTTCAAGAGGTAGTATGTCATGATTTAGGCTCTACACCCTTTCTGATGTTTTGGTGCCAGCTCAGTAAGGCCAACACACAATCTCTCCACTGCAAAACACTATACACAAACTTGTACAAAAACACACTCACAACCTTAGCAAACCATAACAGCACTAATTACAAGTACAGGACGAGCTACAACTTTATGCGTGGAAAGGCAGCACTGTAATTACACTGGGCTCTAAAACACCAGTACACAAGCTAGTGAAAAAAATAAAAAGGGCTGCAAATACTACAAGCTAGCTGAATACTGCACCTTGAAACACATGACACAACAGATATGAAGGCAAAATACTGAACTGGAAAGTTACCTCAAGAAGTCAGTCTCAGCATGCAGCAATACTAGAAAAATTTAAACTTGCATGCAAAATATCACAGATGCACATTTCCAAAAGCTGACATATTCCAATTAATAAATTCTGAATAAAAAAATGTTTTCTACCTTTGCTGTCTGAGTGTTTAGTTTTTCTGTTAGCTTTGGTCCCAGTTTCTTCTGTTGTATGCAGCAATTCTCTTCTCCCCTGCCCTCACCTCCTCTCCAGGGATCTGTTCTCTCCCCCTGCCTTCCCCTTCTCTCCAGCGATCTCTCCCCTCCCCTCCATCCATCCACCCATGGCCAGAAAATCGCCTCTCCCCTGCCCTCCCCTCCAGCATTCTGTTCTCTCCCCCTGCCCTCCACTTCTCTCCATGTCTTGTCCAGCGATCTGTTCCCCTCCCCTCCCCTCCCCTCCCCTCCCCTCCATGTCCAGTGATTCTCCCTGCCCTCGCCTTAACCGTTTTACTCTCCCTGGCAGCAACGTCTGTGAAGAAAAAAAGCACTGCAGGCTCATCTCCGGCTTCAGCTTTTCCCTTTGCTCTTCACACAGTGTTGTCCCGCCTTCGCGATGATGCATTTCCTGTTTCCGCGAAGGCGGGACATTGTGAAGAGCGAAGGGAAAAGCTGAAGCCAGAGGCAAGCCTGCAGTGCCTTTTTCTTCACAGATGTTGCTGCCAGGGAGAGTAAAACGGTTAAATGCGGGGGCGGGGGCGGGGGCAAGGAAGGCTGCCGGTCAGGGTCAGGGAGAGCAGGAAGGAAGGAGGGACGGTGGGAGAGCTCCCTGGCTGCTGCGCAAGCCCTGCGTTTGTGAGGGCAGCAGCCAGGGGAAGGTCAAGATTGGGCTGGGGAGGCTTAGCCTCCCGAAGCCTCTTATAGGGGGCGCCTATGATGGCGGAGGTAGGAGAGCTGGCAGGTAGATGAAGGCTGTTTCTGAGATAAGGAGCTGAATGGTGTAATACTGTGGTAAAAAGGCAAGTTCACTCCAGGGGAGCAGAAAGATAGATACTTCCATATTGTCTCAGAAGCACATGAGCTCGTAGGGACAGAGTAACCTAGAAGAACACCCACAAGATCAGACGGTCGGTGAGGTGAAGAGACCAATAGGGACAGAGCTTGAGACCAGGTTGCAGAGGAGGTCATAGTCCTTGATTAGAGAGAGGTCATACCCTTGCTGACACATCAGAACAAAGATAGTAAAGATAATCAGGAAATAACAGCAGGTAAACAAAAGACTCACGCTCAGCTGAGAGAAAGAGGGGGTCTCTGCAGGAGAAAAGACCACTAGTAGTGAAGCTTATACAAACAAGCAGGGATGGCGGCAGTATATATGAGACTACATTACATACAATGCATTGCTCACATGTCATGATAGGAAGTGTCTGTGGCACTAAACTTCTAAAGAGTGAGAATATATTTAAGGGTATTAAACACATTATAGAGCTATGCTATAAAGACTAGTATAAGGCTGCTGGGGGCAGAACAAGGTGTGAGGACCTTATTAAAAGGAAGTTTCAGTCCCAGAAATGAGTATTAAGCTCTGGAGGTTCCTTGGTTGGAGTAAAAAAACAGAAACAGAGGCAGTGTTTATTTTTGTTGTGGGACTCAAGCAAAGCCTGGACTGGATTCTTATAGTAAAAAAGAAGAAGAGCAGACCATCGTGATGAGGTAAAACAGGATTTATTCCACACAGATGAATTAAAACTACAAACAACTTTCTCTAACTTCCTAACATGGCCATGTTTCACCCTCTCAAGGGTTATGTCAGGAGCTTTCATAGGGAAAGGATACCCTGGTATATGTTCCAAGTGTGAACAGACCTTCACAACAGTATTCAGAAGTGTGTGTCAGGTGCCTCTCCAGAGGTACCAACTTATAATTTTATCAAAATACAGTCTTTCCTCACAACATCAAGATCAAATACACTATTCATATAACAAAGCATTTAACTATTCACTCTACCATTGAAGTATATAAAAATGTATAAAATGTTCATGCTTATTGGAAATAGCTTTTACTTAACTGGGGTTTTAGTCCTGAGTCCATTTGTTCACTTGAACTGGGCTACTGGTTCCACCCAAAAATTTGGGCTGCATCAGTAACCAACTTGCCATTGTCATGGGTATCTGATCAAAGTACCCAAGCAGAAAGTCAAGCCTATGAACTGAATCTTGAAGCTTAAGTGGATTCTTGTGATAGTTGGTATATAAACAAAGGTGGCATTTGAGTGACTAAACAAGATGGATTCACATTTTGTCATATTAAGAATTAGTTTGTGGGGATAGAGCCACTCTTCCATACATGAAATGTCTAAGCAGAAGGACTCCACTGACAGTAGCCCTATGAGATGAGACTTAGGGATCTAATCATGTATGTCTTGGAGGAAAAATGAGACAGGAGATACGATAGAGGAAAATTTCAATACATGAAAGGTATTTGTAATGCTCTGAGTGGCTGAGGGTCTTCACACCAGGAATACAGTGTGAAGGGGGAAAGAGCAAAGCATCCAGGCTCCTGAACATGTTGGGTGAGTTGGGGTGGGGCAAACTCTCAGGGTCTGTGGGATGTTGTCTTCCTCCTCTGGCTATACCTGCTTCACCCCTTAGGCCCTCTATAACGTTCACTGTCCAAGCCAAAACATGGGTCAAAATATCCAGTTAGGGTGGTCAGCCCGCACTCCCACGCATATTCAGTTCATACATGAACTGAGCCTGCACAGGGAGTGAGGTGTTGGCAGCTGGAAAGCACACTGCTGACTTCCTCGCTGCTGCAGTATAGAAGGCAATTTGGGCAGCAGAACTTTTTGGCTGGCAGGGCTTGGGCATCTCCACCAGCCATTCAATGGTTCTGCAGTTGTGGGGGCCTGAACCCAAAGTGAGGGACCCAGGCCCCCAAGGCACTCCTCTCCGTGACTATACCCGTGACTATACCACTGGTTTGCAATGATTTTCAGTGGCATTATCTGCATAATGCCACTGAATATCAATGACTACCTGGCTGCTGCTACCCAGATAAGTGTTTTTGAATAATAAGCTAACAATTTATTCCTGTGAGTTCTTAAAAGTAAAAGGCCAACACACAGGACTGGAATGCAAAGAAAAATCTCTGAAAACACTGTAGAGTAGTCTGAATTTTCTTCTAGTTTATCTTCACTGGCCGTGGGTTTAGCCATATTTTATCTTTTTCTTTCTTCTGGTTCCTGTTTTTCTGTTTTGTCTTATAAAGATGCAGTACTCTTATCCCCAGTTCCTCCATAGGCTCTCCAAGACACAGACTCTCTGTAGGGTTTTCAACTGGCTGGTATTCAGCCGACCTGGCCAGTTTCTGAAAGGCCAGGCTGGCTGCCTGCAGACCCTTCAAACCGGCAATTTAAAAGCCATTTTTTTCTTTCAGTTTTCACAGCATAGCACAGCTGCCAGCTGGTGATGACAGACATCAGCCTGCCCTGCCAACATCTGTCTGACTCCAGCTCTGGTCACACAGAGGGGGCATAATCGAATGGGGACGACCATCTCTAAGGACGCCCATCTCTGAGGCATCCCGTATTATCGAAACAAGATGGGCGTCAATCTTTCGTTTCGATAATACTTTCAGGGACGTCCAAATCTCAACATTTAGATTGACCTTAGAGATGGTCGACCTAAATGTTGAGATGGTCGACCTTAGAGATGGGCAACCTTGGTTTTCGCTGATAATGGACACTGAGGACGCCCATCTCAAAAACAACCAAATCCAAGCCATTTGGTCTTGGGAGGAGCCAGCATTCGTAGTGCACTGGTCCCCCTGACATGCCAGGACACCAACCGGGCACCCTAGGGGGCACTGCAGTAGACTTCACAAATTGCTCCCAGGTGCATAGCTCCCTTACCTTCGGTGCTGAGCCCCCCAAAACCCACTCCCCACAACTGTATACTACTACCATAGCCCTTAGGGATGAAGGGGGGCACCTACATGTGGGTAAAGTGGGTTTCATGTGGGTTTTGGAGGGCTCACATTTACCACCACAAGTGTAACAGGTGGGGGGGGGGGGGGGTATGGGCCTGGGTTCGCCTGCCTGAAGTGCACTGCACCCACTAAAAACTACTCCGGGGACCTGCATACTGCTGTGATGGAGCTGGGTATGACATTTGAGCCTGGCATAGAGGCTGGCAAAAAACGGTTTAAAATTTTTTTTTTAGGGTGGGAGGGGGTTGGTGACTACTGGGGGAGTAAGGGGAGGCCATCCCCAATTCCCTCCAGTGGTCATCTGGTCAGTTTGGGCACCTTTTCGAGACTTGGTCGTGAAAAAAAATGGACCAAGTAAAGTCGGCCAAATGCTCGTCAGGGACGCCCTTCTTTTTTCCATTATCGGCTGAGGACGCCCATCTCTTAACCACGCCCCGTCCCACCTTTGGTATGCTGCTGACACGCTCCTGTGAACTTTGGTCGTCCCCACGACGGAAAGCAGTTGAAGACGCCCCAAATCTGCTTTTGATTATGCTGATTTGGGCGACCCTGAGAGGACATCCATCTTCCGATTTGTGTCGAAAGATGGGCGCCCTTCTCTTTCGAAAATGCCCCTGACAGTCTGCTTAGTCTCAGTAGACCCTCCCTCTTCCTTTTCCTTAAGTTCCTCCTTCTCTCCTGGCCCCATCCCCTCTGCCCACAGTTTGCATCTGACTTTTCTAAAAAAACTTACTCGCAGCTTCCAAGTTTCTGTCTTCTCCAGTTTCATCGGCCAGTCCCGGGACCTCTGCTGCACTGGCCTTGGTGTAACTTTCTGTTTCCTTATAGGCGGGCCACACAGCAGCAGTCACAGCCTGTGAGTGTCAATCATTTGCCAAGTCTGGTCTGTACTGGCTACAGCACAGCCTGACACTCAGCCACTGTGAGTGATTGCACATCAACGATGCTGCCACCTCTCCACTCCAGGCTATCCAGGTTCTTTCAAAGCAGTTCTTCCTGAAGCAGTGAGCTCCAGTGAAACAAGGCGCTCTTGTTGAAGATTCAGAGTAAAATTTCAGCAGTGCACCAGGGAGGATCGCTTTGAGACAGAGCAAGTTTACATGATTGAACTAAGTCTGGATCATCTTCCTGGTTGGATAAGTATCGGTGTTTAAAACATAATTTTTTTGGCATTCTTGAAAGTATGTTTTGACACAGGCTTGTTGAAACTTATAAAACATTAGGAAAAAATGCCCGTTTCTGAGCGGAATGAAACGGGCGCTAGCAAGGGGCCCCCTCCCTCCGTCCGTCGAAGCTACTTGCCTTGTTCGCTGTGGGCCGTCGAGTGTCATAGCTCCGCCCTCGAGGTCATGACGTTTTGACGCGAGGGCAGTGCAGACACTCCAGGGCACACCGGATATCTCGGGCGCCTCAACTTCCGTGGAGGCTTCAGAACGTTGGGGTTGCCTTTTATATATATAGATACTTTCAGTTTGTTTTCCTATTTAGTAAGTTTGAGCCACATAAGAATAGCCATACTTGGGTCAGTCCAGTGGTCCATCTAGCCCAGTATCTTTTTCCCAACAGTGGCCAATCCAGGTTACAAGTACTTGGTAGAAACCCAAATAGCAACATTCCATGCTACCAATCCCAGGGTAAGCAGTGGCTTCCCCATGTCTATCTCAATAGCATACTATGGACTTTTCCTCCAGATATGCTAACGGCTGTTACCACATCTTCTGGTAATGAGTTCCAGAGCTTAACTATTCATTGAGGGCGGTCTTTTACTAAAGCTTAGCTCGAGGTAGCCCTGCTGCAGATAACTCAAACTAAGCTTTAGTAAAAGACCCCCTGAGTGAAAAAAATATTTCCTCTTATTTGTTTTGAAAATATTTCTGTGTAACTTCCTTGAGTGTTCCCTAGTCTTGTACTTTTTGAAAGAGTAAAAAATTGATCACTTCTACTTGTTCTACATTACTCAGAATTTTGTAGACCTCAATCACATCTCCCCTCAGCCGTCTCTTTTCCAAGCTGAAGAACTCTAACTTCCTTAGTCTTTCCTCATACAAGAGGAGTTTCATCCCCTTTATCATGTTGTTCACTCTTCTTTGAACCTTTTCTAATTCTTCTATATCTTTTTTGAAATACGGTGACCAGAATGAAACACAAAACTCAAGGTGAGGTTGCACCATGGAGCAATTCAGAGACATTATAGTATTCTTGGCCTTATTCACTATCTCTTTCCTAATAAATTCCTAACATCCTGTTTGCTTTTTTGGCCGCCGCTACACACTGGGCAGATTTCAGCATATCGTTTACAATGACACCTAGATCTTTTTCTTTGGTGCTGACCTCCAAGGTGGACCCTAGCATCAGGTAACTATGATTTAGATTATTCCCAATGTGCATCATTTTGCATTTGTCCACATTAAATTTCATCTGCCATTTGGATTCCCAGTCTTCCAATTTCCTAAGGTCTCCTGCAATTTTTCACAGTCCGCATGTGTTTTAATAACTTTGAATAGTTTTGTGTCATCTGCAAATTTAATCATCTCACTTGTAGTACCAATTTCCAGATCATTTATAAATATGTTAAATAGCACTGGTCCCAGTACAGATCCCTGTGGCACTCCACTATTTATCCCCCTCCATTGAGAAAAATGGCCATTTAACCCTATCCTACATGGCCTCCTATTCCATGACTCTTTAATTTTCTCAAGAGTCTCTCATGAGGAAGTTTGTCAAAAGTTCTCTGAAAATCTAGATACACTACATCAACCAGCTTACCTTTAACCACATTTTTATTCATGTCTTTGTGTATCCTGATGATAATTGCAAGGTGGTGGTGGTAATATTGTTTAGGTGAGGTGGCTAGCATGAGTGTAGGCTTATTGCAAATTTAACCAGAAACACCAGAAAAGGAACAAAATGTTCTGCAGTGCAGAAAGTAGTCTAAAGAAGAGCAGAACACATGTCTTAGTATGATAAATAGGCTTTGTGCCACTCTGTAAAATGTCCTGATGTGACCATGTTTTGCCTCACTAGAGAGAAGGTTGCTGTGTTTCTATCTACCCTGCAAGCTGCAAGGCTGACTGTTGCTGCTTTCATTGGATTTTAGCTCTGTTGCGTGTTTGTGCCCTTTGAGACCACAATAGCTGTTTTAGCCACTGATGTAGCCTCTGTGAAATGTCCCAACGTGGCCACGTTTCGCCTCACTAGAGTGGCACAAATAAAGCCTATTTTCATACTAAGACATATCTTCTGCTCTTCTTTGGACTAATTATTGCAAATTTATTCAGGATGATATGGAAATTGGTCAACGTTTGACAGATTTATGCAGAAAACAAGCTTTGTATAGTTTTATTTTTGAAACACACTGTATAGCTTTCTTTGAAAGATAGTGTAGAGAGGGCGTGCTGTGCCGAGCAGCCTTTATAGAATTGCATTTAGCATGAATTTCGCTCCTAACTTTGGGTGCCAACATTTATGCCTGTCAAAAGCTGGTGTCAGTACTGGCGCACAATTTAGAGCAGTTAGGTGCATAAATGATACTATTTTATAACATCATGTCTAACACCTGGGAATGCCCCCTGATCCGCTCATGCTCCTCCAATGGCCACACCCGGTTGGAGTTTCACACTTTAAAATTTAGCTGTACATTTTATAGAAAAGCACCTAGGGCAAATGTGCGCATATCTCCAAATTGGTGCCAATTAACATCAATTATTGATTGCTGACAGCTCATTAATTAATTTGTGCACCCAACTTTGGGTGACCTATATGGTATTTGGGGGATAGGAGTAAATTCTCTATACATTGCTTAAAGTTAGGTGCCGTGATTATGCACACTACATGTGAATTCAGTTATGTTTGCAACTGCTGTTATACTAGCGTAAGTCTATGTTTATGTGCCTAACTTTAGGTAGGAGCATTTACGCTAGCTCAATGGCTGGCATAAATGTTCACATGTAAATACATGCCCCTGACCCACCCATGCCCCTCCCAGTCCACAACCCCTTGAAGTTGCATACTCTACAATTTGAGCATGTAACTTTTACAAGACCAACTAAGGAGCTACATGTGTAACTGTCAGTTAGTGCCAATTAGCAATAATTAACTTCATTATAGCCAATTAGCAGCTAAATAAATCATTAAGGGGCCCTATTACTTTAGGCATATGGACTTCTTAGCATTTAGCGTGTATTAAGCATAGTAAAAGGGCCCCTAACTTATTCTATAAGTTGTGCATGCAAATTTGCATGCTAGTCAGAAATTTGAGCATGCAACTTTCTAGGGGGGAAGTTATTAATGTGGGCCACCATTAAGGCGTGTTAATTTATGACAGCTTGTGCTATTTTAGCACAGGTCTCATTTTATGTAGTGAGACCTAGTTACTGATAGCCCGGGTTAATACTAAATTAACCCATCTTAAGGGGTTGATAACTTCCCTCCTTAGACACACCATGGTCCTTCCAGTATACAGGTCCTGGGAAGGATCAGATGCCAATCAAAGGTTTCAGGTCATGACCATCTTTTTAAAGACACAGACTGCCAGCAACTGTACAGGGGGAGAGGGGAGGGATATGGCAGTCCTCCTACCACCCTTCACCACCAAAACAAACTGAGAGGTTCTTCTACTAAGCTGCGGAAAAAAGGGCTCTGTGGTAGCGGTAGGGGCCATTTTTCCCACGTGCCAGGGCCCTTTTTATAGCAGCGGGTAAAAAGCTCCTTAAAAAAATGGCCATGCAGTAAACCATACAGCGGGGAGTACTTACCGCCACCCATTGAGGTGGTGGCAAGAACTCCTGTGGTAACCCAGTGGTAACCAGGCAGCGCACAGCGATGCCCAATTACTGCCGGGCTAATGCCATGCTATAAAAATTGTTTTTTTCTGGAGTGCTAGAAATGGCACGCGCTTGAGCCAGAACTACCACTGGTGGCCACGTTGGGCCAGCGATAGTTACGGGATAGCGTGCAGTAAGCCTACATTGGGCTTACTGATGCTTGGTAAAAGGGCCCCCTGAGCTTTTAGGAATGGCACATAAATGTACAGTTTAACTCACACCAAAAAGTGGTTTTCAGAGTGTCAATTAGAGGAGTACTGTCCCAGCAGAGAGAGAGAAGGCTGGAGCACAAGAGACTTGAAGGCCAATTCTATAACTGGATAAGCACAGTTACACGCACTAAGCACTATTCTTTAAGGGAGCATGTCAGTACATGGGGGCATACACATGGGTGGAGAATGGGCAGGACATGGGCATATCTTCTAATATGTGCCACTAATTGCATGCACTGCATGGCGTATTTAGGCGCACCAACAAGAATGGAGCTAGCGGAAGTGGGTGTGCGCAAATCTAGTTGCCAACTGATGCTAGTTAATAAAATCTGGGCAACTAATAAAATTAGTGCTCAGTGCATGGCATTGAGACACCTAACTTGAGGCCCCCTTGGCTTCTTCTGGTTCAATGTCCCCAGTGGGAAAGGAATTCTGCAAGAACAGGCTGAGCACTGGAGATAACTATGAGCGGAGGAGGTGCAGACTTTGCAGTCTCTGGGTCACCAAAGGCAGTAGTTTTCCCTCTGGTGGTCGCTAATGTCAGTGGAGTCCCAGTACATGACTAAAGGAAGCTTCCACTATGGCAACAGATGTGCTGTTTGTCTCAGCTATGTAATTTTTCCAAGAACTCTGCTTGGAGGTTCCAAGAATGTCATTACAAAGTTAAAGCTCATGGTACTGAGAGAAAAATATGGAGCTGATAAATACTGCTAGAAATAAGATGCTGCCAAATGCTTCTAGAAATAAGATAATTTAATGCACTGGGGTCATCTGGTAAAACTGGAAGATATTAATATGGACTGCAATCTACAGTTTCTGAGCTTTCCCCATACTAAATTGATATATCCAGGGGAGTTGTTAAAAGAACTACTGTTTTGAATGTAGCCCCACTATCTGTAAAGCTTATTCTGTGCCTAGATCAGTTTGACAGCTTGATTCAGAAGAAGGGCCAACAGATGTTCGGAGGCAGTGTATTATTATGGATTAAGAGCTGGTTAAAAGATAGGAAGCAGAGAGTAGGGTTGAATGGTCATTATTCTCGACGGAGAAGGGTAGTTAGTGGGGTCCCTCAGGGGTCTGTGCTGGGACCGCTGCTTTTTAACATATTTATAAATGACCTTGAGATGGGAGTAACTAGTGAGGTAATTAAATTCGCAGATGACACAAAGTTATCCAGGGTCGTCTCGTCGCAGGAGGAGTGTGAAAGATTGCAAGACGACCTCATGAGACTGGGGGATTGGGCGTCCAAATGGCAGATGAAGTTCAACGTTGACAAGTGCAAAGTGATGCATGTCGGAAGGAGGAACCCGAATTACAGCTATGTTATGCAAGGTTCCGCGTTAGGAGTTACGGACCGAGAAAGGGATCTGGGAGTCATCGTGGATAGGATGTTGAAATCTTCAGCTGAATGTGCTGCGGTGGCTAAGAAGGCAAACAGAATGTTGAGTATTATTAGAAAAGGGATGGAAACCAAGCAAGAGGATGTTATAATGCCGTTATATCGCTCCATGGTGCGACCGCACCTGGAGTATTGTGTTCAGTTCTGGTCGCCTCATCTCAAAAAAGATATAAAGGAATTGGAGAAGGTGCAGAGAAGGGCGACAAAAATGATAAAAGGGATGGGACGACTACCCTAAGAGGAGAGATTAAGACGGCTAGGACTCTTTAGCCTGGAGAGAAGGCGGCTGACGGGTGATATGATAGAGGTCTACAAAATAATGAGTGGGGTAGAGCGAACAGTGAAGCGTTTGTTTACGCTTTCTAACAATAATAGAACCAGGGGACACAAGATGAAATTAGAATGTGGTAGGTTTAAAACAAATAGGAGAAAGTTTTTCTTTACTCAGCGCGTGGTTAGACCCTGGAACTCATTGCCAGAGAAGGTAGTGACGGCAGCTGGCCTTGCTGAGTTTAAAGGGGGTCTGGACAGATTCCTGAAGGAAAAGTCCATTGATCGTTATTACATTTTGGGGTTTTGCCAGGTTCTTGGGGCCTGGATTGGCCGCTGTCGGAGACAGAGTGCTGGGCTTGATGGACCTTTGGTCTTTTCCCAGCGTGGCAGTGCTTATGTACTTATGTACCTCACCTGATAGTTTAAACTGTACAGAGACATTTCTCAAACAAGTTTTCTTACTAATTCCAGGGATACATCACACATCTCTGCCCAGGGCAGCTGTCCCTTTTGCCCATTGGTAAAAGTGGCCTTGATTATCAGGTTTATGCAAGTTCTCATATGAACGTTTTTGATAGTGCTGTACAAGCACATATAATATACTAAAAAACACAGTTAAGCCACAGAATTATGTCAGAACACTAGGCTTTGAGACTGCTTCATGATGCAGGATAGCATATGGATGTTCCATACTATCATGGGCAGATTTCATCTGCCATCATCATTCTCAGTTTATGTAATGCTGGCATACTGCAAATGTGAGAGACAATTGGCACTGACATTTAGAGCTTCTACTTAAGCAATTAGAATGGTGACAAGTACGGAAACTGCATATGCCCAGGGGGTGGAAACACAAGCCAAAATCAACTACTTTTCCTCTGCTCAGGATGTGTCATTTTATTTGCAGCACTTTCCACCTCTCTAAAGTATGTAACTGCTATTGTAATAGTACTACTCATATGCAAGTTAACCTTTCTTATCTCACAAACCAAAGCAAACCTGAGACTGAATAAGACTTGACATGCACATGCTGCAACTTTCACTACTGTCTCATGCTGAGCTGGCTTATGACCATAACTGTGATGTCATCTCAAATCTGTCATGCCATTGGTCAGTGCTTCAGCAAATATGTATTTTCCGCATCTGTGGGTCTAAGTGCCTGAATACAGAGAGACAAGTATTATTACTGATAATATGAGACATACAAAAGGCATAATGAGCCTTCTGTAAATACTAATGAAAAATAAAATAAATACAGCAGAACAATCTTTTTCCTTTATAAAAGAACTGCACAGACATCTTAACTGCCTTGTAAGAAAATATACACAACAGAAACCAGAGCAGACCCGAAGTCCAAGGAAACAGACCCGCTCAGTCTGAGTGATTAATAAAATATTTTTCTCTATTAAGCACCCAGTAACAAAGAAGGGATATATCCTAAGACATTATACAAAATTGTAAGACTGAAAGTTAGTTTATGCCTGTATTTGTCCTTGTAGTCTAAGACTCTTATGTATATAAGTAAAACAAAACGTGCATTTAGTAAGAAGATAATTGAGCACCATAGTGCTTTCAATAAACGATTGATTGAAAAACCACTAGTGGAACATTCTTGACTAATGAACATGCATTTGAGGAGAATCGATTATTTGTTTTACAAAAACCAAAGATACATGACAAGGAGGAGACAAGATAAATTACTGATTAAAACTGAGCAGAAATTAATTTTTGAGTTTAACACTGTGTCTCCCCTATGGCTTGAATAAGGAAATTGATCTATTGGCATGTATATAAAGGGCTATTGTAGCTGCTGATACACTTGTGAATCAACAAAATCACAAGTGTATCAGCAGCTACAATAGTTTAAGCTGCAGTACTGCACAATTAAAGGTACATTGAAATCTGGTGTTATATGAGAACTAGAGTGTTGAATACATCCATATTGAAGAGATTCCTGAGGCAGGCCGTTGTAGCCGAAACACAATTCATGTAGAGTCCATTGGATGTTTGAATAAAATCTTTCTATGATTCACACATCATCTACCTCCATTTTCTTTGGTGTCACGGTCGCTGTGTTTGCTTGCTCTATAAGCTAGCTGTGGTGACTGTTTCGCTGGGAACCTGTATTTTATGAACTTGAAGCATTTTGGTGTGAGTGAGTCCCATACTTATATTTCATTTCTGCCTTACTCTATATTACCTTCTTGCTTGTTTCTACTCTCCCCGACCCCTTTTCTCCCCTTCTCTGTCTAGCATTTGTTTTTTCTTCTTTCTTTCTTTTCTGCCTGTGTCTGCATATAGGTGTGTATGTGGTTGTGGACCATTACAAGAATTGGTTCATGGGTGCCACTTCTACTGTGCTTTGGGTGCTATTGTTGAAGCACTGAAGCATGAGTGCAAGTGATCTGTTGCTGCTGTAGGTACTGAGCCATAGGAGACAGAGAGCACAGAGGAGAATGAGAGGCCATGTGCAGAGGGTATACAGGCCTAGAACACTATTTATGGACCTGAAGGATGAGCAGTGTGTGCGCAGGTATAGGTTCAATAAGAAAACAATACTATACCTCTCTGTGACTAGATGCAGGAAGACCTTGAACCCACAATGTGGAGGGGTCAAGAACTGCCAGTGCATTTGAAGGTTACCACAGCCTTAGCTTTTTTTTCCCCCACAGGATCCTTTCAAACACCCCCTATGGGGTTCTGTGAGTTCCATATGCCAGAGTGGACTCTGCCTCTTCATCTCTGCTTCCCCCTTGGCCGGTGCCTTGGGGCTGCTGTTGGTATTAGTCAGGCAGTTGCTTCACAGTGTATCACACTGTTCCTACAGAGCTTTCTGCAAAGGGATATTTAATATATCACATTTCTCATGCAAGAGGCTGAGCAACACCAAACTATAACTGAGTTTTATCAACTGGCAGGCTTTCCTTCAGTGCTGGGGGCAATAGACTACACCCACATAACCCTAAGACCACCTGCTAGGAATGAGGCAACTTACAGAAACTGTAAATCCTATTATTCTGTAAACATGCAGGTCATATGAAATGCCTCTAATATTATTACAGATTTATGTACAAGACACCCAGGTTCCTGTTATCATCCATATATCCTGTCTCAATCAGGCATCCATGAGTGTTTTCAGAATGGCCAGATCACCGAGGTATGGCTATAGGTAAGCACATAAATACTAAATAAATTGCAGACAAATTTCATAATAAGCAATCCTCCCTCTAGTTATCTATTCAATAATGGAGAAAATTTTTTTTAAAATAATATAATTATACAGTTTACATGAAGGTGCCCAATCCAGTCTTTGAACATATCTAGCCATCTTGTGCATTGGATGTCCTTCAAAATTTCTAAATTGTGCACTTAGCTTGATATTATAAATCACTTTCTGGACGAAGAGGAGAAGTGATTCATATGATATTTATGATTTTGAGCGAATTTTAAGAAGCACTTTCACTAAGCACGAAGCATGAACACTGTTCTCTTCAAGCCTGATCCAGTGTGATTTATAACATTTTTTTGAACAAGCATTGGGATTCTAATATCAAGCTAAGTACACAATTTAGAAATTTTGAAGAACATTGTTTATAACATCTAGAGGCTCATTTCCAAAGCACTTAGATTTATAAGGTTCCATAGGTAACTATGGAACTTGTAAGTCTAAGGGCCTCTTACCAAACTGCTCCAGCATTTCTCAGTGTAGCAATGCTGACAAAGCCCATTCACTTTTCCATGCAGGTGACCTTGGCTAATGACTCCAATTGTCCATCCGCAAGGAGCTGCTGAGGAGAGATATAATGAAGCACAGAGGAAAACAAGGGCTGTAATAGAATGGACTTTTGAGATCCTTAAGTCAAGGGTCAGGTGTTTGGACCATTATGGGGGAGAATTATTGAACACCCTGTCACAGGTTTGTGACATGTTCACTACCTGCTGCATGCTCCAAAACCTGACTATAGCTTGCCAGATATCTGAACCTGTGGGAACAGTTATGGAAATGATGACAGGGATAGTAGAGTGACACTCTTACACAAGTCTTGTTCTGCCTTTACCTCTTTCCTCTTCAGTGTTAATAGTCAGGACAGGTACATTGGCAGAGTTATCAAACAGCAGGGGATACTGTATGGAAGGATTGAGATAACTTTGAATTAAGTTGTCAATAATTGAGTAATGTGTATATATAGCTGTCAAAATGAAAAGTGATATTTCTTGTGTAGGTGCTCCACTAAAACTCATTTCTCCACTAAAGAACATTACAGATTAAAAACAAAAGAAAACCATTTTGAATATGCAGAGTGGTAAAATGGCCATTAATGTACCAAAGAGAAGCATTTTCTTTGCTACTCATGGATAGTACACATACACAGCTACTAAGCAGATGATGCTTGGTTTGATTACTCATACTACCCCTCTCCTCAAGACCCTTCACTGGCTCCCTATCCATTTTCGCATCCTGTTCAAACTTCTTCTACTAACCTATAAATGTACTCACTCTGCTGCTCCCCAGTATCTCTCCACACTCATCCTTCCCTACACCCCTTCCCGTGCACTCCGCTCCATGGATAAATCCTTCTTATCTGTTCCCTTCTCCACTACTGCCAACTCCAGACTTCGCGCCTTCTGTCTCGCTGCACCCTACGCCTGGAATAAACTTCCTGAGCCCCTACGTCTTGCCCCATCCTTGGCCACCTTTAAATCTAGACTGAAAGCCTACCTCTTTAACATTGCTTTTGACTACCTGTAACCACTCGCCTCCACCTACCCTCCTCTCTTCCTTCCCGTTCACATTAATTGATTTGATTTGCTTACTTTATTTATTTTTTGTCTATTAGATTGTAAGCTCTTTGAGCAGGGACTGTCTTTCTTCTATGTTTGTGCAGCGCTGCATACGCCTTGTAGCGCTATAGAAATGCTAAAAATAGTAGTAGTAGTAGTAGTAGATTCCAAGGACCCCCAGCTACCATTATGATCCTGCAGGGAGTTAAGATTAGACTTTTGGACATCAACTATCCAAGCAGTCAAGCTGAGGTTTTATGCTGACAGCATCTTTCTTCTGTTCTTCTGACTTCACATTTTTCATCTTATTTTTTAAAGTTCACCAAGAAGGAAAATTCTTGGCAAGCCTTGAGAGATATAGCAATATGCTTCTGTTAATGGTTTATTGCTGTAGTGTATCTGTCCAGAATTCTAAGACCAAGTTCTACGTCCATCTCTTAGCTGTATTACCTCCTTATTTCCAGGGCAGGATTAACCTTTTGGTGAACCCTATGCAATCAAATATCACGTTTATCTGCTTTTGGTTGTATGACTCCATTCCTCTCACTTTGCGGTCTGACCCCTCGTACATCAGGTTTACATCCACACTAAAAACCTGGTTGTTTAAAAAGGCTTTCTCAATATGATTCTAACTTCACTACGTGTCCTTTTGTTTTCTGGTTTGTTTCCCTTATTTTGTCATAGGTAAATTATTGTTGTGCTATATATCATTCCCCTCCTATTGTGTTTTGCATTATTATTATGCTTGTTTCTGTTTGTATTTTACAGATCATGGTATCTTGCCTTGTTTTATTTTATGGATTGCTGTTTATATTCTGGATTATTGTAAACCGCACTGATACTTGCCTGCTTATTTTCGAAGGAGAAGGGCGGCCATCTTTCGACACAAATCGGGAGATGGCCGGCCTTCTCCTAAGGCCGGCCAAATCAGTATAATCGAAAGCCGATTTTGGCCAGCTTCAACTGCTTTCTGTCGCAGGGCCGGCCAAAGTTCAAGGGGGCGTGTCGGCAGTGTACCAAAAGCGGGATGGGGGCGTGGTTAAGAGATGGCCGCCTCGGCCGATAATGGAAAAAAGAAGGCTGGCTCTGACGAACATTTGGCTAACTTTACTTGGTCCTTTTTTGTTCACGACCAAGCCTTGAAAAGGTGCCCAAACTGACCAGATGATCACCGGAGGGAATCGGGGATCACCTCCCCGTACTCCCCCAGTGGTCACCAACCCCCTCCCACCCCCCAAAAAAATTAAAAGCATTTTTTTGCCAGCCTCTATGCCAGCCTCAAATGTCATACCTAGCTCCATCACAGCACTATGCAGGTCCATGAAGCAGTTTTTAGTGGGTACTGCAGTGCACTTCAGGCAGGCGGACCCAGGTCCACCCCCCCTACCTGTTACACTTGTGGTGATAAATGTGAGCCCTCCAAAACCAACCAGAAATCCACTGTACCCACATCTAGGTGCCCCCCTTCATCCATAAGGGCTATGGTAGTGGTGTACAGTTGTGGGTAGTGGGTTTTGGGGGGCTCAGCACACAAGGTAAGGGAGCTATGTACCTGGGAGCAATTTATGAAGTCCACTGCAGTGCCCCCAAGGGTGCCCGATTGGTGTCCTGGCATGTGAGGGGGACCAGTGCACTACAAATGCTGGCTCCTCCCACGACCAAATGGCTTGGATTTGGCTGGTTTTGAGATGGCTGCCATTAGTTTCCATTATCGGCGAAAACCAATAGCGGCCATCTCTAACGCGCATTACAAAATTCATGTAAAAAAACCCATCAGCACTAAAAACTGAGTGAGACTGTGCACTGGGCGCGGTGCATATTTTCACACTGGAATGTGCACTAAAAACAGCAGTGAAGATACTACTACTACTACTTAACATTTCTAGAGCGCTACTAGGGTTACGCAGCGCTGTACAAATTAACAAAGAAGGACGGTCCCTGCTCAAAGGAGCTTACAATCTAAAGGACGAAATGTCAAGTTGGGGCAGTCTAGATTTCCTGAGTAGAGGTGTAGTGGTTAGGTGCCGAAGGCGACATTGAAGAGGTGGGCTTTGAGCAATGATTTGAAGATGGGCAGGGAGGGGGCCTGGCGTATGGGCTCAGGGAGTTTGTTCCAAGCATGGGGTGAGGCGAGGCAGAAAGGGTGGAGCCTGGAGTTGGCGGTGGTGGAGAAGGGTACTGAAAGGAGGGATTTGTCTTGAGAGCGGAGGTTAAGGGTGGGAACGTAAGGGGAGACGAGGGTAGAGAGGTAAGGAGGAGCTGCAGATCGAGTGCATTTGTAGGTTAGTAGGAGAAGCTTGAACTGTATGCGGTACCTGATCGGAAGCCAGTGAAGTGACTTGAGGAGAGGGGTGATATGAGTATATCGGTCGAGGCGGAAGATAAGACGTGCAGCAGAGTTCTGAACGGACTGAAGTGGGGATAGATGGCTAAGTGGGAGGCCAATGAGGAGTAGGTTGCAGTAGTCAAGGCGAGAGGTAATGAGAGAGTGGATGAGAGTTCGGGTGGTGTGCTCAGAGAGGAAAGGGCGAATTTTGCTAATGTTATAGAGGAAGAAGCGACAGGTCTTGGCTATCTGCTGGATATGCGCAGAGAAGGAGAGGGAGGAGTCGAAGATGACACCGAGGTTGCGGGCAGATGAGACGGGGACGATGAGGGTGTTATCAACTGAGATAGTGTCGAGTGTAGGGGACGAAAGTTAAAAATGTAGAGGCTCTCTTTCTTTTCTAGCTTGGGAGCTCTGAGCCAGAGACCCTCTGTCTTGGGAGCCTCAAGCCAGTGATCTTCTGACCTGGACCCCCTGTGCCAAAGGAACTCTGCCCTAAGACTTCTGATCCAAGTGGATTTGTCAAGCTGGGGACCCTCCAACCCAGGACCCTAAGCCAGAGAGACTGTAGCACGGAAACAGAGAGCCTTGAGTCCTACCCTTTACCCATCCATCCACCCACCTACTTACCAATTAACCTACTTAACCCCTCCCCCCACCACCATGGAGGCTTTCAGTGGTCCTTTCATAGTTACCAATGAGGGTAACAGCCTTATTATACTCTTTATTCTCATTCATGCAGCGGCTATTTTAAAAATGTCATAGGTTCAGCTGTGGCTATTGACTTCAGCTAAATCTGCAACATTTAAAACATGGCCACAACATGAAAAGGAGGGGGGGGGGGGGGTGATGTTTGCTGTTGATTTTGTTCATCACAGTGGTTCTTGGTGTGCTGGTTGTATGTTTTTGTACTTAACCTAATTTGTGAATCATATCGGTCTGTTATACAAAGTGCTCTGGGAAGGTGAGGGGCTCAGGGGGAGGGGGAGTGCAGAAGGGTAGGAATAAAAGTGTAATGTTGTACTGTTTTCTCCTTGGATGGTTGTTTCAGAGTTATTTTGGTGCTTGTTTATACCGTGACAATTTCTCAATAAAACAGTTAAATACAGTGCAATCTGCTTAAGTGCAAGGGACTGGGACCAAAGAAATACATGCAGTTAACCGGAGCGTGCACTTAACCGTTGTGACCCAAAGAAGCTTGACATCTGATAAACATATGTACAGTACTGCTTATTATACATACAGTATACAGTCTCCGTTAACTGATGTTATACAGTCTCCATTAACTGACGTTAGGCTTACTTGAAGTAATCAGTCTTAGTACTCTGTACACTCTTGTGTCTGTGAGTTCCATAGACTATCCACCTTATAATTGAAAGAGAAAAACGCCTAGATTTCGACCCAAATCGGGCGATAGATGTTTATCTCTCAAAAACGAATAAATCGGTATAATGGAAAGCCGATTTTGGACGTTTTCAACTGCACTCCATCGCGGAAGCGTACAAAGTTGACGGGGGCATGTCGGAGGCGTGGCGAAGGTGGAACTGGGGCGTGGTTATCGGCCGAGGAGAGATGGGTGCCTTTCGCCGATAATGGAAAAAAAGTATGCGTTTGTAGCTAGAATTTAGGGCACTTTTCCTGGACCCTGTTTTTTCACGAATAAGGCCCCAAAAAGTGCCCTAAATGATCAGATTACCACCACAGGGAATTGGAGATGACTTCCCCTGACTCCCCCAGTGGTCACTAACCCCCTCCCACCACAAAAAATTATGTTTCACAACTTTTTATTTTCACCCTCAAATGTCATACCCACCTCCCTGGCAGCAGTATGCAGGTCCCTGGAGCAGTTGTTAGGGGGTGCAGTGGACTTCAGGCAGGTGGACCCAGGCCCATCCCCCCCCTACCTGTTACAATTGTGCTGCTTAATGCTTAGTCGTCCAACCCCCCCAAACCCACTGTACCCACATGTAGGTGCCCCCCTTCACCCCTTAGGGCTGTAGTAATGGTGTAGACTTGTGGGCAGTGGGTTTTGAGGGGGATTTGGGGGGGCTCAACACACAAGGGAAGGGTGCTATGCACCTGGGAGCTCTTTTACCTTTTTTTTTTGTTTTTCTAAAAGTGCCCCCTAGGGTGCCCGGTTGGTGTCCTGGCATGTGAGGGGGACCAGTGCACTACGACTCCTGGCCCCTCCCACAAACAAATGCCTTGGATTTATTCGTTTTTGAGCTGGGCGCTTTCATTTTCCATTATCACTGAAAAACAAAAATGCCCAGCTCACAAATTGTCGAATAAAACATGGACGTCTATTTTTTTCGAAAATACGGTTTGGTCCGCCCCTTCACGGACCCGTTCTCGGAGATAAACGCCCATGGAGATAGATGTTTTCGTTCAATTATGCCCCTCTATGTCTGCCAGACGGTCAAAATTGTCATAGCACTGACATCCAGTGGCCTCCAGATAGGTCCGCACAATGTTGAGACTCTCCAGCGCTTTTGCAAAAGTGACAGGAGTTTGTTGAATTTTGTCAGCATGTGCCTCGCTGCTCATTTCATCATCTGTTTCATCATCAGCCGTTGCCTGCGTGTAGGCGCATATCTGGACATCAGTGCTGTCGTCAGCTGTTTGTAGATTGTAATCAACAGCTACGTAGTGATGAAACTCCTTTTCAGTAACACCGTCTGGATGTCAATAGCATGTTCATCTGACACGTTTGCAACAGCTGCATCTGTTTCGTCCCTCTTCACATCCCTAAAAAAGCTTGCCCGCTTGTAGCAGTTCACAATGGTTGCCTGTGTAACATGATTCCAGGCTTCTTTCTGCATATGTAGGGAATCCAACAGTGATAGATTATGAGCCAGTTCAACAGCACGTTTATCCTTGCCAGTCCGGTCATCCATAACGCTCATCAGACAACGTAGCACAAGAGCCCGATAATGTTGTTTGAAATTGGCTATTATGCCCTGATCCATAGGTTGGATCAGAGAGGTAGTGTTTGGTGGCAGGAAGACCACCTTGATGTTTGACAGCCTGACATCATCACTGTGTGCAGCACAATTATCACAAAGCAACAAAATCTGACACTTTTGTGCCCGCATTCTAGTGTCTAACTTTTTTTTTTTATTATTCTTTATTAATTTCAAATTATACACCAAGTATTACACTGGTAAAGAAAAGGTACATTTGTCCATAATTTTTAAAAGAAATATTCAAAGAAATAATGAATCCTGACTAAGTACACACTAGTCCTCAAAATTAGATCCAAGATTTACAATAACCAGAGAATATAGTAACAATTTTAAGGAGAACAAAAACCGGTCAGGGGTTTTTTTCTTTTTCTATTCAAGCATGTTCTTTTCACTTCAAAGATCTTTTAGCAGTTATAAATTCACTAAGTTGTACAGATTCAGAAAAAACATATTTGACCGATCGATAGCAGCCAATGCACTTACAAGGGTAACGTAAGAAAAATGTTGCACCTAGCTGGAGAACTCCTGGTTTCAATAATAAAAACTGTCTGCGTCTTTTTTGAGTCTCCTTAGAGACATCAGGAAATATACGTATCTTAAAGCCCATAAATTCTTTTTCTCTATTTTTAAAGTATTTCTTCATAACCATAATTTTATCAATAGGAATAGCTAAGGTTACTAACAATGTAGCCGGGGCTACTAAGTCCTCTGTTGGTGTCTCCAAAATCACTGATACGTCAAGTGGTTCCTCTTGTTGTTGTATAGAGGGCCCAGATTTCGATTGTGGTAAATAATAAACTTGACTCATAGGTGGAAAAGTTTCATCTGTGAATCCTAAAGTTTCTTTCATATATCTGGCTAACATCTCTCTTGGAGGAATAGTTACAGCTCTCGGAAAATTCAAAAGTCTTAAATTGTTCACTCTTTGAGAGTTTTCCAGATTTTCGATTTTTTTCCTCATATTAGTAAAGTCTCTTATCATATTAATTTGTACCTCCTGCGTTTTTTCCACTTGTTGTACCGAGGTCTTAGATTTTCCCATTAACTCTTTATTCTCTCTTT